>NC_052629.1:88628480-89228480 GCF_016161935.1 Mauremys reevesii
CACAATGAACCATATCTAATCTGCAAAGTCTGGAAGCCATATGGAATAACAAATCAGCAGCTCAATATTGATAGCTCATGTATATAATGTTTAATTAGTGCTTGTACATTCCTTCTAATGGCTTCTTTGATTATCTTTTTCGGCATCTAACAATTTAGAGGGTCTTTTAAGGTAAACAAATTCTAAGAAACACCAACTTTGTTCAAAGGCTGTAGAAGTTGTTTTTAGGCCTACCCTGCTCCCCAAGCCCTTAAAATCAGGAAGTGCCATGTTAAGATGCAAATCTCCAGCATGCTATTTCAACCATGTCATACTGAGAGGATTCTGTGGTACACTACACTCCCTCATAGGGACATCATTACACCTCCAAAACATACCCTAACATAGGTAAGGACTTGTCAAAGTGAAATCGAGACACAACCGTAACTGTAGTACTACAGGTGGACTTTGATAATATCAGCGTACACAAGCTCTGCAACCATGACTGCTTCTTTTATTCTGAGATCTTACATAGCTTGTAATCCCACTGTCTCTTCACTTTTTATTATTCTGTTGGGAGAAAGGGGGCCTGGAGTTAGAAATGAGTCTTGGGAGGAGCTAAATGTGAGTAGAGTAGAGGTCTATGCATGAGGCCACATTGACAGAGAGTAGAAAGATGGGAGTGGATGGGAGAAATGAAGGGGCTGCTGAAGCATCAATGGTTGATTAAAGGAAATAGGGTTCTCTGGAAACCCAGTCAGAGGTGTAGGAAGGGGAGAGTTATGCAGGGCCTTGATATTGAAGAATACTAGTTTTAGCTGGCTCTGGAGAGCTTTATAATCATTCTAACGCTGGCAATTAAAAATGTCAGTGTGACTTGTGGGTGCTTGACATCTCTGAAAATCAAAGCACTAGTTTGTTCATTGTAAGCCTGATTATTTTGACAGTATTGAGAATGAAAAGAGAAAATGCCCTTTTCTGAGTCACACTGCATCTTTTAGAAGTATGAAATCTAAATTGTCTCACCGAATGTCAGTTTTATTATTCCATTATGGGCCTATGCTATGTAGAGTGTAATAAATATAAAGCCACAGGTACAGTCTGGATTGCTTATATATAGTATTTGGCCTCTCCATATTTGTGCCATTTACAGAATTGAAATTTCTCTTTTGTACACTATGAGCAATCTTTGATGTTTACCACTATATCCATCCTCCTAGGGCACTTCTTCAGTGCGCAAGCAATCCCTGCCTATCCCACAAGGCAGGAGATATGTTGTAATTATGAAGTTTTTCTGTCCATGAACCCTTCTTTAACATTTTCTGAGTGTTTGAACTCATTCTTCTTAATATTTAGTGTTTTTGAAGAATCCAGAAGGGATTTTAGGATAATTGAATACACTCATTTTTCTGTAAAACTGAATTTGATTCTGACAGTTAATGCTTTAATGCCACACTTAGAGCTTGTCTACACGAACAATTAGTTTGCAGCAAGCTGGGGTGTGATTATTACCCTGCAATAGCATGCTGTGGACTAATTGTCTGTGTGGACCCTGCTGACGTGCATTAACAAACTTTGATCTAGCCCTCTTTGAAAAGGGACTTGATCAAAGTGCACTAACTAAATCTTGATGCATGTTAGCAGGGTCTGTGTGGACACTTACTTTGCATCAGGCCAGTGTGGTGCAGATTCAAATCCCCAGCTTGCCACAAACTCAATATTCATGTAGACAAACTCTTAGGATGTTCAAAACAGTTATATTATACTGTACCTTGGAAAAAATTTAATATTGATTTGATCTTCACTTATAGAGGATCCTGCAAGATGTGCGTGCTGTGATCTATGGTTCATTCTAGTCTGTAAAAAGTAATATGCACTATTAGCAGATATGTGTCTAGCAAACAAAAGAGAAATGCAAACATCTGCCCTAGGCTGGAGTGTGTTAGATTAGTCTTTCTAAAGATCTTATAAATTGCTAAGTCCATAACGACATCAAAGTTGCAGGAGATAAGTGGTAATACATTTGCTTTTTAAGTGCTGGACTCAGGAAAGAATTACAGCAATTGTTAATCAATATACTGCATAGCTGTTCATATGACTTGCTGATGCCTGTATAAAATACATTTAAATGTCAGTGAATTGTGAGCATGCTTAAACAAAAAATTAAGAAAATTATATTCAGATGGCTAGTTCAGAGGTTGACATCCTTATTTGGCCCTAGGCATAAACACAACACCCAAAGTCTGAATGGTTAGAAAGGACATGTCTTAAAATATAGGACAGGAATATGTGAGGGAAGTTGAAAAGATGGCTTTATTCTTATAAAAATCTAGGCTTATAGCTTCTGAAAGACCATTGAGATTATTCCCAAGTGAAAGAATGTTGTGTGTTTGTGGCAGTGCTTACCTCAGGGAGGGGAACAAATCTTTTATCTCAGTAACCATCCATCTAGAACAATGAATTTTTCTCAAGACTGTGCAACATGCTTATTTCAGTGTTGGTGATTCAGTAGACTGAGGACAGAGTTTTCTTTGAGAGATGAAAAGATTACATTTGGAATTTGTGCAGTGGGTGTTCAGTACAATTCCACTTCACTTAGTGGAACAATGAGATTCACAACAAGAGATAAAAGAGGCTGCGCTCTCAAATTCTGACCATCTGAAATCATTGAGAGTTTTCAGTTGGTGTCAGAGAGAAGATATTTCCAAAAATATTTAGTAAAAGTTCATTTAAAAAAAAATAATACTCTGATATATTTCATTAACAGGAATTTCTAATGAAGTTATGACTCCCAGCATAATTCCTATATTGAAATACATTGTATAGTTTCAGTTCTAGTACTTTGGCATGGTTTATTTTGCACCAATGTTATTATTCTCATGCAATAAAAAGTTATTAAAATAATAAGGTGTGTGCCAGAATGATGCACTGTTGGTAGGAAATTCAAGACTAAGTCTGAAACATTCTCCTTAACATGTCCTATTTAGTTTAATGTTGTTGTTCAGTATGTCAAACTACTCAGACTTCTGAGGCTTCTTGATAAAGAACCATAGTTCTAATAATACTATGCACTTTTATCCTGTCTTCATTTGTATGGATTATTTGTGGTAGTGCCTAGGAGCCTTGTGATAGGTGCTGTACAAGTACAGAATTAAAAGATTGTCCTTTACTCCAAAGAATTTAGAATCTTAAGTGTCCAATTTGAGAACTCAATGCCCATGATAATCATCAGTTAATCTAGTGTCACATCACCTGTGAGGTAGGTAAATCTTGTTAGCCCCATTTTACAGAATTGGAAACTGTCAGAAAAATTTAGCCCCAATTTTTAAAATAAAGCCTCTTAAGTTTGGGTACTGAAATTTCTGGGAGCCCATTTTCAGACACCTATGGTGGTCATTCACAAACTTTTCCAGCCATGCTCCCCTTACCATTAACAGAATCTGCCCATGCCCCCCTCCATTACAGCAAAGTGAAGGCTTCCTTAGCAGTGGTGCTTGGGCTGAAGGTGGAGCTGAGGGTGGAATTGCGGATGGGAAAGGAGCTGGGGCTAGAGGCAGAGCTGGTCTGTGGGTGGAGAGGGAATGAGGGCAGAGCTGAGCTGGGATGGAGTAGGGAGTAGAACTGGGCAGGGTGGATTTGATTTAAATCAATTTGATTTAAATCACTAGTCAGGAAGACCCAATTTAATCATGGATTTCTACATAAAAGTACATTCTTGTTGGTTGTTGTAACCTTAATACATATTCTTCGCAACTCAGAGATAAGTACAGGTTTCATTTTTAGAAGGTACACACTATACATTTTTAAAGTGATTTATTTTGAAACCTTTTTAGATGAGTTTTATAGTTATATCAGAAAATGAATGATTGTTTGGTTATTTCATTTACCAAAGGTAATTGAAGCAGATATTTATGAAGTCATTGGGAGGTGAACTATCTCCAATTCAACAGTTTAATCATTAATATTTGGAGGATTTTCTTGCCATGCTGTATTAGGAGGAGAACATCACCAGAAAGACATTTAAATTGTTTTATTTAACTAAAACAACAGTGTTATCTATTCTGGATTTTTTTCTTCAACAGCAAACATAATATTTTAACAAGCATATGGATTATTGAATTTAGTTAAACTTTCAAGTTTTTCTTAAAATCAGGCTTGTTTTTGTTAAATTGTTTTTAACTAAAATAGTTAAATGAAATATTTAAAAAAAAAATTAAATCGACAATGTCAGCCAGGTCAACATGAGAAACTTCAAATATTGACCTCTGCAGCTAACTCAGTTGTCTTCACCTTCATTTTCGTGTTTGTTCATAATCTGGAAAAGAAAAACAAGCTTTCCTGCTTTTTCAGGTCCCAAACAATTTCTCAATTTGGAATGAATTAGTCCAAAGGAGGAAAATATTCTTTCTACACCAGCAGAAGAAGCTACTGCTGTTAAAAGTGAGATAATCACTTCAACAGTCTCTGAATCCAAGTGCTTAAGTGACTTCCACCAGTTCACTCGTGTGACTTTCTTTAAAATATCATTAGCAAACATATATTTCTTGAATGGTTCATCCTTAGCTTTGAAGTCTATTATACTTGGCATTATGGAGGGATGATTGGTGGATGTCCATATCATAGCCAACTCCTCTTCTTCAGCAGTTAAGGTTTGATCCTGGCACCAAGTATTGAGAATATTTGCAAGAAAATGAGCTGGAGATATTGCTTGTCCCATTTTTTTTAATGCTTATAATTTAACTCTGTCATTGTATATTTCTCTTTTTAAGATCTCACCCAGTTCCTTCCAAATTTCAACAGCATCAGCAATAAAACAGCTATTTCCCTGCATTTTGTTCAAGGCTTCAGGGTACTCAGCATGTGTCCAACATTTCTCTTAAGCCCAATGTTGAGAACTTTGGCTGTGACAGTGCCTTCTATTTTTTCATGATTTTGTTCACAAACTGTCATCAGATTAGGCCAGTTCTTGATATAGTGCTCAGAACAGTCCACTACCGAGTTCCATCGCACGTCTTGTGGGAGAGTTAGTTGGTTCCTCCCAGTTTTTTCAGAGCAGCTGCTGCAAAGTGGTTGTTACGGAAGTATTTTGCAATTTGAACAACATTAGCCTTTATTTCTGGAACACTGAAGTCTTTGGCTAAGAGATGCACCAAATGAGCACTGCAACCGTATGTTATTGGCTTGGGACTCTCTTCTTAATAATTTCTTCTGATTTTGGATACATTTCAGCATTGTATGTGACCAAACTGCATACTAGACATTTGAATTTTTTTTCACAGTTTGTTATAGTTTTCACTGTTACTTCTTGTAAGTATTCTGCTGTGTGTGCATTTCCTGAGGTATCAATTGTTTCTGTATGGAAGACGTTCCCTTCTGTTGCCACCCAAGCACATACAACAGGATCACTGTGGACATTGCTCCATCCATCAAGACTCAGGTTAACTATTTTACCCTCTAGACCTTTTGCACACTGCTCAATTTCTTTATCCAGCACACTTTATCCATCAATTTGCCTGCGACATCTGCTCTGTTGGGGGGACTGTATCCTGGTCTTAATGACTGAACCATGTTAATGAAGTGTGGGTTCTCAATCATACGGAAAGGAGAGTTTGTTGCATAAACAAATGGGGCAGTTTTTTCATCAATTACCTCTTTTTGTAATCTGCTGGTTCTTATCACAATCTTATCTATGGTTGTTTCTGGATGATGGAGATTTTTTTTCTCTTTGCTACAGGTGATATACTGTGGCTATGTGACATACATGATGTGACTGAAACACTATCATTGGCAGATAACTCTGAAACTATAGAAAATGATGGTTTTCTTGAAGGTAGATAGTCTTCAAAATCCTATATGTTGAGGATGGATTCTCCTAAACAAAATAAGTCAATACAGTTACTTAATTATTTGTAAATATACTGCTCATTTAGTATTACTCATTGCATTCACTGACACTCTGTACTACTTTAAAGTTGAAATTGTAAAAGGAAGATCTGCCTATTTCAGCTATTTATTTTTTTATCACAACTGCATCTAAAATGATAGTACCATAGAGTAACAACTATATTTTTTGCTCAAACATGAGAATTCAAGAATAGTCCAGAAGGAAGACAGGCAGTCCTTAAGAAAGAAGTATGAAATAAAAAAGTTTACCAACCTGAAGATCCTGCATGTTCAGACATGTTCCTTTCATCATCTTCAACACAGCTTCCTCCTGAGAGGGAACACTTCTATTCATTCAACTTTTTGAAACTTTGCACTTTTAGAGAGAGGTAAGGGATTGGTTAACCATCTTGGCCCGCCAGCAACTTATCCTGATGGCCTGGGAGCCAAAGTTTGCTGACCCCTGAATAGGGGTGTTCAGCACCTTTGAAAATCAGTCCCAAAATGACTAAAAGCATAATGAAAAAAATCTTCAGCAGCATGACAATATTGTGAGTTTGGCAATAAATTTTGCAAAATCTGGGATTCTTCTTAAAGCCCCAAATCCTGGAGTCATGTTAAAGGGAGAATCTCAGCTTTCATTAAAACAAACAAAAAAGTTTTTAGTCCTTGCACTTCTAGAGAAAAGCTTGAAAACTTCACCCCAGTACACTGTAAAGGCTCCAAACTCAGAAGGAAAACAAAATGTATTTATTTTTTAAATCTTGTGATTTTGAGGGGGATTCACTCATTATTTTTGAAAGCTTAGGTTTGGCAATACTGATTCAGTAACCAAGAAAAAATATAAAAATTTGGTTATATCAGCCACTGCATAAGAGTTAGTGCACTTTAATTGATAGAATGGGAAGAGAATGAGGACTCCCAGTTTTCACTTATAACACTGTCACTGATTTAGTATGTAACTTTTGCATAATCACCCTGTGTCACAGTTTACTTCCAAGTAAAATGGGTCTAAATAATTCATGTTTGCAAAGTTCTTTCAGAACATTAGGCAGAAGTTACAAGTACAAAGTATTTTTATTGTCATTGGAAATGGTGAGGGTAAGAAGGTTCATACAATCCTTAAAATAGATGGCATTTTCATATTTGAATATTTATTAACCTCTCTGCTGATGGCGGTTCTAATCCCTCACTGTTGAGAAAAACAGATTAGGATTATTTGTATAATCTTAGCCCACAGATACCCTAATCAAGACAGCCCATGTGCTGAGCACTGTACAGAGTCCCTGCCCAAAGATTAAGACAGAATGCTTCAAGTAGGTATAGTAGACAATGGAGAAAATGGGGGAGGAATGTGGTGTAATTGCAAAGGGAGCACAGGGTTTCATGAATAAATTGTGTTCAGTTTTCACGTTTGAATTTGGCTATTTAAAAAAGAGATTTCTTATTCCTTACAGTCCACCACCATACTTTGCATTAGGCTCTTGTTTCAGTTTTGCTTATCAGAATTCTATCCTACTTACCAGATACAGTCATTGTTTTAAATCAATCAGGGATCTGATGACCCACTGTATTTGATTCCATATCTAATCCTGTCTCAAGAACAAATAATACACATTAAAGAATGCCATCCAGACTAAAGATTTTCTTTAGGCTACAGGGAGGAAGCTGAGCAGATATTAAACGCATTTACTAATCTAAACATGCTTTGCCACCAAGAAGCTTGAGCTACTTGGCAGATTTCATCAAACAGATGGTCAATTCCCAGCTTTTTTCACCAGGGATGATTAGCACTTATAAATTAATGAATAACTTCAGTGGAAGGAAACAGCTAACAAAATTATTTTTGTAATGAATAACAAGTACTGTACAGTATGAGGAAAGCCAGCACCTACAGAGATACACAAGAATTTCACATGCACTAATGAGAGGTCTCACCATAAATCTTCAGCTGCACTTCTAAAATTTTCGTTTTCTTTTTTTATGCTCTAAAACTATTTCATTATTTCCCCAGTTTTGCAGAGACACTGAATTTTCCCCATAATGCTCTGCCTATAGAGCTCATGTTCATGCCACCAATTTTTCATCCATGAGGTTGCCAGGAAATCAGTGCCCAGAGAAATGATGACCATGCTAATTTTTGCAAGCAGTGAATATCCTTAAAGGCTGGGTGGTGTCTTGTACCTGGAGAATGCAGGGACAAACATCACAGGAAGCAGCAGTGTATGTTTGGGGCTAGAGATGTGACAATGAGGACTATTTGGGAGGGAGGGAGCAGATGGTAGGGGTCTGAGAAAAAAACAGTCTGATAAACTGACAGAGGAAACGAAAGACAGGGAAGAAAACTCAGAAAAAAGAAGAGAAGTGGGATGGGAATATGGAAAACTTTTACAGTATAAAACACAAGTTAGAGTGGAAAACAGTAGAAAAGGAAGAGAAATAACCCATCAAGATATGCAGTAGAGTGACTGATAGGAAAAGAAGATGAATAACTATTGCAAATGAGACAGATAGAGAGAGAGAGAGAGAGAGAGAGAGAGAGAAATGCTAATGCTAAGTTATGTAACCTATAGTATTGCCAATTCTTGAGTTATTCATACATCTTACAATATTTGGTATTTTCTTACAGACCCAACTCCCTGGAATCCTGTGATTATGTGGGAACCTCCATTTTTGTTTTTTAAAAGAAAAGTTTCTAGCCCTTGGATTGCACAGAAAAGTTTGAAAACATGACCCTATGGTACCCCAAATGCTCAAAAACTAGAAGTAAATAGAAACTTTATTTTATTTAAAGAAATCTCATGATTTCGGGGGAGCCTGTCTCATGATTTTTAAACAGCTGGGATTTAGCAATACTGAGTAGGGTGAGCAGATGTTCCGATTTTATAGGGACAGTCCCAATTTTTGGGTCTTTTTCTTACAGAGGCTCCTATTACCCTCCACCCCCTGTCCCGATTTTTCACATTTGCTGTCTGGTCACCCTAATACTGAGTAAACGATAAAAAAGTTTTAAAATACACTCAGCAGGAAAAAACTGGCTGGAACCTGGAGTAGGAAAATGTACTGAGGTATGTCAAGAGCAGCAAAATGCTTTGGACCAGCCCCATCCTCATATGTAGAGCACTAATGTATTGAACTCTGAGCAGACAGAGCTGTGAGGTTTTATATCAGTAACTCAACAGATCTGAAGAATGAGACTACAGAGTAGATATTTTTAACCACTTTGAATCCCCTTCACTTGTGAAAAGGCATTGTCCCCAACTTGCTTTCAAACACCGTCTGCACACTATGCAAAGTCCCATTGGTATTTTCTTACAGACCCAACTCCCTGGAATCCTGTGATTATGTGGGAACCTCCATTTTTGTTTTTTAAAAGAAAAGTTTCTAGCCCTTGGATTGCACAGAAAAGTTTGAAAACATGACCCTATGGTACCCCAAATGCTCAAAAACTAGAAGTAAATAGAAACTTTATTTTATTTAAAGTTCCCATTCCCTCCAATTTTGTTCTATTTACTCAGAAATGAGCAAGATTAAAAACCTTCAGCGCCATCCTTTTCTCCAGGTATGGTCAACTCTTAGGGTTCCTGTCTCAGGACTGATCAACCTACAGCCTAGATCTCCTCTGGAGATCCCGTGAAGAATGTGGGAAATATCTGTATTTTTTAAATGAATAATGTATGAACCTCTCTCTATATAGATTACTATAATGCTGTTTGTTACATGCAAGGCTAAAGATTTAAGGTTTTACACATCCCCAGAAAGGCAGATGATGCAAATTTGATTGCCACTGCTCACATAGAGAATACAGGAAATCCACTGCTGGAAGCTTATCTCCATCCTCCTGCTAAGATGTATAAACCAGATTGGACAGGTCTGAGGGTCCCAGGACAAACAGACTTTGTAATAGATAGAACACCACTGACTAAGGGTCAAAGGAGAGGCAGCGACAGCAGCTACAACGTTGTTGACGCCTCATCCAGCCCCAATAGTTGGGGGAACGCCTGGAATAAAGTTGGGGAGGGACCTACCTAAACTTGCAAGGAAAGGCTAAAGTTTCGGTAAGATAGTGAGAGTATAGGCCTTTTATTGTGCTAAGCTTTTTCCTCTTGTGTTCCTATGGACAAATATATAATAGTTTGTTTTGAAGCAACTGTTTTTTGTCACTTCATTTTCATACTGGCCACAGGCTCCTGGAGCGAAGATAAGCAAAGGCCAAGACGCAGCTGGACCTGCTGAGGACAGAGTTAATAATCACAGATACTGTAACCTTATGACCCAGTCAAAGTGTGTATGTGGGCGGGGGGTGAGGGGCACATGCGATTCCACCCCGAGAGAAGTACAGGAGTGGGAAGACCTGTCGCTTCGAAAGAGTGCCCATAGACACTAAGTGAGGGAGTCAAAGGTTCAGCTCGCCCTGGAACCGTAACAGAACCTCCCCCACCTTCCTTGTATTCAGGCAAGTTGGTGATAAGCCACCTGCCTTAGTGATTCAGCAGAACACTTTACACTCCCCAGCAGGACCAACATCTGCCAACTGAACATTTAGAGTAAATACTGCCAGCCTGGTATAGCAAAAGGAATACAACAGCTTGTAACATTTACATGGCACACCTTGTTTTAATTCTCTATTCTTTCAGTTCTGACAAATACCTACTGGATTTTTCTCTCATTCCCCCAACTCCCTGGTTTCAGGGAGAGCTGATGTTTCTAGTTCTTTCATTGGATATTTATGATATCCAAAATTAAAAGTAATACTATCTAAATATATAGCTGTATTTTCATAAAGTACAATGGCCATTTGGCTAACAGTCAGGATCAGGAAGGAAGCACCAGGCTTCCAGTCCCGCTCTGCACCCACACCAGCTGTGCCCCCAACCTCACTCCTCTTCTAATCCGGTTCAGCCCCCAGTCCTGCTCTGTCACCAAGCTCAGGCCAGCCCCCATGGGGGCAGCAAGGGAGCAAGACCCTTCCAACTCCGCTCTGCCCCACCCCCAACCTCGTTCAACCTCCAGTTCTGCTCCACCTCCAGGCCAACTCTGCCCCCAGCCTCAGGGTGGATAAAAATCAATGTTGGGTTTTTTTAAAAAAATAAAAATTTAAAAAACGGATTTTTTAAATTTAATTTGTATTTTTTTATAAAAATTTGAGGAAAAAAAATCTATCTAAAGGTTGTTTTAATTAAGATACTGTGATGGATTGGATCACAGAAAACCCCTTGGGAACTGACAACTGATATGCAGAGACTACCTCTGAGCCCGTTTTCCCTGGCAGCTTGGGACTTCAGAACTCTGCCTGGTTGTGTCAGACATGTTTGCCTGCTACAAACACAGCCCCAGGCCTGAAACATGTCCCTCAAAAGCTGCAGGCTAAACTGAAAACCGCTTAAGAAGTGCTCCAGTCTCCTGCACTCAGATGCCCAGCCCCCAATGGGGTCCAAACCCCCCAAAAATCCATTTTATCCTGTATAAAGTTTATACAGGGTAAACTCAAATTGTTCGCCCTCTGTAACACTGTTAGAGAGATATGCACCGCTGTTTTCCCCCCGGTATTAATGCATACTCTGGGTTAATTAATAAGTAAAAAGTGATTTTATTAAATACAAAAAGTAGGACTTAAGTGGTTCCAAGTAATAACAGACAGAACAAAGTGAATTACCAAGCAAAATAAAATAAAACATGCAAGTCTAAACCTAATACAGTAAGAAAGTGATTACAGATGAAATCTTACCCTCAGATGTTTCAATATCACAGACTGGACGCCTTCCTAGTGTGAGCACAATCCTTCCCCCTGGCACAACCCTTGTTCCAGCTTAGGTGGTAGCTAGGGGATTTCTCATTATTGCAGCCCCCTTTGTTCTGTTCCACCCCTTTATATATCTTTTGTACAAGGTGGAAATCCTTTGTCCCTCTCTGGGTCCCCCCCCTTCCAAAAGGAAAAGCACCAGGTTAAAGATAGATTCCAGTTCAGGTGACAAGATCAGATACCACTGTCAGATTCTAAGCCTTCATTCCTCCCAGCCTGACTCACAGGAAGGCCTGCAAGTAAACAGAGCCATCCACAGTCAATTGTCCTAGTTGATGGGAGCCATCAAGATTCCAAACCACCATTAATGGCCCACGCTTTGCATAATTACAATAGGACCTCAGAGTTATATTTCATATTTCTAGTTTCAGGTACAAGAGTGATACATTTATACAAACAGGATGACCATACTCAGTAAATTATAAGCTTTGTAATGATACCTTACAAGAGACTATTTGCATGAAGCATTCCAGTTACATTAGATTCACACTCATTAGCATATTTTCATAGAATCATATAGAGTGCAATGTCACAGATACATTATAGCTCAAAGATATCTCATCATGGAATAGGGATTATAAATTCTAATTCTATAGTATGAGACCATATATTCATGTAATATTTAAGAAAAGTTTTGTAAGCGAAGCAGGTTTACATTTAGTAATTGGATGGGAAGCCTCTCCGAAAAAGGTGCTGTAAGAGATGTTGTTTATTGACTACGTAATGTGAGACCTTCATGTTACAATACTAAACCAGTGCAGCATAGAATGTACTTTGCACCTAGAGTCTAGAATGGGTTCCTTTGTGTCTATACATAGCCCATTAACGACAACGAAAAGACTCCCACGCACTTCAACAGGCTTTAGACAGAACTGGTTATACACGGGGTAACTCCACTGTCTTCATAGGGTCCTGGTCCCACAGCGGAGGTGGGGCATGTGAGCTTGTTGCAGAGCTGCTATTCAGGGATGTGAACCCCCTGGAACTCCAGCCTCCAAAATCATTCAGGCTTCACTTTCTACTCAGCTATGTGCTAGCTGAGGGGTGCGTGGGAATTGGTGGCCTCTGCTGCAGATGAGAGGCATCTCGGGTACTTAAAGCCATGGCCTAGAGGAGGGAAGTGCCTAACTGCAGAATTTGCAGCTGCCTGGGGCCAGCGCTGAGGATTTAGAGTCCATAGTGCCGCCATGGCAAGGTTCAAGCATGCTCAGCCTGGGAATTGCCACCCCTCCTGTGGCTAGTAGCTGCAGCTGTCTAAGGCTGGCCTCTGGCAATTGGTCCCATGGCTATAGCCAGAGAAGCTGCAGGTGGCTCTGTGACTACTGGGGGCCATTAAGCTAGGAGCAGGTAAAGAAACTGGAGTTAACCTCAAGGAACAGAGGTCACCCCCAGGAAAAGAATGTCAAGGGGAGCAGGGAAATTGAAAGCAGGTCAGGCTTGAGAGGGAAAATAGTGTCCAAGGTAGAAGGGAAACAGGCATGGAGAGAGGTGGTGGTGACCAGGTAGTAGACCATCATGTAGATGGGAGCAGAGGGAGAAAAGCTGGTGACTTCAGGTTGTCAGGGCTAAGTCCTTACTTTGGGGAAATGGTGTTTGAAGTGGCTTGCTTAAATGGCAGGATGCGTGCTGAGAGAGGCATTTGTCAGAATTGATCAGGTATCTGCTGGCTGTGGAACTTTATTGAGCTGAGACCAGACTCACATACAGTGACTGGTGACATAGGCTTGTACTGGAAACATGGCTACAGAATGTCTGAATGAAGAAGGAGATAAATCTGTGCGGAGTTTCCCCTGATCACTATGAAAGTTCTGCTCACTGTGGATACTGGTAAACACACATGGGTTTACAGCTCGACGAGAAAAACTGGGGCCTAAGGGAGCGGTGTATGGCAATGCATATAGTCATGCAAGAGGTGTGTGATCAAAATGAAAAAATGTCTCTGAGATTCAGTACCGGGTATACCATGGCACCAATGGCACTGCCACACCAGGCACACATTCGGAGCCCACAGTGACTACATGGGGCCCACAAATATGTTTGGGACCGGGGTCCACAAAAAGTTAATCCGGCCCTGCCTCCTGTATAATACAGGCCACAGAACTTCCCCAAAATAATTCCTAGAGCAGATCTTTTAGAAAAACATCCAATCTTGATTTAAAAAATTGCCAGTGATCCTTTGTAAATTGTTCCAGTGGGTAATTACCTTCCCTATTAAAAATTTACACCTTATTTATACAGTCTGAATTTGTTGAGATTCAATTTCCAGCCATTGGATCATGTTATACTTTTCTCTGTCAGATTGAAGAGCCCGTTACTTAATATTTGTTCTCCGTATAGATACTTGCACTCTGTAAACAAATTGTCCCTTAGCCTTCTCTTTGTTAAGATAACTAGATTGAGTTCTTTGTCTATCACTATGAGGCATGTTTTCTTAATCCTTTAATTATGGCTCTTCTCTGAATCCTCTCCAATTTATCAACATCTTTCCTGAATTGTGGGGATCAGAACTACAGGCAATATTCCAGCAGTGGTTGCACAGGTGTCAAATATAGTAGTAAAATAGAAGATACGGGCAATGAATGCTACATAAAACAGATACTTAACAACCATAAGTAAGGCTGCAAGATTGTCACGGAGGTAACGGATTCCGTGACTTTCCGGGACCTCTGGGACTTCTGCAGCCTGGAGGCTACCTGAGCAGCTTGGGCAGCCCCTGGGCCAGCTGCACCGGCTGCTGCTGGGGCAGTCTTGGGCCACTGTGCCGCCCTCCCCAGGCAGCAGCAGGAGTTTGGGTGTGGGAGGGGGCTGACGGCTGGGAGTTGGGGCACGGGAGTGGATGAGTGCTCTGGGGCGGTGCTTACCTCAGGGGATCCCCAGAAGCGGCGAAATGTGCAGTGGTTCCTGGCCAATGGGAGCTGCAGAGCTGGTGCTTGGGACAGAGGCAGTGCGCAGAGCCGTCTGGCTGCACCTCCGCCTAGGGGTGAGCCTCTAGGAGCCAGGTAGGGAGCCTGCAAGGCCTGCCAATCCCTTCCCCCAGCACTAGCAGGGGTCCTGGGCCACTGCCTCCCCCCGCCCCGAGCACCCACGTCGCTCCTGGGGCTGCTCCCCCCCGAGTACCCGCAGCGCCCCACGGGCCTCCCCTCCCACGAGCACCCACGGCACCCCCTGGGCCACTCCCCACCCCCTCCAGATTTAATCAGGGTTATGTAGTCCAAGTCATGGACTGGTCACGAGGCATGAATTTTTGTTTACAGCCTGTGACCTGTCCATGATTTTTACTAAAAATACCTGTGACTAGGGTTGCCAAGTTTCTAATTGCACAAAACCGAACACTCTGGCCTCGTCCCATTTCTGAGGCCCCACCCCTTCTATTCTCCTTTTCTGAGACCCTGTCCCCGCTCACTCCAGCCCCCCTCCCTCCGTCGCTCGATCTCCCCCACCATCACTCACTTTCACTGGGCTGGGGCAGGGTGTTGGGGAGCGGGAGGGAGTGAGGGCTGTGGACTCTGAGGTGGGGCTGGGGATGAGGGTTTTCTGGTGCAGAAGGGGTCTCCGGGCTGGGTCCAAGAGGTTTGGAGTGTGGGAGCAGGCTCATGGCTGAGGGTACAGGGTCGGGGTGTGGGAGGAGGTGTGGGCTCCAGAAGGGAGTTTGCATGCGGGAGGGGTTTCTGACCTGGGCCAGGGGGTTGGGGTGCAGGAGGGTGGTGCGGGGTCTGGGAGGGAGTTAGGGTGTGGGAAGAGGTTCAAACCTGGGGTAGGGGGTTGGGGTGCATGAGGGGGGGTTCAGGCTCTGGCCAGGTGGCGCTTACCTCAGGCACCTCCTGGTTGGCGGCGCAGCAGGGCTAAGGCAGGCTCCCTGCCTGTCCTGACTCTGTGCTGCTCCCGGAAGTGGTCAGCACGTCGGGCCCCTAGGCAGAGGCATGCCCAGGCTGCTCTGTGCGGTGCGTGCTGCCCGTGCCTGCAGGCATCTCCCCCACAGCTCACATTGGCCATGGTTCCCGGCCAGTGTGAGCTGTGGGGGAGATGCCTGTAGGCGCGGGCGGCATGCAGAGCTTCCCCGATTGCCCCTGCACACAGGGGCCGCAAGGATCTGCCGGCTGCTTCCGGGGAGCTGCGCAGAGCCAGGGCAGGCAGGGAACCTCCCTGCCTTAGGCCTGCTGCACCACCAATCAGACGTTTAACCGTAGCCTCCAGGGCTCCTTTTCAACCTAGCATTCCAGTCAAAAACCAGACACCTGGCAACCCTACCTGTGACTGAAACGTAGCCTTAGCCATAAATATCAGATAAAGACTCATCAGAGCAAATTGCTCTTGTCTTTCATATCTTTCCTATGTTCATATGGGTCCAGTCCTGCACTTTCTGGTGAAGGGTACTCTGGCTTCAGAACCCATGCAATGTAACTTTTCTCAAGAGTAGAATTTGTGTAGGCTTTGCAGTAGCTGTGCACTCAGTGTGCCCAAGAGCTCAGCTCAGCTCTCTGGCATGCTGTGTACAGGAGGAGTTAAGGGTAGGGAACAGAAGTACTGTAGGGTTCACAATGGTATGGAGCATTTGGTCCCTCTGATGCCACTGAGGCAATATTATAAGGCAGGGATCCAAAGCCATATGCGGCACTTTAGAAGTTAATATGCGGCTCCTTGTATAGGCACCAACTCCAGGGCTGGAGCTACAGGTGCCAACTTTCCAATGTGTTCGGGGGGCTCACTGCTCAACTCTTGGCTCTGCCCCATCCCCTGATCCTGCCGTGCCCTCTCTCCTCTCCCCCTCCCCGCCACCCCCGAGCCTCTTTGGAAATGTACATTGGTAAATTCTGGCTCCTTCTCAGACTCAGGTTGGCCACCCCTGTTATAAGGCTTCTATAAAGAGGCTCCACCACTACTTGGTGTGTTTAGGAGAGGTGCTCTTTCTTCCCATTCCATGGAGAACTCCAGCTTTCAACTGAGTTTCTCAGGATGGGTGCTAGGTAGAAGACTGGCCCCATGCATAAATAGAGATATAGTCCGCAAGAAGAAATAAATTGGAACAACAAATATATGCTGTACTGGGTCTAATAAAAAAAAGCAAAAAATATGCTTCTATAAGAAATCACGACACAATAAGTAACCTTATGCAGGTATTTTTCTTTCTCTTTTCTTATGAAAATGTGCTTCTATTCTCATACTTGCGGTATGTTAACTCAAAAGATAAACTGACAGAAACTTCTTAAAAATTACCTTTTTCAAAAATCAGTTGTATCCTCAGAGAATAAGTATATGACTTGAACTTCTGATGACTTCAGACTGTGAACTGATTAATCATTAGTTCATAAAAGAAAATTAATGTCTTATGTCTGATCTTTGAGTCAGAGTGGTTAACTTGTCAGGGCTTATAAGCAGCCTCAAAATATCCACATTTCTATTTATTAGCTTTGTTTTACTAAATCTCTCTCAAGAAATGAATGGCAAACATTACCCTTGTATGTGATTATTCATAGCCCTGTTTGTAGAGATTTCATTATGCAAGTCTAAAAACTTTACTCAAAAATCTATCTTCATTTTGTTAGAAGATACTTAGGCTTCAACAAAAGCTTTTTTATTGTGTAAAATAATATAAGCATTTAAATGTTAATATATGGTACAAAGTACAAAATTATAAAAAGTACAAAAAATGTGCTGGTCTCTTCCATTTCTTCATCTATTATCAGAACACATTGTGTGCTACATCATAATTATGGTTACTTTAGAGTTGACTTTGCCTTGTTAAGTCAGACCAAGGGCTGAGGAATCCATCCATTTTTTGTTATCAGTGAAAATTTAACATCATTAAGGGAAAATGTGGTGAAGTGGGTGAATATTCGTTGCCTCCTACTTTGAAATAACTGGTAATGTTGCCTATTGTTTCTTGAAGTCATTTGAATATTAGGGCATTTTTCTAGACATTTGATGAACAAAGATTTCACCAGTCTCAAGAAATTTTATTTCTTTTGCCCTTAACTGTTCCTAGGGGGAGTGAAACTCTTCCTCATTCGTGAATATGATAAAATGAATAAGTATTATAGAAATGAGCAGGAATTGAGCACAACAGAAAATTTTCCTATATGGGTTTTGTTCAAATAGATTTGCAGATCTAGTCCCTGATAAGGCTGATTCCCAGCTCTTGCACTGAAAAAGGAGTATTCCTCTAACATACCAAGAATGATATAAAGTGGTAATGTAGAAGTTCTGACAGGCTACATACTGAAGAGAAAGGAATGCAACATTCTGCCTCATTATTGATCATTACCACTGCATCTAAAGTCTAAGCAGGCTAAGCTACAATATAGCTTAATGAAAACTGTGACTATGTTATGAGATTGTACTGATGTAACAGAAGGAAGAATTTGGCCCATTGGTCTGAAGCACTTGAGCAAATAGTCTCTGGTTTAATCAGGAGATTACTGGGACCAGGCTGTCCTTTGCTCTAAACTCTACATAGTCTGCCATATCCTGTCTGGATTTGTTGACTCAGTTCTTCTGGTTGTAGAAGTAGATGATTGGGACAGTAGAAGGTAAGGGAGGGAAGCTGAGGAAAAGGCCGTTCTTTAGGTTTCAGGTAGATATTTTGGGATTTTGAAGATCTACAAGACCAGTTCCTCTTGTGGGGGCCTCTGATTTATATCTTATTGTGTATGTTTCTAAAAAAAAGTTTTGTAGCATGCATAGGTTTTGGGATGGGCACAGTTAATAAAAATGAAAAAATAATGGTTGTAAACTGGTTGGTTTGTGCTTAGGGCTGTTTTGGGGGTTCTGTGCATTGTCTGGTCATGTAAGTTTGTTATAGCCATATTTTGACTTCATGGGGCATATGAGCATATGGAGTTCTTCTTTCAGTATACTGGGTAAAGGGTCTGGTCTAGATGGAGAGATGTATTTTAAGTATTCTCTATTAAGTAAAAGTTTGATCAATTTGTGGCATCTAGCAGTGATAAAAGACAAATTATTATTTTGGGGTATCATTCAGTGTGACTTGAAAATTGCTTTTACTAATGACACAGCATTGTCCAGGGCAGCAGGCCCTCTTGTTAATCATGATGTATTGGACAATAATTTCAGCAATGACCAATTTAATGCTGGAAATGCATGCTGGTATAGCAAAGATATCTTGCTGTTTTGATTCTATACCTTTTTATGGTTTTGCTTAAAGCAACATTTATTTTGCTAATACTAACTAATGCATTAAAACACTATTTACATCAGGATAAGAGAATTTAATTAGGTCAAACCTAATTTCAATGTGTTTATGCTCAATGGAACCTTTAAAAGTGTTATCACCTGCAATACAAATGCTCGGATTCTGGTTTACAAGACTGCCTCTGGCTCTCATGCATCAGTGCCCACTCAGGGGATTCCAGCATGCAGTCATTTGTAAGGCATTACTGTGGTGCTCCTGATGGACACAAGACCATCTAAGAAACATAGAATGATTACATGGACTTGCTACACCAGCCATGTGCCAGAGTCACACTGAATGATTTCCCTGTAATTCATTCACCATGAATATTAGCCTCATGGTCTCTTCTCTCAACAATTTTTCAAACACAAGCTTATGCCCATGATTTTTTTTTTTACACGGTACTTAACATATTTGCATATTTTTCTACTTATAACATATGGGAATATTTGAAATTGTAGCATCCAAGTGTCAGAAGCTTATATATCTTGGTAAGCATTTCCTGAATTATGGAATGTGATGTGCAATTTTACCCAAGTTGAACTCCAAACCAGTTCACACTAGAAAAAAGCCTGAACCAAAGCTTTGGTTCCAGAACATTTTACCCACCCCAAATTTAGGAGAATTTGTATCCAAATATGAGCTTTGCAGCTGATCTCTATTTCAAACATTTTAGTATAAAGAGAAAGAAATGCCTGTTAGTTTATCTATGGTTAAGGTTCAGATGCGACCTTAAACTGAAACATGATGGTCGAGTGTTTTAAATATCAAACAGTGCAGTAACTTTGCTTTCAAGTTTCTGTCTCTGATGCATTATTCTTATTTCTGTTCCAAATTAATAAAAATAAATATAAAAGATTTTCTTGTGTATAGAGACCTGGTTTAAAAACTAAAAATCAATCAAACAAAAATCCCTATTGCTTTGACTTTTTCACGTGCTTAAAGTATCTTGTCTTTTTTAAGATTAAATTTTGCAGGTACGTGTATAAGATAATTTATTAATTTTATAAAGCCTTGGTCACTGGCAACCTGGCATATTTAAAATGTCAGAATGAACAAATATTAAATTAGAAGCTTCAGAGCAGGAATATTCAATTTTAGATTTAAATATAGTATGTGAGTCAGCCTGCCAAATTTCTCTGGGAAGATGCTTTTATGAAAGGGGAACAACGTAGAAGAGCATGGTGCTTTTGAACGTACAGATGGTGAGGATGAGATAACTACTTAGCAAGTCATGACATGAACACTGAGGAAATAAACAGATTTTCAGATCCCAAAGGTAAGATATTGTTGAGATGTTTGAAACGTACTGCTCAACAACAGAATGTCTAATCCAGTTCTCATGCCATGAGCAGCCAACATGCTATGTAAGTAAATAGGGCAGTGTGGGACTACTCTGCACACTGGAAAGGCAAATTGACAGCAGTTTTAAATAACTTGTAAGTGAAGGATGAAGGAAACTTAGAATCCAATATATCTATTGCAATAATCAGCATGTGAATCTAAATTTTGGTAATACATTTTAAATATATAATAGTAATAATGTCGAAATGATAGGTATGGTTCAGGCCATCCAAGTTAGCATAAGGGATGAAAGTGAGCAGACTAGAGGGGAGAAGACCAGGGTACATCACAAATTATACCCCTACCGCCTGAGGAGATTAGCAACGAAGGGCAGTACATCCTGTTACTATCTGTCTGTTTTTGCTGAAGAGACCTCTGTGCAATAGGATCCCCTTTTAAGGAGGTGGTCTCAGGCAGCTGTGGTTAAGTTTGGGGGAGCTTGGTTACAAGAATCTGTTGGAACTCTGCTGCCAGGTGTCAGGGTCACAGCCAGAGCAACCCAATGGCACAAGCCCGTCGAGAGGACCAGATCTCCAAGCGAACTGCTCTAATCTTCCACTGATCCATTAGGGATCCTCTGGGTTTGGGATGGGTCTCACAGCCTAAGGGGGGGTAAACACTGCACCAGAATTCAACTCTGCAAGGGGCATCTTCAAGTGGTTTTCCTCCTTCTCTGTCCAAAGGGGTAATCAGAATGCATGGTAACTGCTGGCAACTATCATCTTTTTAATGGTGATCACTGTGATTCTTGGAGAACAAAGTCTTATTACAAGCCCTGAGAGTAAGGGGTATTCACTTTGCCTCTTTACAATTTAGTTACTGATCTATTTCAGATTTTTTAAAATTTCCCCCCCTTTTCTTTATTTTCTATTAGTTTTCCAAACCAGGCACTGTCTTTTTTTTTTTTTTTTTTTTTTGTGCCTCACGGAGAGGGTTAAGTTTTCTTGGTGAATAAGAGGTTATTTCAGCATTTTGGAGCCATTGAAAGGAAGATCAGAGAGGGCTGGAAGCAGAGAGGGAGGATTAAAGCTATACAGGGCCTGACATAAGGGATTGGCAGAGCTAAGAGGATCTAAGAGAGAGCTGGAGCTGCACATATAGCACTGGAAAGGGTGAATGAACAACAAATAGAGCAGTAAAAAATGCTCAGACTGGATAGAGGTTCGTGTATTATTACAGTACTAGAGTTCTACATACCAGTTTCAATTTCAAAAATCCTGTTGATTTGAGTAGTTGATACATACTAAGAACAGTGTCTATCTTTGAGTAGAGAAACAATGGAGCAGACAGAAAGAGCTAGGTCAAGATATGTCACTGAGTTTATTAGTCAATATTTTAAAAATTCTTAGTTTATAAGTAGCTATAAAGAAGTGTGAAGCTAAAATCTTTTCTTACCAAATTATTCCCCTTTTACTGTGTGGGTATGGGTGCATGCTTTCTTGGCTGTTACGGACTTGTTATGGACTTCCTTATGGTCTCTGCTCAAAAGAGGCTTGAAAACATTGTTTTGGGGAAAGTGGGGGTGGGGGAATCATCAACCAATAATGTCAAAATTTGGAACATAAATTTGAAGAAGAAAAACAGTAACATTCTTGTTCTCTCAGTCTTGACGATGTCCCTTTAAATATATAAAGCTGCTAAAATAATTTTGGTGATGAGGCTTAAACCCACAACCCCAAAGAATTTAAATGCCAGTAATTAGAGTAAACATATGGAGTAAAATAAACCACCCACAGAAGCTAAAATGATACATGACCACTTAGTCCTTTGTTCTGAATTTGGTGTAAGGATGTTTGTTTGCCAAGACTTTTTGTTATAAAGTTATCAGGCAGAAGAGACAGGGTACTTTAAAGTCAACCAGAGAAAGAACTGAGCATAGAAAAGATTAGGCAGGTTAGAAACTAAAGAGGTTATCATAACTAGATTTTTATAGAAAAAAATATCATATTGTGAGTTGTGTAGATGAGCTGTTCACGTCATAACTTCAGTTCTGAATGATTATTTCTGTAACAGAAGCTCAGGTCTGTGCCCTCATGGAAGATGGAATACTTAAAACTTATTCTCTCTCACTCTTAGGGTACGTCTACACTACAGGATTATTCTGATTTTACATAAACCGGTTTTTTAAAACAGATTGTATAAAGTTGAGTGCACGCAGCCACACTAAGCATATTAATTCGGTGGTGTGCGTGCATGTACCGAGACTAGTGTCAATTTCCGGAGTGTTGCACTGTGGGTAGCTATCCCATAGTTCCCGCAGTCTCCCCCGCCCATTGGAATTCTGGGTTGAGATCCCAGTGCCTGATGGGGCAAAAAACATTGTCGCGGGTGCTTCTGGGTACAGCCTCACCCCTCCCTCCGTGAAAGCAGTAGCAGCCGCCAACCGTTTCGCGCCTTTTTTCCTGGGTGAACTGTGCAGACGACGTAGCACAGCAAGCATGGACCCTGCTCAGCTCAAGACAGCAATCATGGACGTTTTAAAAACCTCGCGCATTCTCGTGCACTCAATGCTGAACCGGGACCTGCAAAGCCAGGCGAGGAGGTGGCGGCAATGCCAGCGTGGCGACGAGAGTGATGAGGACATGGACACAGAATTCTGTCAAACCGCGGGCCCCTGCGCTTTGGAGATCCTGCTGGTAATGGGGCAGGTTCTAGCCATTGAACGCCGATTTTGGGCCCGGGAAACAAGCACAGACTGGTGGTTCCGCATAGTTTTGCAGGTGTGCGTCGATTCCCAGTGGCTGCGAAACTTTCGCATGCGGAAGGGCACTTTCATGGAACTTTGTGACTTGCTTTCCCCTGCCCTGAAGCGCCAGAATACAAAGATGAGAGCAGCCCTCACAGTTGAGAAGTGAGTGGCAATAGCCCTCTGGAAGCTTGCAACGCCAGACAGCTACCGGTCAGTCGGGAATCAATTTGGAGTGGGCAAATCTACTGTGGGGGCTGCTGTGATGCAAGTAGCCAAAGCAATCATTAAGCTGCTGCTACGAAAGGTAGTGACTCTGGGAAATGTGCAGGTCATAGTAGATGGCTTTGCTGCAATGGGATTTCCTAACTGTGGTGGGGCGATAGATGGAACCCATATTCCTATCTTGGCACCGTAGCACCAGGGCACCCACTACATAAACCGCAAGGGGTACTTTTCAATGGTGCTGCAAGCACTGGTGGATCACAAGGGACGTTTCACCAACATCCACATGGGATGGCCAGGAGAGTGCACGAGAATGCGCTCGCGTCTTCAGGAACACTACTCTGTTTAAATGGCTGCAGCAAGGGAATTACTTCCCAGACCAGAAAATAACAGTTGGGGATGTTGAAATACCTGTCGTTATCCTGGGGTCCAGCCTACCCCTTGATGCCATGGCTCATGAAGCCATACACAGGCAGCCTGGACAGTAGTCAGGAGCTGTTCAACTACAGGCTGAGCAAGTGCAGAATGGTGGTAGAAAGTACATTTGGCCATTTAAAGGCGCACTGGCGCACCTTACTGACTCGCTCAAACCTCAGCCAAACCAATGTCCCCATTGTTATTGCTGCTTGCTGTGTGCTCCACAATCTCTGTGAGCGTAAGGGGGAGACCTTTATGGCGGGGTGGGAGGCTGAGGCAAATCACCTGGCCGCTGATTATGCACAGCCAGACACCAGGGAGATTAGAAGAGCACACCAGGAAGCAGTGCGCATTAGAGAAGCTTTGAAAACCAGTTTCATCACTGGCCAGGGTACAGTCTGACTGTTGTGTTTCTTTCTCCTTGATGAAACCCTCGCCCCCTTGATTGAATCATTCACTGTAAGACACCACCACCCCCTTCGATCACAGCTTGCTTTCTAAGGAAATAAAGTCACTCTAGTTTAAAAATCATGTATTCTTTATTACTTAATTATAAAAAGAGGGAGAGAACTGACAAGGTAGCCTGGGTGGGGTTTCGGAGGAGAATAGTAGGGAAGTAAAAGGCCACTATAAAAATTTCATAATTTCATAATAATGAGAGCCTTTTGGTTGGGCTGTCCACTGGGGTGGAGTGGGCGGGTGCACAGAGCCTACCCCCACGAGTTCTTACTTGTCTGGCAGGTGAGGAGGCTAAGGAACATAGTGAGGGGGGAGGGTGGTTATACAGGGGCTGCAACGGCACTCTGTGATCCTGCTGCCATTCCTGAAGCTCCACCAGACGCCGGAGCATGTCAGTTTGATCACGCAGCAGCCCCAGAGTTGCATCCCACCACCGCTGATCTTCCTGCCACCACCTCTCATCTCGAGCATCTCTCCTCTCATCTCGAGCGTCTCTCCTGTCCTTACGTTCATCCCTCCTATCCTCACGTTGGTCCCTCCTGTCCTCACGGTCACTGGCATCTTTCCTGTACTTTGCTACCACGTCCTTCCACTCATTCAGATGCGCTCTTTCATTGCGGGTCACTTCCATGATTTCCGAAAACATTTCTTCTCGCATCTTTTTTTTCCGTCGCCTTATCTGAGATAGCCTTCGGGACGGAGTAGGGACGCTTGAAAAATTTGCAGGTGCATGGGGGAGGGAAAAAAGGGAGAGAAGTATTTAAAAAGATACATTTTAGAGAACAATCGTCATACTCTTTCACGGTGAACAACACTATTCACTTTACATAGCACGTGTTTTCACTACAAGGTCACATTTTGCTTCTTAATATTGAGTGCCTGCAGCTTTGGTGTTACAGATCACAGACGCAGGTCCGGGCATCAGAATTCTGCTTGCATGCGGCCATGGTAAGCCATTGTCTTTCGTCTTCTGCAGCCTTCATCTATCCAGCGCCCTCCTTTCCCAAATAGCAAGCAAAGCCCATTGAGTGCTGCTTCTTTCCTGTTAACGTGCAGCAGCAGAAACCACCCCGTGGCTGGTATCATGGAAGATCACTGCTAAACACCCCCCTTTCCACTCCCGCCCCCAACCGCATGGCTGGTAGCAGGAAAGATCCCTGCTAGCCAAACGCGGAAAAGCGCAGCGCCAATCGCGTCCCTCCCCCCCCCCCCGCCTTTCCCCCGCTTGGCTACCTGCAGGGAAGGATTTCTTTTAAGCAACAGGCAAACAGCCCAGTAGGAATGGCCATCTCTGTCCCCTTACTTAAATTCCTGAATTTCAACCAGGTTACCATGAACGATATCACTCTCCTGAGGATAACACAGCGAGATAAAGAACGGATGTTGCTTGAATGCCAGCAATCACCGGGACCATATGCAACTAGGCTTTGTCATGCAATGATACCAGATTACTTGTTACATGCATGGCGTGGTCAAGTGTCTTACCATGGAGGACGGAATAAAGCAGCACTGCCCAGAAACCTTCTGCAAAGGCTTTTGGAGTACCTCCAGGAGAGCTTCATGGAGATGTCCCTGGAGGATTTCCGCTCTATCCCCAGACATGTTAACAGACTTTTCCAGTAACTGTACTGGCCGCGAATGCATCCCAAGTCCTCAGGCCAAATTAATCATTAAAAATGCTTGCTTTTAAACCATGTCTTATATTTACAAGGTACACTCACCAGAGGTCCCTTCCATGGCTTCATTGTCTGGGATAGTTGCTTGATAGGGCTGGGAGGGTAATTCCGTCAGGGTGAGAAAAAACTCCTGGCTGTTGGGGAGAACGGAGTGCTGTGTGCTCTCTACAAGCTCGTCCTCCTCTTCCTCCTCATCTTCCCCGTCCGCAGAATCCTCAGCCATGGCTGCGATTACCACCCCCACCTCGGAATCCACGGACAGGGGTGGGGTAGTGGTGGCGGACCCCCCTAGAATTGCATGCAGCTCAACGTAGAAGCGGCATGTTTTCGGCCCTGCCCCGGACCTTCCGTTTGCTTCTTTGGTTTTCTGGTAGGCTTGTCTGAGCTCTTTAACTTTCACACGGCACTGTACTGAGTCCCTGTTGTGGCCTCTCTGCATTATGTTCTTGGAAATTTTTTCAAATGTTTTTTTCATTTTGTCTTTTGGAACGGAGTTCTGTTAGCACGGAATCCTCTCCCCATACAGCGATCAGATCCAGTACGGTCCATGCTGGAGCTCTTTTTCGATTCTCAGGAGACTGCATTGTTACCTGTGCTGATGAGCTCTGCATGGTCACCTGTGCTGATGAGCTCTCCACGCTGGCCAAACAGGAAATGAAATTCAAAAGTTCGCGGGGCTTTTCCTGTCTACCTGGCCAGTGCATCTGAGTTCAGATGGCTTTCCAGAGCGGTCACAATGGTGCACTGTGGGATAGCTCCCGGAGGCCAATACCGTCGATTTGCGGCCACACTAACCCTAATCCGACATGGCAATACCGATTTGAGCGCTACTCCCCTCCCCTATATATCGATATAAAGGGCTTCATTGTGTGGACGGGTGCAGCGTAAAATCGGTTTAACGCTGCTAAATTTGGTATAAACGCATAGTGTAGACCAGGCCTTACAACTGAGACCTGTATGTTCATCTCTAAGTCATCATCATGGTAACTTTCTTAATTCACCTTTTTTATGTGTTCAGTATATACAAGATGTTGTTATGGTTTACACCATGGCCTTTTTGTGGGTAAGTAGAGTAGGTAAAAATAGAGTGACACAATTTTGATTTGCCCTTCATTTAGTCATTGCAAAATATCTTTTATATGAACTTTAAGAGAAATGTAATATTTTGCCATTTTTATACGCATGGGAGTCTTCTGTCCTAAGTGCAGGACTCTGTATTTGTCCTTGTTGAACCTCATCAGATTTCTTTTGGCCCAACCCTCCAATTTGTCTAGGTTACTCTGGACCCTATCCCTCCCCTCCCCCCAGCTTAGTGTCATCCGTGAACTTGCCGAGGGTGCAATCCATCCCATCATCCAGATCATTAATGAAGATGTTGAACAAAACCAGCTCCAGGATCAACCCGTGGGGCACTCCGCTTGATACCAGCTGCCAACTAGACATCGAGCCGTCGATCACTACCCATTGAGCCTGATGATCTAGCCAGCTTTCTATCCACCTGATAGTCCATTCATCCAATCCATACTTTTTTAACTTGATGGCAAGAGTACTGTGGGAGATTGTATCAAAAGCTTTGCTAACATCAAGGTATATCATGTCCACCGCTTTCCCCATATCCACAGAGCCAGTTATCTCATCATACAAGGCAATCAGATTGGTCAGGCATGACTTGCCCTTGGTGAATCCATGTTGACTGTTTCTGATCATCTTCCTCTCCTGCAAGTGCTTCAAAATGGATTCCTTGAGGACCTGCTCCATGATTTTTCTGGGGACTGAAGTGAGGCTGACCGGTCTGTAGTTTCCCGGATTCTCCTTCCTCCCTTTTTTAAAGATGGGCACTGTTTGCCTTTTTCCAGTCGCTCTAATGATACACCCTTATTGATATGATTTATTATAAAATTTTGGATGTTGTACAGATATGTCTTTTTAAGCATTCATTAGTCTGAAAGCCTGTATTCTCAGTTTATATGTGCATATATATATATATAAATGTTTTGGCATATATTATGCAGTTTCCAAAAAGTTCAAATGTATAGTGCTAATTTATAAGAACGTTCTTCTGAAAAAAAAATTAAACTGACATTTTTATTTGGTGAAATAAAGGTTCATGATAATGTAAATAATTTGTAAAGGTCTGTGGAATATACTTTACAAAACCACTAAGTGCCTAGGGTCTTGCAACACTGTGTTCTGTTAATTTTGAAGTACATCATTAACATTTCTTTCTGCACACCTGTGTCAAGAAACCAAATACTCTGAATGTGCAAAGACTGTATATAATATGAATAACAGTTTTTAATTAATTTAGAGTCAGAATATTTTAGCTTCTTGATGTGTCTTCATATTGTTATGCTCTCGTTATGCTTTTAACTCTTAAGTATGCAGTAAAATGAATATTCCTCTGTATTTTCACAACAGACCCATAGAACAGAGTTTAAACATTGACAAAGTACAGTACTCTATTGTAAATTTAAAAAATGGAGTTCATGCTGAGTAATTGCAATATCCTAGCAAACATAAAAAATGTTTAGCTAACCAGTGGCTCTCACATTTATTCATAGCATGGGCCTTTTCTTAATAAAAAGATTGCCAATAAACTCTATAGCAGTGAAGAAACAATACTAGGTAAAACTGGTCAATGTTTTTACTCAAAAATTATTTCCACAAAAATAGCCTTTTCTCCAAATGGACTTACACAGAAAGTATTTTTGTTTTATTTACTGGAAACTTTGATTTTTGGTTTTTTCCCTCCCACTTTTTTCCTGGCAAGCTCAGCTTCCCTGCACCAGTTTAGATTTGTAATACCTCAACTTTGCGTTTAAGGAGTGCTTAGTATCCTGATGTATTTTACTGTTCAGCATAGTCATGTGAAAATACTTTATCATTTTTATCACCCATTATGTGAATAATTTCAACATTTTTTAATTTTTTTGTTTCAAACTGGAACAGAAAAATGCATATTAGAAATTCCCCTTTAAATTGAAAATATTTTTTTAAAAAAATCCATGTTGAGAATTTTCTTTTGCCATTTTTTGAAATTTTGTTAGAAATCAATTTTTTTTATTTTTGTTATCTGACAAATCAGTAGTAGAAGTATATAATATGTCACACTGTGTCATATTATGACACGACATATTGTACACTACTACTGTGTCATAAAATAATGTACAAATAATGTACAAATAAAAAAAATTACAAACTGAATATTAATTTTGAAATGAGTGTTTGTAATTTTTTGAAAATGAATTTTTTGGAA
Source organism: Mauremys reevesii (assembly GCF_016161935.1). Classification (NCBI taxonomy): domain Eukaryota; kingdom Metazoa; phylum Chordata; order Testudines; family Geoemydidae; genus Mauremys; species Mauremys reevesii. The sequence continues at coordinate 88,657,398 of NC_052629.1, forward strand.
ACAAAGAAATATTTCACTTTGAAATTTATTTTACAGGAAATTTTATCAAAATCAGTGCAATTTCACAAAAATATTTGGTTTAGTCAAAAATGGCATTTTCCAACAGAAAATTGTTTTGATGGTAATTTTCTAGCCAGCTCTACTGTATATGTGTTTATAAGCTAGAGAACATATGTGGCATATATAGCTATTTATATATAGGCAGTGGATAAAAACCCCAGGCAGAGATAAATAGATGTCTTTGCAGTTATGGACATGTCAATTCTGCATTTAAATGCAGTTTGATGTTCCCAGAATGCTCTTTCAACTCAAGTATAGGGAATATAAATGTTGGAATTATCACCTTTTCTATTGCACCAAAACTGCTCTCATCAAGATCTCTAGTGGCCACTGTCTGGCAAAATCTCAGGGCCTTTTCTCCATTCTCATCCTCCTTGACCTCTCTGCTGAATTTGACACTGTTCATCACTCTTTTCTGATAGGTATCTTGTCCTTCTTTGGTTTCCAGAGACTGTCATCTCTTGGTGGTCCTCCTACCTCTCTGGCTATTTTATAGCACCTTCTGCTGTTGGATCTCCTCCTGTTTCCCACTTTCCATGAAAGCCCCACAGATCTCTGTCCTAGGGACCCTCACCCCTTGTCACCTACCCTTTACGGTATCCATATCTAATCCTGTGGCTGTGACTACGATTACTGTGCCAGTAGTTGGCTAGCTCTTTCCTTAACCAAAAGACCCTGTATGGGCACCGAGCTGGAGCAGTGGTTGTGGCTCTCTCAAAAATTGGCATGAACTCGTGCATGTGTTTTAACTACTTGTTTACATGTGAAATAATAAGGGCATAACACTAATCACTGGGGGTAGGAAAGGGCTAGGAGATTGAGTTAGGAGATTGAAGGACATGCCCATAATTCTTGTGGTACTGGAGATGCTCTGCTACTTCTGACCATGTATAATGTACCTTACTAAGTGTCTATTTAAGCAGTGGTGTTTTATTTATTTAATTTCTTATGTGTTTTGAAGTTAGTCTATTTTGAAGAAACTGATATATTTGTTCTAATTGCAACCAAAATAGAGTGGAAAGAACATTGGAGTTCATGGATTTTCTGAAATGCAGTCTGTAGATGCCCAAATTTCATGCACTCAAGTATTTTTTTTGTGGCATGTGCTCCAGAGTGCTGCTAAATAATTAATATTGAACAATGTTATCATCTTGGTGGCATCGGTGTCTGTACTCAAGCATGAATGCAGAAGTTGAAAGCTAGTGTTGTTTAGGATGATTTTTAAATACTGCTCAAATGCTGAAACACAGACTTGTGGGTTATTAGGTTGGTTCCCTGACAGTGGTATGTTTTTCTTCCAAATAAAGGGCAGTGTAAATAGTGATATAAACACTTAAGAGTCCCAAGTTTCAAATTAAATGTTAAGTATGTTTGTGACCATTACCAACAATACAATCTGAACTGTTGAACAGCTGTGTCCCTTCAGTTCTCCGACCTGGGGTGTCTTTTACACTGCTTCACTCTGAGAGCAACCGCTCCTGGTCTACCCATACACAGCCTCCAGCATGTAAATCATCCGCCAGCTATACTGTATGAGTGCTATAGCTACCCAGCCAGCCACACATGAATTATATTAGAGAGCAACACCAGCAAATTCCCAGTCCTAGAATTATCCCCAGAAATGTATGTCTTGTGTGCCCAGTCCCATCTTGTACAATACAAGTTCATAGAAAGTCCATCATTTCATTAATAGAAAATGATATGCACAAATCTTGTTATCCCAAGTGAAGTTCCAAAACACTTCATCCAATTATATTGGTTTAGATAAAACAATAAAACAACTTTATTAGGTACAGAAAGAAAGATTTTAAGTGATTTCAGGTAATGAGGCATAAAAGTCAGAATTGGTTACAAAGAAATAAAAGGTAAAATGCAAACTAATACCTAACTTAACAGATAAGTGAATTCAAAATGAAAGTCCCTCTGACCACATGTTCTAGCAGTCTGACTGGCTGAATCTTCCAGCCAGGATCTCCCCACAGTCCAGTGATGCTTCCTTTCTCTTTGAAGTGTTGTCAATGCCATGAGTAGAGATTGAAGGGAGGGATGATGTGTGTCCTCTGTTCTCATTTCTTATAGTTATTTTCCTCTTTGAAAATCATCCCCAGCTGAGGTTCAGGAGGCCAAAAATCCATTTGCACGAGAACCTCCAGCTGTTCCATTGCCAAGATGTAAATTTCTCACTCAAGCCCTTTTTCCTGCCAAAGAATGGTTGCTTAACCGGATGATAGTCTATTTGATTATGTTGACACCTGTCTGAGGTGTTGGCTAGACTTTTGTCTCTAGAGAACTGGTCTGAAGCTGTTTCCCCAGACCTGGAACATGTCTTATACAGTAGAATTTTATAACTTTGCATACAGTGTTGCCACACATATTTTACTGGGACAATAATGTTCAGCAGATTATAAGTTTTCAAATGATACCTCACAAGGCATACTTTGTACAAAATTTTATCGTAGTCTTGTAAAAGTGGTAAATGAAAGGGTACAGACTGTCACAATGGTACTTTAAAGCAGTATAATGTATTACCGGCAGGATAACAGTATGGCACAGTCAGAAGTCAAGTCATTAAACAATTAATTAATTTGCACCCATACCACTTTCTGAGATTTGAACACAGCTCACAAGCTAAGTAGGCTTAGGCTAAGTCACTGCGTTGGTGAGTCTGCCTCCATGAAACACCTAGTTACTGCAGGAAGTGATGGTGCTAATTCACTAGGCGGCACTTCCCTTCTACATCAGTGTTGAACCAATGCCCCAGGCAGGTGTTAGAGATACTGTGTTCCTGGGGAGTGCTATATTTTGTAAAAGACACAAACCTGGATCTGATAATTTCTGGTCATTATATTCTCAGAAAAGGGACATAAACCCAGTGTCCTTGCTAAATTCTTATGTGGAGGATAATATTCTGCCTACATAAATTCCCCTCTTTAGGTCCAAGTGGGCACAGTTTTCTTCACTTCCGTTCCTTAACTGTTAGCTAATATTGTTGTGCAGTGTTCAATAATCACATGTTAACTCACAGGTGGCTACATTTCATAGGGTGAAGTTATTTCTGATTCATGTATATTTTGCAAATGTGAAAACCTTCTTGATTCTTGTCAGCAGTGTTATATAAGTCTCAACTATTAATCTGTTAGTGTTTTAGAAAAACACTTTTTTGCTTTGAAAATCTGATCGCATAAGAGTATGAATTTTCAAGATGGAAATGAGAAATTAAGTTATGTACAATAAAGCCACAAAGTGGAATGAGCAGCCCTATCAAAATAGCTGTTTCTAAGTAGTGTTTTTTTTTAATTTATGAATTAGAGGATAGGATAAAAGACTTGCTCTCCTTGGAGATGTTCCATAAATATTTCAAAGCATGAAGAAAAATGTGCTTAAAAAGGAAAAAATCTCAGTCACAGGAAACAGCTAAAGAAAGAATTAGCTTTAGCAAGTTTACATAGGAAGTTCTAGAATCCTTGACAAATCATTCTGTTAACAAGTATTAATGCCTTTAGTTCATTACTGTTGGTGATCATGTTGCATCAACTCAAAGTGAGTCATGAAGAGGAAATCATTAGACCTGTTTTAATTAAAAGGAAACCCATCCAGTGTTAAACATGCATGAATAAATTAGGTGATGACATCTGAGAATAATCTACAAGATTTTATACAACAAAATATTCTCATAAAAGCGTGTTTTCTATACATTTATTGTATGCCAGTATTAAAAATGTAGCTGAGAGAGTGCAAATGTGGATATTGGAACCATTGGTAAGGCACATAAAACAGGAGTTTTTTCTAGAATGCTATACTTTCTCCTGGGAGGAAAGGAAAACTTTGTCAAATTGCAATACAAAAAATAGTAAAACAGTAAGGTAAAGCTCTTGTTTGTGTTAGTTCAGTTACATTGACAAAAGCAAATACAAGCTTCAGGTAAGCATCAGATATTGGAAATTCTGTTTTCCAGCATATATCCAATTATTCTTTTCAGACATTAATATTTTAGGTTTTAAACTGTCCACTGTAGGAGAATGAATGACTCATGATAGATAATCTGATCTGAAACTTTTCTTCTCTAGGTTGCCAATTCAAATCCAGATCAGAGAGAATGAAAAATTGTTACTAATATTTCTTTAGCTTTCTTTGAGAAATGAGGTCGTATCCCAATCCAGGTTGTAATGCATTACATTCACATCCCAAATGACATTAATTGACAACTTGTCCAGCATTCATAGCAAAACTGTACCTGCCCTGTAGATATACAATTTCAGGATTCAGGTTGGTGAGTCAGGACCCTTTTGCAAACACTAAATAAAATAGATTTTAATATACTCACTACTTGTACCTACCAGCTGAGACCCACTAGAATCTTTTTGGGACAAATCTGCTGCTGCAGCCCTTGATCTTAAAAACTGTAAAAATAAGTTATGAGTCCATGTTTATTTGCACATGAAAATTAGCATGTAAATGGAGATACTTGTACAGTTTCAGAACTGGTTTCAGTCTAACTGAAAATGATCTCTGTGTGCGATTTTTTTAAAATTTATTTTTATTTATTTATTTATTTTTGCTGGGCTTAGAGCAGGGGTGGACAAACTTTTTGGCTCGAGGGCCACATCTGGGTATGGAAATTGTATGGTGGGCTGTGAATGCTCAAGAAATTGGGAGTTGGGGTGCGGGAGGGGGTGAGGGCTCTGACTGAGGGTGCAGGCTCTGGGGTGGGGCCAAAAATGAGGAGTTCAGGGTGTGGGAGGGGGGTCAGGGCTAGGGCAGGGGGATGGTGTGCTGGTGGGGGGGTAAGGACTCTGGCTTGGGGTGCGGGCTCTGAGGTGCAGGAGGCGCGGCCAAGCATCTCTGCATGCTACCCTTAATGCAGGTCAGTAATTCCATTCAGTTCTTCATTGGCTCATGTCATGTGGCAGCTGTAGAGTCTGTAAAGTTAAAACTCTTTGCTAATTAAAGATATGAAGAATATTATGTTTTGTGAATCACTTTTTTGGCATGAATGAGACTATTTGGTTTGGTTTTCAGAAGCGTAAATGCAAATCCAGTATGTGCACATGCAAATTGCTCATCAGATGAGAAACTGGCTATTTGTATGTGCAACTCTCTTGTTTATATATGCAATTCCAGTAATTGCAGGTGCAGATCAGGCACATATTTGCATGTAGTTATTCATACATGAATTTCTGAAAATCAGGCTCTTTGTCTCATGGTGTAGACCAGTGCTTCTCAAAGTGGTGGCACCATCCGCGAGCCATTGGCTGCCGGTCCACGGCGAGTTTCCTCATAAGAGTGTCGAATAGGATAATAATATGGCACCGGTCCCTGGCACATTGGAAAAAAAATTTGTCGGTCCCCCACATCAGATAGCTTGAGAAGCACTGGTGTACACTGATTATATTAAAAATGAGGCTCACAAGGTGCTTTATAAGTATTAAGGAACAATGCCTTATAGTCTTTCCTCTCTCCTGAATGTCACATAAATAAATGTTAATATCCCCATTTGATAGACAAAGAAAATAACACAAAGAGAGGTTGAGTTGTCCAGACTCTTACAGGAAGTATCCAGTGTAGCCAGGAATAGACCTTTGACTCCAAATCTTGTGCTTTAGCTACAAGGTCATTCTTCCTCCCTACTTATGTTAGAATAATTGTGGGATAGTGAAGAAAAGCAGGGGAAGCCTCTTTTTAAAAAGGATATTGGACATAGCCTCTTTGCTCCTATTCAGACAGAGAGGAGCCCACAGGAAATCTAATCCCATTGAATATACAGAGCCAAGCTACGAAGAGTGGCAGGAACATCATTATTTGGAACAACAATCCCTGGGGAACAGGGAAAATGGAATGGTTGGAAACTCTCTTCCCTTCTCCCAGTAGCTGTTAATATTAATTTGAAACTAATTAAATGTAGCACATTTCCAGATAAAATTAAGGCTTGTATACACTAGGGCTTCAGCCAACAGAAGATGGTGTGTGCTTTCTGGTTAATACCCTTCCAAGTTCTCCATTTTCATCTTCTTTCTTCCCTTAAATTCTCCGCCTTGCGTTGCTGAATTCTTTCCCTTCCTCTTTGCCCCCATCCTGTTCTGTGAGGAGCTTTAACTGCTTCCCATGTACCTGATCCCTTCTATGCTGATGGATGGAAGCACAGAGTAGGGAGAACAGGTAAGAGAAGCAGCCTCTGAAGGGCAATTACAAGAGCTAGTCCTGCTCATGTTAGGCCAGGCGTCCTTCTCAGTTCTGTCTCCCAGGAAAGAGGCAGCTCAATGGAATATGGGACAGAAAAAAAAGGACAATCTTAGTCAAATCAAGACAGTTAGTGAGTATCCTCCTTTTTGCTGCAATTTCCCTTCCTCATGACTGAAAATAAACAGATTTCTAATATAGATTAAGTAAAAAACAAACAAACAAACAAAACCCTTCAATCAGAATGTAATAGTCTGCCATTCTCCTGAGGAAGACTGTCCAGCCTTTTCAGCAGTTGAGCCCCTTTTTGTTCATGAGAAGGCAGAATACCCTCACAGCAGTTCAGAGGAATTTCTGTAGGGAGTGAAGTATTATATATGTACAGTAACAGCACTGCACAGAAAGTCCAGAAGAGAGCTGAGAGAATTCATTTATTCGTCCATGATTGACAAATCAAACTACTTCCGTCATGTTGCAGTCCTCCATACTAATAATTAGATGGTAAAAATAAATCCTGTGCTCCTAGGATAGCAGACTGCATAAATTTACTGCAATTCAACAAGAGTTAGAGAGAGGTGCAATTCCTAATATGTTTAATCTCTGCTGTGCATTAAGTAGGAAATGAGAAAAAGTATACCAGACTTGCTCGGCACTGCTATTTTCCTAGGGGATATTTATTTTTCCAGGGTTCGAAATACATTTATATAAATGTGTACTGCGTGCATATATGCCCATAGAGATATCCACATACACTAGTAGTATTTATAAATACTTCTACTGGATTCTGGTTTAATTCTTCCTTTTAGAATATGATATCAAATTACTGATATATTTTAGTCATCATGAATATATGTTCTTACTGAGCAAAAAGTACTGAATGTCTTTATTTTTATCAACCTTTTCTGCGCTGTATTTACACAGCTTAAAACTTGAAATACAGAGCATGAATAAATGTTTAATAAAATAGAAATCTGAAAAAATATGGCACTCTGTGGCTCTTGACCTGTGTTGAGTGGTGGGGGCATTATTAGTAGAAAAGTGTTTTTCTGCAGTGGAAGGCTCCTTACAGTCTGTTTCTAAAACTAACACTGCTTAGTACTTGATCCTAATAAAATAGAGACTTAGTCATTGCTTACTCACAGCTCTGGCAGCTCTATATTAAAAATTATAGAATTGATAAAATTAGATATTTACTCTGACACTTTCAAAATCTTGTGTAGGGGTTTTGCTGTGACATTTGCAGAAATCATGTGGTTTTGTAAAACTCTGTGCCACAGAAATGCATGAGGATTGAAATGTGTTTTAATATGCAAGAATATAAATTCAGAAACCATCTCTTATTAATTTCATCAGAGCCTTACTGAGATGTTTTTTGTTCAGGTGGGACTACATATTTTTTACTATATATATATATATATATATATATATATATATATATATATATATATATATATATATATATATATATAATGATTGGTCTGGTCAGGTCAACCTTTTACAAACTTTGCAACAAAGAGGTCAAACTGAGGAGCTCTCACGCTCGCACCTGTAATGCTGGCTTGGATTGCCCTCAAAACACAAAGAAGGAAGAGGGCAGAATACATGGTAGAAATAGCAAAGCTGATGAAAATAGTTTTAATTGGAGACATCATGAACCATCAAAGTTGGAATATCCTAATATGCCTTTTTACAGTGGCTTTAAACACTAACAGACATTAACAGACATTAACAGACTTATTTTATTTTTATGTTTTAAATCCCTGTGAAGCGGTGGTGGCACAGGGATGTTGCCATGTAGACATGGAGTTCCAAGCATCCCTCGGGGCTGTATCAAATGGAACTAAAAGGTGCATGTGACTGTTAGGATAAAAACCAGCCTACTGTAAAGCTTTGCATAAATTATACTAAGAGAAACAATGGAAAATCATTAGCAGATAAAAATGTTATATTGCTTATGAAGCAAAAGATATATCTAGGGCATGACCTGTTTTTGCAGATGTGTAGGATGTTCCAACTGCAAAGGGCAAAATGAAATGATTGATTAAAACATATTACTGAACTCATGTTAAGCTTTGTTGGTAAATAGGCTGAGCCACAATGATCTCTTGTAGGTATAGCTGGAAACTTAAAATGTATTAAAAGTATAATGGAACCTATGATTCAATTTGTAGCTGTCTAGACTACTAACCACAAGGTTGACATATGGTGGTGACTGGATAATGCTAGGAGTGTAATTAATCCAATCCTGCTTAAAATTGGGCCCAGTAGGCAGTCTACCCTCTCCCAGGTGAGTGCCCTAACCACCAAGCTATTGGAGAGTTCTCCGTCTCTCTCATTTTGTTCAGAAATTCCATCCTGGATCTGTGAACCAGTTCAGTGTGCTGGCTGGAAATCAAACAAATACTGATTGTTGTTAAATTCTATAGTGGGATAAGAAAACCAAGTTGAAAACCAATTCTGAGTGGTTTTTAGGCCATAAAGTAAACTTCTGCTACATTATTTAACATTAATTATGCTGGTATTACAGAGTAGGTTTCATGAAGATCTATAAACACAACTTTTATTATTCAAATTTGTAATAGTTGCAAGGGAGATCAAAATTATTAACTGTGTTTCTTAAGGAGTACAACTTTTACAGCAAAACAGTAGATAAAACATTACAACTAAAATGCATTAACAGTTACTGTAAACTAAGGGTCAGAAAAATGTACCTTCCTAAGTAGCTACCTGGATCCGTGAATGTTGCAATTAATATTTTAGACACTATATACAATTATTAAATCAGCATATTAAACTATGAGCATTTAAGCAAATGCCAAATGTAGTGTTAGAAAAGAATGTCTTATGAGGCAAAATAACAAGAACCATTTTCCGATATGAAATAATAAATTATATGAGTTTTACAGACTCTGAGTGTTTTCACTGACAATTATTTTAATGCCACCCCTCCAAAAGCAATATTTATCATATGTGACCTATAGCTTGATGGGGAAATGCAAATATATTGCTTGTATACCCTTGTCTACAGACTTATTTTGGGTGGATAAAGAAACAACTCCCTTTGCTTAGGTAGCAGGGCTAAAATCATGGAAATAAAAATTACATAGTTTTTATATGCAAGTTTTAAAATTCTTTTCACTGTGGACATGGTAAAGAAAAGTATTGCGTTCTTTCTTCCACCAGGCTGCCTCATTCTTATTTGAACGTAGAGATTTTGGTATAAGGAATGAAAGATGAGAGAGGCATTCTGTGTTGTAGAGTTACAGAGCTTACTGTTAATGTCCAAATTTACTAGCAGATTCTGAGATTTGTCAGAATCGCCTTGCATTAAGAAATACAGTGGCATCTCAGGTAAAGGCTTGCATTTTAGCGATGTCCACCATATGTAGTAAAAGTCAGAAACTGAATTAATATATACAGTGTGAACTGGCTGCAAATCAAACAGATTGTGAAAGCACATACCACCAGTAGATAAGGTTAAAGCCAGGTCTTTAGCTGCAAGACTTTCTTCAGGCTGTGGAATAAATATGGGTCTGCATTACCTAATACATTAATTGTTTCATTATTAGCATTTTTCACAGGGCCAGTATAGAAACACTGCATTTGCAAATTCTTAAGTATCCTGTTTGGGGACCTCAATAGGAGAGAGGAATTGCTGTGGTATTTCAGAGCCCAGGTTTAACAGGAAATGTTAATTTGCCTTTTATGTGATATGGTCCTGATTCAGGAAAGCACGTAAGCCATTGCTTAAGTGCTCTCTTGTGTCTGGACCTGCATTTGCTAAATTATAGCTAGTAAGTTAAACTGCTTTAACACCCCTTTCTCCGAAGTAGGGTCAGTAGAATGGGGCACAAAGAGGTGCCTCTTTCCAATAGTCTATGGCTAGATGTTGGCTGCAGTTAGATGGGGGAAGGCTTGGTGTCCATGAAAAGAGAGAGGAAGAAGACTATAGGTCAGTTATGTGCATGCGCGCACACACACATTCATTGCAAAGAACACATATATAACGAATCCAGTTAACCTAATTAGAGATGAAATCTAAAGAAGAATATAAAGTAAATGTAGCACTGAGCCTCATGCAGAGTTATAGAATGGCTCACAATAGGTTGCCTGTTCTCATGCCCATGTCCCTAATGAGGGCCTGCCATTTGTTCTTCAGTTCAAATATTGTATTCATTGTGCAGAGAGAGAACACTTTCTCCTGAGGGGCAAAACCTGAGGTAGAGCTCCTAATGCTATTGTCATTAAACAGTTCGCCATTATTCATCGGTCTACCACTTCCATTTTGCATAGAGCCACAGCCAGTTCCTCCCACCAGAAATTATTCCAGTGAGAGTTCATTAGAAGGGTTTTTATGTTGTTAAACTGCCATTAATTAATTTTCTCTCCTTGATCCCATTTATTAAGGCCATGTCTACACTACAGACCTTACAGTGGCGCAGCTGTACCGATACAGCTGTGCCACTGTAAGGTCCCCCATATAGCTGCTCTACCCTGGCAGAGCTCTCCTGCTGGCATAATTAAACCACCCCCAACAAGCGGCGGTAGCTATGTCGGCAGGAGAGCATCTCCTGCCAACATAGCAGTGTCCACGCTGGCACTTTTGTCAGTGAAACTTATGTTGGTCAGGGAGGTGTTTTTTTCACACCCCTGACTGACGTAAGTTTTACTGACAAAAGTGCTAGTGTATACATAGCCTTAGTTTGAAGTATTATTGAGGGTGGATCACTGGTAGAATAGCATCTCCCCAGATCACTATGAATATTCAGTTGCAGGAGAGGGAAAACAAAACAATACACATTTATTATTGCATGCTAACATTCATCTCTATAGGCTAATTTAGATATAAGCAGGAGACCAAGGAAATACAAGTTATCATGGCAATGCAGCTCTCCTGCAGAAAGGATGTGTCTTATTTGCAAGTATTCTTCTCCCCCCTCCCCCGCAATTTTATTCTCTCTGGTAATTCTCTCCACACCCTCCTGCCCCAGCAACAACTTTGACTGCCCTATGACTGGAGGTTAAAAATGAAATGACTTCTCCTGTTCCCCTAAAACACACCATTCTCTCGATGATCTCCTAGTCCAAGCTATTTTCTCTTTCCTTCCATATCTATCTCCTGTTAGTACTGGCTGACTCCCATAGTGCTGCACCTGGCAGAGCCTGTAAGAGGAAGAAAAGATACTGCGGCAAAGTGATGGAATAAAAATAACCAAGTGTAATAAATTATTTATTTTAATGTACATCTCTCACGATTTTGTCATTTTTTTCTGTTGAATAAAATGGTTCCTCTTGCTCCTTTCACTATTTTTTTTCAGTGATTGCAGCTATGTGTGATACTGCCAGGTTCTAAGTGTGAACCTGCTGCATGATGCAGCAGCTTTAAAGCAACTCTCTTATCCCCAGTGCCACGTTATGTGAAGCTGATTTAAACTGCAATATGGAGGAACAGCAACATGTGATGTGACTTAATATGGGGTGACAGATCAGCAGTTGTGCTAATTTTAAATCAGAAATCTAGGGCTATTATTTGGGTGGCATGTTTCCAATTGGAGATTAAGGTGATTTTCTACCTGTGACTCTGAAGATAGATAGGGAGGAGTGTGTAGCAAACATTCTGCTTCAAAGCTTTTGCTGACAGTAAATCAGGTCAGGTGATACATTAGCTTCATGAGTAGAGCTGTCCCATCTGCCATGCCAGCCTATTGAAAAAAGCATTTATTTCTCAAAAACAGTTTATATATATATGGAATCAAGGCTATTTTATATATATAAACTTTGTGTATACCATATATTCAGGTCAAAAATCTTACAATAGAATAACAAGTGAGAAGAGCCAAAATACTGCAAATGTAAATATGCTAACCTGTTTCCCTCATCTGTTTCAACACATTTGAGTTTGTATTGTAGGCATACTGTCTCCCCTCTGGCTCTTTGATCATGCTCTTTACATCAAAATGATGTAGGATCCATGTCATCTATGTAAATCAATATGTACTATTTCTGACCTACATGACATCTCCATCAGAGTCATTCAGGAGTCAGCAATGTTTTATTAAATATTTCAGATTTTCCTTTGGGCTTGATCTACCTCCTATAATAGTCAAATGGGAGTTTTGCTATCAAGTTCACTGGGATCTGGAACACGCCACATATGTGCAAAATAGCTAGAGGAAAAGGAATTCGAAATGGATCACGGGATATTGAGGGTAGCAAAAATCTTAACTAATAAAATGAAAAAAACATGAAAATGAGGCCAACACAAGATGTGTGTGTGTGTGTACGCACGTGAGAGAGAGAGAGAGACACACACACCCCTACAGTGTAGGACAGGAGTCGGCAGCCTTTCAGAAGTGGTGTGTCAAGTCTTCATTTATACACTCTAATTTAAGGCTTCGCGTGCCAGTAATACATTTTAACATTTTTTAGAAGGTCTCTCTATAAGTCTATATATTATATAACCAAACTACTATTATATGTAAAGTAAACAAGGTTTTCAAAATGTTTCAAAAGCTTTATTTAAAATTAAATTAAAATGCAGATCTTATCAGTTTAGTGTGATCCTTGCCCTTGCTGAGTTTTCCAATGTCTGGCACGTATTTGTATACTTTAAGCTGCACACAGGCTTCTGAGTGATCAGTTGTTAACCGGATTCGAGAGGGACAGAGGACAGATTTCATGTGTGAAAATACCTGTTCACACAGGTATGTGGATCCAAATGCTGAAAGCATTTTAAATGCAGTTTTCTTCAAACAGTTAAATTTCACTGGCAGGGACATCCAGCAGGTCAGAATAGAGGCCCCATGATCTCTCTCGGTAGCTTCAAGTGCGCACTGCAGATCCACAAACTTAGATGTCCACAATTCTGAGCTTTTTAACTGAATGAGTTGCATTTCAAAATCTTCAACACCCATCCACTGAAATACAGACAAATCCAAGTTGCTTTCGTTGAACTTTTCAGGTTTAATTAGAAAAGAAAGCCAAATCGCTGGAAATCTTGAAATCTGTCAGAAAATTCTGATTCCAGTTCTTGCATGTACTTTCCAATCTCATCGACATTGACAGTGCAACGTGTCGATAGCTCTTTTATGAGTTGGAAGTAGCGGAAAGTAGAAGTTTGAATATCCCTGGAAAAAACTGCTATTTTCACAACAAATGCTTTCTAGGCTTCATAAATATCCAGAACTGTTTGCCCTGCACCCTGGAGACAGAGGTTGAGTTTGTTTAGGTGAGTGGTGATATCAGTTTGAAACATGAGCCTGCACAGCCATTTGTCATCAACCAGTTTAGGGTAGTTTTGTTCTTTTTCCGACAAAAAGCCTCGATTCCATCAAAATAGTTCACAAAGCGCACCAAAACCTTGCCACGACTTAGCCACTGAATGTTGCTGTGAAGTGAGATGTCATTATAAGCACTGTCCATCCCTTCTAGCAGTGCTTGAAATTATCTGTGAGTCAAAGCAGATCGAGTAACAAGGAAATTCATAATTTGCACCACTGTATTCATCACATTATTAAGCTCTGAATTAGCAATTTTAGCACACAGGTTTTCTTGATGGATGATACAGTGAAATTTGACTGTTGGATGGCCAATTTAATCTTCAAGTAACTTTACAAATCCCTTCTGTTTTCCGACCATGGCAGGAGCACCATCTGTTGTCACATAAAATATTTTTCTGATGTCAACTCTTGTTCTTCAAAATGGTTTACAAAACTTTCCAGTATATCTTCCCCCTTTGTTGTGTCATGCACGGGTTTTAGGCAACAAAGTTCCCCTTGGATTTCATTGGAAGCACAATATCTTGCAACAGCTGCCAAACGTGGAACATTGTTTATATCCACGCTCTCATCAACTGCAACACTAAACACTGCTGTGTCTTTCAGTGCAGTCCTTTGCTTTTCCTTAATGTTTTCTGCCATTTCACTTATGCGTCTCTCAATTGTTCTGGCAGAGATGGGCAGTTCTTTTATTCTAGATATGATTGTATCTTTATTTGGCAAATCATTGAACAAAATCTTGGAAATGCTGAGAAAAACTTTTTATATATTCCCTATCTGTAAACGGCTTTCTGTTTTTTGTAATGTACTGTGCAATCTTGTAACTTCCTTCTGTAGCTTGATTTTTACTTATACGTAAGCTTTTAAAAACACTGCTTTGCTTCTCATAGGCTGCTACTGCCTTTTTGATCGATTCAGTCTTGTCTGCTTCATCAAGAAAGGTTTTCTCGTGCTTCGTTTCAAAATGTTGTGGAACACTTGATGTGCGACAAACAATACTTTCATAACAGAAAGCACAAATAGCACGGTCCTTCTTTTCAATAAATCCAAATGTGTCTGTCCAAGCAGGCTGAAATGATCGGACATCTAGCTTCGCTTTCTTAGGAGCTGCCATTTTGTCAAATGTTCCCTTCAACTCTCAGTGGGAAAAAAAATGGTGATAGAAGGCAGGCACAAGGTCAAACGCACCGTGGTCTGAGATAAGCAATTTTAAGATGTGGGTGCTGAGCTGCCACAGTGGGGAGGCTGCAGAGCACTGATCCAAGGCCAGGAGCAGAGCCCAGGGTGGCCTGCTGGGACTCCAGGCCGGAAAGCAGGCTGAGCAAGGCTGGAGATCCAGACCCCGGCTGGCAGGAGATCAGCAGCTGGAACCCCAGATCAGCAGCTGAGGTGAGTGGAGCTGGCGGCTGGTAGGGCTAAGCAGGACCGGAGGCACTGAGTGGGACCGGTGGTGGGACCCCGGCTGGCAGGAGCCAGCTCAGCCCACCGCCACTCTGGGAATCTCCCCTGCTAGTTAAGTCTTAAAATGGAATTGCTTTGTTGAAAGTAAAATGTCTGACCCTGCAAGGTACTGATAACTTTGGGGAGTGAAGGCTCTAAGCACCTTGAAGGATCAACCCTAAAGTTGCTTTTCCTAGGGTGTTATTTTTTGTGATGGTTAATCACAGCTGCAGATTCCTTTTACAAGAATATATTAGTTATACCTGACATCTCCAATGCAGTTACCTGTTAAAGTTAAGCAAGTTTAGTTTAGGACACGTTCCAGAGTGCACATGCGTTGTGGTGAGGGTGGGGAGAGGAAGTTGATTGGACCTGCACTGTGATGGACAGCCCAGAAAGAGAGACGTGGGAGAATACAGGGATGGGCTCCTCCTCCTCCAAGAGTTCTCTGCCTCTCATTAACTAGACAGTGAGAAAGTGGAGCTATTTGGCCTCTCATTAAATTAAATCTTTACCTGGGTCTTCTGGTGCCTATCTCTTTCTTTAGCTGGTAAACCATGTGCCTCTGGGAGAAGGGGAGACTTGAGGTCTTTTCAGACTGAGGTCCCCCTGTTGGTACCCTCTACCCCTCTCACGGAGGGTGGAAAGGAGAAATTTCAGAAGAGTGAACTGAATCCTATGGGGTAGGCTGCGGAGAGTCCACCCCAAGTTATGGATTGTATGGTGGGAGCCCTCTAGATCTGTTTAAAGCCTGGTACATGAGAGTTGCATGAGACAGTGCAGATAGCTCTGGATAATACTCTCAATTTTTAAGTGTATAAAGTTGTGGCCTGCCACGTAAATCCATCCCTCTGGCTGTTTTCATTCATCTGCGTGTCCTGATCAATGGATTTATTTACATTTTTTCCCCAAATACATTTTTTATAGAATATTTCTTTGATTTTCTTATATGAAATGTAAATATGTTATGTGTAATATATTTTCAGTGATGCAAAAATAATATTTGAACTGGGAAGTAATATCAATATAATTAGTGCTTTCTTCCTGGCTAGGCCAATAGTTTCCTTCTTCTAATTCCAAGGCAGAGATAAGAGGTTTATTAAAAATAAACATCAAGGCAAAGCCAGTAACTTATTTTCATAGTAAAATATATTCAGAGCATTTTATTCCAAATTTCTAAAATATTTTGCTATATAACTGCATATGATAAGGGCATTGGTGCAAAAGAATGGCAGTTGCTAAGTACCGTTATTGATTAACTGAATAATAATTGGCTTAGAGTTTTAATGCTTCCTTGATCTGTAAAAGTACTTTAGAGTGTACTGTGGTGAATTTACAAAAGGCATATCTTGTTGTTACTTATATCAGTGGAAAAATGTCATTCTTCTATTAACTGAATTACTTGTTTTTGATTCCTAAGTACCGTTGGAGTAAACCACATAAAAATAAGTGGTGCCATTTATTCATATTTGTTGTAGAAATTCATTTATGAAGCCACAGTGGAATTTTGCCTTAGCAGCAAAAACAAAGCTTTTATGTAATTTTGCTGTCTTTTCTAAGAGACAGATTCCCTTAAGATGATTACTTGTTTGTTTAGTCCATAAATGGTTCAGTTCTGGGTCCAGGTTTTAGCATGGTAGGCCTGTTTGACATCTGAACAGGGGCGGCTCCAGGCCCCAGCATGCCAAGCAAGTGCTTGGGGCGGCATGCCGCGGGGGCGCTCTGCCGGTTGCCGGGAGGGCGGCAGGCGGCTCCGGTGGACCTCCCGCAGCCTGCGGGAGGTCCACCGGAGCCGCGGGACCAGCGGACCCTCCGCAGGCACGTCTGTGGGAGGTCCACCGGAGCCGCGGGACCGGCGATCGACAGAGCGCCCCCCACTGCATGCCGCCATGCTTGGGGCAGTGAAATGGCAAGAGCCGCCCCTGCATCTGAATATCAGTGATATTAGATTTCAAAAGGAATGTAAGAAAGTGATCTACAGTAAAAAGCTACTGGTTGATGAAAAGGCTAAATCTGCAGTATTTTATGCTTCATGAAGCCTTCTGCAGTATACAAATTCAAACCATAAAGGGAAAGGAAAAAAAAGCACTGCATGTTTTTTTCATACAGTGCTATTTGTATATCAGAAAGCATGCCCCATCTCCCCAAAATATTGTTGAAGTCTGGTTCAAATCAGCAAAAGCAAGAAACATAGGCGCCATTTTCCCTAACTACTTCAACAGTAGTATATGCTAGGATAGGTAATGTCATTTATTTTTATAAGACCTCTGTATTATGTCTGTAATATGGGAGAACCACAAGCAAGCTGTCGGGCTGGAGACTCAATCTTATCTCTGTGTTCCTTAGTATATTTGAATGGTATACGATTGAATTTGCATTGTATTGGAAAATCACATGTTTAAGGTGCCAGTTTAAGGGGGAAAACATGCCTGTTATATGTGCACACATTAAATGTGTGATAAGTACACTAATGAAAGTATTGGCATGTGCAAAAGGATTAAATGCCAGATAATGAACATGTACCGTATTTTTAGGAAGCCTTTGAAAAGCTGGGCTTTACTGTGAGTGCAATAACTGAAATTATGACGCAACCATAACTGAAACTAAAGGGCAACATTATGTAAAACAGGATTAATATATAGATAAATGTAATCCTTGTCAGTGATTTTACTCAGGTTGCTTTTTATTGCATATCTTTCTTTGTTTGTTGAACTAAGTATATGTATTTTACAGCTAATCTACACTCATATTTATAGGAACATGCAATATAAATATAGAGGGGGGGAAAAGTAGAAATTAATATTTTTTTCTATTTTTATAAAAAAAATATTGAATATGTTTCATAGCTGCATGACAGACTTTCTGACCATTTCACTACTTTATGTTCAGCTGATTTTGCTAGAAAGTTTCCTCATATTTGTATTTTTAACACATCCACTCACCATTTCTCATATATAATAAATAGCTAACTGCATAATCCATTACCTCATATTTTCAATAATCAGGACAAAGACAAGCTATTAAACATACAAATGATCAAACTACTCTATCCATTTCTCTAGAACACACACTAATGATCACAGTCCTACCAAGTCATCTTTTAGGTTGTTTTTTTTTTAACAATACAAAAAAGGAAGAGAAGTAATGAATTTAATGTAGGAAATCCAGACATGTTCTACAGACATCAGGAAACTGGATTTGTTAATTATAATTAATTGAGAAGCATTTCATTTAATTCTAGATTTTGAAGTTCAACTATCCCTCAATGAGAGGGATTCCCCACTGGGCAAACTCAACAGATTACATAACCATACAGTTAATGTAATGTAAATCATGCATTTTTCATCAGACCCTCTCCTGTTGGTTCTAAATGTCCAGGAGGTTTGCATGGAAAAGAGAAGCTTTTCTCTTGCCAGTCAGCTGCTTCATTCACAAGTGAAATCATAATGATTAGGGCCCTACCAAATTCATGGCCATGAAAAACACGTCACGAACTGTAAAATCTGGTCTCCCCTATGAAATCTGGTCTTTTGTGTATTGTTACCCTATACTATATGGATTTCATGGCGGAGACCAGTGTTTCTCAAACTCGGGGGCCCAACCCAGAAGAGGGTTGTGGGGGGAGTCACAAGGTTACTGTAGTGGGGTTGCAATATTGCTACCCTTACTTCTATGCTGCTTTCAGAACTGGGTGGCCAGAGAGCAGTGGCTGTTGACCAGGTGCCCAACTCTGAAGGCAGTGCCCCACCAGCAGCAGTGCAGAAGTAAGGGTTGCAATACCATATCATGCCATCCTTACTTCTGCGCTGCTGCCTTCAGAGTTTGGTCAGGACCCCTAGGTGGGGAGGGGACAGTGGAGTGAGAAGTGGGGGTGGGGGGAATTAGGGATGTGCAGGGCTGGAGCAGCCAGAGAAAGAGGTGACTTTCCCCAGCCCCAGGGCTGTGGCTGCCAGGGAGACATGGCCTCCTGCCCAGCCCCATCTCTGTGGCTGCTGTGGTGCGGGAGAGAGGGCACATCCATTGCATTAGAAAGGTAAGACTAGTGATATTAAAATATGAGTTGTGTGCTTTTATTTGGGAAAAAAATAATTATTATGTTTTTTTATAACACTTTTATCCAAAGTGCTTTACAATAGTTAGCTAATGGTACAAACAACACTTGGAAAGATCATTAAGTGGTTCATCAAGACCCTCAGCAATTTTCAAGTGGTCCATGGAAAAAAAAGTTTGACAACCACTGCCCTAGAGGATCCAATTGTAAATAAGGCACTTTTTCTATAGGCTCTGTACAAAGTTCTAAAGAATATGCAGGGAGGCTTATAAAAAAAAATAAAAAGAACCAGAGAAGCTAATGTTGAAAAAAGTAATTACAGCAGGGGATACTGTAATTAATCCTACACAGAATTGTTTATCTCTTTTTATCGCTTATTCTCTGTATGTTTTGGTTACTTGTCTATATTTGAAAAAGACACTTGGAAACAGTGCAATGTACCTGGACCTATGTGGGAAGGTCTGCATCAGCCTGTCCCCCCAAAATTACTCACCATTGCACCACCACTGCAGCTTCACTGGTGCTTGTAATGTGGAAGTACTAAAACAGGCCAATTTAAAGTGTCGTGACTCTGTTCAGAGTAGGTCTAGATAATGGTGATTAAACTGTGATTGGTCGCTTGGCTTTTGTCTCCATCTCTCTCCAACCCCTAATACCACCAGTGCAGGAGTAGAATGTTAAGAAAATGTTAAGAAAATAATTGAGTGTAGCCAAAGCCTGATTTAATGTTTCCTACTGCAGAGCTACCATGTGTGGAACAAAATGAGTTCAAACAATGGCCTCATTTTAAATTCACATACTGAATATTTACACCTTGTTTTAAAATAAGCTCAAATCTTTAAAGTTCATTTGTTATTATAAGACAGTTTAAGAATACTCAAGTTAACACTTTATGTAATTAGACCCTAATAAAGAGAAGAGCTGTGCATGACTCTAGCAAATTTGTACCAGCTTGAAGCATAATTGAAAGTTAAGTCTTAGAATCATGGAAATATAGGGCTGGATGTGACTTTGAGAAGTCATTAAGTCCAGCCCTCTGTGCTGTGGTGGGACCATCCCTGACAGGTGTTTGCCCAAGCTGTTTTTAAAAACTTCCAGTGATGGGGATTCCACAGCTTCTCTTGGAAGCCTATTCCAGAGCTCTCTTTAGGAGGCATCTTCAGTTTGTTAGTTTATTTATAGGTTTCGGTGGTAGCCAATTAGACACCTTACAAAATGTAAAACATAGAGAGCACGTGTAAGATTGGAACAGGAATTGCTAAAATCCCCATGTGACCCTGTGAGCATTTTTATTGTTCTAATGTTTACTGAGACAGTTTAACAGTAGCTATCAGTCAAAAGAGGCTCTAGTAGGAAGTTGTTTTCTGTACTGTAGGATTTTCTTTGCACGGAAGCTAGAAAATCTAGCTACAGAGATGTGAGAGATGCTTTTCAGCAGCAGCATTTAGTTTCTCAGGAAAATTCATAGCTCCTGGCTCAGGGCTCCCACAGCTGCCAGAAGCATCAGGACCCGCTGTGGATCTACTAAAGACTACAGGGTTTGGGATGAAAACTGAGGCATATTACACCGTGGTGGGGAGGGTCAGGGTGAACTCCAACTCAAGGCAATGAGGTGACATGAGCTATCAACTGAAGTGTGAGCTATGATGGGAAGGAGAGTTCAGCACCTGCATAGATTTGATAGGATGGCCCCAGTTTGTATTGGAGGTTCGTAGCACAGTAATACCCTAGGGGAACTCACCGAGTTTCACCATAGCAGCCAGTGCTAGGCAGTTACCTCCTATTCCCCAGCTGTCACCATCTGAGAGCATTCCACATCCACCAGTTAAAAATATTTAATATTACTTCCCCCAGTGAAGGAGCGTGATACTCAGCAGCATTATCTGTCAGCAGCAACAGCAGTGATTGTGCAGGGCAGCAGGTGCGCTCAGCTTCGCACTTGGATAAAAAATGAGCAGAGCACAGCATGGTGTTGGCATCAGGATTCGAGTATATACCAGGGGTCGGCAACCTTTCAGAAGTGGTGTGCCGAGTCTTCATTTATTCACTCTAATTTAAGGTCTCGTGTGCCAGTAATACATTTTAATGTTTTTAGAAGGTCTTTTTCTATAAGTCTATAATATATAACTAAACTATTGTTGTATGTAAAGTAAATAAGGTTTCAAAATGTTTAAGAAGCTTCATTTAAAATTAAATTAAAATGCAGAGCCCCCCGGACCGGTGGCCAGGACCCAGGCAGTGTGAGTGCCACTGAAAATCAGCTCGCGTGCTGCAGGTTGCCTACCCCTGGTATATACCATATGCATGTGCACATCCCAGACAGAGTTGAGGTGCTTACAGAGGAGAAGCAGATAAAACTAAACTTGGGCTAAGTTAAAGGATTTGGTTTGTGTCTGTATGCCTGCCTGCCCCTTGCTTTTGCTGTCCCTCATCCAACACTAAGCACTAAACATCAGACTGAGAGCTCCCCCATCTAGCCCCTGTGCCAAAACACAATGTGATATTTTAGAAAGAGACCTTTTAGTAGTTTGTATAGGGACAGTGAGATTTTTTTCCTTCTCCAGGAAACACTAATAAAGGAATAGCAAAGGACTGCAAGATGTGCCTGAAATGTCATAGCAAATTGGCTGTCTCATAAGTCACATGACTGTTGTCATTACTAATAATTATGTTTATTAGGACCCTATTGTGCTAGGCACTGAACAAACAGAGACTAGTAGATGATCCCTACCCTGAAGTGCTTATAGTCTAAATAGACAAGACAGATGCAGTGCGGGGAAGGGGTAGAACACACGAGCAGCGCGAACTACATGATGGTGGCAAAAACAACTTGTTGTGGGGGGAATGGCTGGGTTTTACTTAGGAGGGGGTTTGCTGAAGGGAAGGTGTTGTGTATTTGGTTGTCATGGTTTCTGTTGCTATGGCAACTGAGTTAGAGTATTATGGTCTGTAAATAAAATGGTGGTTTTGTTAGCTGTCTGCTCTCTGGCCTCAAGTGATTTCTTCCTAAACTGGCTGCCCCCAAGGATATAACAAGTGGCGACGAGGGTGAGACTCCGGTGCTGCTCCAGTAACAGAAGGAAGTAGAAGTCAAGGTAAAGAACAAACAAACAAAAAAGCTGCTTCTTTGCACTGACTGTGAAAGTGAAACTAAAATCATGGCTACTCTGACCAGGCCTCTGGAGCCTTTTGATGAGAATACAGAGCAGTGGCATGTGTATACTGAGCGTTTTGAGCTTTTTTTTATTGCAAATGACATTACAGAAGCAAAGAAGGTGCCAATATTCTTAAGTGTTGTAGGAGCTAAAACCTACTCCCTGCTACACAGCTTACTACACCCTGTTAAGCCAGCAACTAAACCTTACAGTGACATTGTGGAAATCCTGGGGTCCCATTTTTCCCCAAAACCACTGGTAATTGCTGAAAGATATAGGTTCCACAAAAGAGACCAAAAGGAAGATGAAACAGTTGTACAATTTGTAGCCATTCTAAAAAAGCTAGCAGAACACTGTGAATTTAAAGAAATGTTACATGATGCCCTGCGTGACAGGTTAGTGTGTGGCCTGTACAGTGAAGCTATACGGAAGCGCCTACTGACAGAGGCTCAGCTTACCTTACAGAAGGCTGTTGATATTGCTGTCTCCATGGAACTGGCTACAAGGGAGGCACAATACATCGGTGCACCCCCTAGGGTGCAAAAAGTGTCACAAGAACCGACCCACAAAACTGTGCAGAGTCAAGAATGTTACCGCTGTGGTAAGCCAGGACACCAGGCATCAGAATGCTGGTGTAAGGACCTGGTGTGTCCTGTAAACAAAAGAAAAAGAGGCCTGTGGTCTGGCCGACAAAAAGAGGAACCTTGCATACTCTAGAGCAGACCCAGGATGATCAAGGAGACACCTCATCACAAGAGGAAGTGCCACTGCATGTTTTGTCTTTGGCAGCGGGCTCACATGAATACTGGGTAACCCCCTTATTGGAGGGCAAACCTATACGCATGGAACTGGACACCGGTGCAGCTGTCTCGCTGGTCTCTGAGACTGTGTATAAAGAAAAGCTACAGCATCTTCCGCTTAAGGCAACAAAAACTGTTCTGAAGACGTATACGGGAGAAGCTGTGCCCATGGTCGGCACTATTGATGTTAAGGTGGAGCTCAATGGACAGGCCGCTAGATTGCCACTGTTTGTGGTGAGAGGTAACTACCCAGCCTTAATGGGTAGGTCTTGGCTTGGGAAGATTCAACTGAACTGGGCAGAAGTGCACCGGATGACTAAAGAAGAAACCAGTCTAACCCCTATACTAAGGAAACATGCTGCTGTTTTTGGAGATGATTTGGGAAGTATGAAGGGAATCACTGTGACATTGAACATTAAACCTGGCAGTCCACCAAAATATCTGAAAGCCCGAACTGTGCCATATGCCATCAGGCCAAAGGTTGAAGCAGACCTGGAGTGCCTGGTCACCAATGGAGTCCTAATACCAGTTACCCATAGCTGATGGGCCACTCCTATCGTTCCAATAGTGAAGAAAGATGGCTCTCTCCGGATTTGCGGTGATTTTAAAGTCACTGTCAACCCAGTGTTGTGTGCAGAGCAATACCCGCTTCCCCGCATCGATGACCTCTTCGCAGGCCTGGCTGGGGGACAAAAGTTCAGTAAGATTGATCTGAGTCAAGCATATTTAGAGATGCACGTAGATGAAAAGTCCCAAGAGCTGTTGACTATTGTGACTCATAAGGGGCTTTATCGATACTGTCGCCTACCCTTCGGAATAACATCGGCTCCCGCCCTGTTCCAGAGAGCTATGGACCAGATCTTGTGTGGCTTGTCAGGAGTTCAGTGCTATCTGGATGACATCCTGGTCACTGGAAGAAATGAAGAGGATCACTTAAAGAATTTAGAGGCTACCCTACAAAGATTGGAAGAGTATGGCCTACGAGTTCGCAAAGACAAGTGTGAATTCTTCAAGCCCTCTGTTGAATATTTGGGACACATCATCGATTCTGCAGGTCTTCATAAGGCCCCTGCAAAAGTTAAAGCTATTGTGGAGGCTCCCCCACCACGAAATGTAAGCCAGCTGCGCTCGTTTCTAGGACTACTGAACTATTATGGAAAGTTCATCTCACAGTTAGCCACACTGCTAAAACCACTTCACGAGCTCCTTGGGCAGAACAAGGCCTGGAAGTGGACTGAAGCCTGTGATGTTGCATTTAACAAAGCTAAGGATGCATTGTTAAATTCTGAAGTTCTAACGCACTTTGATCCATCCTTACCCCTGCAATTGGCCTGCGATGCCTCCCCTTATGGAGTGGGAGCAGTCGTGTCACACATTATGCCTTCGGGAGAAGAGAGACCTATTGCTTTTGCTTCACGCACTCTAAGCAAAGCAGAAACTAACTACGCCCAAATCGAACGGGAGGCATTAGGAATTGTTTTTGGAATTCGGAAGTTTCATCAGTACCTCTTTGGGCGAAAGTTTACTCTTCTTACAGACCATCGACCTCTGACGTCAATTTTTGGACCCTACACAGGCATTCCCCCATTAGCTGCTAGTCGTATGCAACGTTGGGCATTGTTACTTTCAGCACACACATATGAAATTAAATATCGGAAATCCACTCTGCACGGCAATGCAGATGGCCTCTCGAGGTTGCCTTTGCCGGTCAAACATCAAGATAGCGCCCAAAAGGAAATCTTCTACTTTGAACAGGTAGAGAATACACCCATCACTGCTACTCAGATAAAGAAAGCAACTCGCGTTGACCCAGTATTGTCCCAAGTTATGGACCTGGTGATGCATGGAAAATCTCGACAAACCTCTCCGGTCTCATCCGACCTTGTTCCCTACATGTCCAAACGGATGGAGTTATCGGTCCAATCTGGTTGTTTGTTGTGGGGGAGACGTGTCATTATTCCACCACCACTGAGATCACAGATGTTAGAACAGCTACATTCCGGTCACTGTGGAATAGTGCGCATGAAGGAAATTGCACGAAGCTATTTTTGGTGGCCTGGATTGGACAGCGCTATTGAAGAGAAGGCAAAAGCTTGTATGTCATGTCAGGGTGTGAGGAATGCACCCCAGTGGGCACCCCTACACCCATTGGACTGGCCTGAAAACCCGTGGCAACGTATTCACGTTGACTTTGCTGGCCCCCTTGAAGGAAGCATGTTCTTGGTGGCAATAGATGCCCATTCTAAATGGCCAGAAGTCTCTATAATGCAGTCCACTTCTGCAGAGAGTACTATCCAAAAACTACGAGGACTCTTTAGTCATTTTGGTCTGCCAGAACAACTTGTGAGCGACAACGGACCGCAGTTCGTTTCTCAGGAGTTTCAAAATTTTATGAAGGCAAATGGGATACACCACATCACGTCAGCACCATATCATCCGTCCACCAACGGATTAGCTGAAAGATTTGTGCAGACAATGAAAAACGCTTTGAAATCAGCAAGGGGACAACACTCCATTCAAAAGCGTCTTGATATCTTCTTACTTTCCTACAGAAACACCCCTCATGCTACGACCCAGGCATCCCCAGCCTTTCTAATGTTGGGACGACAGCTGCGCACTTGCTTTGATCTGCTGAAACCTTCTGAACCCCGACAAACTGTGCAACATCAGCAGCAATATCAAGTCATCAGACGGGCACCCAGAGCAAAAGACCGAACCTTTAGCCCGGGACAGCCAGTTTTGGCTCGGAATTATACTTCCAGAGCTAAATGGGTCCCAGCCACAGTCATCACTCAAACAGGACCTGTTTCCTACACAGTCCGGACTGCAGAGAATGTTACCTGGAGGCGACATGTAGATCAGCTGTTGCCAGGTCATGCCAGTCCTCAGGACCCATCTGCAGTTGAGGGGTCTGACTTCACCTCTTCTGGTGAGGCACCGAATCACGAGTCACCTGTTCCTGACTGTTCTCCTCCATTACTGCCGGCGGCTGAGATACCACTTTGCCCAGCACGAGCTGATACCACCTCCTCACCTGTTCGTGCTGCGGACCCTGAGCCCCTAGTGCTTTCGGGTGCAATAACACCAGACGTTC
Source organism: Mauremys reevesii (assembly GCF_016161935.1). Classification (NCBI taxonomy): domain Eukaryota; kingdom Metazoa; phylum Chordata; order Testudines; family Geoemydidae; genus Mauremys; species Mauremys reevesii. The sequence continues at coordinate 88,683,452 of NC_052629.1, forward strand.
GCCGTAATCCACCTAGAGACAGAAGGCCTCCTCATCGGCTGGATCTCTAGCTAGGGCGAACCCACGGTTATGGGGCAAAATAATCCCCAGGGTTTAGCCGGGAATGGAGGCAGTCTACCCTCCTTCTCTAGTCTAGTGTGTGTTTGTTTTTTTTTTATTTAGGGGATGTTCTTATTGGGGGGGAGGAATATGTTGTGTATTTGGTTGTCATGGTTTCTGTTGCTATGGCAACTGAGTTAGAGTATTATGGTCTGTAAATAAAATGGTGGTTTTGTTAGCTGTCTGCTCTCTGGCCTCAAGTGATTTCTTCCTAAACTGGCTGCCCCCAAGGATATAACAGAAGGTAGGAAGGGGGAAAGGACAGGGAAGAGCGATAGGGCAGTGAAAATCCAGTCGAAACTGTAGAAAGTTCTCTAAACATCCTACTTGAGCGGTTTCTACTTTTTCTGGTGGAGTTTCTGTCTGGTCTCTCTCTACAGTTTTTTCCAAAGGCCTCATGGAGGCTAGGTATGGAGGCATCATTAGGTATGCGGGATCCTAGTGCCCCAGATATGTGTGGGTGGGTTTCCTCTGCACAATAGTTGGCTGACTGGGTCCCATTTTACCCTCTCTTTCCCTCCCTGCCGCCCAAGTCCCTGCCTTTGCTGCTTCTGCTCCTACTGGCAGGAGTCTCTAGCTCAGTGGCTCTCAAACTTTTTTACTGGTGACTCCTTTCACATAGCAAGTCTCTGAATGCAACCCCCCTATAAATTAAAAACACTTTTTAAAAAATATATTTAACACTATTATAAATGCTGGAAGCAAAGCGGGGTTTGGAGAGGAGGCTGACAGCTCATGACCCCCCATGTAATAACCTCGTGACTCCCTGAGGGGTCCCGACCTCTAGTTTGAGAACTTCTGCTCTAGCTGGTTCTTCTCTGCAGGTATTCTCCAAGGCCACATGTACTTAATGAATACCTTTCTGACTACTTAATCCTTCTGATTGGTTGGAATGCTCTCTTGAGGCAGCGGCTTATTATCGCCTAGGCCAACAAGGCCTAGGCCTAGGGTGGCAAATTTGCAGGGGCGGCAAAGTTGCTCGTGACCCCTCCCCAACTCCGCCCCTTCCACAAATCCCCGGCCCGCCTCCTCCCCCAGGCGTGCCGTGCTTCCTTTCTCCCCCCTCCCTCCCAGGCTTGCCACGCGAGAGTGCTGAGAGGGAGGGAGGGAGAAGCGAGTAGCGGTGCGATTGGAGGAGGCAGAGCAGAGGTGAGCTGGGGCCCCCGGGTGCAGGGTATAACCTGGGGGGACCAGGAACCGCTCCCCGCTCCAGCTCATCTCCTCTCCACTGCTGCCATTCCCCGAGTGCGCTGCAACTCCCCTTCTCCCCCTCCCTCCCAGGCTCACTGCGCAAACGCGCTGGGAGGGAGGGAGGGAGGAAGAAGCGAGTAGTGGCGCGATTGGAGGAGGCAGAGCAAAGGTGAGCTGGGGCCGGCGGGTGCGGGGAGTGACTCGGGGGCGGGGGGGTCGGCAGGGAACCGCTCCCTGCTCCAGCTCACCTCCACCCCACCTCTGCCATCCCCCGAGCGCACCACAACTCCCCTTCTCCCCCCTCCCTCCCAGGCTTACCGTGGGGAGGCAGAGGTGAGCTAGTGGGGGGGGGAAGGGTGGCAATTTTTTGAGGGCCTAGGGGTGCCAAATTTGTTAATCCGCCACTGTCTTGAGGTTGAGTTGATTTTCAGAAAAATTCTGCTGCACGTGTCCTGTATTTCTGTTGCGGATTATGGCAGATGCTATATTTATTTCACCAACTCTGTTGCCTTTCCCTCATTGTGAAAGCAAGTGGAAGTTTAGAACATGTTTACTTTAATAAATTAGGTAGCTATGTTTCATGATTTTTTCACATTAGCGTTGCTAAAATATTCCCTGTATTTGACAGCTAGTACCACAAAAATATGTAATTATGCAATTATCAAGAGACTACTTAAAGCAGTGAAAATGTGCTGTCTTAGAACAAGTAAAAATATATTGAGGAAGAGTACAATTGAGTCAATATGGATAAGAGGACCCACTTTATAAACTGCTTTACTGCATTAAATTAATGTTCATGTTTACGTAACATACAACAGTGCATTCAAGGTGTTTTTATAACACTTGCTATTCGATAATGGGCAACCTATTTTCAGACTGTGCCTCCATTTTTGTAGGTGCAGTTTTGTCTGGCAGTGAATTGCTAGGATTAGCATGAATAAACTGTGGGTCATTTAAAATGTATTTATAAGTGCTTATTTGAACATAGGCTTTCTAGTTTAGTTTTAAAAGATCTCTATTTTCAAATCTTTTTATGGATGATGATTGGAATTAGCATTGCTATTAGGATGTGAGTCCCAGATGGAGGAGACGCATTCATGCTAGCTCTGATAGCAAAGGTAACACAAGCAGCAGAAGGGGCTAGCCTCACTGAGTATGTGCCTATGGTCTTGGACATGGGCGCCGACTTCCACTGTTCCCTAAGCACCCCCAAACAGCTGTTTGGTGGTGGGAAGCGCTGGGAGGTAGGCGGGAGGAGCAGGGGACCAGTGCGCTCGGGCGGGGAGGAAATGAGGTGGGGGGTGAGGGGAGCTTGGCTGCCGGTGGGTGCATAGCACCCACTAATTTTTCCCCATGGGTGCTCCAGGGCTGGAGCACCCATGGAGTCGGTGCCTATGGCCGTGGACGCATCCGTACTTGGAGTGGCTCGTCCCTCCTGCTGATCACACTGCCTGTGGCTACATTCTATTTTTTTATTGAGAGTTTGATCTGAGCTAATGTGGGCTTGGCTCCTTGAGCTGGAAATCACACCCCAGCTCCAAGTGTAGACATACTCTTAGAAAGCATTTCTTCTGCAAGTATCTGCCCTTACGTTAAATCCTCTGGTGGTGTGGAAAAACCCAGTTATGTTGACAAAGGCATATGGGTACATATGATACAATGTCCTACTCAAGGAACTTGTGGGGAGATGCTGACTCACGCAGACATTAAATTGATTGGGTCTCTGTCTAACTCTGGGACAGACAAAAACTGAGTAGCTCTCAAAAGAAGAATCATAAGTTTAAATTTCTTAGATTAATAACACTTAAGTTTGGGATAATTACAGAATCTTTGCAATGTATTTTATTCTCAATTACTGGTATGTACTCTGTTACTTCTTTCTTAAAACAGACTTTGTCTGGGAAATGGCCTTGGGTTTTTAATTAAAAATTTAATACATGAACACTAAATAAGAAACTAAAAGAGACTGTTAGCATGTGATATTTGAATGATTTGAAGATATGAAGTGTTAATGAATGATTTTTCAGAAGCACCTAGGAGCACAAGTTCCATTAGCCTTCTATGTCACTTACGCACTTTTTTGAAAATTCTATCCTCCACCTTAAATAAATTTTCAGCTTTTATGGCCAGATTCACTAGTACATTCTGACTGATTTATGCTACTCTGGAGTAGCACCCAGCAGCTAGAGCATTCTGACCAATTAAACTAGATTTGCAGAAGGGTTGATTGTAAAATTTCCATTGAAACTGTTTTCAATGTAAAACTGACCAATTAAATGTAATTTTTCACTAAAAGTGTTTGCTTTTCACAGAAAAAATTGATTTTTCACCAAAAAATGAATGCCTGAAAACAAATATAAAAAGCAAAATATTTCAATTTGGGTATGCTCCTTCTGTGCCTCCTGGGAGCTGTAGTTCAGTTGCCTCATTTCCCCATTCTGCTCTGTGGGCTAGACTCCACTGTTGGAGTGCATCTTCCTTTATACACCACAAATGGGCTCCCACGATGCACTAGTCTCTCCTCTTGGTGACGGGAGGCAGTTGCACCATAGGAGATGTCATTCAACCAGGAAGCCCAGCCTGTAGTGGAGAATGGGAACATTAGGCACCTCAACAACAACTCCCATAAGGCACCATACGTTATGGGGTTTGGCCAGAATATTTCAGTATTTGAATTTTTGCTGAAAAACCATTTTTTCAACATTTTCCATCACGGAGATGAGATATTTTCCAACTAGCTCAGTTTCCCCTTCCTCCTGCCTGCCAAATAACTCCTGCCTCTTGCACTGCACATTACCTTCCATGCTAATCTTGTTTCCCATCCCTTTTGCACCTTCTATGTTCCCCTTTATGTAAATGTGTGTGCGCACGCACACACACATCAGTTTCCCCATCCCCTGTTTTCCTGATTGTATTGGGCTAAAGCAATGAGTAGCTTTTGAAAATAAATATTTAAGATTCATGGACATTTTGCAGTTATGAAAAATAATGGCAAAGTTTATTTTTCAGCAGAGGTTGATGCATAACATTTTCACCTTCAAAGCAGCTCATTAAGAAGTGCAGTTTTTTCAAAATGGCCACCATTTCCCATTGTTCTCAATGAGAGGGAAGTCAAGCTGTCCATAGAGAAGTTGGTAGGCCCCATTCTTGTCAGGAGTCAGAGAGGAAAACAGTTAAGGCTTGCACAGTGCATTACTTCACACCAATAGTGTGTAAATTCTAGTCTGCAGTGGCGTGTAATAAACTAACTGGCCTGTGTGGACCCTGCTGACGTGCGCTACAATTTCTCTAGTGTGTGCTGATGTACTGTTACAAACAGTACTATGTTTATGCTCGCTAGGGAACTCCTAATTCACACCAGCAGGGTCCACAAGGGCCAGTTAGTGCACAGCATGCTAGCATGAACTAGAATTGACACCCCTCTAGTGTGGACTAATGAAACATGTACACAAGTCCCTGGAACCTTTGAAAACAATGAGAGATGACAGCTGTTTTGCAAAATGGAAGTTCTCCATAGAATCTTCTATATAAAATTATTCTTCAACTACTGCAGACAGAGAAACCTTTATTGTGAAGGATAATGGTATAAAATGGTAATTGATCCTTTAAAAAATAAACTTTATGTACAAGACTTCAGTGAATTTTAACAACTTAAGAGTTTGAAGAGTCTGTGTTACTCCATTATTGAGATAATAGGGAAGAAAAGGGTTTGAGACTAGATGCTAAATTTCTTAAAGGACCCATTTTTAATTAATTTTAACTTTTAAACTCAGTGGATTTACTGTATACTCTCAGAAAAAACATTCTATATTCAGAGAGTATGTGTTCTACTTTAACAGAAGATGTGCTACGTTTTCATATATAACAAAAAGATTGAATCCTTGTTTTAAGTGCAAAATTCAACTTAACTTTAATGACTCTGGCGAAACTGGAGCTTAAATAAAAACGCATTCCTCCAAAAACTAACTTTGACTAAAATTATTTTTAATTTCAGTAACTCATGCATCTAAAAATGTACTTTGACTAAATTTATTTATGAAAACAAAAAAGCTGTTTACACATTTTATACTTGATTCAGCATTGTGTGTCTGATTTCCCATATACTTCTACCCTATTTGTCAGATATAAAGTAAATGAACCCATTGTCACTGTCAGTCTGTACTTCACCAACATACTATTGTTAAATCAAGTTTGGATGTTTTTCTAAAAGATCTGCTCTAGGAATTATTTTGGGGGAGGTTCTATGGCCTATGGTATACAAGAGGTCAGACTAGATGATCACAATGAGCCCTTCTGGCCTTGGAATCTGTGACTCTATATGCAGCTCCTGAATGGAGTTATTGTGAGTGAGACTTGCCAGCTAGAACTCTGTTTATTGAATGAATGGGGGTTAGCTGGAGAGGGCCAATGTCTTTGGTACCATGCAGCTCACATGTACGTTAGTGCAGAAAAATAAAAGAATGTACCTTTTGGGAAGCCTTTTTGTGTGTCATTGATGTCATTTTTAACCAGGGCAGAGGCAGTTCTGCTAAAAATTCAGACTCGCATGAACATAGCAGCATTACATAACCCGAGGCGCACAATCATGGTTGAGAACGTTTTAAAAAATTATAATTGTAATGCTTCTGGAAACATGGATAATGGAAGGGTACTGCCTTTAAAAGAGAAAACAGTATCATAACTTGGTGCCTTTAAGGAAATAGGAGAGAATAAAATCCAAAACCTATTAGAAAACACATAAAAGAGATGCAGTAGAAAGAGTATATACTATTAGTTTGAAGGAAATTAATAAGAATATACTACTATACCAAAAAGGAGGTAAATGAAATGAAGAGTTAAACAGCTGTAGATAATTATTTAAACAAATAAAGGATTCAGGCAAAGGGAAAAGATGTGGACCTAGCAGCTGCTGTTCTAAAATGGCATATTAAATTGTATGCACAATATATTTAAGACTCTGTGATGCTAATAGGCAGAGAGGGAGAATAGTATTCAGATTGCTAATAGTTATCTATATAATGAACTACTCAAGGTATCACTAGGGAAACTTTCCCTCTGTAGTCTCTTTCTCCTGTAATGACTGAGGGCTAGTAGGAAGCTATACATTTCTTACATTAATACATTCTCTGTAACATGCAGAAACATTATTTTTCTCATGGGCTGTGGCAACTGTAAAGCTAACAGCAATACTCTGTGAGCATTTTAGGTTATGTCTACACTGCAGTTAAAAACCTGCAGCTTGTGCATGCCAGCTGATTTGGTACTGTTTAATTGTGGTGTAGATGTTCAGACTGGAGCCTGGGCTCTAGTACCCTGTGAGATGGAAGGGGCCCAGAGCTTGGGCTGCAGCCCAAGCATCTAAACCGCATTTAGGCTACCGGGGTCGGGCTAAGGGGCTGTTTAAGTCAACTGGCACGGGCCAGCCATGGATGTCTAATTGCTGTGCAGACCTACATTCTAGACTTTACATTCTTATGATTGGGCTGTTGGCATATTTCACATTCAGTTGCTGTCCACGGTGGTTTTAAGAAGAAGATGTCTGCAGAGATTGTGTCTGATAGCTGGAGAGGCATGTAATCCCAGCCTCATTCAGAGCTACAGCAGCAAATCTAATAGTTTCAAATTTACTTCACTTTCAACAGAATTCAGTTGGAGATTGTGCAACATTTTTCAACTGAGAAGTTCAGTTGACTTTCTCAGTCCCCGTCCCTCCAAAACAGAATTATTCCATAAATCAGAACTCCTTAAACTTTTTCATGTTGTGGTCCACATATTAATAGATGGTGGGCTAACTTCCTTACCATTTGCTGTCTTGAGGGCCTCCTTACCATTTGCTGTCTTGAGGGCCTCCTCCCTTCCTATTCATAATGACAACTGTATGGCAACTATGTCAATTGCTTACACGGGAAACTGATTATACAATTCTGGTTCAATAAGATGTTTCATCTGTGTAAAAATGAAGACGTTATCTAATTTTGCTCTTCATTTCAATCTCCCCTTGTATCTCTACTGCTGCTTCTCAGCTGGAAAGAAAGAGTGAGCACCACATGATTAGTCAGCTCTCTATGTACCACTAGTTAGGAACCTCTGCCCTCAATAGAAGTGAATTGGGTACAAGGCAAATATATCATTAGAAGCGTCTCCTGATGAAAATACTAGTGCTTCCTGTATCCTCTTCTCAGTTCCAGCTCCACTGGAAGCTTCAGGTCCTCTAGCACTTATTTTTCTTTTCAATACCAAGAAAAGAAAACAATTATGTGACACATCTGCTTCTTTTTGAAATTTGTTAGGATATCAAATATTACCTTAGCTATTGGTATCGGTCAGATACTAAATCCAAAGAATGAAACAAGGAAACCATTTTGTTAAAATTAAGAATGTTTTAATATAAGTAACTCTATTATATAAAGTAATATGAAATAGATATTTGATCTGACACTTTATCTGTGTTATTTCATAGTTTGCAGCATAAACATTTTACATCACTGTGCCACATTAGTTGTCTATACTAGCTGTAATCACAATTTGATAGTATGAGAGACTATTATTTTCATAAAAACAACAAGGAGTCCTTGTGGCACCTTAGAGACTAACAAATTTATTTGGACATAAGCTTTTGTGGGCTAAAACCCACTTCATCAGATGCATGGAGTGAAAAAAACAGTAAGCAGAATATATATTATAGGAGGGGTAGGCAATCTATGGCACACGTGCTAAAGGCGGCACACGAGCTGATTTTCAGTGGCACTCACACTGCCCAGGTCCTGGCCACTGGTCCAGGGGGCCCTAAATTTTAATTTAATTTTAAATGAAGCTTCTTAAACATTTTAAAAACCTTATTTACTTTACATACAACGGTAGTTTAGTTATATATTATAGACTTATAGGAAGAGACCTTCTAAAAACATTAAAATGTATTACTGGCATGTGAAACCTTAAATCTGAGTGAATAAATGAAGACTCACACACCACTTCTGAAAGGTTGCCGACCCCTGTATTATAGCACATGAAAAGATGGCAGTTGCCTTGCCAAGTGGGGGGTCAGTGCTAATGAGCCAATTCAATTAAGGTGGAAGTGGCCTGTTCTCAACAGTTGACAAGAAAATTACTTTTGTAATGCTAACAAGGCCAATGCAATTAAGGTGGCCCATTTCCAACAGTTGACAAGAAGGTGTGGGTCTGTCTACACTTGCGAGTTGCAGCGCTGGTGGAGGCTTTCCAGCGCTGCAATTAGTAAGTGTCCACACCTGCAGGGCACATCCAGCGCTGCAACTCCCTGGCTGCAGCGCTGGCCGTACACCTGGCTCAGCATGGGGAATAAAGATTGCAGCGCTGGTGCTACAGCGCTAGTCATCAAGTGTGGCCACACATCAGCGCTGTTATTGGCCTCCAGGGTATTAGCAGATATCCCAGAATGCTTTTATAAATTACTCTCTCTTTGTTTTGTTATGCAGCCTCTCTTTGTTTTGTTGTGAACTCGTAGCTCCGTTGATCCCGGAGCTGCTTATCTACAAACACAGCTCCTGTTTGCTGTGATCAATCTGTGAACAATCAAATGAGATAATGAGGCAGGCAGGGAGTGAGTGTTTGCTTGACAGAAACGGGGCAGAGGGGAGAGAGGGAGTCCGTTGGCTGCAGGCTGTTTGCAGTTAAGAGTTAAGGGTAAGGGATCGGGAACATGTTCTGATTTTTCAAGGCAGGAAGGTAACACACAGTGTTGGCTCCAAAAATCCACTCTCTCTCTCACCCGCTCCCTGTCACACTATGCCCCACCCCACCCCCCACTTTTGAAAAGCACGTTGCTGCCACTTGAACGCTGGGATAGCTGCCCATAATGCATCATTCCCAACAGCGCTGCAAATGTGGCCACACACCAGCGCTGGTAGCTGTGAGTGTGGCCACACACCAGCGCTGGCCCTGCACAGCTGGACGACCAGCACTGCAACTACCAGCGCTGCAGATTTGTAAGTGTAGCCATACCCAATGACTAACATGGCTACCCCTCTGAAACCCATTATTTCCTTATGCTTAGAACAGAAAAGGTGTGAATCTGGAATTAATAGTTTATAAATGGATATTATTCAGTGACACTAATTAAATACTATTGATAACTTTCCTAATTAGCCTTACAGTTAGTTACTGGAGTTGTCAAAAGCCAAATTGCACTTTACAAATGCTAGGTTTTAAGCACTCACTGGGAGAAGCCAGCTGCACTTTTCCAGGTAGGTATTCTCAATACAGCTCCAGCTGTTTCTCAGACAGAACACTGCTGTGCAGAGCATTAAGACAGACACTACAGTACTAGCCAGATTAGGAAGTGTTTGGGGGCTCTGTCGAACAAAAGTGACAGCTCAGTTTCTGCAGGGATTGTATTTACTAGGAATGAGATTCCATCAATAGCTGACGCCTGTGTATCTGCAGTTTTGTATTTTCCAAGTGATATTCTTTTATCAGTTGCCTCATGTCATGTTTTTTGGATTTAGGTTTTATTTTTCATCTGTTTTTCTCAGGCTTTTGGTTTTGTCAGCAAGGCTTACTCTGGCAGCTTTTACATTTACAATCATTTAAATCATGCGTAAGGTCCAGTTCTGCCACCCTTCCTTACTCTGAGTAATACCTAAATCACAGTAAGCAGTCTCATTGATTTCATGGAGATTTCAGTGAGAAGGTAGTACTCAGCCAGAATAAGGGCTTCATCCTACCACTCTAAAGTCAACTGAATTTTTGCTATTGACTTCAATAGCCACAGGCTCTAAGTGAGAATCCGACCCAGGAAAAGTAAAACTACAGTAAGTATGGAGACTGCTGTACATACTTTGTGGGCATCAATGTATAGGAACACTTTTAGTAAAAACTTGACTATTCAGCTGGGCAAATAATTGATTTTTTTGGTTAGTTGGCAATTTCAAAAATTTTAAAAAATAACCATTTGGGATAGAACTAAAAAGGAAAATTTTCATCAGTGAATCAAAAACTCGAAAAAATTCACTGCAGATCAAACACAACATTTTGTTTAGATCGCTACTTTTTTAAACTTAAAAAAATTAAAGGAAATTTTGAAACTAAAAGTTGTTTTCAGCCAAAAAGTAAAAATGTTTCATTTCAAGAATGTCAAAACGAAATGGTTCAATGTTTTGGATGTTCCCCTCCCCCCCAATTCAGTGAAATTGACACAAATTCACAAAACACTTCAGTGTCACTGAGGGCTTGGCTACACTGGAGAGTTGCAGCGCTGGTGGTGGGTTTACAGCGCTGCAACTTAGTAACTGTCTACACCTGCAAGGCACATCCAGCGCTGCATCTCCCTGGCTGCAGCGCTGGCCGTACACATGATCTGCCTCAAGTATAATGAGTGCAGCGCTGGTGATGCAGCGGTGAGGAGCAAGTGTAAACAGTGATTAATCTTACTATGCTGTGACTGACCTCCGGAACCTTCCCAAAATGCTTTAAGTACCAGATAACATTCTTTGTTTTGTTGTGATGCCTCTCTTTGTTTTGTTGTGAACTCTGGGCTCCCGGAGCTGCTTATCTAAAAAACAAACACAGCTCCTGTTTGCTGGAGCAGAGGCAGGCAGGGGAATTCCTTTGGAATGTGCACAGCTAGTGTTTGCTTGAGGAGAGAGATAATTTGCTTGAGGAGAGAAGCGGGGGGAGGGGGGATCCGTTTTGAAACAGCTGCTTATGTGGTATGAAGGCTATTTGCATTTAGTGAATAAGAGAGGGGTGGGGTAAAGGGTCGAAAGTTTTAAAATGATTGAAGGTTGGTGCTGTGTATCTTCCAGTCTTTAGAACTTGCAAGGCAGGGAGCTCACAAAAATCGGCTCCAAAAATCCACTCTCTCTGTCTCCCCCACGCTCCCTGTCACACTCCACCCCACCCCCCTCTTTTGAAAACCACATTGCAGCCACTTGAACGATGGGATAGCTGCCCATAATGCACCACTCCCAGCAGCGCTGCAAATGTGGCCACACTGCAGCGCTGGTAGCTGTCAGTGTGGCCACACACCAGCGCTTTCCCTACACAGCTGTACGAAGACAGCTGTAACTCCCAGCGCTGCACACCTGCAAGTGTAGCCATGGCTTGAATCTGTATTTATCCTAAAATACGTTTCAGATGAAAAATTTTGACCAGCTCTACTCAAATACTGTAGCTTTAATTGATCAGTGTCTTTGTCAGATACTTCTGCCTTTGGGTGCATTGGCTGAACACAGGTAGCCAAGAGAACTGCAGAAATGCTGGCTTGGTCTGAACTTTCTCTTATTAACTCCTAAATAACTAGTGTATGTGAATGTATCAGCTATATCCAGTGACTCCAGTCAGTAGGGTGATATTTTAAATGTTGACAGACGGGACATTTACAGCCTTTTATTTTCTATTTGACATTGGGCATAGACAGTGGTTTTCTGTCAGGTGCCAACAACTTAAAAAAGCTGGGCAACAGAGTAGTTTACTTCTCTTTTGTAACCCACTACTAGAGAGAGCTCCCATGGTCAGAGCTAGTTATTTCACCATGTTAGAAAACAAGTCATACTGAATGTGATAATAAAGTCAACAAGCATTTCTTATTGAGTTCAGCTCTAAGGGCCTCATGCTGATTATTAGGACTTCAAGATATTTCTGTGAGGTTGCCTTGATCCTCCCGCTGAGTGTTGTTTGTTGTTTACTCAGTGTCCTACCTTTTCACTTGTCAAATGCACAGATGTGGCTCTTCCTGTCTGGAGAGATTTAATTTCCTAGGCATTTTACAAGTAATTCTAAGCACAATCATGCGGAAGTATGTCTCCATTCTCTGCATAAGCTTTTGGCACAGGCAGGTGGAATAATATTCTCACCTCCCCATAAATGCACGTGTGGTTGCATGCATTCGTGCGTACATACACACACAAACACCTTGTGTATGTATTTATATATCAGATCATCTGCAGAAAAAAGATATTTTGCTTACTGCAATGCCGGCTAAAATATAAGAAGGTAACATGGCACTATTGCTTTTACCATGTAATCAACACATTTTATAAGTGACTGATGTTGTAAAATATCCTCATGGGACAGCCATCTGCCTCAAGAGCCAAGCTTTCCATTCAGACTTCTAAGCACAATGGAGACATAATTTTGAAAAGAAAAGGATTAGATAAGTCATAGACAGTCATAGAGGATGCTAAATAGAGTTAGTTGCATTAAGTTGGCTATCCACTGAGATCTCTTTTTGGCAATGTTTGTAAATATTATACAGTATCAGAAGCAATTGAAATCTGTTGTTGGATAAGATAAGACCCTTCCCTATTTTAAAATTCAGCCTTTGAACAAGCTTATTCTAAACACCTGTCATTTCTCAGGGTACCCTGAAGAGCTAGGGGTTTGAGGAGGGTGCAAGTAGGTATGTTTTCCTCTGACTTCCTCTTTCCTGTACAGTTATTTATACTGTGTACAGGTAAGACTGCCTCATGATGAAAAGAAAAAAATTCAGGTCTGATCACAAATGGCTGAATGTGCTATAAGGCTTTGACATCAGTGGAGCTAGGAATCTAGCCGAGGGATTCCAATATAAATGCTGATGTACAAAAGAAATGATGAGGCTGAGAGAACCACATGCACCCTGCTGTTTTCCTCTGCCTCTTCACATCTCTGTGAAGGATCTGCACTAATCACTCAACCCACCCATTTCAGCACAGTGCAGAGTCTCCCACTGATGTCACTGGAAATCTTCTAGCTAAGTAAAATATAAGATGTTTGTTTTGTTTTTAATAACATTGCAGTCTGAACAATATGATTCTAACTGGGCATTTCACAAAGGGAAAGCAGCTCTGCAAAGTTCACATGGAATGCTGTATTTTTGAAAACAGTAGGATTTTTCTCTATATGCTTTGTAGTGCCTGAACATTAATGTCTGGTTATATTTTCACAATAGCACATGCACTTGAAGTAGGGAGTGCTCTTTTTGCCTCCCAGGATGTTTCCCAATGGCAGATGGTCAGATGGCGTGTTTGTGCTCAGAATGTCACTGTGATGTGTATAAACCCCACACCAGTGTCAGAGGGGTTAAAATTCTGCTCTGGGCAGGGCTGTCCCTTCCTCTTCACCCCTGTCAGTCAAGTCAGGGGAAAAGTGAAAGTTTAAAAGCAGGAAGTTCCAGACAGCTGGGGGCAGCTCTAGGAAAGAGCAGACAGCAACTCTACAGCTCCCAAGAGGGACTTCTGAAAGACTTCAGGGAAACTGCCCTCGAGGTGGTCACATATTGCTCCTGCAGGGAGACAGCAGACTCTGGTATACTGACTGAGCAAGATAGATTCGGCAAGCCCCAGGGCGAGCCGTTCAGATGTCAGTACCACTATCCTCAACCCCTCCTGGGATTAGGGAATTTGAGATTATACTGAAGGGGAGTGGGAACCAGAAGCCTCATCTCCTTTCAACACAGTTAGACTATTCCACAGAGTTTGTATCACTGAGGCTCCTATTTGTGCAGATATAGGTGCCATATGGGTTTTGCAGCACCTAGACAGCAGGAGGCGCCCATCAGTAATTTGAGACTGTCAGCCACCTGTTGCTAGACCACAGGAACGCTCTTCAGTGGTCACTCTCATAGATTAATGACTAAGTTAATATTTGTAAATTATTCAAGTTCACAAATATAGGGAGAACTATTTTACAAGGATAATTCAAGGTTTGCAATATCATTTCCACACTCAAAGAATTCAAAAGGGCTAAATTATCTGCTATTATGAATGTTTACAGCTCCATTGCTTTCAGTGGAGTTATACTAATTTACACCAGCAGCAGATTTGACCCTAGATGTACAATAAGAATTTAATTAAGTGCCTGGTTTGCTTACCAGTTTACTTGTTAACGACTTTCAACAACAGAATTAGCTGGAGAAACTTGTAAATCGATGTACTGGGAAATGACTGATTCTAAAGGATTATCCCCTTCATAAAATAGCATAAAATGAGGCATCTAAGTGGCTAAGGAAGTGCCTCTCTTGCATTGCACCCCAATCCTGGAAATACTTATGCTCATACTTAACCTTACATTAGTAAAATTAAGCATGTGCAAAATGTTTGCAGAATTCATGGCCTTGGTGTCTAGTGTAAGTAGGTCAGGAATTGTCAGTCAGTTTGCCCCCTCTCAACTGTTCAACTAACACAAGGGAATATTTTTCTTTGAAGATGTAATAAAGGCATTTTTGAAAGCAATACCTAGAGCTTTGTGAAATGTTTGCAGCAAAACTGGAAACCACATAAAAACACTAGTCTCAGCCCAGGTTAATTGAAAGTTCACTAATATCCATTATTCCTGCATACCATAGCCTCAATCCTGCATTCAGACCCACACAGGTGGGCAATGTCACACACCTGGAACGATGTTGAAGTAAGTGGGGCTCCATGCAGGCCTAAGGATCTGTCCTCACGTATCCAATTGCAGAATTGGAGCTAAGGTTGGGATCTTTCCTTAAACAAAGCCATGTCTGATTTTCTGAGGATGTTGCAAGAATTTATACTTCAGCTGTAAATACAGTTATTAAGCAGTCACAATTAAAGGCAGTAGTGAATGAAACAAAGCAGATGCACTGTGATTTATACATGACCAGTTATTTCTTGGCAACTGACACACCATTTACCATGAGTCAGAATACTGACTCCCTGATCACATATATAACACGTAATAAGAATGATAAACTAAACAAGCAAGATTATGATTGCAGATTAGTGAAAATTTTATGTCTTTGTTCAGTTCTCTGCCAACCATTTGTCATGGCTGGAATTACAATAAGCCAATTTAGTAACTAATTTTATATTGCATTGATAAGAATAGTGAGCCAAGTTCTGCTTTCAATGACATTGGTGTAAATCTGAAGTAACTAATCACTTTGGCTTTTACACCAGTGTCACTGAGCAGAATTCAGCCCACTGTCAAAATTAACTTTTGCATCTAGTGATTCTTTTGCATTCCTTTATCTGTTGGATTGTTCTACTACCCAGTGGAAATAGGACATTTATTGTCTTTTTTATGGTGACTCTGAAATTGATAGTTGTAAATCATTGTGACAGACATTTTTTCCCTAGCACCTCCTCCTGTTGTAAAATTAGTTCAATTAAATTTCAGCAACTTTGTTGGCATGACAAGGTGCTATATGCAAATATTGCCAAAACTATACATTGGTTATTTGTGTATAGAAACTGGTGGATGCCGTAGGCACCTGAGGGTGAAGAGGCTAAAGAGGAAAAAGAATATTGCAGTCTGTTACCTTAGGCCTTGTCTTCACACTCAAGTTGTACTGCTTTAACTAGACTCGTTTAGTTAAACTATAAGTTTAAGTGCATAGTTTAACTATACTGGTATAGTTAAAGTAGGGTAGTGCCCACCCCAGATATAATGGTGTCTCATACCGGTAGAGCTCATTATCCTTTCCATACAGAAATAAGCTAGGCCTGTATAAAGCACCTTAGTACTAACATAAGTGCGTCCATGCTAGGAGTTGTATAACCATTTCAATAATAATAATAATAAAAAAATCACACTCCTAGCCGATCTAGTTATACTATTAGTGTATGTATGGACCAGGCTATTTTTCTGGGGCCAGCACAAAGGGCCCACCAGTGTCAGCCACCCTTTGACACACACAGACCTCAAGAGTTGAGAGAAACTCACAGGTTAGTATTTTGCAGTTGCTCACATCTCAGTGGGAAATTGTGATGTTGCATTCCTGCCACTGAGTGAGACTACAAATCAGTTTTCTCAAGCTTGCCCTGCTTCATCAAATATGGTGCTCAGCAGCAAATACTGGTAGATTCTGGATGCAGAGGCTACCCAATAGGATAAAAAATACTTCACTAAGGTAATCAGATTTGGAACAAGAGAGAAAGAAAACCAGCCCTGTGGTGAGTATTCTGAAGTTGGTTCCTCTGGGTGGGATTTTCAAAGGAGTTTGTGGGAGTTCAGGCAGCCAACTCCCATTGCATGTAATTAGGATTTGGTTACCTAACCCCTGTAGGCTCCTTTGAAGATCCTAGGCCACATCTTTGCCCCTGGGGCTTCATATAAAATGTCTGTATTCCCCCTTGGGAATACAGTCCTTGGGCCTGTTCATCTTCAGACTGTCTCATCACAAAAGGGACGTGGCAACAATAAATGGAAGAGAAGTTTGAAACAAAATGCAAATATAAAATTTGACTCATGTTGGGTGTGCAAACTCAATTCAGTGCCGTACGATTCCTAGCTCCCTAGAGTGATTTGCTATACTTGGCACTGCCATTAAATGCCTGATGATTATTAGTAGTAGTGCTTCCAGTGGAAATACTAGCAGTATCTAATTCCAAGAGCATATTTTAAGAGTGGCATGTGGTAGAGGAAAGGCAGATGGGTGGCAAGGGAAAAAGGGCAGGGGTAAGCAGAGAGAGGTAAGGAGGAGAGAAGAATAGAAATGGCTTGGGGGAAGAAAATTAGATAGAAGAGAGATGGGGTGAGAGCAGGAGAGGAGCTATGAGACAGAGGAAAATGAGAGATGGTGAGATGAACAGAAGTAGAGAGGAAAAATAGGTAAAAGATGGTGGGGAAATAACAGGTAGACAACAACAGAAAAAAAATACAGAAGTCAGGGGAAACAAAAGGCCAGGATCTTACATTGTGCATCACAAGTAGTTTTTCCTTGGAACATAACTCTGTTGACTCTTGCTGTTGTTCAGACTCATAAAAGGACACAAGCTATTGTTACTGTGAGATTCCCCAAGGATTTTAACATTATTTATCAAAATAGGCAATAATTTAGCATTGTCTCAAAAACATGTGAAGAAAGTGGAACATTTTTTGCAAATGGAGGACTTTCAAATGCTAATGCATCCTCCATAAGTGCAGTAGCCAGTCCAGCAAGAATTCATTCTGTGCTGTTTCAGATTGATAAAACTGAACTGCAGTTTGCATAAATAGATGCCTTGGAAGTACTACAGAGTATGCAGCAATCAGCAGTGATCCAAATGCAGCCAAAAATAGTATTTTAAAAATACTGTCCAAGGACTTTAAATGTAATAAAGACATTAATAATAATAATAATAATATGTGTGTGTGTGTATATATATACACACACACACTTAGTTTTGAAATGTACATCAGTAGCTTAAAAAAATCTGTCTTCCTCAGTAAATCCCAACAATTTAAATAAATACTGTACTGTGTTTTAGTGTCAGTCACTTATTCCCCCAGATGTATTGCTTTCATTCTCATCATACTGCAATGTTGACTATGCTTTTTACAATGTGCTCAGAAATAATAATAACGGTATGTCATGACTGCCACTGATCAGGTCTTCAAGTGCAATATTTCATCTAAACATAGTACCCACCGATGGTGCAGTGTTCTCTGACAGTAGCTTGGAGAGTGGTTTTATACATGGTCTAGTGTGAGAAATTGACAATTTCCATTTGCAGATTGGGGAGTGGTTTGAGGAGTTTGGGGAGTTACTTTGTTGTGGGTTTGAATAAAAAACACATGATTTCCACCCAAAACCTTAAGTCCCATGCAAGTATATGATTTAGCCCTGATTTATCTGAAGGTTAATATACTTAGGGTCATGGTAGATTCTCTATTACTTGCAATCTTTAAATCAGGACTGGATATTGTCCTAAAAGATATGCTGTGGCTCAAACAGACTATATAGCCTTGATGCCAAAAGTATTGGGTAAGGTTCTTTGGCCTGTATTATGCAGGAGCTCAGACTAGATGATCATAATGGTCCCTACTGGCCTTAATCTATGAAATTCTTAGAAAATCTGGCCCAAATTTTATGTTATAACACAATCAGGTGACTTTTTCCTAGTTTGGGGAAAGTGTCACATTTTAACTGGTTTCACACTAAGAGCTAGTAGAGCCCTTACCAAATTTCCAGTACCTGAATTTACTTTGCGGTCTTCTCTCCAAGTATTCACCAGGGCTAACATTGCTAAACTTCTAAAATATTATGGGGCTGCAGCCCAAACTGGTATATTTTCAGGCTATTTTATTCCTGGAGAGGACTTCATATAAAAACTGTAGCTATTTCTCTTTTCTGTTTTGTGTGTGTATGGAAGGGAGTTCCATTTTTTGTTGTTGCTGCTTGGCAAAATATTACTAATGAAAATACTGTGGGATGGGGGCCTTTATGCCAAGGGTGATCATTGTTTAGAGTTTATTAAAGATAGCTTTGTTTTTTAACTTAATTTTTGTGTATTTTTTACTTCAGTGCAGAAGGCATGTACGATACATTTGCAGAGATAAAATAGGCAATTTTAGTGTTAAAAAGAATCTGGGGGTTGTAGTGGATCACAAATTGAATATGAGCCAACAATATAATTCATTTACAAAATGATTTACAGGCTGATATCATTCTGGGATGCATTAACAGGAGACTTGTTCTAAGACATGGGAGGTAATTGTCCTTCTTTACTTGGGACTTGAACGGCCTCAACTGGAGTACTGTGTCCAGTTCTGGGTGTCACACTTTAGGAAAGATGTGGATTAACTGGAGAGGGTCCAAAGGAGAGGAGGGGAAATGATAAAAAGTTTAAAAAACCAGATCTTTGAAGAAAAGTTAAAAACAGAACGGGGCATATTTAGTCTTGAGAAAAGAAGACTGAGTTGGGGACCTGCTAAGAGTCTTCAAGTATGCTAATGGCTGCTATAAAGAGGATGGGATCAGTTGTTCTCTATGTCCACTGAAGGTAGGACAAGAAGCAATGGACTTAATTTGCAGCAAGGGAGATTCAAGTTAGATACAGTAGAACCTCAGAGTTACGGACACCAGAGTTATGAACTGACCCTGACCATTCAACCACACACCTTGTTTGGAACTGGAAGTATGCAATCAGGCAGGAAGAAAAAAGAAAGAAAAAGAAAATACAGTATAGTACTGTGTTAAATGTAAACTACTTAAAAAAATTAAATAAAAAAAAAGGAGAATAACCATAACATTTTGTTCAGAATTACGAACATTTCAGAGTTACGAACAACCTCCATTCTTGAGGTGTTTGTAACTCTGAGGTTCTACTGTATTAGGAAAAACTTTCTAACTATAGGAATAGTTAAGCTCTGGAATAGACTTCCAAGGGAGGTTGAGGTATTCCCATCATTGGAGGTTTTAAATAACATATTAGATGAACTGTTAGGGATAGTCTAGGTTTACTTGGTCCTGCCTCAATGCAGGGGGCTGGACTAAATGACCTCTTGAGGTCTCTTTTAGCCCTACATTTGTATAATTCTTTGAAGAAATAGGGAAAATATGGTAGAGACTTGTTCCTTTTGTAACACTGTCATTTGTTTGAATGCCTGACTTGCAGTTTTTAACTTGTATGGATGGTGAACCAACTTTCAATAACTAGCATGATGTGGTTGTTTTAAAAGGATTTTGGAAAAATGATTGTTCAGGATTGTGATGGAAACACACTGTACAGTGAACTGGAAACTAGCTTGGAATCAGGTTTGTAGCTTTAGAGTAAAGGAAAGAGCTTCCAGAGATGATGTCCTGTGGCATCAACAGCTTGTTTAAACTAAGGAGGCAGGTTGTTTCCATCTCTAAGTGAATCTGTATTCATAACAGATTGCAGCCATACCATCTTCGACTGTGAGATTTCATCATATGGCATAAACTACGCAGTGTTACTCCTGCTCAATACTTGCATGAGAGCCCTCTAAGGAAAAACAGGATATTGCAGGAAGTGCTGCTTGTGGTTCAAGAGATATTACTGTTCCCTCTGAGGTCTTGATCCTGCAACCAGCTCCACACAGGGGGACTCCTATGCCTACATGGAATTCTGTTTCAGCCAACAGCACTCCATGCAGAGTCATGGGTTCACCCATGCAGTCAGTGAGACGATTGGAGGCTATTTCAGTACTGGAGTCTCTTCAGGATCCCTGCAATCTGGTTTCACTTTCTCCACTCAACCAAAACTGCTCTTAGCAAGTCAACAATGACTTCCTCTAGTCTATTTTCTGCAACAGTGATCTTTAGGATTACTCCTGGCACTGTTCACCAACCATGCTCTGCTTCCTGTACTAAAGAAAGAGTGTAGTATTTTTAGGATCTAGCCATGCTTCTAAGAAGGAGAAAAGAGCCTCTGGACTCCCTGTTAGCTGGGTAGTTGTGATTTTATTAGTGAACTGTAGGACAAAAGGTTTTCTGTTGGTCACTATATCTCATTCACCCAAGAGCAAAGGCAGCTTGTTAGGTAAAATGGAGGTTTGCTCTTGCTGAGGATTGTTGTCACTCCATCTCCACTTAGAAATCTCACTGCTTCTTTTCCAAGCACTTATATGCTGAAACTTTCAGATGCAGTCATGTGGGTGTGTAGAAGAAGCTTTCCAGACACTTATTCCTGAATATTGTTGGGAAGAATTAAAGAATATTTATCCAAGTCTTTTGGTACTGCTTCTTACAGCAAAGTGTCTGGACTAGTATTCTAATTAGCCCTGTCTAATATATCCTTTTCATATTAGCTGGAGACACAGCCTGTGCTCTGTATTCCAGTGAGCCATGAATTGTGTGTTGTTGTAGCAACATGTTGCTGTTACATAAAGGACATAGTAAATTGATATGAAAGGGCTAGTGATGGTACCAAATCTTAATGTCTTGTGAGTGGGCCATGTGCCAGTCAAAAGTATCCAGATGGAAAGTTTACCAGAACAGATTGGGGTATTTAAACAGCAGAAACCCAACTCTCTCCGTTTCTTAATTGTGACCATTAAAAACCTTCCTACTGAAATATGTTGAGGTTATGGTGCAGTTTTGTTTACTTTTGTTGTATTAGTAACATTCCTCCCCATCTTCCCACATATTGATTTGACCGTATCAAATCTTTAAGATAATTTCATCTGTAAAAATATGCTTGTGTAAAGCAGATTCATTAATAAAACACTAGCTTTGCAAAAAGTTTCAATAAGAAAACCCTGACTTTAAAAATGTTATATTTATGATAAGTGTACATTATAAATGTATAAATCATATTCCAAATTGCAAAGCAACAAGGTGTATTAATTAATTGCCATTAGAAGTCCAGACCTGGGGCATAATTTGGACATCAGGGTATAATGAAATATATACAGCTGTATAGAAAATCTTTAAAATTAGCCAAATCAGAATTGGGCACTAATTTGGGAATTTGGCATTGGGTAATAATATCTGGTATGGAAAATATAATCAATTTAATGTTACTTCAGTTATTTCCGTTTAAAAAGGGAAAGTCATTGGAAGAGTGATGTCCATATTATCATATTTTGGAGTGACCTAAAACAGACATCACTTGTGGATCAGTTCCCATAATGAGTAGATTCTTCACCTTGGAAGAGTATTTCAAACTTGGTTTTGAAATCCAGGCGTCTCTTTGTTCCCTCTGCTTGTGTGAGGGTATTGGGCTCAGAGCTGCAACTGACAGCATGTAGCCCCATCAAGTTCAATGTGACTCTGTATGGGCATAGGACAGAGCCAGAATGCAGTCAGTTGCAGTGTCAGGACCAGGGCTGGCTCTAGGCACCAGCAAACCAAGCACATGCTTGGGGCAGCATTCTGGAGGCAGCAGTTGTACTCTCGGAGGTTTTTTTTTATTTTATTGTATTTTATTTTTGCTTCGGCAGTTGCTTGGGGCAGCAAAAAACCTAGAGCCGGCCCGAGTCAGGACCTTATTTATTTCCCCAGCCTAGAACATTGATAGGGTTACCAACTTTGGTTGGACGAATTCCTGAAGGTTTCATCACATATTATCCTTAATTAACGATTAATCTTTAATTCCTGGAGACTCCAGGACAATCCTGAAGGGCTGACAACCATAGACATTGATATAAATTGTAATGAACTTTTTTTAACTGCTCAAGAGCCAAAGATAATTAGCAAAACACATTTTTTGTTGTAGATGAAGATTGCACCTCTTCTTGGTATTTAAAAGAATTGTAACAGCAATTTTAAATTTAACAACAGTAAATGCCTTATGACTCTCTTCCAGCACAAATTCCTCATAAAGGACAATATTCTCTTAACTAATTACCCATTATAAATCTTTGGATTAGATAATCTTCAAACAAGTTTTAAGTCTAGCAAATAATCCTGCATGAAGGATGTATATCATTATATAATAGAACTGAGACAGAACGAGGCATAGTTTTATTATTTCTGCTTTAGATAGTTTTATTCGCTTGGAATCTGACTGTAAGCTACGCTACATGGTGGTTATAGAAAATATTAAGCATGCTGAAAGAAACACTATCAAAATAAAAGCTCTGAAATGCCCATTACATTTTTAATAAGAGTGTTGTATTTTTTCAGTTGTCATGCACAAAACTACAAGAAATGCAGTATTGCTCAGGGCCTTGCCCTTCACAAGAGAAGTCTAGCTATTGCACAACATAAGACAGCTAAGTTTTCATGACTTCTGCAGAGTTTTAATGGAAAAGGTGGGCAAGTTTTGATGTATTGATCTGTGTCATGGAATCACTTACCACACTGGCGCCTCTTGCTGGCCATTTCGGGAATTAGCTCTGGTCAGCGGGTGTACCCTCCGATGGTAGTGGCTCTCCTGACCTCGTCTCCACCTGGAGATCCACTGCAGTTCCAGTCTCACTGTCTGTGCTTTGAGGCACAGCCCACCGGCCATGTCACAATCTGGGTTCCCCTCTTGCAGGGGACTCCTTCCACAAAAAGTCTAGCTGCTCCTTGCAGTGGCTTGGCAGTCCATAATCTGGCCACTTCTTCAGCAGCAAGTGGAGGGTGGGGGTCAGGCCCGTCCACTCTGGGCTCCGGCTCAGGGACCTTGCAAATAGCAGTGTCCTGCTGCCTCTTCCTTCAGCTTACTGTCTCTGTTCCCCAGGCCACTTCCCTGCAGCCTCAGTTCCTTCTGCTCCTGTCTCTGGCTCCAGCTCCTTTGCCCTCTTCCCAGGGTCTTGAGCCTGTAAGTCCTGGCAGCCCGCCAGGAGCTCTCTCTAGTTCCCACAGTCCCTGCTAGCACCTACCCTTCCCCAGGTGCTGGTCTCTCTGTAACCCTCTAGGAAGGCAGTCTTCTCCCTAGGGCTCCCTGGAGCAGACTACCTTTCTCTGGCCTGCAGCTTCCTTTTATATGGGCTGGTTGGGCCCTGATTGGCTGGTCCAGCTGCCGTCCTAACTGTGTATTTCCCCTGTACACTCCTTTGGCTGCCTGCCTTTCAGCCTCCCTAAGCTGGTTTTAACCCTCTCAGGGCCAGTGCGAGGCAGATGCCCCGTCACAATCCCATAAGGGGTCTTTGCTAATATTTGGTTAGCATATATTCCTATCCCGTTGTTTGCCACAGCTCTTCTCTGACCATTAGATATACACTTAAAACTGTTTATCATTTCTGCTTTTTTAAAGTAAAAATGCCATCCTCTAGAAATCATTTTAAACAGTCAGTATTTGATTTTGGAATTCAAACATTGCCATGGGGTTGGGAAGCTTTTTTGAAATGTGGACCATTTATTGAGGTTCTCCAGGACCATTCCCTTCTCTCTGCCTCTCAGAGGTCCCACACCATGACTATTGCAGTAGTGACACTTGATGAATTTGTTTTGTAATATTACTTGTTGAAAAACAAGGAATGTGGGATCAGACTCTATATAGAGTAAATCCCACCTATTTCACTGCCTTTTGTGACCAATATCTAACACCTTTTCTTACGCCATCAGTGACCTGATACTCACGTTGTTATTCCAATGGCAAAAATACACCTCTTTGTGATCTGTGACTCTGAGCTCCAGCACACAAATTATGTCCATATATGTCATGTATCTTCTCAGCTCAGATTGGCAGTGACCTTGTCTGAGGATGGAGAAGGGAGATTGCCTTCCTCTATAGTGTGGGGTGCAGATCACCTGCCAGGATCATCTGGATATATCTCACGTAATCAGTTTCGGGCCAACACAGGGGAACTCGGGCACTGGTGCACCTTGGTCCCTCCTATCCTTTGTCTCTGGCACAGATAGTTTAGTCTCCTGAAGGCTGTAATAGTTTGGTCTAATTTGATTATTGGGTTTAGTGTGTGGATGGCTGGGATGGTGTTGGTGGCCTGTGATATACAGGAAGTCAAAGTAGGTGGTCTGGTGGTCTCTTTGTCCTGAAACTCATACTCTATACCGAGGGTCGGCAGCCTTTCAGAAGTGCTGTGCCGAGTCTTCATTTATTCACTCTAATTTAAGGTTTCGCATGCCGGTAATACATTTTAACATTTTTAGAAGGTCTCTTTCTATAAGTCTATAATATATAACTAAACTATTGTTGTATGTAAAGTAAATAAGGCTTTTAAAATGTTTAAGAAGCTTCATTTAAAATTAAATTAAAATGCAGAGCCCCCTGGACTGTTGGCCAGGACGTGGGCGGTATGAGTGCCTCTGAAAATCAGTTTGTGTGCCACCTTCAGCACCCATGCCATAGGTTGCCTACCCCTGCTCTATACCTAATTTGGAACATAAATAATCAATCTAAGAGGATTCTTTCAGAGACAATTTCTAGTTTGTTTGTTTGTAAGGCTCTTTAAACAAAATTATCTATAAAAACGTTAGCATTCAAAGAATACAAAAGGATTCTGATCTTCTGAATATTTATATTGTAACTTTATAGAGGTATATTGTCTAACCTCAGAAACAACCATTTCAATAAATCAGTAAGGACTGCAGAAGTGGAACTCTAGCAGTTCACCTGGATAATTTGTGTGCTTTATATTTCATATAATTAAATGGGGGGAAAAAGGAGTTGCTATGGCAACCTAACCTCTAAGGTACCAAAACCATTTTTTCACACCCTAAAGTGTCATGCAGAGTTATACTTTATGAAATGTTAGAATGTTGCTCACAGATTGTTCAGTGGCAACTGTCTTGGATCACAGAATATAATGTACAATTTTTTTTCCCAGTATGATTTTATATTTTGATTTTATATTTTTGTTTTGGAAATTTGTCAGGCAAACACACACATAAAAACAGTTGTTTCTCATCAGTTCTGCTGTGTTAATGATGCCCACTATCTTTTTTGCCTCAAACAAAAGCAAACCTGGTTGCATGATTGCTAAACTTGATAATTTGATAATGCAGGATCAGTTCCTGTATGATTCATCCAAGCTACAGTTCTGACCATTGACACAGAAAAACTACCAGAGATTTCTGCTTATAAGTTATAAGGGGGCCCCCCAGAAAAGAAACCTCAACATATTAGTGAAGTTTGGGTCATTCATTAGTTACAACCAGTACTGGGTTAGAAAATGCTGGATAAAGGCAGATTTCATCAGCACTCCATAGACTGCACTGTCTCCTGCTATAATTCAAAATATTTATTTTAATTTAGACAGCTCTGTATGATTTAGGTCTTGGCTACTAGTATCCTAGAGATTGACTTTTTCTTCATGTCTCATGACTTTTTCTTCATGTCTCAAAACCAAAACCTTGAATTTTTTTAGGTGTGATTAATGAGAATAATGAATCTGATCATTAATCATCCAACTGTCCGGAGGCAACTAAGACTTCATATTTGGTTGTCCCAGTCACATAAATTCCAAGGCCAGAAGGAACCATTGTAATTATCTAGTCTGACCTCCCATATAACATAAGCTATAAGGGCATAAACCACGGGCCAGTTGTTAGGCTGTCTCTCATTCTCTCATCAAAACGCGCTGCTGTGATTATCAAAACTTGAAGTCCTTCCTTTACATTGTGCCTGTTCTGTTTTGGATTTTTATTCTCTTGTTACTGAGTCTGACTCTCACTTTTAGTTAGATGTTTAGCTTTCTCCTTGCTTTAATATAAAATACAATCCTGCTAGTGCCACCAGTGTGAAATGGAAATTCATAACTGAGACTAGGTACTGGAAAATAAAATTTAAAATTGTAAAGACACAACATTATTATGGCTAAGCTCCATCTGGTGTGAAATCTAGATCTCTGATTTTTAGGGTAAGCAAATGATGTAGAGCACTCTCTCTACTACCAGTACAGGCAGAGAATCAGTCGTGAAGGGCTTATAACTACTTACAGGAGGACTGATTGTATCAGGAGTTTCTTGTTCATTCTGTAAATCACACACAACATTTAATCTTTCTGAAATTAAACTGATGGATATTTAGCTTTTCATGAACTCTGGAAAATGCATTTATGTTTAAGTCCTCATATTCTTTAATACTGTACCATGTGCTTTATGCTTAGTTGGGTCAGGGCCTTCAGTATTTACCCTCTGTTGACTCAGGCTGATGGGTTGTCTTTTAACACCATCATAATCCTCCCTTCGTGCCAACCAAGTTTGCGTGCATGTAGCTTTCTACAAATAGATCTAAAATAATTTCTACATCAAAGATTGATTTTCAAATTAAACTGTTTGGTCCTGAGAGCAAGTAGGTAGATTTGCAATGGCGAGGCTGTAAAAAAAAAAACAAAAAAAACCTCTCCCTCCTAATATCAGATCAAATTGTGTTTTGCAGAAGCAGCCAGTAATAAACTTGTAGCTTATTTTCTTGCAAAGCCGACTTGACTTGCTTGTCTCTCTGGCAAAAATAACTGCTTTTGTTTTTACCTATGGGATGGAAGCTCTATTCTCCCTCTTAAAATCAAATCAAACAGTGTCTTGCATCTATTGCTAAGTTTGATGTTGGGGTATCCTCTCGCACCGAGGTTACCTCTCTGGGGGAGGGAACTCCAGTCATTAGGAAAAGGCAGGTGTTAGTAATGGGAGATTTGATCATTAGAACTCATTAGCTGAGTTTGTGATGACCGGGAGAACCGTATGGTGACTTGCCTGCTTGGTGCGAAGATTGCAGATCTCTCGAGGCATCTAGATAGACTTATGTGTTGTGCTGGGGAGGAACTGGTGGTTGTGGTACATGTAGGTACCAATGACATGGGGAAGGGTAGGAGAGACGTCCTGGAGGCCAAATTTAGACCTCTAGGGGAGAGAGTGAAATTCAGGACCTCTATGGTGGCATTCTCAGAAATGCTTCCAGTTCCATGCGCAGGGCCAGGTAGGCAGGCAGAGCTTCAGAGTCTCAATGCGTGGATGGGACGATGGTGTAGAGAGGAGGGGTTTAGATTTATTAGGAAGTGGGGAAACTTTTGGGATGGGGGAGCCTATACAGGAAGGATGGGCTCCACCTAAACCAAAGTGGATCCAGACTGCTGGCACTTAACATTAAAAGGTTGCAGAGCAGTTTTTAAACTAAGAGATGGGGGAAAGCCAATTGCTGCAGAGGAGCACATGGAGAAAGGGGTAAATAGTGAGGTGGCAAAGTTTGCAGATGATACTAAACTGCTCAAGATAGTTAAGACCAAAGCAGACTGTGAAGAACTTCAAAAAGATCTCACAAAACTAAGTGATTGGGCAACAAAATGGCAAATGAAATTTAATGTGGATAAATGTAAAGTAATGCACATTGGAAAAAACAACCCCAACTATACATACAATATGATGGGGGCTAATTTAGGTACAACTAATCAGGAAAGAGATCTTGGAGTCATCGTGGATAGTTCTCTGAAGACATCCACGCAGTGTGCAGCAGCAGTCAAAAAAGCAAACAAGATGTTAGGAATCATTAAAAAAGGGATAGAGAATAAGATGGCGAATATCTTATTGCCCTTATATAAATCCATGGTACGCCCACATCTTGAATATTGCATACAGATGTGGTCTCCTCATCTCAAAAAAGATATACTGGCACTAGAAAAGGTTCAGAGAAGGGCAACTAAAATGATTAGGGATTTGGAACGGGTCCCATATGAGGAGAGATTAAAGAGGTTAGGACTTTTCAGCTTGGAAAAGAGGAGACTAGGGGGGATATGATAGCGGAATATAAAATCATCCGTGATGTGGAGAAAGTTGATAAGGAAAAGTTATTTACTTATTCCCATAATACAAGAACTAGGGGTCACCAAATAAAATTAATAGGCAGCAGGTTTTAAACAAATAAAAGGAAGTTCTTCTCCAGACAGCGCACAGTCAACCTGTGGAACTCTTTGCCTGAGGAGGTTGTGAAGGCTAGGACTATACCAGGGTTTAAAGGAGAACTAGATAAATTCATGGAGATTAAGTCATAGAATCATAGAATCATAGAATTCAAGATCAGAAGGGACCATTATGATCATCTAGTCTGACCTCCTGCAAGATGCAGGCCACATAAGCCGATCCACCCACTCCTTAGCAGCCCCGACCCCCCCCCCTTGAGAGAGGAAAAAAAAAAACCAGGCCCGCCACAATCAATCTTCCTGGAGAAAAATCCCCTCCAACCCCAAATATGGCGGTCAGCTGAACCCCGAGCATGACATCAGACCAAATCCTCTCAAAAAAGAAAAGGTTATATCATACCTTGACCCATTGTATTATTTACCAGTGTGGCAGTGACTTATGACCTTAAGTAAGCCCGTTATCCTATCATCCCATCTAATAATCTTATCTATCTTAATCTTAATCTTATCTTAAGTCATGGTCCTTTCCTGTTTCCCTCCCCTCGGTGATTGATTGTCCTCCCACTCCCTTAGAAACCCTTAAAGAAACTCTTTCCTCATTTCTGACTGACTGACAATTTATATATATCCGTTTTGTCCTGTGTAGCACTGAGCTGCTGAAAAATTCCTCCTTCCCTGGTATTTATATTATCCCTTATATTATTTAATCTCCTTCATATCTCTTATCTTCTTTCTTTTTTTTAAGGAAAAAAAAAAGGCTCCCTCTCATCTCAGGTCTCCTTCTCCTCTTCCTTCTCTTCCATCTGATCTTTGTTCTGGTCTTAGTTGTCTCTCTTCTTTGTTTTATATCATTTATCAATCCTGAGACAACAATACTCCAAATGAGGTCTCAAAAACACAATCTATATAATAACTGGACCTCCTTGACTACTAGCCCTACCTTATCCCTACTAGAACCACCCATTAACATTTTTAGCCTTTTTTAATCACATCACACATTCTCATGGTCATCCTCATCATCCCTCCTCTCCTCCTAGGTCCCTCCTCTCCTCCCCTTCTCCCCACTTCCCCAAGTTCCCACCCCAGCTTAAAGTCATAATTAAACATCCCTCTATACCTGCATAACTCAACTCTGAATTTCATCCTGTTCATAATACTCCTTTTACCAATTCTCCAAATTATCTCTCCCTGGAGATCTTCCTCCTCCTTCCCTCTTCCAATTCCCCCCATCCCAACCCAACTCTCCTTCTTTACAACTTTAAGCTTTACTCCTAATAGATTGTTCTTAATATCATAAATAAAATCGGACCCAAAGAAATCGACCCAACAACCTCCAACGGAACTCTCTCCCCACAAAGCTCCTTCCCCACCAGTTCCCCCCTCACCCATCCTTTCCTCTATCTTCTCATTTTATCCTTAATTCTTTTTTTTTTTTACTTTTCCAATCTTATCAATCCAATTTAATTTAATCCCATATTGTTTCATCCTCAAAAGATCCACTATAAATCCAGATATTAGATTTCCTTTGTCTAAAATCTCTAGAAATCATCAATGTTCTCAAAGATCAGGTTGGTTTTTCACGATCTACCTTCGTTAAATCCCATTGTATCAGTTGCCATTCATCATCTCTTTATCGTCCAGATTCTCTCTCTTTTATTTGTTTTTTTGACTTTTCCTTTTTTCTTTACACTAACTTTCCTCTATAGTTCTATAGTCCCTTTTTTTTCTTCAATTAAATATTTTAACATTTATTAAAATTAGTCCCATTTATTAATATCCATTTTCCAATTCCCTTAATATTTTAGCAATATTTAATATCTTTCTGATTATAAATATCCGTTCTTCTAGATTTACGGGCCCTGATTTATTTCTAGTTATTTCTAGTCCGTTTTCCTGTTCCACTCAGACCCTCTATCACTATTCCCATATCTTCCATTAGCCTCATTAAAGATATCCCTATTCCTTTCCATCTCCTTAATTTCCTTCATTAATTATGAAATTCCATTCCAAATCTCATTTCATTATTTTAGATTATTCCAGATTCCCTAATTTTTTCTCCTTTCCAACTTCTTCTTTCTTATCTTTCTTTTCTTTTTTTTATTTTCTTTTTTAAAAATTTATATTTCTAATCTTTGTTTCCTTCCACTTCTCCTCTTCCTGCCCTCTCTCCGCTTTCTCTTTTTCCTTCTCCCTCTTTGCTCACTCACAGCTTCCTCCTTTCATTTCTTTTCCCCTTTTCCCACATTTTCTTTCCTCGCTTTCTTTTTTTTTCTTAATGACCCTCTCGCTCGCTCTTGCTCTTCAGCTCTAACTATACTACCTAACTACAACTCACTTACACCCCTCTGACAATTCCTGCAACTTCAACCTTCAACCTGAGCCCCTAACCCTTCATCTGCCCCCCTAACCCTAAATACCTTAATTTAACTTTAGCTGTCGCCTTTTTTTAGTAAGTACTCTTAGCCTGATTATGATCGAAAGTCCCATTAGCACTATTGATATTAGCCTTATATTTTATGAAAGGATTAGCTCTCACATGATCACTCGAGCCAAGGTTGTCCCCTACAACAATTTCTCAAATCAGGTCTCCCTTACCTACCAAAATCAAATCTAAATAAATCCCCCCATTCATTACTCACATCGGTTACCAAAGGATGAGCTGAATTATTTTATTATTATAAGCTTTCCAAGCTATTATTACTATTTTTTGTTCCCCCCCTTTTCCAATCTATTAAAGTCCCCTTACCCCAAAAGTAAACCTTCTCTATTAGTGTTTACCTCCTTAAAAACATTAAAAGCTCTCTCTCCCACTCAATCCTATCCCGTGAGTCTCTAGCACACACAATCTATGGTGGGTGAGGCTCTGGTAGTTTCTTCCAATGTCACCACATTACAAACATACATTATTTTATCCATTGCATTGCATTTTTAGTTATCTCATTATTTTTTTCCTCATTATATCTATACAGTTTAACTCCCCACCTTTACCTTTCTGTCCTCCAGTCCAAACAGCACATACCCTTCCATACCTGTCTCCTTGATATATTCTTCCACCATGTTTTTCACCCCTTCCTCGATATCGGTTTCTTTTCCCTTCAATTCCCATCAAGTCCCTCCATTTTTTTCCTAATTCTCGCCTCCATTGGTGAACTCACCTTTTTTTTTTAACCTACAGTACCTCCACTCTTCTTCTCCCTCTTCGGTACCATCCCCCTTCCTTACCTTATTATTACCCTCTCCCTCCCCCCCCCCCTCTATCTGCTGTTATCTCCCCCCCCTCCTGCTGTTGGTGTTGGCTATATGTCTCCCTCCAATGTACCAACCTCTCCCGGAGCCCATTCATGGCTATTAGCCAGGATGGGTAAGGAATGGTGTCCCTAGCCTCTGTCAGAGGATGGAGATGGATGGCAGGAGAGCAATCACTTGATCATTACCTGTTAGGTTCACTCCCTCTGGGACACCTGGCATTGGTCACTGTTGGTAGGTAGGATACTCGGCTGGATGGACCTTTGGTCTGACCCAGTATGGCCATTCTTATGTTCTTAGGGCCTTAGAAGTTGCTGCACTGCCTACTTTGGCTTGCCTGGAAAATTGAACTGTTGCTTGCTGCTCTAGCAAAGATAACTAGCTTTGATTTTTGAGCTGCCTGCCTGCAGTTTACTAGCCCAGACCTGATCTCTAATCCTGTTCACTGCAGACCCAACAGGCAAAATATTCAAGCTGAGACTGAGGGATGCTCAGCAGTGCAGTTCTCCCTACCCCATTCTCCCAAGGCATATTGATTAAGTTCAGCTATGCTGGTCCTTGCTTTCTCTGACTGTCAGCTCCTTTCTATTGCTCTTCCCATCCCCTGCCCTGGGCTACACATGCACACACACAGATCTGGAGCTGCTCAGTTCTGTTGTCTGCTGTCACATAAATTAACCCCAGAATCCATTTCTGCCCTTGTCTGGTGCGCAGAAATCCTGCCACTTGCCTAATTAATACTTTCATTTGTCCCAGGCCTGTGGACAGTAGGATTTTTCCCAGCCTGTGTTTTATTTTATTCATGCACCTCAAAGTGCCAATAGATGCATTTAAAATATAAAAATAAGTGAGGGCATCCATTGTTCCTGTTTGTGTAATTCCCAAATTTCAGAATTTAGGCCTAACTTAGGAAATAAATACCTAAATAAATAATTACTGGGGTTCAATGCATGTCAGTAAATAAACTCAACACCCTTAGGAGAATTGGCTTTTACTTCCCTTTTCCATTGTATGGAGTCAATTGACTGTATTATTTTTGTGTAGGCTAGATGATGCAACTCTTTTTCATGAATGCCTCCAGGTTGAGGTTATGCTTTCACCCTACACAGCTGACTGGCTGCCAAGAGATGGTAAAGGAAGAATGAGTGCTTGCTTCTGCACTTAACACTTCTTTAGAGGGGAAAAATCAACTGGAGTTCATATAATCGCTGTAGGGGCTACTGAAACGACTGCTCTAACAATAGGTTTTTCTCCACTGTTAGCTTTAACTAATGATTTGAATCATTCATGAAGTGTCCTGGGGGGTGTACCCTACTGTACAGATCATGTACTGTATGACTGAGCCACGTGTGGAACTGCAACACAAAGCCTCAGGTAAGCAGGCTGAATCAGAGACCTCACATGGTGTGAGTGGAAAACAAGACATATTTAAAAACAACTTTTGTCTTCAGAAGCCATTAGCAGGCCTAAGTAAGGACTATTTTGGATGGGGATTATGGACCTGAAATCAACAGAGAAGGATGTGGGTGTATGCACGTATCACCCTTTTTGAGTACAGTTGTGTAATAAAATAGGGGGAGGGATAGCTCAGTGGTTTAAGCATTGGCCTCCTAAACCCAGGATTGTGAGTTCAATCCTTGAGGAGGCCACTTAGGGATCTGGGGCAAAAATTGGTCCTGCCTAGTGAAGGCAGGGGGCTGGACTAGATGACCTTTCAAGGTCCCTTTCAGTTCTAGGAGATTGGTATATCTCCAATTATTACCTTTTTTTACCTTTAATCCATGGTTTTACATCACAGATGGTGATCTTTTATTTTTTCCCCATATACATTCCTTGAGTTCAGACTAAGACCATTTTAATGGAGACTCCCAGGAGTCCCAAGTAACAACTGATGTTTAGTTGCTTTTATATTGTTCCATAGTTGTCTAATTCTTCTCTCATAGCACATTTGTCATAGGGTTCTTGGAAGTCAGGGACTCCATAATTTAAGGTTTTTTTTTTATTTGCCTTTTTTTTTTTTTTTTTTTTACAAGGGAGCCCTACTGGCACTGAACTGCTGCTGTGGTACTCACTTGTGCAACTGCTCTCCTCTGCAAATATCTGTGGGGAAAGGGTGGGCCACTGCTTTATCTGCAGAGCCTGAGTACAAAAGGGGTGGGGAAGATGCTGGTAAGGTAATAAAAATAAAGGTAATAATTGGAGATATACCAATCTCCTAGAACTGGAAGGGACCTCAAAAGGTCATTGAGTCCAGCCCCCTGCCTTCACTAGCCGGACCAATTTTTGCCCTGGATCCCTAAGTGGCCTCCTCAAGGATTGAACTTATAACCCTGGCTTTAGCAGGCCAATGCTCAAACCACTGAGC
The DNA here is from genome assembly GCF_016161935.1 of Mauremys reevesii. Lineage (NCBI taxonomy): Eukaryota > Metazoa > Chordata > Testudines > Geoemydidae > Mauremys > Mauremys reevesii. Next base: position 88,717,248 of record NC_052629.1, read on the forward strand.
TATCCCTCCCCCAAAACAAAGTTTTGGACAACTCGTAGTATATGAACACATTTTATAGAGATATGTTTGTGTGTAGCGAAAATTTTCAGATGTGACTAGGGATTTTTATTTTCTTGGCTTTTAGAAAGTGCTGACCATCCACCCTCTTAAAATCAGGCTGCTATTAAAGTGCCTCAAGTTGGGCACCAAAACTAGAGACATGCAAAGTTATTAATCACTTTTGAAAATTTTGGTGACTGAGTGTGTGTGTGTGTTTTATAATTTATATGTATCAAAGTTTGTGATACTTAGCCACAGGGCCAGCCTACAACATTTTGGCACCTGAGGCAGGGAGCTCAAATGATACCCCCATTCCCCCTCACTTGGGCCAAAACTCTGAAAGGTCTCAGTTCTAACTTCTTCCTGTTCTACTCCTCTCATGGTACTGCTCCTTTATTGGGGTAGGTAGCAGAGAACTAACAACTTAAAATGCCATGTTCAAAATTTTTAAGTAACACTTAACTTTCAAACGCCTGAACAGCAAATGTAACTTTTCTTGTCTGCATAGTAAACACTGGCATTTTTATCTGTTTGAATAATCAAAGTGGTGCTTTCCGTGCCTTCTTGGTTGCAAAGATTTGACTGCTTCCTGAAGGTCCACAGTCTGGGCCAGCTCATGCTCTATTGAGCTCGGTTGCAAGGCCGACCAGCCTCTCCTGTGTCATTGTGGAGCGTAGATGTGTTTTTATTAACTTCAGCTTGGAGAAGCTGCGTTCTCCACTGGCAACTGTTACAGGAAATGTTAGAAGTATGCGCAGAGAAACAAAAGCATTTGAAAGAGAGTGGTCATCTTATTTGTGCACATATATACCAGAACAGCCTTTGGAGTTGATCCTGCTGAAATGTATCTTGAAAGGGCTTTCAGTTTATCACCTAAATCACTCGCATCAATATCAAGCATGTCATCATGTCTCAACACTGTCTCTAATGCCCTGCATTGCTGGTGTAGGTCTTCTTCAGGTATAGTGAGGAGTTTTGGAATATCATACAACATCCCAAATATACTGCTGTGTTCCTTGAGCTGCATGAAATGTTCTTCAACTGACTGTATTGCACGATCTAGCACCTGGTTAAAGAATTCAACTTTGAATTGTTGTTTAGGGTCTCTTATGGGATTATCCCGTGCCTCCTAATCAAAATGTCTTCTTCTTTGGTGACTCTTGTATTCTTGAATGGGTGGGAAAATAGCTTCAGTGTGAAGTTCCTCTGCCAACTTCTGTGTACTCTTCAGAACTCTTTGAAATCCCTCATGTGACCGGTAAGACTGTAGGTATGACTTTTTTTTGTCCAGTTGTTCCATTGCTCCAGATGTATCAAGGTCAACACCTTGGAGTCTCTTGTGTACAACATTTATTTCAAACAGTATGTCTTGCCACAACACTAAGCCACACAGAATTTGAAGTTATGTATGTTTCTGGTGATTCCATTTCCCTCTGCCACTGTTCTCCCATGAACAGTTTCTGTCATAGCATTATCCTCCATAATGGCAACTGTGGCATCATCTATCTTCCCAGTTTGGTGTTTGATAGGCTTTATCACCTCCACTCGACTTTCCCATTGTGTGGCACTCAGTGGTTTCAGTGTCTGAGAGGATGTTCCCAGATATTGCTTTAAAATTTGCCATCGATGAGTTGATGCAGAGAAAAATACATATATGCTTTGAATTACATTAAAAAATTAAGCAGCCTCACTAGAAGCTGATGCTGCATCACTGACCACCAAGTTCAATGAATGAGAACTGCATGGGACAAAAAAAGCTTGAGGGTTTAACGCTTGGATAAGTGTCTGCACACCTCTGTTCTTTCCTCTCACGTCAGCTATCGCAATTCCCATATCTTCCAGCATTTTAAGAAGCACATTTGTCATACCAGCTCCTGTAGTATCATCAATGACAATAAATTCTAGAAAATGCTCTGTGACCGTCACCATTGCAGGAACATTTTCACTGTTGTTGTTACAAAATACACCATTAAAGTCATTTGTTCTGTATGGCTAATGTCACGTGTGCAGTCCAGAATAACAGAGTAATATCTTGCTGACTTCAGATCTGCCACAATCTTCTGTTTTGACTTTTGTTGCTAGTAACTGTATGATCTCATTTTGAATTGTTTTTCCAAGATAGGGGTGTGTGTACATTTCTTGGGTGGTGACTCGTCTTAGATGCTCCTGGAGTACAGCATCAAACTTAGCCATCAGCTCCACAATTTTAAGGAAGTTTCCATTGTTTGGTACAAACAGCTGATCTGAAGTGCCACGCAGTGCTAGGTTTTGGGTAGCAAGCATTCTCACAATGGCAGAGCCTTTTCAGAACATTTTGCCAGTAAAGAGACGCTGATGCAATCTTCTCTTGATGCTGATCATCTATGGTGGCTTTTATCCTTAGTCTCCTCTCAAGCTCTTTCCACCTATGGAATGCTCTCTGGTGATTTGCTGCCTTCTCATGGCATGCCAGATTTCTAGCCAGATTTTTCCAGTCCTTTGTTCCTGTAGAACCCAATGTGGCTGGAACATTAGCCTGGAAGAGTTTGCAACAAAAACAGTATGCAGCATTCTGGGTTTTTGAGTACATAAGCCATGGCCTCTCCACTTTGTCACCATTGGGGATTTCATGGCAGTAATGTGTTGAATGGAAACTTCTATTTTCATTGTCTTTGGGGAACATGACGTTTTTCACTTGCTGTGGCCCATGCAGTACAAGGACGTCCCTCAGGTTACTGCTTAAGTGGGTCCACAGTCCTGGATCATCTAGACCAGGGGTCGGCAACCTTTCAGAAGTGGTGTGCCGAGTCTTCATTTATTCACTCTGATTTAAGGTTTTAACGTTTTTTAGAAGGTCTCTTTCTATAGGTCTATAATATATAACTAAACTATTGTTGTATGTAAAGTAAACAAGGTTTTTAAAATGTTTAAGAAGTTTCATTTAAAATTAAATTAAAATGCAGAGCCCCCGAGACCGGTGGCCAGCATCTGGGCAGTGTGAGTGCCACTGAAAATCAGCTCGCGTGCCGCCTTTGGCACGTGTCATAGGTTGCCTACCCCTGATCTAGTCTTAAGGAACTAAACTCAGCAGCAGCTGTTTCTTGCGCCTCCACCACACTCTTCTCTGATCTACACTTTTCTTCAGGAATGTGCATGGTTACATCCATTTGAGATGGAGATATGTATGCTGCAGTAGCTGCCAGGTCACCTGAACTCTGACTAACTGGAAGATCAGGCATCTCCTCACCACTCACATCCTCACTGGGGCCAGAAGACTCACCGTGAACATTTGTGTCTAGGTGTCTCAGGAGAGCTTCTTCCTGCTTAGATAGAAAAGCTTCCTTTGCTTTCTTTCTTTTTCTGAATGCTGCCCCAGAGGGGCATTTACTTCTTTCCCTCATGACTGCTGTTCTGTGCCAACTATAGTGGCTCTCAACACTCAATTGAAGGGAACAAATAAGCAGGCTGGTAGCAGGGCCTGAGTGAGGGAAGATATCAGAGTCTTAAGGACCTAACTGGCTCCTACTACTTCAGTTGACTGCCTGTTCTCCTCAAGTGGGTTCCAGGAAGCATCAGGAAACGGGAAGCTCCCTGAGAAGGTGGTGTTAATCAGTCCAGGCTCCTGGGGGTGCCAGAGAGGTACATAAGAGGCTCCTCCTCCTCTCTCTCCCTGTAGCTCCTGCTGCTTTCTGTTATTCCCTCTCACCTATTCCCCCGACTGCCTGTTATGTCTCTTGTGCCCTCCTTCCTCCAGCACAGCACTTCACCGGCTCTGTGCATCTAGAGCAGAGAGAATACATATGCACCAGCTGCAGACACAATTTTCTACACTATGGGTCCTAGTGGAGCCTCAGTTCACCTCATGGTAAGGTCATGCCCTGCTTAGCCAGGATTTTGTGACAATTCCACTGCAAGTTAAGGAAATTATACCATTAGAAAATAATAGAATTAGCTCCTGTTTGGAAGTAGGAAAAGGCTATAATTTGGCTAGCTGTGCAAATGTTACTCAAAAACACACAGTTGAGATCTTTGTGTGACAAAGTATGAAATAATTTTGTATTTTAAAGAAACCTCAGTGTGCTCGTAGAAACAATTATTTTACTATATTTATACCTATTGTTTTTTGTACAGACCTAAATTGTTCTTTCCAGCACAGTATATACATCAGGGGACAAATTCTGCTTTAAATTATTATGATGAAATGACAATTGACTTTGCTGGGATTGCATAGGTGTAAATGAGAGAGAAATTTGCCTGAGTATGTAAGCACATTCATGTATGTGGACTGTAACATAGAATTATCTTTTTTTTTTTTAAAGAAGTAAGTCTAAAAATAGTACTGAAGGCCTAACTAAACAAAACAGCAAGATTCTGGGTAAAAGTTGTCCTCTTAGTCCTTAAGTAATACTGTTATGCCTAGGTATTATATTACCTTATTATTTCCATGGAAAATGGAAATGTTGCATACTACTCAAAATGTCTTTGCTTCTTTCAATTTAAATCAGGTCCTTTCTTAAATGATTTGTACTGTAATGGCTATGAAAGTAAAGGACATTTAAAAAGTAGACATAAAAGAATAAAGATTGAGGACAGAGACCATATTGGGCAGAACACAGTATGTGTGTGTGATTCAACATAGTTTGCACAATAAGTGAAAATTCTTGACGTTGGATATTCTAAATTAATTGGCTCAGCCTTGGACTCCTTTTATCTGTCTTTCTTTTTAATTCTTACATTATCCTTTCAGCACAGTGTACCTTGACATGCAGCCTGCAGTGTTCTCTAAAATGTGTAACCCTTTGGGTTTTTTAACTGCAGACCTCACTGCAGGCTCTCACACAGTGTCTCCTATACTGAGTTGTTTCTAATTAAGAACAATGTTGCAGCAAAATGATGACTGTAAGCATTAAATCATATACAGAAGAACTTCTGTGAGGGCAGGGAGACTGTTCATGAATCACTGGATTTCACAAGCAATTAAGTGACTTGAAGTGGGTTCTGTGAGGCAGTTTTGCATCTAAACCATGCCGTTTCCCAGCTTGAGACGGTTAAGCTGACAGTTATTTTGTATGTCAGACACATTTGAAGGAATTCATCTATCCAAAGACATTGCAGCCTTTTATGGTTGTGCAACTAAAATGCAGGTTAATAAAGTTTTATATTTAATCTTCAAAATTAAATCAAGGGCTGAAGATACTTGGCTAATATTCTAGGTTAGTATAAGCAGTATATAGGCACATAAGGAATCTTCTAGGGCACCAAACTTTTAATAACTGTGTGGGGGAAGGAGCACACATCTGCTGATTTTCCTTTGACAACAGAATCCCTAGAACTAGCCCTTCTTTGAAGTGATAAGTATAGATTTCTGTTGGGGAGAGGATATCAAGCTGCAGAGATCAGCAGATATCAAAGTGTTTTGGTATGTAAGACCTACATTTCTGTTCCTATGAAGATATGTACAGCTTCCTAATAGTTGAACAATGAGTAGAGAGTAACAAGAAGACACATTTTGTCTCAGTGTGTTCATGTACCCAGAGATATGGAAAAATTCAGTGTCATCAATCCCAGGCATTCAGGTCCCCCCAAAATAATGAGGTTGGCTTAAAAATCATGAGATTTTTTTACAAAATACATTCTGATTTCTTTTTATTTGACTTTTGTATTTTGAGTCTTTAGGGTCCATCTTTTCAAACTTTTGTCTCTAGGAGCTGGGCTTTAAGAAAAGCACTGAAATATTGTGAGAATCACGTGTGTTGGCAATGATATACCTGTCTCTTTATGTCAATTATAAGGTGAAAGCTACAGAAATTAAAATGGTATATATCAGAACTTTGTGCATTTATCAAAATAATATTTGTTTTTCAAAATGATAAAATATACAAAAATGAAAATAACAAAATGAATTTGCAATGCTCAAATCTGTATGGGATATTTTCCATCACAAACACTACAAAGTTATTCTTAGGCAACTGACAATTCGTTGTTGCTTATCTGGTATTATTTTGGTTATATACCTTGTAACACAGTCTTAAATTGGGGGGCGGTCAGGTGCATCTTTCTTTTGCAGGGAAGGGTTGTCTAAGTCTGTATTTTTTTTTATTTTTAATGGTCCTTCTCTGGAGGTTTTTGCAATCAGCATCTTGTGTAAAACTAAAAAAAAAGGTAAAAATTTGTTTTACTGTTACAACTGGTGAATATACCTTATCTGAGATCTTAGTAACAAGAAGTCAAAAATCTAGATATGTTAGCTTTTCATCTCCCTTGTTGAGTTTTAGTTTGAAACATTAATTTCTCCCCTTTCATCTGTATCTCAGACTCTCTTATGCCAAGTACAGTGTGTTTCTTTTTTCCATTCCCAGCTAGTAAGGGCTGTGCTGCTACTAATAAATGTGCGATTAAAGATTAATGTTCTCAAAAGGCCACGTTATTAATTGGGAGACCTAAAAGAATCACAAATGGGTCCTTGAGAATGGGTCCTATTGTATATCCAGTTTTCATTTGGTTTGAATTCATAATCCTGCCCCAATAATCTTGTTCCTCTGGGCACTGCAGATCTTTGTTAAAGAAACATGTATCTTTTAGTTGTACTAATTATTAACAGACTCTTTTGAAGTTGTAATGAGATTCTAGATGTAGAATTCAGTGCGCTCTCTTTGCTGAAGCCATTTCTGGATACCTGTAGAAAATCTACTGAACATTAAAGGTTTAAAGGAATCTCTGTATCTGACCCACATTCATAAAGGCCCAAGGGATACAGTTGCTCTTGCCATTCAGTTTCCAACCAGTATCCCATAATATATAGATAAATGATAAGGCAACAGGTGGTAGTAAGTAATGTTCAAATTCCCAAATGTATCTTTTGTACAACAATCAGACATTTGCAGAGTGCCATATAGCAATGAATAGTTTGAGAAATTAAATGGCTGCCACTTTAATATAAAGCTCACATGTATCCACGGTGCCAGAATTAAAACCAGTCTTGCTGGTGATCTGCAAGACCCAACTGCCTCCCTGTAGGATACTGCCATATCCACAATATGAGACCCTGGAATGTAATGTCTTCCTCCATGAGCTCTGAGACCAAGGCACACCAATGATTTAACCAATGTCTGACAGCAACTTATTTTGACAGAGCCAGAAATAGAATAATACTGTTTTAGTATTTTACATGTTAAAAGCTTTGCATGGAATATGTTAGTTCTCACAATCCCCTGTAAGGTATTGTTATCATGATATTTATAGTTGGAGAAACTTACACACAATTAAATCAATCACCTGGCTCTGGGTCACACAGCCAGTTAGTGGTTGGGATTTAATCTCAAGGGTTCCTCACTTGCATCACATTGCTTATTGCACTAGTCCACAGTGCCTGTAAAACCCAGATCTGCCAGTCTCCTGCTTTTTGCCCTATTCACTGACCCACCTCTCCTGCATAGGTCTTTTATTGCCTCTGTAGTGTAATCCATGAAGTCACAGAGCAGAAAATTGCAGTATTGGCTATATGGATTCTTACAATTAAGTGAGAGGTTCAGACAGCATTTTTTCAGCAATCTATTTTTTCTGAATAAAAAGACATGAATGTCATAGGTCTCACCCCCACTTAGAGCTGTTGGGTTCCAATATGGGGACCTGCATGAAATTTATCTCTAAACTAAAATCCTAGTTTAGATCTAGTAAAAGCTGCCACCACCCAATCAGGAACGTGGATTGGGACACAGTCCTTCCCCAAAATCCTTGGGGATCCCAAGAGCCCCAAATCCATGGAGTTCTTACACCCAGGAAAAATAAACCATTCCCCCCTGCTTCCTCCCCCCTCCCTTTTCCTAGGAGAGACACCGGGATCTAACTACAGAGGGATACCTCCCTCCTCCTCTTTCCCTGAGAATCCACCCAAGGAAAGACCAACCGTGTCCTTAATAGAAAAGAATTTATTAAAGAATAAAAAAGAAAGTCACTGTCTCTGTAACCAAGATGGAACAATATACAGGTCTAAACTTATCAATCTCTGGAGAGAATCCCCCCTCCTTTCTTTTTCAGTAAAAGCAATAACAGTACAGAATTAAAGAAATTCCTTCAGCAACACACAATTGCAAATGTAGAAATCAAATTATAAGACTAATTCGCCTTTCTAATTAATACTCACTATTGAATAGTAGAAACTACTCCAGGAGAACTTGGAGACATGACTGGCCTCTCTTAGATCCAAAAAGAGCACGAACACTTACACAAAGAACACAGACAAAAGCTTCCCTCCACAGAGATTTGAAATTATCTTGTCTCTGATTGGTCCTCTGGTCAGGTGGTCATCAGGTACTGCATGTTAACCCTTTACAGGTAAAAGAGACCTTAACCCTTAACTATCTGTTTATGACAATGAACATCAAGGTAAAATAGTCTGAGTAATCATTTTCTTTTATCTGCCCTGAAGATTGATTCACTATGAGAAAATGGGTTGAAAGAGATGGAGATCAGAGTTTATCCCATAAGCTTTTTAAAGCTATTTTCTTCTTTTCCTCCTTTTTGCTTGTCTTGTTTTAGATTTATTACTAAATGTCACTTTGCAAGCTGACAGGATTTATCCTCACCACAAATGAAGGAAATCGCCACCACTGTCACCATCTAAATTAAACTGATGTCTGAAATTTAATTTAAAGGGCTCCTTTTAAATGTATTCAGCATCTGATAATATCAACTTTTTATGCAGCTAGCTCTGCTACATTGACAAAAAATATTGTCCTTCTCACCCTCTTTGCCCGCATGCCAAAAAAAAATCAAAAAAAAATCTAGGAAACGTTTTAAACTATTGAACTTTTGTTCTCTGCAGTTTTATTTTTATTAGAGAGAAATTTGATGCCTGATATGTAAGGATACAATATGGTCACAGAAATCACAGATTGTGTGACTTTACCAGCCCTCACTGACTTCTTCTACTTCAGCTGTTAGCAGCGGGGGCCAGAGCCAAGGCTGTGTGCTGCCTCCCAACCACGGCTGCGACCGGGGCTGGAGCCAGGGCTGTGCACCCCCCTACCCCATGCCCTAATCCCCATGGCTGCAGCTGGGGCTGTGCCAGTGGGGTTTGGGCTGTCAGTCCCTCCTGATGGGGCTCCAGCTGTCATTTCTCCCCTCCTTCAGCCCTTCCCTGGTTATTTTTAGTAAAAATCACAGATAGGTCATGGCTCCTGTGAATTTTTGTTTATTGCCCATGACCTGTCCATGACTTTTACTAAAAATAACCATGACAGAATCTTAACCTTAATAAGTCAGGATTAGTGTATTAGAAAAACTGACCATGCATTGACACCCTGTATTATTTTAGAGATAATGAAGATCTTAAATGAGTTAGGGCAGGGTTTCTCAAACAGGGGTCGCCGCTTGTGTAGGGAAAGCCCCTGGCGGGCCGGGCCCGTGTGTTTACCTGTCCCGTCCGCGGGTCCGGCCGATCGCGGTTCCCACTGGCCGCGGATCGCTGCTCCGGGCCTGCGCCGTTTCCAGCAGCTCCCATTGGCCCGGAGCAGCGATCCGCGGCCAGTGGGAGCCGCGATCGGCCGGACCCGCGGACGAGGCAGGTAAACACACGGGCCCAGCCCGCCAGGGGCTTTCCCTACACAAGCGGCGACCCCTGTTTGAGAAACCCTGAGTTAGAGAGTCAGACTTTAGGGAAGACATTGAACTAATTTACCTTTGCATGTATTCCAACTACAAGGATGTTTTCTGAAGATATGATATGATAATTAAAACCTGAATAGCAGGCAGTTGTTGAAAGCCATGAAACATATTTGCCAGAGGCACCTTTGCTCCAAACTAATGAAATGCTTTGTCCTTGGGTTTATGAAAAATTATTAGAAATTGCTAGTGACTTGTATCCTGGCATAGCATACAAGTGGTTGAAACTTGCAAGTTGCACAAAATTGAACTTTGCTGCTCCCCAGACTGCTTCCCTCTATGGATTCTGTCTTCCTACATACAAAATCACCTTTCCACCATTGTGACTCCCTGCCTCCATCCTCCCTGTTATGGGGAGTAGCTATGACTAGATGACCTCCTGAGGTCCCTTCCAACCCTGGGATTCTATGATTCTATGTTAATATGGATTTATTGCTTGGATTGTTTTTAGGAGTGGCCTGTACTGCTAGATGGTTACCCTTTCTTTCCAGACTTGGACATTCCAACCGTCCTCTAGTTCCCTACTTACCTTTCACCTCCACCACTTCTACCATCAGTTGTTTATTTGCCACTCTTACCCCTTGGGCATCCATATCACGTCTGTGTGCACATTGCAAAAAGTATGCAGTGGGTCCATGCAGAGTTCAGATCCATTGCAATTTGAATCTACCTGTGCCAGGTAGGGGGAATCTAATCCTCCCAGTATAAATGTTAAATATCTGAAGTCCAGGAAAATACAATGAAACCTGTACCTGAAGCCATCTTTCCTAAACAACCTCCTGTCTTAAGAGACCGCACAAATATCTTTAATATAATTCTGCTGCACCTTTATTAGAAGAGAAGGACCAGATGTTATTGGTCCTTTGAGGGGTGGCTCAAGGCAGATTTCACTGTAATAGCTTTTGACCTCAAATCAGTGTTATCATGGAGTATATTATATAACAAATGGTTCTTCATTTTGCTGCATCAGTGTACTCACCTTTTAAGAGAATGAAAGGTTTTATAGAGTGAGTGAATTAATATAGAAGTATCAGTGTCAGGGGTCACTTGATGATATGTTATGCAACCCAGTGTACATATGATACCATTTTTCAGTTTACAAGTTAGAAATCTGTTGCTTGAGCACACAATGTAATATGAAACAGTGAAGTACCATAAGTGATGGGGAAAGACAAAACGCAAATCATAAATAATTGCACAAAATCGTAAGCAGGATTTTTTATTTAATCTATAAAATTGCACTGTCAATTCAACAGGAATGAAAGGAAGAAAAATCAAAAGAGATAGCTAAGAGAGAACACATGCAAGAAAAAAAGAGAACAGAGAGAAAAGAATAGGAATGAGGAAAGGGAAGATATGTAAAAAGTGAGAGGGCTAGAACTGCAAGAGAAAAGACCACCCAGAGCCATTTTCAAAGAAGAAAAATCCAGAAAGAATATTGTGTACTGTATTATATGGTAGTTGTGGGCATTCTCTAAGCACTTAGCCTCAGCCAGGATGGAGCTGCTTCACAGACACTGTTGCAGGAGTAGCCACTACAGCAGGGGTGGGCAAACTATGGCCCGGGGGGTGCATCCGGCCCTTCAGATGTTTTAATCTGGCCCTTGAGTTCCCACAAGAGAGCAGGGTCACGGGCTTGCCCCACTCCGCATGTGCCTTGGCTCGCGGAAGCAGCGGCATGTCCCTCCTATGGCTCCTACATGTAGGGGCAGCCAGGGGGCTCCGCACCATGCCCCTGCCCCATGCGCCAACCCCACATCTCCCATTGGCTGGGAACCTTGGTGAATGGGAGCTGCAGGTGTGGCACCTGCCTATAGGGCAGCGTGCAGAGCTGCCTGGATACACCTCTGCGTAGGAGCTGGTGGGGGGACATGCCACTGCTTCCGGGAGCTGCTTGAGGTAAGCGCCACCCAGATCCTGCACCCTGACACCCTCCTGCACCCCAATCCCCTGACCCAGCCTTGATCCCCCTCCCATCCTCCAAACCCCTCGGTCCCAGCCCAGAGCACTCTCCTGTACCCCAACCCTCATCCGCAGCCCCATCCCAGAGCCTACATCCCCAGCTGGAGCCCTCACCCCCCGTACCTCAACCCCCTGCCCCAGCCCGGAGACCCCTCTGCACTTTGAACTCCTCATTTCTGGCCCCACCCCAGAGCCCACACCCCCAGCCAGAACCGTCACCCCCTCCTGCACCCCAGCTCCCAATTTTGTGAGCATTCATGGCCCACCATACAATTTCCATACGCAGATGTGGCCTCTAGTATTGCAGTTTGTGGGTCAGTGGATCTATAAATGTATGGCCTCACCAAATTCAGTCTTGGACCTCTAATCCATATTCCCTCACCTGGTTTCCACAGAGTAGAGTACTGTGGCAGTTTTGTGCACTGCTGACCCACTATTGCAGCAGCATCAGTTATTCTGCTGAAATTTGTCTTTTTTTGCATGTAAAGGCATTGAGAATTTCAGCCTTAACTTATTCTAGTTGAGTTTCTGCTTCATAAGCAAATGTTGCATTTTCATGGTTAATATTTGGAATTATTTTTCTACACTATAGTTTTTACAAAGCTAATATGTTGACATTTTAATGTTGTTAACAAATTATGACATATTATGTTAGTTCTAAGAATAGTATAGATTGTAATAAAACATTAGTTAATTAGTTCTCAACCAGTTCCTTTCTATTTGTCAAAATCAAATCTAGAACAGCCTCTCTCTTAGTGCCTATCTCCACCTTCTTAAATAAAAAATTGTCTCAAATACATTTCAAGAACTTGTTGGATAATCTGTTCTCTGCTGTGTTGTTTTCCCAATGGATATCTGGGTAGTTGAAGTCCCCCATCATCACCAAGTCCTGTGCATTGGATGATTTTGTTAAAAAAAAACCTCATCCACCCCTTCTTCCTGGTTAGTTGGTCTGTGGTAGATTCCTACCTTGATATCACCCTTGTTTTTTACTCCTTTTATCCTTACCCAGAGACTTTCAACAAGTCTATCTCCTATTTCCATCTCAACCTCAGTCCAAGTGTATACTGCCTGTCCTTCCTGAGCAAGCTGTACCCTTCTGTACCAATATTCCAGTCATGTATATTATCCACCAAGTCTCTGTGATACCAGCTATGTCATAGTTGTGTTTATTAATCAGCATTTCTATTTCTTCCTGCTTATTCTCCTTACTTCTCACATTAGTATACAGATATCTAAGATATTGATTTGATTCCACCCCCCCTTGTTCTCTTTTGTCTCTCTCTTATCCTGCTAACGGCCCATGCTCCCTCCAGATTCCGACCCTTTTCCCAGGTGTCCAAGTTTTTGAACAACCTGTGGGCTTTTGTCTCATGCCCTCGTTAGACCTAGTTTAAAGCCTCATCACTAGGTTAGCCACTCTGTATCCAAACGTACTCTTCCCTTTCCTTGATAGATGGACCCCATCTCTGCTTAGCAGTCCTTCTTCCTGGAATAACATCCCATGGTCAAGGAAGTTGAAACCCTCCTGGTGATGCCATCCTCACAGCCAGGCATTCACCTTCAGGATGCATCTGTCTCTGCCTGGACCCCTACCCTTGACCGGCAGGATTGAAAAGACCACAATCTTCACTCCTAGCTCCTTCACTCTTACTTCCAGAGCCCTGTAGTCACTTTTGATCTGCTCAGGGTCATACCTGATAGTGAAAGCTCTGTGAAAGCTCGAAAGCTTGTCTCTAGCAGCAACGGAAGTTAGTCCAATAAAAGAGACTGCCTCACCCACCTTGTGTGTCTAACATCTGATAATGAAATATAAGATTGTATAAGCATTTTGACTGAGGAACATTCAAACTCTCCCGTCACTTGTTGGTGAGTGGGGGAAGGAGTGAATCCGATGATGAGACATAAAAAGTAGGACTTTCTATTAATCACAGTTAACTCATGCGATTAACTCAAAAAAATTAATTGCGATTAAACAAATTAATTGTGATTAATCGCACTTATAACAATAGAATACCAATTGAATTATTAATTATTTTGGATGTTTTTCTACATTTTCAATATTGATTTCAATTACAACACAGAATACAAAGTGCACAGTGCTCATTTTATATTATTTTTATTACAGATATATGCACTGTAAAAATGATAAACAAAAGGAATAGTATTTTTCAGTTCACCTCATACAAGTACTGAAGTGCGATCTCTTTATCGTGAAAGTGTAACTTACAAATGCAGATTTTTTTTGGTTACATAACTGCACTCAAAAACAAAACCGTGTAAAACTTTAGAGCCTACAAGTCCACTCAATCCTACTTTTTATTCCGCCAATAACTTAGGACTTGGCTACACTTACAAATTTGCAGCAGCACAGTGTGGTGTGAACCACACCTCAGCGCTTGCAATTGCGCGCCACAAAGCGCCAGTGTGTCAAAAGCCAGCAGCGCTGGGCGGCTCCCCCGCTGCTGTACGTTATTCCCCAGGTGGAGTGGAGAGAGAGCTGGAGAGCGGAGCTCTCTCCAGCGCTGGCGCTGGCACTTACTCACGCTGCTAGTGCTACCAGCGCTAACGCGTAGTCTAAGACAAACAAGTTTCTTTACATTGACGGGAGATACAGCTGCCTGCTTCTTATTTACAATGTCATCTGAAAGTGAGAACAGGCATTCAAATGGCACTTTTGTAGCTGGTGTTGCAAGGTATTTACATGCCAGATATGCTAAATATGCATATACCCCTTCATGCTTCAGCCACCATTCCAGAGGACATGCTTCCATGCTGATGATGCTTGTTAAAAAGACAAATGTCAATTAAATTTGTGATGGTACTCCTTGGGGGAAGAATTGTATGTCTCCTGCTCTGTTTTACGCACATTCTGCATATATTTCATGTTATAGCAGTCTCGGATGATGACCCAACACATGTTTGTTTTAAGAACACTTTCACAGCAGATTTGACAAAACGCAAAGAAGGTACTGATGTGAGATTTCTAAAAATAGCTACAGCACTTGACCCAAGGTTTAAGAATCTGAAGTGCTGTCCAAAATCTGAGAGGGACGAGGTGTAGAGCATGCTTTTAGAAGTCTTAAAAGAGCAACACTCTGATGCGGAAACTACAGAACCCAAACCACCAAAAAAGAAAATCAGCCTCCTGCTGGTGACATCTAACTCAGATGATGAACATGAATATGCATCAGTCTGCATTGCTTTGGATCATTATCAAGCAGAACCCATCATCAGCATGAAACCATGTCCTCTGGAATGGTAGTTGAAGCATGAAGGGACATATGAATCTTTACCGCATCTGGCACGTAAATATCTTGCAACACCAGCTACAAAAGTGCCATGTGAATGCCTGTTCTCTCTTTCAGGTGACATTGTAAAAAGAAGCAGGCAGCATTATCTCCTGCAAATTGTAACCAACCTTATTTGTCTGAGTGATTGGCTGACCAAGAAGTAGGACTGAGTGGACTTGTAGGCTCTAAAGTTTTACATTGTTTTATTTTTGAATGCAGTTTTTTTTACATAATTCTAAATTTGTAAGTTCAACTTCCATGATAAAGAGATTTCACTACAGTACTTGTATTTTTCAATTCACTTCATACAACTTTTTGGTTTTTACAGTGCTAATATTTGTAATAAAAAATAAATATAAAGTGAGCACTATACATTTTGTATTCTGTGTTGTAATTGAAATTAATATATTTGAAAATGTAATAAACATCCAAAAATATTTAAAATAAATGGTATTCTATTGTTGTTTAACAGCACAATTAATTTTTGTAATCGCTTGACAGCCCTAATAAAAAGTTATTATACAATTTAAACAGTACAGGGCGACTTTCATGAAAATAGAACTCAAATGACATAATTAGAATACCTCAGAGCAGCTCTTCATTATATATGATATTTCCATCAATATATGTCATTGGATTTAGCCTTTAAAAAGAAATTACTTTTATTCAAACTAACAAATCTGTAAATAACTCAAATTGAAATGAAATGTGCAAGTCTCAAAAGGATGGTGTAAAATAAGTCTTAGAACTGACCCTCAGGATCAAATTACAATAAGAGACTGATTTTGGAGGCATTTCTATCTGACTTCTTTGTTACTTCCAGAAATCTCTTCCGTGACAGCTGCTCTAACAAACTTTTTCAAACACACATTGTTGAGAGAGCTCTATCTTTGCAAATGAAATCCTAATGATAAACTGCTTTCCAAAGTAGATTTCTTTCATTTGTAGGCACCTTTTATTATCCACCAATATAAAAAAGACCTATATGACCACGTAAAGGCTAAAATGTCCCTTCTTACAGCAAAAATCATCAGAGGAAGCAGAGATAGGTCAGACGGAGTTTGGGGAGCCAAAATAGGATCCATGGATCCTGAACATCTGGAAGTAAGGGCATATCCAGAGCAGGTTTGTTGATACTTAGACACATCGCCCCTGGTAGCCTGGTTTTATATTATTTTTGTATCTGAAGCCTTTTTAAATCTGAAAGTTTCTAATGAATTTTATTATCAATTTATATTATTTCACTGAAATAAAAATTTATCCATTATCAAGGTGTACAATACCAGCTTCTCTTCTGCTGTTCAGATTCCTTCAAGGTGAGATGCCTTTACCAGCAATGTGCTATGATGTTCTTGGCCACTGGGGTCATGTTCTTGCCTGCAGGGCTCCATCAATAAGATGTTTGGGGGAAGATTTGGAAGGAATATTGATAGCTCCCGAGCCAGGATATATGTCTCGATGCTTTATATATATATCACATATTTTTATTTGGGAATTCCATCTTCTAGTAAATCTAAATATTTTTATACTGTGGCTCACATAATAACTAAATGAGAACAATTTGCATTGCCATATCAGATTGGACTAGTGGTCTAAATAGTCCAGTATCCTTTCTCTTACACTGGTCATTACCAGATCCAGCATTGCCATCTCTTGCAATTTTGTTGTGATTTGGGCTATATTTGGTATCTTTTCATAGAGCCCTAACTTCTGGAGGGATGTGGTTACATGAGAATCTTAGCTTTTTGTTTTGGTTGTTTGTTTCTGGGATTCATAGTTGCAGAACAAAACTTGAAAATATGAATCATAAAGGATCAAAATCAAGAAAGTAAATAAAATGAATCCAAAATATATTACTTTTTAAATATCATGGGTTTTGGGGACCTGACTCATGATTAAGGCTAAGATTTAGTCACAGGTATTTTTAGTAAACGTCATGGACAGATACTGGGCAATAAACAAAAATTCACAGCCCCCTGACCTGTCCATGACTTGTACTATAAATACCCATTACTAAATCTTGGGTGTTGTGGGGGGCTTAAGGGGCGCAGCTGCTGTTCTGGAGAGGGGCTCTGGGGCGCCAGCTGGTGCTCTGGATGGGGTGCAGCCTGGGACTGCCACAGCTACTGGTGGGGGCAGAGGGGCAGCTGGTGCGGCTGGTCCCGGGGTCAGTCACACCTGCCAGCTGCAGATGTCCTGGAGGTCCTGGAAAGTCACGGAATCCGTGACTTCCATGACAGACTCGCAGCCGTGCTCATGATATTTGAGCCTTTGGGGAAGCATTTGCAGATGCTTTAGTGGAAGATGTAAGAAACCCTCTAATGGATAATTATGGAATAACTAGGTCATAGGGAAAGTTTCTTCCTAGCCTCCATCACTTAGAGGTTGGTTTATACCCAAAAGTATCTGGGATCATATCCTGTCAAAAAAGCCAATATTTTCAATCCTATTTAATGTAACTGTGGGTGTTCTTATTATGTATGTAAATGAGGAATCCTTTTTTGAATTCTACTAAGCTCTTGGCCTTACCATTTTATTGATACGCTCAGAGAAAATCAGAGACACATAACTGTTCATTATTAATCCATATCACATCATATTGATCTAGATGTTTTCGATTTTATTTTGAATGATAATTTCAACCATGTTAAATGCCACTGAAGTGAGGCTCATTGTTCTGTAAAACCACGCTCAACCCTAATGCCATATTTAAAGATAGGTACATTTGCTATCCTACCCACCAATCCTTCTTTGGAATAGTTTTGTTTTAAAGAAATATTGCTAAATGGGGGTCTCTGACTAAATAAGGGTGGCTTCTAAACCAAGATATATAGTATGATGATAGTGTTTGTGCATGATGGAATTACTCTTGGCATGCAAGAAAATTCCCTATTCATTTCTACAAACAGGCTGGGAATATTGTAAAGTTCATATTGCACAGTTTGTACAGTCAAGTTACTCACTCACTTGCACTAGTTTTACACTGATTGCTATGGAATTACTACTGATTTATATTACTGTCAGTGAGAGATGAATTGGGTCATTGAAGTTTGCTATGAGTGCAGTTTACAGAGGTTCTGCTATATCAATCTTTCTGGGGTTGTTTTTTTTCATAGTCTCTGGACAGTGAAGAAGAGGAGCTGCCTGCTCTCTAGATTGGTAATCTAGGAGTGTGTGTGAATTGCATTCTGAGATGGGGTGATGAGCACTTGGTATCAACTTGAAATATTGATTCTGTGGTATTAGTTGCCTGATGTGCTCTTGGATTGCTGGTAGAACTTGAAAGTCTCATTAGGGGATAAATGGAATATACTCAGGAGACCCACTGCCATTAACACCTGACAGCCATTTTCTTCCTTTTGCTTCATGGTACAGAGTGCAGTTGAGTTGTAGTAAATCTGTAGAAATATTGCCAGAATGGGAGGATCTGCATTGGTATAGAAACATTCATCCTCTTCCATCCATGTTTAGAGGGCTCTGTGCCCACTAAAAGTGCTGTGCTGGTACTCAGCTTATCCATGGGCATAACCGTGGGAAGAGTTGGAAACAGCTGCTCAGCATGGCAAACTCCCCCTTATATTTCTTGTATCAGAGGGGTAGCCGTGTTAGTCTGGATCTGTAAAAGCAGCAAAGAGTCCTGTGGCACCTTATAGACTAACAGACGTTTTGGAGCATGAGCTTTCGTGGGTGAATACCCACTTCGTGCATCCAACGAAGTGGGTATTCACCCACGAAAGCTCATACTCCAAAACATCTGTTAGTCTATAAGGTGCCAGAGGACTCTTTGCTGCTCTTATATTTCTTGTAATTTATGCATTGTTTAGTATAATAAATTTCTGTTGCTGGGATTTGCCGTAACTCCTCTCCCACAGCTCTTCTACACCATAGAGAGGGGATAAGCATGTGGGAAAGAAGGTGTCACAGCCTCATCAAACTCCCGCTGCTAGATGCTCACTAGGCTGCTGTGTTGGGCGGTACTTATAAGCTTCTCTTAGTCACTGAGTAGGCTGCAGCCTCTCTGGCACACTTCCTGGGCACAGACTGTATTTGTGCTACCCATTCAGGAAGTGATCCCCTGCAGCCCAGCTGCCTTGGGCCCCCAGGACCAATGCTAACCCTCTCCCCCACCGCCATGACACCCTAGTAATTTAGGCATACCTCTTCCCAGAGCAATACACTTGTGGATACTCCAGTTTATAGTTTAACATTTGAGGGGTCACATGATAGTTGAAGTAAATAGGTCCAAACTTTGTAAAAGGGCTTCTAAAACAATCACTCTTGACTTTAGACAGCACTAAAGAGATTCAGATCAAGGCAAAAGAATAAACCCTCTATGCCATTCACTGCCTCAGTTTCTTCACCATTTCTGGGCATTCACTGGGATTTGGGTTACTGTCCTGGACCAGGGTTTCAGGTCCTCTCTCTGTGACATCACTACTCCAGGAATCTCTTAGTATGGAGGCCTCTCTTCTTATAATTATGGAGTCTCCTTTCTGACCCCTGCACCGAGCTTTATATAGCTTTGGCTGGTCACACAGTCAACAGGTGTCTCCTTGTTCAGAAAACTTGCCCCTTGGAGTCCCTTTGTGCGTTCCTTTGTGAGTCTCTCCTCAACTTCTCATACTTTGTCTTTCTAAATCCCTGTTCTAAAACTTCTGTCTCTTTGTTCCCGTCTGGAGATTTTCCACTACTTAAAACCCTAGACCTCTCCAGACAACCTGGAGAAAACTGGTTTCACTAGGATGCAGCCATCCCATTGTTCTGTTCAGGCAATATCTATTCAGGAGTTCATGGGCTTTAATGACTGTCCTATTTAGAAAGATCATAAGCTTGTCTCTCTCACCAACTGAAGTTGGTCCAGTAAATATTACCTCACTTACCTTGACTCTCTCTGAGTCAGACACTCAGGTGTCCCTCCCTATCTCCTAACACACAAATATGAGGCAAGAACAGTAAAGATGATCATAAGAGCTTAGACATATAGAGAGTTCATAATCTCAAACAGGCTTAATAAATTGTACATAAACAGATTCCCCAAATCATCATAGAAGAGTTAGTGGAGGAGAAGTTAGTGTGATAAGGTAGGGTTCAGCAATGAAGAATGCCAGTAATTCATAGGATCTCTCCTGTGGAATCTCTCTCTCTCTCTCTCTGGGAGGAGAGACAGATGTGAGGGATGTTGTTAAGATGCAGCCACAGATTTGTCCTCCCTTTCCTTTTGACCTGCAATTAGAAGGATTTAGCTCTTTAAAACTTGGAAATTAAGTGGGTTTGCTTAAGCTCTGAGTTGGTTCCTGGGGTGCATGGGAATTGTCTGAACTAAATAGCACTGTTCCGGTGCACCCAGTCCTGTGTGGTTATGACTTTTTTAACAAATCCATGGACCTCAAATTTTGCCCACCCAATATCACAAATGTAGCTAAGTTGCAAATTCAGAGAGAGGGAGGGGTGCTTTTGGCATATATCAGCTTGCACCCATATTTTAATTTATGAAAGGCTGTGTTACTGATTGCACTATCAGGCCTTTCTTGTATAAACTTGGTTTTAATATAAAATACAATGGGGAAACCTTTCAGAAATAAAATATTAACATATTTTAGCCCTTCCTCTTCTCTTAGACATCTTGACAAACAAAGTAGGGAAATTTATAACAACTCTTGTAATTTCTAATATCCTCCTGTTAGTAGTTTATAAATGTGTATGATTTAATGCAAAGGTTACTTTGACTATAGCCACTTTAAAACTTATTTTAAATAATTGGAAAATACTTTTTTTATAATGAGTGGTTGAATTGGTTACGTATATCTGCAGATATGAAAAATTGGATACAGTAGGTAATTATTAACTAAGCGATCTCATGCTTGGCTACTATTCAAGGAATCTAAAGCTGATTAAATTGGCATATATTGTAATGGGTGACTCTGCTATTTGGTGTGTGTTATGTAACTGATCATTTACTACTTTTTATCCTATAATAAATTATATTTTGCATTTATTTGTTGTGGGTACAGTATTATGAATTTTGACTCCATGCAAATATAATGACATACTACTTTTCAATGGACTAAATTTAAAACAAAAAACTATTGCAAATGTAGTTTTTTTTATACCTGAATTAAATATTTTGTATATGTAACAAATGTGATAGACCCAGGCCAGTTGGGTACAGCAGAATAGCAGAAGGCAGATATACTGGCTACTGGATTAACAGTTTTCTGTTCCCTGACTGACCAGAGCAGGGGATGCTCCAGGCTAATGAGAACACCTGACTCTAATTAACCTGTAACAAGTCAGGTGAGGCCATTCAGTTAATGTGACCACCTGACTCTAATTAAGGCCCTGCTGATACTATAAAAAGGGCTCACTCCAGTCAGGCAGAGGAGAGCCAGGGGAGAGGAAGTGCGTCTGAAGGGCTGGTTATTGAAGACACCCTCAAACCATCGTTAAAGGAGCGCTAAGGTAAGGGTGAAGAAGGGAGAAGCAGGAGAGCTGTGGGGAAGTGGCCCAGGGAAATGTAGCAACTCTGGCAGTGAAAGGTTGTCTGCCAACAACTGCTACCATTAGGGTCCCTGGGCTGGAACCCGGAGTAGAGGGCGGGCCCAGGTTCCCCCCAACCCACCACTACAGGAACAGCTCCTGGAAGGGGAAGTCAGGTCCCTGTCAGGACAGGAGGCTGAACAGAGACTGTGGGAGTTCTCTCACCAACCTCCTTGCAGCCTATGATGAAAAGGACTCAGTAGACAGTAACCCTGGCCCTAGAGAGAGAAGGGCTACGTGGAGGGTCACAGTGAGCCACTGAGGCTAGCATAAACCGCCTAGAAGCGCAGGACCCACGGGAGCAAGGTCAGAGCTCTGCCACACAATGTATTTAGATTTTCTTTAATTTCAAGTCCATAGTAGCAGAATTCTAATATTTATAAATACAGGAGCTAGTATTATTAAATAGAAAAACAATTAGGACTCAAATTCAGAATATGCCTCTTTTGTTTGTTTCAATTTTGAATATGTATGATGATCAGTGTTGCAGTTTAAAGTAACACAAATCACCAGTATTAAATCTTTCAGTTATTTTGAGTTATTCTGTTGTTTCTTTGACATTTCAGTAATTGTTGTAAACTGATATTTTTTCATAAATAAAATCCATTGAACTTTGGAAACTTAGTTTCTCTGCAAGAAAAGCTTAACCAGCAGGTGGCAGTCATTGATCAAAATATGCTAGGCCTGAACTTTAACTGGGCTTGTTCTGATTAGTCAGTAAAGCCTAAAAATCTCCATAATTATTGTATATGTATCCATCATTACATTCAAATAATGAAAATTGTTGCTTTTCTTTTTTCTTTTTCTTTTTTAACAAAGTAGTCAAATGGACAATCTAGTGAAGTATAACAAAACAGGCAAACCCTGAAAATGTTTGCAGTTTTATCTGTATAAGTGTTACTGGGAAAGTGGACAGCATTTCAAATATGTCTGTAAAAATAAGAAAGGATAGACATACATTTATGAAATTATTAAAATCCGCATCCACCAGATTTGGGGTTGCCTAAATCCAGCTCTGCTTACTCCCTAAATATTAAGAAAAGTGTTCCCATTTTCTGCTGGTTAGCACATATCACAATACATCCTGACAAAATACTTAAAGCTGACAGCTAGAAATGTGTGGATGAGAAATTCATGAATTATTTAAAAATAATAGTGTGCGTTCTGACAACAAAAGCTGTGCTTAGAAGGAAGCCAAAATTGGGAGACTAAGGGGAGTAAAATGACTAAAGAAGAACGACTGGGGGCCTGATCCTGTGAAATACTGAGTACCTTCCACTCCTATTGATTTCAGAGTATGTTGAGGCCACTCGACACCTCACAGGAATGAGGGGAGAATTGAGGGTGGTTTCTACACCAAGACTGTGGCTGGTCTGGGCCCGGTTTTCGGTGTGGGGCATTTCTTATAAAGTCCTGTTGTTTGTGTAGTTCCACAGGTGTGCATGGCTCTTTACTGGGAAATATCGGCACAGTCCACTCTCTTGAAATGTTTACAATCTGAGAACCAGAGTGTGACCCCCTTATTTTATATTGCAAGCAGTGAGTCATACTACTTAGATTGTAAGCATCTTGGTGCAAGGACCAGGTTTTTGTTCTGTGTGTGTACAATGCGTAGCACAATGGGATTCTGGTCCTGGACTAGGGCTCCTTGGTGCTATGGTAATATTACTAATAATCATATGTAGTCCCATTGACTTCAGTGGATCTGTTCATTTCAGTAACTTTTCATCATTTTAAGTAAGAGGCTCACAGCCTAGCCCTAAAAGGTACCAGGTTTGGGCCACCTCTGCTTAAAGCTGAATTTTAGGGGTTACATATTCGTCACCTACAAAAGGCAATATTTTGTTAATGTTAGGTAAATGCAGGCCACTCCCATTTAGGGAACAGGAAACTACTCCATCCGTGGCTGGGACTAGATGCTTTGCTGGCCAGGGCAGAAAAGTCCCCCCTACCTCCTGTCCCAACTCCCTGTGAAAAGCTAAGCCAAAAAAGGCCAGCCAGTCGGCATAGCTGTCCCTACCCCCACTGAGTGTCGGCTCCCAGGATGACCGCCCTGCTCTGCTTACCCATCCCTAAAACTAGCCCTAGACATATAAAACTAGACATATAATAAATGACAATCCCTGCCCCATTAATCTTACTATCTAAAAGAATGCAGTTTCCTCCTCACAGCAATGTCAGGAAACTTGGTGTGCAAAACCGCTGGATCCCATGAGAGCCTTAAAACCAGAATAGTTTATATGGAGACACTGGACTTCTGCACTGATTCCCAATTCCCTTGGTCCTCTCAGCTGTGCTGGAAGTGCTTTTCATCAGTCATTTCCTCCAGAGTCCCTCTGTAGAAGGCTGCACTTCATGTAAAGTACAATAATGCCAGTAAGATGAGCATACACTTGCTAAAATTATACAGGCTTAAGGGTAGTGATGCCACACAAAATGGATGTCTCCCAACTTCAGCTCCTGGCTACCTCCTACCAGAGTGTGGAACCTCTTGGGAAGGTCCCTGTCCCAAACAGCTTACCATCTAGGTATAAGACAAGAGTCAACAGCTGGATACAGACAGACAAACAGGAGTACAAGGAAACAATGAGACAGTATTGGTCAGCATGATAGGCTGTGGTTTCAATATACCAACAGTCAAACCATAGTCAAGTGTTTTATAGGCATTATGGCAAAGGAAAGTTTTAAGGAGGGATTTGAAGATGGATAATGAGGTAGCATGGTTAATGTTTATGGGGAACTCCTCCCAAGGATGTGGGGCAGCAAGGAGAAAGCACAAAGGTGTTCGTTTGAAAAAGTTACAAGTGGGCAATGGAAGCTGGCCTCATGGGCTGATTGAAGGCAGGAGTTGACTTTGATAGTGAATGAGGGATGATAGGTCAGGTGAAGGGCCTTGAAAGTGAAGGCAAGTAGCTTATGTTTGATGTGAAGGGGAGTGGAGAATGTGCAGGGATTCAAAGAGAGGAGAGCAGGAAACTCGCATAATATTTTTGTCAATTTTCTCTTGTAAGAAATCAGAAGATCCTGTGCGGAGAGTAATGGAGGGAGGAAGAGGGGAGGTTTCAAGAAGTGAGCCAAAGGCATAAAAAAAAATGCTGCGATTGTGGCCATGATTATAGTTGGAGAAGTAGAGTTGTTTAGTATGGAAGATAGCAGAACTGAAAGAGGAGAGGCATATTTGTGGTGGAGGAAGTCAGCGTGGTCATGGGACTTCCACCAGAGACATTGCAATGCAAGAGCAGGAGTGGAGGAAGCAGATTTGGGGGTTGGCAGGGCAGAGTTTGCAATGGGGAGAGAGGGACAAAGAGTCAAGGGTGGAGAAGAGTGAAGCCTAGAGAGAATTAACAACTACACCAATGGAAGAGAGAGCAGGGAGGAAAGGTTTGAGAGCAGACAAGAAGTCATCAATGCTGAGGGACTGGAAGTCATGGAGAGGCCAAGTGACAGGATGTGAGAGGGAGCTGATGGGAGATTCTGAAAGAGATCAGGTAGTGGTCAGAGAAAGGGGACTCAGCAATGCAGAGATCAAAGAGAACACTGTGCTTGGTAAAGATCAAGTTAAGTGAATGGCCTTTTTGGTTTGTGGGAGAGTTGAACTGGGCTGCAGGTCGAATGAAGGGGTGAGGGTGAGGAAACTGGGCTTATTTAGTCTGCAGACGAGAAGAGTGAGGGTGGGGGGATTTGATAGCAGCCTTCAACTACCTGAAGGAGGTGTGTGACGGGTTGGACCCTTTGGGAAGTCACCTGATGTGCTGAGATACCACTGAGCCAACCTGTTCTGCCAGCATGGGCCCCTTTTAACTGGTCTTGCTAGCCAGGCTCTTAAAACCTCCTCTAATACACACACAGGCAGGGCCACAACCAGCTGCAAATCAGCTCTGGGAAGACTCAATTTAAGGAACCTGCTCCAGCACTCAGCTGTCCACCTCCCTTGGAATACAGACCCAAAGATATATTACTAAATTCGCCTCTTCCCTCAGTGTGGAAGAGAGATGTGCACACTTCTTGCCACCCCAGTTAGAAATTGCATAAACTGGGTTATATTGTAAACCAGAAATAAATGTATTAACTGTAACAGGTTTATTTTAAGTAGTTAAGGAGGTAGCAGACAGAACAAGGCGGATTACTAAGAAAATAAAACAGAGCATGGAAACTAAGCTTAATATATGAAAGAAACTGGTTACAGTAAGTTCTCACCCTAAATGTGGTTCTAATAATCTTCTTCACAGGCCAGACATCCTGTCCGCCTGGGCCCAGTTCTTTCTTCCTGTTCAGTCTTTGTTGTTTCCAGCAGTCATCTTGGGTGGAGTAGCAGGGGAGAACTCACGACCTGGATTACCTCACTCCCCCCTTATGCAAATCCTATTTAAGGGTGGGGAGTCCTTTGTTTTCTAGTTTGACCCCCACTTCCCTTACAGTGGAAAGTTACAAGAAGTCCCAGGTAATGTTTTAGTATCAGGTGACAAGCCCACCTGACTCTGTAGGGCCCTTGTAGCCATTCTTCACAGGCTGACCCACATCTTCACAGGAAGACTAAGCTTTTTCACAGTCCATTGTCCTTGTTAATGGGCCATGCGCTCTGTCTGGCTTTTCCATCGTTGTACCTGAAGTGTTGGCAGTGGGTATCACCAAAGTAGCATGGTTGAAATACAGATACATAGTCAATATTCCTAATTTCAGATACAAAAATGATACTTGCATACAAGTAGGATAATCACATTCAGTAAATCATAACCTTTCCAATGATACCTCACATGACCCATCTTGCATAAAGTATATCTCAGTTATGTCATATTCATATCATAAGCATAGTTTCATAAAGAATATGGAATGACATGTCAGAAGAGATTCCAAAGAGGATGGAGCTCGGCTATTTTCAGTGGTGGCAGATGACAGAACAAGGAGCAATGGTCTCAAGTTACAGGGTGGGAAGTCTAGGTTGGATATTAGGAAAAACTATTTCACTAGGAGGGTGGTGAAACACTGTAATGGGTTACCTAGGAAAGTAGTGGAATCGCCATCCTTAGAGGTTTTTAAGGCCTGGCTTGACAAAGCCCTGGCTGGGATGATTTAGTTGGGGTTGGTCCTGCTTTGAGCAGGGGGTTGGACTAGATGACCTCCTGAGGTCTCTTCCAACCCTAATCTTCTATGAGTCTATGAAATATGCAGCTAAGGGGTTAAATAGGCCATCCACAGGGAAGTTGCAGTCACCAAGAATGAGTGTGCGGGAGATCGTGAGGCGAGAAAGAGAAAGCTAAGAGTCAAGAAAAGAAGGCAGATAGGTGGGTGGTAGATGACAGAGACATGGGGTGGGGGGAGGAAAGGAGAGAAAAGTTGGAAGTACTGCTTTTCAAAAGAGGAGAAAGTGTGAGGGAAGAGAGGAAGGGATTGGAAGCTGCAAGAATGGAAAATTTTGGATTTGGATGTGGATAGAGACCTCTTTAAAACTTTTTAATGAAATTAACACTACTGGGAATTGTGGGATATGGGAGACTTTAATTTCCCAGATGTAGATTGAAAGACACGTTACTAATAATGATAGGGCCCAGATATTCCTGGATGTGATAGCCAACAGATTTATTCACCAAATAGTTATTGAATCAACAAGAGATACTATTTTAGATTTAGTATTGGTAAGTAGCACGGCCCTCATAGAAGAATTGGTTGTAGAGGACAACTTTGGTTTGATAATGAGTTAATTCAGTTTAAACTAAATGGAAGGGCAAACAAAAATAGTACTGCAACTAGGATCCTTGATTTCAAAAGGACAAACTTAAAAAAACAACAACAAAAAAACGGGAATTAGGGAAGTAAACTGGACTGAAGAACTCAAGGATCTGAATGTGGACAAGGGTTGGAATTAGTTTCTGCAACTTTGACTTAAAGTATCTGGCGTACATCCCAAGCAAGGTGAACAAATTAATAGGGAAGGATTGCAGACCACACTATATTGAACAAACAGGTTATTAAGAGAGAACATTTTACAGGTTATTAAGAGCAAGCAGGTATGGATCAACAAGGAAAGCTACCTCTTGGAGGTGAGAAATTGTAGGGAAAACGAGGGAACTGCCAAAAGCCAACCATAGCTGGACCTTTGCAAAGGAAATTAAAACCAGTAGTAAAAGATTCTTTAGCCAAATAAATAAAAAGTAAACAAGGAAAGAAGAAGTGGGACTTCTGAGTACTGAGGAGAGGGAGGAGATTAAAAATAATCTAGGTATGAGCCAGCACCTAAGCGAGTAATTTGCCTCAGTTTTTAAGAAGAAGTGTGTATGTCATAAGTAGTTAGTTAAGGGTTAAGTTCTACCTGTAAAGGGTTAACACAGACATGACGGAAACAAGTGACCAACTAGAGCTTGCTCGATTGCAATTACAAATCCTGGAAGCCAAAGAGAGAGAACACAAGATGGCGATGGCAGCCATGGAGGCAGACCAGAGAGCCAGAGAGGCAGACCACATCAGACAAATGGAATTAAGAGAGAAAGATCTGGAAATCCAGATGCAGGCTCTGGAAGTAGAAAAGGCTAAGCAGAATAATCCACCACCCCATCCACCTACTGATCAAACTTCTCGGAAAAAATTTCCCGCCTACAAGGCAGGGGATGATGTTGAGGCCTTTTTAGAAAACTTTGAGAGGGCCTGTATTGGATACCATCTTCCTAAAGAACAATGCATGATGAAGCTGAGGTCACAGCTCAGCGGACAATTATCCCTGGTGGCAGCTGAAATGCCTAGAGACCAGATGGACGACTTTGCACTGTTCCTAACCAAGGCCAGACTCAGAATGGGCATCACCCCTGATCACGCCCGTCAGCGTTTCAGAGCCCAGAAATGGAAACCAGAGATGTCATTTCCAGAGCACGCTGCTTACCTGGAAAAACACTATTTGTCCTGGATATCAGGATCCAAGGTTGAGGAGCTAGACGACCTACACCTCCTGATATTGATGGAGCAGTTCCTAGATGGTGTTCCTGAGAACATTAGACGCTACATCCAAGATGGTAAACCAAAAACTCTCACTGAGGCAGGAGAGATTGGAGCCAGATGGATGGCATCGGTAGACAACACGAAAGCTACTGCGAAAGGGAGCGAATCACACAAGGTACCCACCGAGACTAAACCTTACCATCGAGGGCCAATCAAGCCCACACCTACAACCCAAGCACAGTCACACCCTACCTCTTCTTCTACCTCACCAGTTTCCAGTAAACCAGCACAACCCCGTGACCCATCAAGTGGGCGATGTTTTGGATGCAATGAACTGGGGCATATCAAAGCCAAATGCCCAAAGAACCTGAACCGGGTCCAACTCCTTGCACCTGCACACCAAGGAAACCCGGAATTAGATATCTCTCAAATACCCGTATGCTTTAGGGAAACTTTGAGAGTGGACGGAAAGGAAGTTATCGCATGGAGAGACACTGCAGCACATATGTCAGCTATCCACCGAACCTTCGTGGACCCCAAATTCATCAACCCGAAAACCAAAGTGACAGTTCGCCCCTTCATGTCAAAACCTGTGACATTACCTTCAGCGCATTTACCTGTCCAGTACAAGGGCTGGTCAGGGACGTGGACTTTTGCTGTCTATGACAATTATTCTGTCCCCATGATTCTGGGCAGCCACTTGGCCCATCACGTTGAGCCGCCAGAAACAGAGGGAGTGGTTACACGCAGCCAAGCCAGACGAGCTGCTGCACCCATCCCTGTTCCTCAGCCATCCACCGAGACCTCGCCGGTGTTACCAGAGAGGGTGGAACCGGCTCCCATACCAGCAACTACAGCAACCATAATACAGCCAGTCCCAGGGCCGGAACTGGGAAAACCAGCAGACAACCCTACCCTAGAGGCTCAGCCGGAGCCTGAAATAACACCTCGTGGACCAGCGGAGAGCGGTTCACAGTCAACAGAAACAATCTCATCACCTACATCACTTCCAGAGGAACTGGTGTCTCCCGCCTCAAGGGAACAGTTCCAGACTGAGCAGGAAGCCGATGACAGCCTCAAGAAAGCATGGGCGGCGGCACGCAGCAACCCACCGCCTCTCAGCTCCACTAACCGATCCCGGTTCGTTGTGGACCAAGGACTTTTATACAAGGAATGTCTTTCTGGTGGACACCAGGAGGGCTGGCATCCTCAAAAACGGTTGCTAGTTCCAACGAAGTACCGGGAAAAGCTCTTAAGCTTAGCCCATGATCATCCCAGTGGCCATGCTGGGGTGAACCGAAGCAAAGACAGGTTGGGAAGGTCCTTCGACTGGGAGGGGATGGGCAAGAACGTTGCCAAGCATGTCTGGTCTTGGGAGGTATGCCAAAAGGTAGGAAAACCTCAAGACCAGGTCAAGGCCCCTCTCCAGCCACTTCCCATAATTGAGGTCCCATTTCAGCGAGTAGCTGTGGATATTATGGGTCCTTTCCCAAAAAAGACCCCCAGAGGAAAGCAGTACATACTGACTTTTGTGGACTTTGCTACCAGATGGCCGGAAGCAGTAGCTCTAGGCAACACCAGGGCTCAAACTGTGTGCCAGGCCTTAACAGACATTTTTACCAGGGTGGGTTGGCCCTCTGAAATTCTTACAGATTCGGGAACAAATTTCCTATCAGGGACCATGAAAGACCTGTGGGAAACTCATGGGGTGCATCATTTGGTTGCCACCCCGTACCACCATCAAACTAATGGCCTAGTGGAAAGGTTTAATGGAACATTGGGGGCCATGATCCGCAAATTCGTCAATGAACACTCCAATAATTGGGATCTAGTGTTACAACAGTTGCTGTTTGCCTACAGGGCTGTTCCACATCCCAGTTTAGGATTCTCACCATTCGAGCTGGTTTATGGCCATGAGGTTAAGGGGCCATTACAGCTGGTAAAGCAGCAATGGGAGGGGTTTACACCTCCTCCAGGGACTAACATTCTGGACTTTGTAAGCAACCTTCAAAACACCCTCCGAGACTCTTGGGCCCTTGCTCGAGAGAACTTAAGAGATGCTCAAGCGGAGCAAAAGGTCTGGTATGATCGACATGCCAAGGAGCGGTCCTTCAAGGTAGGAGACCAGGTCATGGTCTTGAAGGCGCAACAGGCCCATAAGATGGAAGCGTCCTGGGAAGGACCATACATGGTCCAGGAGCGCCTGGGAGCTGTTAACTACCTCATAACATTCCCTGATTCCTCTTTAAAGCCTAAAGTGTTTCATGTTAACTCTCTAAAGCCCTTTTATCCCAGAGAATTACAGGTCTGTCACTTTACAGTTCAGGAAGGAGATGACACCGAGTGGCCTGAAGGTGTCTACTACGAAGGTAAAAGAAATGGTGGTGTGGAAGAGGTGACCCTCTCCACAACCCTGCAACGTCTGCAGCGGCAACAGATCAAGGACCTGTGCACTCACTTCGCGCCCTTGTTCTCAGCCAACCCAGGACGGACTGAGCAAACCTGCCACTCCATTGACACAGGTAATGCTCACCCGATTAGGACCCCACCCTACCGGGTGTCACCTCATGCCAAAGTTGCTATTAAACAGGAGATTGACAACATGTTGGAGATGGGTATCATCTGCCCTTCTACCAGTGCATGGGCATCTCCAGTGGTTCTGGTTCCCAAACCAGATGGGGAAATACGCTTTTGTGTGGACTACCGTAAGCTAAATGCTGTAACTCGTCCAGACAGCTATCCAATGCCACGCGCTGATGAGCTATTGGAAAAGTTGGGACGTGCCCAGTTCATCTCTACCATTGACTTAACCAAGGGGTACTGGCAAGTACCACTAGATGAACCTGCCAAGGAAAAGTCTGCCTTCATCACCCAGGCAGGGGTGTATGAGTTTACTGTGCTTCCGTTCGGACTGCGGAATGCACCTGCCACCTTCCAAAGGCTGGTGGATGGTCTACTAGCAGGATTGGAAGACTGTGCAGTTGCATACCTCGATGATGTGGCCATTTTTTCTGATTCATGGCCCGAACACCTAGAACATTTGAAAATGGTTTTAGAGCGCATCAGGCAGGCAGGACTAACTGTTAAGGCCAAAAAGTGTCAAATAGGCCAAAACAGAGTGACTTACCTAGGACACCAGGTGGGTCAAGGAACCATCAACCCCCTACAGGCCAAGGTGGAGGCTATCCAACAGTGGCCTGTCCCAAGGTCAAAGAAACAGGTCCAATCCTTCTTAGGTTTGGCCGGATATTACAGGCGATTTGTACCACACTACAGTCAAATCGCTGCTCCACTAACTGATCTGACCAGAAAAACCCAGCCAAATGCAGTTAAGTGGACTGATGAGTGTCAGGAAGCCTTTATCCAGCTTAAGGCAATGCTCATGTCTGACCCTGTATTACGGGCCCCGGACTTTGACAAACCCTTCCTAGTTACCACCGATGCATCTGACCGTGAGGTAGGAGCGGTTCTAATGCAGGAAGGACCGGATCACAACTTCCATCCTGTCGTGTTTCTCAGCAAGAAGCTGTCTGAGAGGGAAAGCCACTGGTCCCTCAGTGAAAAAGAGTCTTACGCCATTGTGTATGCCTTGGAAAAGCTACGCCCATATGTTTGGGGACGGCAGTTCCAGCTACAAACCGATCATGCTGCACTAAAGTGGCTTCATACTAACAAGGGAAACAACAAAAAACTTATCAGATGGAGTTTAGCTCTCCAAGACTTTGATTTTGAAATTCAACACATTTCAGGAGCTTCCAACAAAGTTGCTGATGCACTCTCTCGTGACAGTTTCCCAGAATCTAGTGGCTAAAGAGTGTTCTTTACATGTTATATGCTTAGTAGTATATGTAATAGTGCATGTGTTATTACTCTGTTGGTTTTACAGGTTAGGAGGAAATCACCGCCAGTGCTCCCACTGTTGGTGATTTGGGGTGTGTGTCATAAGTAGTTAGTTAAGGGTTAAGTTCTACCTGTAAAGGGTTAACACAGACCTGGTGAAACACCTGACCAAAGGACCAATCAGGGAAGAGAATTTGAAAATCCCAGAGAGCGGGAACTTGGGTCTCTGTGTTCTTTGTTCTGTGTTCTTAGCCGTCTGGAACTACACCAGCCCAGACGCTTAATCAAGCCTGCTCATCTTTCTGAACTAATTTCTTCTATTCAAGCTAGTGAGTATTAGAAGTACTGGGTAATTTCATATAAGAATCCTGTGTCTGCAATTCTGTGTGTTTGTATTGATTATTCGTAATTTTGCCTGTATTGTTTGTACTGAGGAAAAGGGAGACATTTCTCCAGGGATTAATAAGATTAGACCCTATGAATGTCTATCTTGGATTCATAGAGCTTGTGTATTTTTTTTCCTTTTTTATTCTTTTAATAAACTCTTTTAGGTTCAGGACTTGGTTAAGTTCCTTACCTGTGGATTCAGGGGAAGGAAGCTAGGCGCCACTCTGTGGAGACAAGGGTTGTCTCCAAGCAGAGAAAGCAGGGAAGGGAGAGGGACGTGAAAGGAATCTTTCTCCCTCTGTGATTTGATCTGTGCTTCCCCAGGAAAGTCTCTGGAAGGAGGAGGGGGGGACAGAGGGGTGTCTCGATTCACCGAATTAATTGAGTGGTGGCAGCGAGAAGGAAACCTACCCTAAGGGTTAGGGTCGGGGGAGAATACCTGCGGGTCCCCATCTTTGAACTCACAAGCTCAAAGTGGGGGTGAGACCCTAGGACAGTGTACGAAGTGGCAGAGTAGCAAATGGGAATGAGGTTCTGGAAGTAGAAATCACCACATCCAAGGTGGAAACCAAATTTAAGCAGCTTAATGGGGCCAAATTGAGGGGTGTAGATAATCTCCATCCAAGAATATTTAAGGAAGTGGCACATGAAGCTGCAAGCCTTATAGCAAGGATTTTTAATGAATCCATAAACTTGGAGAATTGCAAATTTAGTATCTATCAGGGCCGTCCTTAGGCACATGCAGCTGCGTAGGGCACCTGAAAATTTGGAGCACCACTGGAGCTTACTGTCCACTCTTCCAGCTCTTCCTGTCCTTGTTCTGTCCCTTCCTGCAGGCCCCCACCGCAGCTGGCTGCTGCAGCCTGGTGAGTCTTCCTCTGGAGGGGATCTAGTAACTTAAAAGTGAAAAAGCCTTCCAGCCTGCCAGACCTATTAGCACAACATTGAAACTGTTAAAGAGCCATTCAAGTGATAATGAAGCCATTTAACAGGCATTTGCCAACCACCAGCTATATACTGTTTCTGAATTTACTGACACAAACAGTTGTGCATTACTGTAATATTTACTCAGAACATGTTAGTCTACAGGACCTTAGTTTAAAATTTGCTTTCAAAATATTTCATTAGTGAGTTGGTGACGATTATAAAATCACATCTCTAAAAAATCCTTACATAGATTTTTAGATGCACAATCATCTTTAGCCTTAAATGCTGATCTTCAGACATATAGTTTTGAAGGTTTATTTAAAAAAGACCACCCTTATCTAAAATACACACTTTAATTTTAATTACTACAGTAAAAAAAAAACTTGCTTCCAAAGTCTTCCTGTCGTTTTTGTCCATCCCTTTCTACACACACACACACACACACACACACACACACACACACACACACACACACACACACACCCCTTCTTCCCTCCCCTCCTCTCCCCCAGTTTGAAGAGAGCCCTTAAAGGGACACCACCCCTTTGCTTCCAGATAGCTGGACAAAGAGTTTCCCTTTCTTTACTTCTGACTATCTGAGGAACTAGTTTCAAGAGAACTTTCCAGCAAAATCAGTACCTTAGTAAAATATAAAATCCTTTGTTATGCCTAAAATCTTTGGAAACATATTTTTTAAAGTTGGTGAAATTTCTGTGTATATATATCTTCCTACTGTATTTTCCACTGCATGCATCCAATGAAGTAGGTTTTAGCCCATGAAAGCTTATGCCCAAATAAATTTGTTAGGCTTTGGCTACACTTACACTTCAAAGTGCTGCCGCTTTGAAGCGCTAAGTGTAGTCAAAGCGCCAGCGCTGGGAGAAAGCTCTCCCAGCGCTGTCCGTACTCCACCTCCGTGTGGGGAATAACGTACAGCTTTGGGGCTTTGACCACACTGGCGCTTTGCAGTGCCGCAATTTGCAGCGCTGGAGAGGGTGTGTTTTCCCACCCTGCTGCAGCGCTGCAAATTTGTAAGTGTAGCCAAGCCCTTAGTCTCTAAGGTGCCAGAAGTACTCCTCGTCTTTTTGCTGATACAGACTAACACGGCTACCACTCTGAAGCAAAGTAAATTAGTGTTCCCTTTTCTAAAAGCAATGAACTTTGTTATAAACACACTAAACCTCTGCAACTGATTAATTTAAAATAATGTCTTTGTTTCAGTGAGTTAAATATGTAGTAATCTGGAATGCTTAAGAGAACATTTAAAACATAAAATCAGCTTAGAAATACTGATTAAGAAAATGTAAAACAGAGAAAAGCTGCATCATGTATTCCATAATATTTAATATTGTATTCAGCAAGACAGCTGACTCGCCCTTACTACAAAGTTTTTGCAAATAAATCTCTGACAAACTTCAGGGCATATCAAAAACCCTCTAACTGACATTTTTTATTTCCAAGTTTAATGCTTTTAATTAGGTACCTTCTGCATGTCTAGTCTTTACCATTTGGCATGCAGTGGAAAACATGCTCCATTTTCTTTAGAAAGAAATTGCAGGAGTGTGTTTTTTTTTTCCCTCTAATGTCATTTGCTTCATTTGGGTTCAGGGATTTGGCTGGAAAGGCGGGGCCGGTGCTTCCATTAGGCGACCCTAGGTGATCGCCTACGGCGCCAGGATTCGGGGGGGTGGCATTTTGCACGCTCCCCATGGGGCGCGCGGGAGCTTCGGGTTCTGCTCCCGTCGCACCGCCGAAGAAGGACCCTCCGTCGACGTGCCACGGAAAACAGCGGCAGGCAATTGAGCTACCGCCGATGTTTCGGCAATGACTGCTGCTGTCACCTGCAGCATTTCGGTGGAGGGTCCTTCTTCGGCGGCGCGATGGAAGCAGAATCAAAAGCTCCCGCGAGCCCCATGGGGTGTACACAAAATGCTGCTCCTCCCCTCCCCCCGAATTCTGCCTAGGGTGCCAGAAACCCTGGCGCCGCTCCTGTGGAAAGGGGTGAGCAAGGTGCGGGAGGGAAAAGAGGAGGGAGATTGTGGGGAGAGGGCAGGGCCTGGGCAGAGTGGGGCGGGTCCTGGGGTGGAGCAGAAATGAAGTATGGGTGGGGCCACAGGCAGAAGAGGTGGGTTGGGGAGCTAGCCTCCCCAAGCTGCAGCTTCACCCACTGTCCATGATAGCAGGTAAGAGCTGGTTGGCTCCCACACACCCAGCTTGTGCTGCAGTCTCTTTAGGCAGAGGCCGTCTTCACAGAGCCGAATACGCTGGTGCTGCGCATTCTGCGTGAGGGAGAGGTATGGGGGTCTCTGTGGGGAACTGTGACTCTCGAACGCTGTGATGTGGGCTGGACAACTCGGTATCCTTTGTTGCCTTGTCCCTCTCGCCCTGGGCTGGGCATAGGGGCACCAGTTTAATAATACTGTATAGGGCCCCATAAATCCTAAGGACAGCCCTGGTACCTATATTTAAGAAAAGAAAATTATCCAGGAAACGATAGGCCCATCAATTTGACCTGAATTGTATGCAGGGTCTTAAAACAAATTTTGAAAGAGAGAGTAATTAAAGACATGGAGGTAAACAGTAATTGGGATAAAATACAACATGGTTTTACAAAGGGTGAATTGTGCCAGGCCAGCCTGATCTCTTCCTTTGAGAAGATAACTGATTTTCTAGACAAAGGAAATGCAGTAGAGATCTGCTCTACCTGGATTTCAGTAAAGCATTTGACACAGTTCCACATGGAAAATTATTAGTTAAACTGGAGGTGATGGGGATTAAAATGAGAATAAAATGTGCGTTAAGACAACAGCGGGTCATGCGTAAAGGTGAACTCTCAAGCTGGAGGGAGCTTATTAGTGGAATTCATCAAAGATCAATCTTGGGACCAATCTTATTTAACATTTTCATTAATGTTCTTGGCACAAAAAGTGGGAGTGTGCTAATAAAATTTGTGAATGACAAGAATTTGGGAGGTATTACCAGTACAAAGGAGGACCAGAATGTCATAAAGGAAGATTTGGATTACCTTTAAAACTGGAGTAATAGAAATGGATGAAATTTAAAAATGCAAAGTGCAAGGTCGTGCACTTAAGGGCTAACAACAAGATTTTTGCTGTAAGGTGGAGACATATCAATTGGAAATGGCAGACGAAAAGAAAGACCTTGGTGTGTTCGTTGATCACAGGATGACTATGACCCTCCAATGTGATGCAGCTATGAGAAAGGCTAATGCAGTTCTAGGATGCGTTAAGTGTTGTATTTCCAGTAGAGATAGGGAAATGTTACGATTGTACAAGGCACCTGGTGAGAGCTCATACTGAATACTCTGTACAGTTCTGGTCTCCATTTTTAAGAAAGATGAATTCAAACTGAAACGGGTGCAGAGAAGGGCTACTAGGATGATCAGAGGAATGGAAAACCTGTCTTATAAGAGGAGACTTAAGGATCTTGGCTCATTTGGACTAAAAAAAAAATAAGCTGAGGGGAAATGTGATTGCTCTCTATAAATGCATCAGAGGGGTAAACACCAGGGAGGGAGAGGAGTTATTTCAGTCAAAGGCCAATGTTTGCACAAGAACAAATGGATATAAACTGGCTATCAGCAAGTTTAGGCTTGAAATTAGATGAAGATTTCTAAGCTTCAGAGGAGTGAAGTTCTGGAATAGCCTTCCAAGTGGAGCAGTGGGGGCACTGAGCTTGATAAGTTTATAGAGGGGATGGTATCATGAGGTTGCCTACGGTGGCATATGGCCCATCCGTGAGTGCTATTAGCAAATATCTCCAACTTGCAGAGATGGGATATTAGGTCGGGAGGGCTCTGAGTTATTACAGATAATTCTTTCCCAGGTGTCTGACTGGTGGCTCTCACTCACATGCTCAGGGTCTAACTGACAGCAATATTTGGGGTCAGGAAGGAATTTCCCCCCAGGTCAGATTGGCAGAGACTGTGGGGTGCGGGAGGAGTTGCCTTCCTCTGCAGCATGGGGCCTGGGTCACTTGCTGGTTTGAACTAGAGTAAATATAATTTGAAGTATTTAAATCAAGATTTGAGGACTTCAGTAACTCAGCCAGAGGTTATGTGCCTATTGTAGGAGATGGTGGAT
Organism: Mauremys reevesii; assembly: GCF_016161935.1. NCBI lineage: Eukaryota > Metazoa > Chordata > Testudines > Geoemydidae > Mauremys > Mauremys reevesii. The sequence goes on from NC_052629.1 coordinate 88,754,905, forward strand.
GCGATTCTGTGTCCTGTGATGTGCAGGAGGTCAGACTGTATGACTATGATTGTTGCAACCACAAACCCTGCACAAGCTGGAGGTGGAGCTTAAAAAGGGAATGAGAGCAGTTCAGAAGCATGTGGACAATGGAAGGGAGCAGAACTGTGCTCTGAGTTCTTGGGAAGGAGCACCCAAGGAGCTCTTGTTTCCTGAGGCCTGGAAATACTGACCTGACCAAGCCTTCAAAGGAGGGACTGGTCATTGTTTTTGAAGGTCAGAAACTTTATTTTGTGTTCAGGTGTTCAGTTCTTTAATTTACCCTGTGGAAAAAGGGGGCTCTGGTAGGAAGTGTTCTAGGGAGGCAGCTGCATAGAACCCCAAGGTGCAGGACTTAGCTACCCATCATTGGATCCTGGATCAGAGCCTGGTGGAGAGAGTGGACCTGGACTCCCCTACTGTTGTCCCTAAAGATGGAATAACAATAGGAGCCTGTCCCTTGGTGGGGACCTAGTTGGGGAAGGCCCTGAACACACGAGGGTACAGACTCCAAGCCCCCAATCTAAGGAGAAAGCCCTGAAGCCCTTGCAGGCATCTGAAAATGTCCCCATTGTTATTGGACTTTTATTTGTATACCCCGAAAGGAGTGGACTGGAATGTGTGACCCAGCCCAAGAGCTGAATTGCAAAAAAAGCGATGCACCACCACAGGGCAGAGCAATAGTGAAAAGGGGAGATGTCCTGGAGGAAGACAAAGTGCTGCACCCCTGCCTGATAGTTAGGTGGCACTTGGAGTGAGTGTTGTCCTTCACAGCTGGGCATGGAATCTCTATTACAATGCATTGGCTCTGCTGCAGATTGAATGACAAGGGAAATTTATTTAACCAGCCATCGTTGGACAGAAAACCGTCTCATTATCAATCCAGAGCAGGAGACTGAAAATCCTCCAGAACACAGGCCCTCAGCTGTTGTGCTTTTTAGTGAATATTAAAATATTGAGAAATCAATAATATAAACATTGGGGGTATTTTTTAGTCCAGACGAAAATAAACCCATGCAGATGTTTAACTATAATATTAGAGTGCACTGGCTTTTGTTTGTTCTTGTAAATTGCCCTGGGAAGCTTGAATCTGGGAACAGGAGGAGGATGGATATTTAGCAAAGCTGCCTTGTGTTACAGTATAGTAGTAGTTCCTTAAGGTTAACACTGTGGTACCCTGCATCCTATTCATTCCTAATGAAAAAGATGCAATATGTTTCAAATCCTTGACTAAAATTTTCGATTACTCTTAGAAAAATTTTTGCTACCCTTTGTCAGAATTCAACCACTAGTATTTCTGAAAATTGGGCTTAATGGAGGAGCAGGCCATGGGCAGGAATGAATGGTGATGATACACTCCTCATGTCTGCAAAGATGCTCTGGGATGAAAAAAAGGAGAAGAATTTCTGAAAATATTAGTATGCAAATATTCAAAGAATTGTAGAGCCCTATGCTTTACATGGCACAGAGGGAAGCATGTGGATGCCAGTAAAAAACAAACAAGTCTGAAAAAAACATATAGTAGAACTGAGTGAATAACTGATTTTTCAGTTCGATGTTTTGTTCAATTGGAAAAATATTTGTTTCTGTTTTGTTTAGATTTTGGGGTTCTTTTTACCCTTTAAAAACATAAAACTTGTTAAATATTGTAATAAAATATTGGTGCAAAATGAAAAGTTGCATGTTTCAGTTAGAAAATGTTGAAACTAGGGCTGTCAAACGATTAAAAAAATTGCAGTTAATGCAAGATTAAAGAATTAATCATGATTAATTGCAGTTTTAATCACACTGTTAAACAATAACAGAATACCAATTGAAATTATTATAAATATTCTTGGATGTTTTTCTACATTTTCAAATATACTGATTTCCATTACAGAATACAAAGTGTACAGTGCTCAGTTTATATTATTTTTATTACAAATATTTGCACTGTAAAACAGATAAACAAAAGTAAATAGTATTTTTCAATTAATCTCTTACAAGTACTGTAGTGCAATCTCTTTATCGTGAAAGTACAATTTATTATTATAGAATTTTTTTTTACATAACTGCACTCAAAAGCAAAACAATGTAAAACTTCAGAGCCTACAAGGCGAAGCATGAGGGGGCATATGAATGTTTTGCATGTCTGGCGTGTAAATATCTTGCAACGCAGACTACAACAGTGCCATGCAAACACCTGTTCTCACTTTCAGGAGACATTGTAAATAAGAAGTGGGCAGCATTATTTCCCATAAATGTAAACAAACTTGCTTGTCTTTAGTGATTGGCTGAACAAGAAGTAGGACTGAGTGGACTTGTAGGAGGTGAACTGAAAAATACTATTTCTTTTGTTTATCTTTTTTACAGTGCAAATATTTGTAATAAAAATAATCATGTAAAGGGATCACTGTACACTTTGTATTCTGTGTTGTAATTGAAATCAATACATTTGAAAATGAAGAAAAATATCCAAAATATTTATAATAAATTAAAATTGGTATTCTGTTATTGTTTAACAGAATGATTAAAACTTTGATTAATCATGACTTTTTTTTAAAATCTAGGTAATTTGTTTTGCGTTAATCGCATGCATTAACTGTGATTAATTGACCGCCCTAGTTGGAACAAAATGTTCTGACTTTTTTTAACTTTTTTTTCTGGCTGAAACTATTTGCCAAATTCACAAATAGTTTTGGTCATTCCAAAACTGTATTTTTGGACCAATAAACTATTTGTCTGAAAAATTTCTCCCAGTTCTACCAGATAGCACTATCCCCACACTGCCTCAACCAGGGACCTTCACACCATATGTGTCAAAGCTGCTGTGCACAAAAGGAGGACTTCCCTGGAGAGAATGACAAAAGAAATGCAGAAAAATGAGGTGGGGTCACAATGAGATGTGCAGAAATTAATACTATCAAGGCTATTTTCTAACGTGAAGCTCCTCCGTGCCCAGAATTACTGATATACTGTGTTTCTAGTGGTGGTTGAATTTTGAGTATCCTGATGAAGTAGGACTGCAAGGGGTTTGTAGACTTTATCATCACAGAGGCATGCCTCCTCCTCTGAAGCAGGGTTGTGAATTGATGCATGTCTGTGAGGCTTGCCTTTCCATAACAATGAGTAATAGTTTTAAATTGGGTTTCTGATCTGCTGTGTCCTGCCTTTCAGCAGTGTGGATTGTGCCTTTCTCTGAGGGAATGGTACATCTCAATTCACTGTCCAACTTTCTAATGCATCTCAGAGTCTTATTTACATTAGGTGTAGAAGCCCATAGAAACTGCACGTCTGAAAATGATTTAAGGGTATTCTTTCTCAGTGACGTCAGTTAAAACAATAAAGAAATAAAAATGGAAAACATTGATTATTACAGGTAATTTAGTCTATCCCAATACCAGTGCAGAATTATTCCTTTATGTATATTTGCTAGTGCTGTGCATTAAAGTAATTTTTTTAAAAAAGCTTTAAAACAGCATTATCATGTAAAATATTTTCAAAATGTGATTTAAATAAAGTGGGTGACTCTGAAGTATATTTAATGTATATGTCAAGTAAAATTAAATATTTTGCTACTGAGACAACTTTTTCACATTCTAAACACAGGTGGTGATGATGATGATTATTGCATTTATCTCAAGAGATCCAAAAGCACTATATATATGCTATGCACCGCCCCTAAGACCGAATCCTGCAAACATTTAGGCACATTCTTAATGTTATGATTGTAATAATAATATTGTCTAATAATAACACTGTCAGTAGTAGTCCTGTTGGCTTCAACTAGCTCTAAGGTGTGCAGTGGCACACATCACTCTTCAAAATAGTGGAGGGAATGCATACTAATAAAGTATTTGTACAGCTTGTTTAAGGGCATTGGAAGTAAGAAAAATGAAATTACAGGTCTTTATTTAGTAACAGTTAACTAGGTTTGGAAATGACTTTCTTCAGCTGATATACATTTATTTCTACAGAAGAGGGCAGCAAAAACTTAGGATAGCATCTACTATACTTCATTGCATTGTACTTTCACAAAGACATTGCCAGCTATACTAAATCCACTAAGGTCCCTAAACAGATGAGTTAGTACAGACCAAGATTTCTGAGAAAAGAAATATGAGGAGAAGAGGATCAGCACAAGATAGTCTTCAGTTTAAGATTATTAAATACACAACTACCTCGATATAATGCCACTCGATATAACATGAATTCGGATATAACATGGTAAAGCAGCGCTCTGGCGGGGTGGGGCTGCACAATCCGGTGGATCAAAGCAAGTTCAATATAACACAGTTTTACCTATAACGCAGTAAGCTTTTTTGGCTCCCAAGGACAGCATTATATCGAGGTAGAGGTGTATATAGTTCTTCAGTTACAGCGGCACAATAGAAAAATGAAGTAAATTTTGATAGGCAAGGATTGTTTCGTACCATATGCTTGTACATTGCCTAATACAATGGAGCATTGATCTCACTGTGGCCTCTAGGGCCTATCGGGGGAACTTGATGATGTCAGGTATTGGTAATGGGATATATATAGATATCCTTTAACCTCTGAGTCACTCTTGCAAATCTTGCACCTTTGCATTGCCCAAAGAGAGAATTTCAGTCTCCAGTATATTTATGAATCTCAAATCTGCAGAAAAAATATACAAAAAGGAAAACATTCCATGTGTATGTGTAAATTTTTCAGTATTTCATCAGTTGTATCAGACTTTATGGATAGTGCATACTAGAATAAAATCATTTTGGAAGGGACTTTTCCTTAGATTGTTGTAAGATCTTTCTGGCCTGGACTGTCCTTTTGTTCTGTGTTTGTATCGAGCATAGCACCATAGGAGCCTGGTCCATGACTGGGGCTCCTAGCCACTACTGCAATAATAATAATAATAATTATTTAATGTGAGGCCAAATCCTAAAGTCCTTAGTGAGGCAGAACTCTCATTGACTCAAGTAGGGAACTCAGAATATGGCCCATGGTTAGGATTATGCAAATATCAAATACTTTGGGTTAATGTTATGAGTAAAATGAAAGGAATCTTGAAAATAGTGTGTAAAAGCTATCCCTGCCCTTCATGTGTTTGATGATGTGCCTGCTACATTAAACTATTGAGATCACAAAACATGGTTACAATTAGTGTTAACAATTGTGAGTAAGTTCTATGTTCAAGAGGCTGAAGGGTTCTCTTCACTGCGGCAGGGTACAAAGTAGGAGAGGATGGCATGGTCTCAGAGTACTAAATAAAGGTGATAAGCTTGATGACAGATGGAATAATTTTACTGGTTTCATGGATAAAAAGTCATAGAATTATAAAGTACAGATGAAAGAGCTGTTCAGTCATCTAGCACTTAGTACTCCTTCTGTTATTGTTCAGTAGGAGCTTTGCCTTTGACTTCAATGGAGCATGACCATCCATCTAGCAATGAAGGAGTATTTCCTACTCTTTGTATTGTTTTTGTGGAGTTTAGTCTCCTGAGATGGGGCTTCTACCACATCTCTTGCGAGACTATACCACAGTCCAACTCGCTGAACTGCCTGGACAAGTGCAAGTCCTCCTTCAACATAATGCTTATGAGAAATTAATTACATAAATATGCTAATTCATTGTTGTAAGCATCAAGGTAGAAATCCATCCTATTTATCCCTTTCCTTTACCCTTTATATCTGGCTTGTTGTCTTGGATCTTATCTGGTACCTGGTTCTCTGTGGGCATGTTCCTGAAGATGGTCTGGGTCTGTGTGGGCACAAAGGTCATCCCACACTGAGCCATTTGCAGGGCTGAGCCCTCAGATTGTAAACACCTCTCGGCAGGGACTGTATCATTCCCTCTATGTGAACAGTGCCTAATACATTGTTGGTGTTCCTGGAAATCAAATAATAAGTATAGAACAAGAGTGTACTTTTGGGAGATAGAGACTTATGCTTTTCAACAATATGCTTTCAAATAAATATTGTTCTTATAAACTAATGTGGATTTGTGATATTTAGAGAAACAGGGACCCTAACAAGTAAGAGGAATAGTGGATGATGATAAAACAAATGCCTTGCTTATGACTGCTTAATTTCCTCTCTGTCCCCAAATTATATATAAATTGCCAAATTCTGTTCCAGTATGTGTGCACCACATTTGTTGATTTCCATGGGCATTGCACAGGTATGTCTGAGGACAGAACTTAAACCTGTGTGGTGATTGATGCTTTTTTTAGTAGAAGGATTGTTCTGAAAACAGTTTCTTAAATTATCTGTACAGGTACAATAAAAGCACCAAACCAAGTCAAGAAGTAAAATGGCGTGTATTGCATCATTTCTGTGTAAAGAACCCTACTGCTATCAGCTGAGACCTTCCATCTTTAAAGAAAAATCCTGCAAATTGCACTTTCCAACACACCCCATTTTGTCATTCATTATCTAGGGCCCTTGTATACTATATTATTGAATAATACAGCATGTTAATGATGCAACACTCAAAGGAGCTCTAAATTCATGGATGAAACAGGAGATGTCAGTACACGAAAGTACATCCTTCTTGATAAATGTAAAACATAACTTAAATCAGCTCCATGTACCTCATCATTTTTCACTGGTGGAATTTATTTCTTTTTTTCTTCTTTTGTGTACTTTCTATTTTGGCTGCTGGGACCTGGGTTTATTAGACCTTTTGGCAACATTTACAGTTGTAGTGTTTCATAATTTTGTCTTGTATATTCAGTGTGATATTTTTCTGCATTTTCTGTGATGCTGTTGCAAAAAAAGCAAACCTGATTCTGGGATGCATTAACAGGTGTGTTGTGAGCAAGACACGAGAAGTCATTCTTCCGCTCTACTCTGCGCTGGTTAGGCCTCAACTGGAGTATTGTGTCCAGTTCTGGGCACCGCATTTCAAGAAAGATGTGGAGAAATTGGAGAGGGTCCAGAGAAGAGCAACAAGAATGATTAAAGGTCTTGAGAACATGACCTATGAAGGAAGGCTGAAAGAACTGGGTTTGTTTAGTTTGGAAAAGAGAAGACTGAGAGGGGACATGATAGCAGTTTTCAGATATCTAAAAGGGTGTCATCAGGAGGAGGCAGAAAACTTGTTCACCTTAGCCTCTAATGATAGAACAAGAAGCAATGGGCTTAAACTGCAGCAAGGGAGATTTAGGTTGGACATTAGGGAAAAGTTCCTAACTGTCAGGGTGGTTAAACACTGGAATAAATTGCCTAGAGAGGTTGTGGAATCTCCATCTCTGGAGATATTTAAGAGTAGGTTAGATAAATGTCTATCAGGGGTGGTCTAGACAGTATATGGTCCTGCCATGAGGGCAGGGGACTGGACTCGATGACCTCTCGAGGTCCCTTCCAGTCCTAGAGTCTATGAATCTATGAATAAAGTTGTGATTTTTTAAAATATTATTATAATAGAGTGCGCAAATGCTTTTATGAGGCTGTCCACTGAAAAGTATAAAAGCTGTTAGCTTTAATTAGTCTAACAGACTTGGAAAAGATTATAATATGTTGCATCAAATATGAGGTCTTCTAGTGATGAGGGAATGGATGCTTAAAGAAGTACTTTCATTTATCATTTGTGCAGAAAAACAAATTACAGAATGACTATAAATCTTGTACAGGAGTAATGGGCTAATGGTAAATATTACATAATCTGAGGTGTGGGATTTTGAGACATTAACAGGAAGGCAGGCTGTGTGGTCATGAAAGAGTACTTGTTTCACCTTACAAAACATCCCTTGAAAAAATATTATGACACTTGCAGCATCCTGTGCACTCCTGTGCCCAGTTCTTCATACATATTAAGAAAGTAGGTGGGCAAGATTAGCAACCCAGAGCACAGGAGAAAGCAACAATAGTACGTTTGCGAATTGTATATTTCAACCCCAAAGTCGATTTGGAGTGGTTGATCCACAAAGGTGGAACACTGAAGACAGTCAGGTGGGTGAAAAGGAGGCTTTCCAGGTTGCTGCAGGGGCTAAAATCGCCCTCAGTGTGAGCAGTCCAGAATCTAGGTGCTATGGCTAGTCCAGCTCCCACTTCAACTCACATCTGCCTATCCCGTCCACTAGCACGCTCCCTATACTAAGACTTGCAAGAGGGCTCTGTATGAAGCTGGCCCCGGGGCTCTCCTCCTCAGCAGGTCCCCCCGCTCCACATTTAGTCAGGGATATTTATAGAATAAGTCATGAACAGGTCATGGGCTGTGGATTTTTGTTTATTGCCCATGACCTGTCCATGACTTTTACTAAAAACACCTGTGACTAAATTGTAGCCTTAATTATAGATCCTGTAAAAAATTTACAGTATAGCTTTTCTAAAACTTTATAGTTAGATGATTGAATGTAGGTCTCAGTAGGTCTTGTTGGTGATTCTGCCTGTCTGCCTTTTCCTCTCAAGTCAGGGGCTGTATACTCCTTGTGTTTGAAATTCAAGTACTGGTTGTGAGCAGATTCTGCAGTTCCCACAGGACTGGAAAGTCCTCTGGTGAAAACTGTGACAAAGTGGTACTGTAGAAAAAAAGTCAAATTAGTATAGACTGTCAATTTATTCTAGCTGGTATAGAAGGCACAGTATAACCAGCTAAAATAAAGATATAGCCAAATAAAATGATGACAAAACATTCACTATCTTTACTAATCATCCTATAATATGGAATAAATAACACATTAATGAAGTTTGCAGATGATACTGAGCTGGAATTGTAAATACCAGTCAGGATAGAAAAGTTATAATAAAAGGGAGCTGAGGGAGTGATTAGAAACATCGGCAGAATATTTTTTTAAAAGAGAGAATTAACTAGAAAAAACACAAGATAATACAGGAGAATAATCCAAAACATACACATTTAATGGGAAGAAGAAACCTGTGGTGTAGTGATGGTGAAAGAGAGGGTGTGAGAATGGCCGGCAAATTAGACACGAGTTTGCAATAGAGCATGACATCAAACAAGGCCAGAAAATGCAAATATGGGTTGCAAACAGAAGACAATGGTCTCCTTGGCTACAGCTCTAGTGAAACCACATTTGGAATATTCTATTCAGGCAGGCATCTTATTATCAGAAAAATATTGACAATTTGGAAGGCATTCAGAGTAGAGCAACAAAACTGGGTAGCAGGCAGGAGGGGCAGATTTATGAGGAAAGATTAAAACAGCTGAACACATATTGGTTAGCCAAGTGCAATAAAGACATAATACTCTGCAGCTACGCTAAGAAAATAGAGTTCACTAGCAGACCAAAAAAAAAAAGGAATACAACAAGGCCTAATGGGATAAATTAGGAAACCGAGAAAATGGGAGTTCAATTAAGTAAGAAAAATAAATTCCTGACACCGCTCTCTCTTACCCTGTTGAATATAATTTCCCAAGTGAAATTGTGGAAGCCTCGTCACTTGGAATATTTAAAACTATACTGAACAAAAAACTAGTGCTAAAGAAAGAAATTCTGCATGGACAGGGAAATGTACTAGAAGCTATTTAATACAATTAAATCTACCCCAGCAGTTATACAGCAGGAGAATCTTCTCTGGACACGTGTCTGCTTTTGTCTCTATTCAGTTCTCAGCCGTCACCTGGATTTGGGGGACATGATCAGCCATCACCTGGCATGCTGAGGGATATGGACAGTGCCAAACCCCACCCTTTCCTGGAGATCAGTACAAGCATTCTAATCCCTCTGGGGAGGAGTGCAGTGTGGTTCTAGAAACATAGGTCTGGAAGGAACCTCAAGATGACATTGCTAAGGCAGCTTAAGTATATGATGAGTGGGAGCCTCACTTTTTTCATAGTTTTTCCCAGGGCACCTCTTCTCTGCTCCTACTCATAGAAATGGAAAAGACCTTATTTTTTCCATCCCTCTGCCAGTGTAGGATTGTTTCCTACAGCAATTTACTAGTGCTCCATTGAGTCTAGTTTTAAGATGGGGCTTTCACAACCTAATATAATCAGATAAATCAGAGATGGAAAAAATCAGTTAGAATGATAGATTTATCATTGTGATACATTATGGTTTTGAATGTTGTCTGGAATGAGCCATCATGAAATAATACCCACTGGGACCATGGTCTTTCCATGGAACTTAGTTTTCTTGCAAGTAATGCTATTTCCATATGTTCAGATGGACAAGGTTGGTGTAAGGACAGCTGAGACGGTGATTACAGGTTGGACACACGAAGGGAAGAACAAGGCATATTTTACCAGGGGAGCCATCCGGATGCAAAGGAATGTTGACCATGGTTGGATAACAGTAAGCAGTGAAGAAGCTGTCCTAAGAGCCACCTCCCTGACTACTGAAGCACATGCCAAAAAAAAAAAAGTCTAGGATGTGCTTCTCTGTACCTTGTGGAAAGATGATAGTGTTTTTTACATGCAACTTTTTCTCCTCAAAAGGCTAGGATATGACCCAGAATGAGTAGGTGTAGTTAGTCATGTCCTGTCACACACAAAAGTTAAGAAAATAATATCTTACATGTGTTATTAACAAGAAATCTCACTGAGGGTTTCCATGAGGTGTCAAACCATATGGTGAATCACTGGAAAGAATAACCTGTATGTCTTTGGCATTGGGTGCCTTTGATTGAATAGGGGCTTCTTTTTTTGTTGAATCAGTGATTAACAACTGCCCTGACTGAAATGTGAGCTATGGGATCTATTAAAATAATCAATGTTACTCCGTACAGAGCCAGTAGTGGAGTATTGCTATTCAAATTTACAAGAACCTGGTAATAGACATCAGTCTAATCCTTTCTGTCTTGATAGGTTAAAACTCTTGCATAAGCCAGTATAAATGTCATTTCTGGAAAAGGTATCCTAGCACTTACATTATAGCAGTCAACTGTCTTTTAAAAAGCCATTCTTGTATTAAGTTGTTTTTAGTAGTGTTGGAAATTCATAAGGGTTTGAGAGTAATGCAAAATGCTGAATGGATTAGGTGCTCAAATGGTAATCACATAATGTGGCCAGAAGAAGTGAAAAGAGCATCTTTTAAATTCAAGTATATCTTAGCAGCTTCTGTGATGTATTTGGTGTCCAAATGTCTTTAAAGACTTGGCATTAATTATTATCGGTATAAGTAAGTCATATCGAAAACTTTTTGTCTATTGCAGTACTGCTGAAGTTCTGATCAAAAGTAAACTACAGCATAACGTATTGACAATACGATTATTATCCTATTGTATTTGTGTTACATGTGGAAAATATAACCATACTAGTATTGTAGTTATTCCATATGATAAGCTTCATTAACCAAACTATCGTGTCATGAACCTGATCCATAGCCCATTGAGGTCAATGGAAAGATTCCCATTGATTTCAATGGGCTTTGTAACAGACCCATATAACTAAATGGCTGTGCACATCTTCTTGGACATTTTCCTTTGATACCAGTTCCTTTCAACTTCAGCACATTTTCATAGCACTGCACAACATAACACTATAAAACACAATTATACTGTGAGCATTTGTAAAAGATGTGATTTCCTTTAAACTGTTCTCTATGGCAAGTCCATGGTATTTGTGATCATGCACTGAGAATAACACTGTTTTCTTTGATAGATGTTTTAATTTTCCTGGAAAGCAAATATGCTTCCAAAATATTTGTTTTCAGATTTAATATACGTAAAACATTTCTAAATTATAGAATTCAAATTTTAACTAAAACACCATCTTGTAGTCAAATATCAGAATATATGTTTGATTGAGCATTACTTTTTTCATCTCTTTATTCTAGTCTTTGCTAACTTTCTTTTTTAGAATATTTTCAAGAGATCACAGTACAGAAGTAATCTGGAAACAAACTGGTTGAGTTCTAGGCAAAAATAAAAGATACATTAAAGCTTAGGAACTAATTCTTCATCTTACCGTAATCAGTGTGAAAATAACAGAAATTTCCACCTGTTTAATTCTTGATGCCCTAACACAGTGGTGTGTAAACTTTTCCAGTCACGCCGCCCTTACCGTTAACAGAATCTGTACATGCCCACGCTCTATTGCTGTACAGTCAAGGCTTCCCCAGCAGTGGCGTTTGGGCTAAAACTGGGGTTAGGGGAGGAGCTGGGGTTAGTAGTAGAGCTGGTCTGGGGGCAAAGATGGAATGAGGGCAAAGCTGAGCTGGGGGGGGAGTGGGGTTGGCAGTGAAATGGGACTGGGGACATATCTGGCTTGGTGGCAGAGCTGAGCCTGGAGGTGGAGCTGGTCTGGGGGTGAAGCAGGGCTGGAAGCGTGGCGCTCCTTCCTCCTCTCCCCTTTCCTGTGGGAGCTAGCTCAGGCCCTGCTGCGCAGCCCACCCCATCCCCCCGAACATTCCTCTGGTTTGGGGACCACTGCCCTAACATGTTCTTTGTATTGTGCTTTATGTGCTTACATTGACTGTGTAAACGTCAGCGCATTTCATATAACAAAACTGGAGATGTTAGGTTGCACAACATAAGTGAAATATTGTATCTTTAAAGACTTAGGTTTAAATGTATTAGACTGTGTATAAAAACCTTGGTTCATTCTATAGTTCAGTACTTACTTAACTTCCAGGTGCTAAGACTCATAGACTTTAAGGCCAGAAGGGACCATCATGATCATCTAGTCTGACCTCCTGCACATTGCAGGCCACAGCACCTCACCAATCTACTCCTGTAATAGACTCATAACTTGGGCTGAGTTACTGAAGTCCTGAAATCATTGTTTAAAGACTTCAAGTTACAGAGAATCCACCATTTTACACTAGTTTAAACCTGCAAGTGACCCAAGCGCCATGCTGCAGAGAAAGTCCAAAAAACTCCAGGGTCTCCGGAAAATTCCTTCCCAACTCCAAACATGGCAGTCTGTTGGAACCCTGAGCATTTCGGCAAGACCCAACAGCCAGACACTGGGAAAGAATTGTCTTTAGTATCTTAGAGCCCTCCCCATCTAGTGACCCATCACTGGCTATTGGGGATATTTGCTCCTAGCAGTTGCAAATTGGATATATACCATTCTAGATTTCATCATACCATCCCCTCAATAAACTTATGAAGTTCAATCTTGAAGCCAGTTAGGGTTTTTGTCACCACTGCTCCCCTTGGAAGGCTGTTCTAGATCTTTACTCTTCTTACTGTTAGAAACCTTCAAGCATAAACTCGCCATTGATATTCATTTGTTCTTGTGTCAGCATTGAGGCTTAACTTAACTCCTCTCCCTTCTTGGTATTTATAGAGAGTAATCATATCTCCCCTCAGCCTTCGTTTGGTTAGGCTAAACAAGCCAAGCTCTTTGAGTCTCCTCTCATAAAGTAGGTTTGCCATTCCTCTGATCATCCTAGTAGTCATTTTATTCACCTGTTCCAGTTTGAATTCATCTTTCTTTATAATGGAAGACCGGAATTGCATACAGTATTCCATATGAAGTCTCATCAGTGCCTTGTATAATGATACTCACACTTCCTACTAAAAATACCTTGGATCCTAGGATCACATTAGCCTTTTTCATGGCCATATCACATTGGCAGCTCATAGTCATCCTGTTACCAACCAATACATCCAGGTCTTTCTCATCCTCTGTCACTTCCAATTGATATGTCTCTAGCTTACAGCAAAAAATCTTATGGTTAGTCTCTCTGTGTATAACCTTGCACTTTGCACTATTAAATTTCATCCCATTTATATTACTCCAATTTTCAAAGTCATTCAGATCTTCTTGCATGATATTCTGGTTCTCCTCCATATTGGCAATACCTTCCAACTTTGTGTCTTTCGTAATTTTGTTAGCACACTTCCACTTTTTGTGCCAAGGTCATTAAGAAAAATGTTAAATAAGACTGATCCTTGAGGAACACCACTAGTAACCGCCTTCCACCCTGACAGTTCACCTTTCAGTATGACCATTGTAGTCTCACCTTTAACCAGTTCTTTATCCACCTTTCAATTCTCATATTAATCCACATCTTCTCCGGTATCAAATGCCTTACTGAAATCCAGGTGGATTAGATCTACTACATTTCCTTTGTCTAAAAAATTAGTTATCTTCTCAAAGAAAGATGATCATCTTGGTCTGGCACTATCAACCTTTTGTAAAACCATGTTGTATTTGATCCCAGTTACTGTTTACCTCAATGTTTTTTACTGTTTTCTCTTTCAAAATTTGTTCTAGGACTTTGCATACAATTGAGGTTAAACTAACAGACGTAGTTTACTGGATCAGTTTTTTCCCCCTTTCTTAAAAACAGATACTATATAAGCAGTCCTCCTGTCATAGGGTATGACCCCGAGTTTACAGATTCATAAAAAATCTGTGGTATTGGGGTTACAATTTCATGTTCCGGTTCTTTTAGTATTCTTGGATGGAGATTATTCAGGCCCTGCAATTTAGTTCCCTTAAGATATTTGAGTTTGACTTCTACCTCGGATGAGGTAATTTCTACTTCCAGATCCTCATTTCCATTAGCCACCCTGCCACTACCCCTAAGCTCTTCAGCACCCTTATCAAAAACCCAGGCAGAGTATTTGTTTACGTGCTGGGCCATGCCTAGATTATCTTTAATCTCCACCCCATCTCACTGCTTAGCGATCCCATTTCTTCTTTCCCTGTTTTCTTTTTATTGATATGGCTATAGAACAGGGGTGGGCAAACTTTTTGGCCTGAGGGCTGCATCGGGTTTCCAAAATTGTATGGAGGGCCATTTAGCGGAAGCTGTGCCTCCCCAAACAGCCAGGCGTGGCCTGGCCCCGCCTTCTATCCGACCCCTCCTGCTTCTCTACCCGATGGCCCCCCCAGGACTCCTGTTCCATCCAACCCCCCCCCCCATTCCTTGTCCCCTGACAGCCCCCAGAACCCCTGCTCCTGACTGCCTCCCGCCACCCCATCCAACTCCTGCCCCATCCAACCACCCCTTCTCCCTGTCCCCTGACCATCCCCGGAACCTCTGCCTCTGACTGCCCCCCTGCTGCCCCATCCAACCCCCTTCTCCTTCCTGACTGCCCCCTGCGGACCCCTGTCCCCATTCAACCCCCCTGTTCCCTGCCCTCTGACCGCCCTGACCCCTATCCATCCCCCTGACCACCCCCCGAACTCCCCAGCCCTCTATCCAACTCTCCCCCCGCTCCCTGCCCCCTTACCGCACTGCCTGGAGCACCGGTGGCTGGCGGCGCTGCAGCCACACCACCCAGAGCACCAGGACAGGCAGCCGTGCTGCCCGGCTGGAGCCAGCCACGCCACCGCACAGCACAGAGTACCCGGTCAGGCCCTGGCTCTGCATCTGCGCTGCCCCAGGAGCTTGCAGCCCCACATTGTGCCAGCGGCGAAACAAGCTGAGGCTGCAGGGGAGGGGTAACAGCTGGGCAAGGGCCAGGGGATAGCCTCCCAGGCCAGGAGCTCAGGGGCCGGGCAGGAGTGTCCCATGGGCCAGATGTGGCCTGCGGACCGTAGTTTGCCCACCTCTGCTATAGAACTTTTTGCTGTTGGTTTTAATTTCCCTTGCAGGTCCAACTTGGGTTGGCGTTTGGCAGTTCTCTCTTTTTCCCTATACTTTCTGACCTCTAAGAGGTAGCTTTCCTTGCTGATCCATCCCATCTTCCATTCCTTAAAGCCTTTCTGCTTTCTCTTAATCACCTGCTTGAGATAATTGCTTATCCAGCTTGGTTTGCAATCCTCACCTTTCAATTTTTTCCCCTTGCTTAGGATGCAGGCTTAAGATAGTTTCTGCAGCTTTGACTTACGGTAATTCCAAGTCTCCTCCACATTCAGATCCTTGAGTTCTTCAGTCCAGTCCATTTCCCTACTAATGCTCTTAATTATTTTAAGTTTGTCCTTCTGAAATCAAGGACCCTAGTTGCAGATCTGTTTTTGTTTAGCTGTCCATTTACAGGATTAAGCCCTTACACTGTAAACTGTTCAGGACAGGGACCATGTCTTCCTCTGTGATCTGTGCAGTACTCTGCAGTTGTTGGTGCTAAACGAATACAAACATATGCCAGACAAAAACGAGAAAAGCTATCCACAGTTCTGTGTTTTGGAAACTACCTCACTTCTGTTTTTTCTCATACATATTTTTTCTAAGTGACCTGTACCCTAGGTTTATAGGTGTTGAAATGTAATGTAAAAGATGAGATTAGTCAGCAAAACTGTTACTAAAAAGAATGCATGTCGAGTTAGAACAAGTTAATAAAGAAGCACAGAAAGGGTGCACTGGAGTCCCTAAAAACATTAGGTGGTATTATTATTTATTACTATTAATATTATTTCATTTGTATTATTGTAGCACCTAGATGCCCCAGACATGGACAAGACCCCATTGCACTAGGCACTGTACTATCCCAGAACAAAAAGAGCTTAGCTTACAGTCTAAGACGAAACAACATATGGATACAGATAGACTAGTACAGGAGAGTATGAGAAAGCAATGAGATGTTAGTGGTCAGCAAGATAGAGGTAGAAGAGGGACAGATTTTCTGAAGCACTCAACTCTTCCCCCACTGAAGTCAATGGCCAGTGTCTTCATTTGGGGTCAGAAGTAGTCCAACAGTGAGGACTTCTGAAAATCTCACCCCAGTTACCATTTATATCATTTTAAGTCTCATTTCTGCTTTGCACACGTGCGTAACTTTATGCACGGCAGTGGATTCAAAGGGACTACTCACATGCACAATGTTAAGTTTGAGCACAAGTTTGCAGGAGTAGGTCCCTGAACTATATTTTTTTAAAGTTATACTTATGTCCAGAGGTCTATTATTTTCTATGCGGAATAGATGTTAAAATATAGAGTATGTCTTTCCAAGACCTCTGCGACTTAGACTTCAGTCTTAAATTAGTTTTAAAATCTGAACATTGATGATATGTGCAACCTTCTCATTCATCATTATGTAGCAATTGCATTAATTAGCTAATATAAGGGTTTGAGTGGTGACTTGCAGTTACTGGAGGCTGGACTATTGTGGCTTGCAAAACTGACTCAGGAAAATACATGTATCTTCATACTGTCCCTTTTTTTCCTCCAGAAGGGAACCCTGCTATTCTTCTGTTTAATCATTACCTTAGTTTGGGTTTGTAATCAGGGCCAGTTGTCATGCTTTCTTGCTCTATAGGGGATGCTTTGTGATATGATAAGGTGCTATAGAAATGTATATTCTTGTTTTCATAATTTGGGGGTCCAATGTAATGTCCCTGTGTTAATCGGAAAACATTGCAGGGCTTTATTATTTATTCAGGTGTTGTTAGCAGTGTTGTTGTAGTCATGTTGGCCCCAGCATATATGAGAGATAAGGTAGGTGAGGTAATATCTTTTATTGGACCAACTTCTGTTGGTGAGAAAGACAAGTTTTGGGGAGCTTACGTAGCGCTCACCTGAAGAAGAGCTCTGTGTGAGCTTGAAAGCTTGTCTCTTTCATGAACAGAAGTTGGTCTGAAAAAAGGTGTTACCTTACCTCCCTTCTCTCTCTCATTTATTCAGAATATTTTTAAATTTTCACTACTTCATTTATTGGTGTTGCCAAAGCTGCATAGCTAGCACTGAGTCCACATTCAGCTGCATCTCTGACAACTATATTGCACAGTTGTGTGATTTTAAAGATGTGAGATTTTACCCAGAATATGAAACGTGTAAATATTTTTGTTCATTTTCAGAAGATCCTGTATGTAAGTGCTGATGCTGACAACTTCAGTAGAGGACATAAATATTAATACCTGTCCATTTCCTGTACATTATGTTCTGGCAAGCAACTGTTTATACAGTGAATTTAATAGAGAAAGAAAAAAGTATCCATCATTCTTCTCCCCTACACACTAGCGCATTACACTATCAACACTGAGCTGCTATTTTTTACTTTCTTCTGTTGCAGTATGTTTTGTTAATCTGACAGCTAACAATACTCTTTAAAAAAATATCCTGTCTAGAAAGCCTAGCCTTGGTCTCACCTTGCCTATCTTCCATGGAAATGTGTCAGTAGCTGTAATGGAGAGATTCACACTCATTGCGAAAAGTGATAAGACACTATGGGAATTTCCAACTGTACTTAAGCGAAACTTTGTAAATAAACCACCACCACCATAGTATGAGCTAATTCTTTCCATCTCCTTTTTTTTTACTACAAGAACATGAATTTAATAAATGACATGACTGCACATTTCTTATGTTAGCATGCTGGGAATAATTAAGGTAGGGTGGTAGTGCATTTTCTGAGAATTGAGGGGTACATTTAAATTTGAATTAGATCCTAGTGCACAGCCAATAAACACATTAAAAATTGCCCAGTGTTTAATCATCTGATACTAGGGAACCATGACCATAATGTATGTTTTAGTGAAATTCAAAGCAGACTCTTTCAGTGTACAGTAAAATGTTGAGAGACCGTATGTATGGCACGTTGCCGTTTTTAATGCTACTATGGAATTAAGTCACTTAAAGTATTTCCAGTTCCATCATGTTTAACATTTGTTGTCACACACCAGATGGCATCACTTAGCACTTACTATTACTGTTTATTTTCAAAGCTGAAGTCATTTGTTGAAATGTGAATCATGCCAGAGATCAGTTGTTTAATGATTGCCTCATCCAAAGGATGTTTAAAAAGAAAAGGTGAATCTAATGGACAGTATTTAACCTAAATTGAGATGTAGTACATGTGCCAATATATAAAATAGATACCAGTCATCTTGAGAAAGAAATGACTCCTGCTGTTTCTTTCAAGGATGAACTTTAAAAAAAACAATTTTACAAACTTTTAGTTCCGTTTCCTCAGCCATGGAATTAATCAGTTCTTGGCATTTGTTAGAGAAAACAATGTGAGACTGGAGATGTCTTTAAATGGTCTTTTGAAATTTATTCAGAAAGCTGAATCGTGTCATAAAGTTATTTTTCAGTATGCCAAAAGGCAGCCTTGTTGTAACATTAATTTCTGGAACCAATGTAGTTCTATTTAAATTAAAATCATTTTGCACTGTATCACATATCATATTTACCTCAGCCATTACTGTAGTGAAAATAAAACATAGAACCCCTTCCTGCTCCTAATGAAATCAACAGGAGTTTTGCAATTGGGGGTCTCTGGAGCAGGAATATGCTGTTAGCATTTTGTAAAAGCTAAGTCCCTAATTTTCTAATGGGAACCTGTCTGGACAATTAAGTTACACACTGCTGTACACATAAGGCCTTTTACTGAGCAGCTGTGCACCTGTGGCTATGCGCCGCATCTTTGAAAATCGGCATCTTTGTTCCAATATGAACCTGTTATAGTTTTTTTTCCAGGCCTTGTGGGTTCCTTGGATTTGCTGTCATCTTCTGGATGATACAGTACATGAAGACAACCTGAGTTTGCTTTGCTACTGTATTAAACTGGTCTGAATTAGCTTTGGTGCATTGTCTTGGGAGGTCGTTAATTAACATTGCAAAAGACAATGAGGCATATACAAACTTGGGATTCATGGACCCAGAATGCAACCAGGCGCACACAAGTAAATGTTTCACAACATCATATCAATCATTTGGGTAAAAATGTTCAAACATGACATCCATGTCATAAATTGTCTTTGTTGTGCATCTTTGATCACCTTACCTGCTCTCTGATCACTATGGCCCCTATTCAGTTAGTTTTTAAGGATGTGCCTAACTTTAAGCATGTGAGTATTTCATTGAATTCAGTGGGGCTACTCATGTTTAAAGTTAGGCACATCTGTATGTATCTTGATGAATCGGAGCCTGTAGTATCTCCATTTGCATTTACTGTATTCTAGCATTAAAAACCTCTAAGCATCTTCAAGCAGCTGCCATTAATGAATATATTTTCCGTGTGTATATATAAAATAGTTTATCTTTTAAAGCTTGCTTATATATGCTATAAGCCCTTTTGGGAATGCTGTATTCTGGCCCTTATTCTGATTGGCAAAGAGTTCCCACTTATAGACTACTTATATTAAAGTGAGACTGTCAAAACAAGTCACATTTTGGCCTGAATGTTTTGTAACTTCCATAGTTATAAGTATGTCTAACATTGCTATAAATGAAATAAGATAGCAAAAATATATCTTTCTATTTTTCAGAATTTTTACTTTGTGCATTTGACAGCATTTTGTGTGAACTCATCTTTACCATTTCCCCGATACAGTTGTTCAATCCATTTCTCTCTTGATGAGAAAACTTTTATAAAAGCCCATTATACAGTATTTTAAAGGAAAATTTAAAAAATAATTTTAGGATACACTGTTTAAAGAATGGTAGATTGTGGAAACTGGATTATTTAAGTTATGGTAATTAAAAATAATTGAGTTGACAGATCTCCTTTAATATGCAAAAAATGTAGTGATGTGTGCCCTGTATTTAGCCAATTCAAAGATAAATTATACAGTAACCATATGATATTTCAGAATGTAATTGGAAAGGAATACTTTTGGTTAATAGTAATTTTTTTTAGTTAAAAAATTATGGTACTGTATATTTAATTTCTATGTAAATCACTAGCAAAAATGAACCACATAATACCATGTCTACTGAAGATGTACCCACTATAGGGAACGCAATGAAACTGAAACCTATTACAGCATCACCAATAGATTTCCGTTGCAAATCTGGTGTTCCTTGTTCTCTCCTCACCAGTTATACTTACTGCATGAATTGAAGCATATTTTTTTCTGCATGCCATAGCACAGTGAAAATTCACTTTGTCTATTCCTTACTGTCTCAGCTATCATCTTTCACTGCTAATAGATACTTGGGAAATATGTTAGCCAGAGACTATATTGTCAGTTAATTATTAGGGGCCTGATTTGGCTACCACTGAAGTCAGTAGTGAAATTTCAGTTACTTCAATGGGGGAATAATTGGGGCAAAGTTAATTAATAAGCTGCTTGCTATACAAAATCCATGTCATAATTGTTTTTTCTCAGTGAGAAAGATTTTAGTGTAATAAGTATTGTTGTGGCAGGTGTCAGTTATACATTGTGTCCCAAGTTCTTTTTCTTATTGTGATAGCAAGTTTTGTCTCTTAGGAAGACATTCTGTGGTGGTGTGGTGGATTATGTAGTGGTTTTGTGCAGGAATAGCTTGAGGACAGAGGGAACTGCTTGAGCAGCAGAAGAGTTTGATCTCTGTTTAGAGTCAATTCTTGAGGCAGAGTTGTTCCTTGAGAATCAGGGGATTGGTGTTGAACTGAGATGCCTATAAGAAGCCATTGCTATTTGACCATCTCATTTCAGGACTTGTATCTGTGTATAAATAAAGCAAATTACATTTGGAATATACCCAGACTCAGCCTTTCTGATTTCTCCTCCACTAGAAACTAACCTGCAAGGTCCTAGACAACTGCTTCCACTCAGGGGGCAACACTGGTGTCAAACAAGAGACTGATGTACAAAGAAGGAGGAACAGTATTATAGTGTTGGTATATGCCTCTGGTTTTCCTACTTTAAGAGCTATGAAATTCTACTTGGAATCCAACACTTAAAATTTTGGAAATAAAATTAATACTTCGTAATAGAATGACTGTTTAGCATGCCAATTTGAAGTAAAATCCTCCTCCAAAAATATCTGCTAAAAAAACCCAAAGCTAAGTAATACAACAAATACAGAGGAACACATTGTCAAAATGTGTTGGTCCTGTTTTGTCTCTAGTGGAATATAAATATATTTGAAGTAGGGTAGGTTGACGTGATAGTGTTGTAAATTGGTCACCCAGATATTCATTGAGTGCCACATCTAGGGTCATCACTGAAAGTTCATTTAAAAGGCAGGTGACAACTCTTTGACCTTTTGTGCAAGATTTTGCAGAGTTTGTCCTAGTAGAGGCTTCTGAGTAAACTGAGAATGTATAGATTGACATGATTCATTGTAGGGCCCTTGTTTGCATAAAAGTAAATGGGATTTTGCCATTGTTTTTAATGGAAGCAGGATCACATCTTGTCATAAGTAACCATTTTATTATTATAATATATATAGATTAAAGTGTGTTATAACAGCAACATTTGGGATACCTCTTGTGGTGGAAGCATACTGATTTTTCTGAGTACCATAATTGGAACGAAAGAGAAGAGATGGCTAGTGTGAGGATATGGGTATGTAAAATAGACCAGTGTGTAATAATCAGTTATGTATATATTTATAATATACAGAAAATCATATGAAAACTAAACCTGGCTACTGATTGTTACATGCCCTTTCTCAAGTACACTAATGTGCATTACTGTACATAACTTCATGACATTTTTCCTTTTTCAGGGTCAAGTGCTTTCGTGGGAAAAAGGTCCATGGGGAATATGACATCAGAGTTGAACAGGTAACTAAACTATTTACTCTAGATGTTACAAATATTTATTTATCATTTTCTATATAGCCCCTTGAAAATTCAGAGAGTGTAAGTGGGCTAAATAGCATGTGAATTTGCTAGCTCTTCTTTTATGGAATTTCTTAAGCAATGCCAAAAGCTTCATGAAAATTTTGCTACTGTGAAATTTTGTTGTAAGTTATGAATGTGGCAAAATCAAACTTATTTAATTGGAGGGGTACTTTTGAGGGGGGATCTTAAGTGCCCACCTCCCATTAACTGTTTTTTCTAATGTCCTTGTGGTGGTGGCATGGTGCATTATAGTCCAGTGTCATGACTCTGGTCCTTTCACTGCTGTGCCTGACTATCCCAACCCTTGCTATGGCCCTGGGATACAGCCTCAGGAGACTGCAATAAAAGTTTCAAGTATTCATTTTCATTTTAATGCAGCTCTTACTAGAGTATCCTCATAGCTATGCATAGTGGTAAAAATATGAAATGATCAGAAGGGTTAGCTACAGACAACTGATTTCCCAAAGGATGAGTAGGACTGAATTTTGGCTTTTTCTGGTTCACTCTATTGCCTTCTTAATTTTAAAATGTATATGTACCCCAGCTGCAGTTTTAGCACTTCTAAGATATGGGCTAGATATATATGGCTAAATATATATCTGGAGCGCCTTAGAAGATTTATACAGATTTCACTTGAATTAGATTCTGAAAAGGGCAATAAACACGTTCTTTGGGTGCTTTCAGTGACTGGTTATAAAAGGGAACGTAGCCGTGAATATTTTCCGTATTTTTTTTTTCACTTAAAAGGGATTGTTTTGTCTCTGGAATCTTTGAATAAGGCCCTGAGAGAACAAAACACCATGAGCCAAGTCCTCAGCTAATGTAAATCCAACATAGCTCTACTGAATTGAATGTAACCACATTGCTTTATGCCAGCTGAGAATCTGATCCACATTTTTAACTCAGAAGCATGGAAAGTCTTGTGGGGATCGGTAGAGTGTTGTTGGGGTTAGGGAAAAGGGAGGCATATTATCTGGACCTAAAATATAGTTCAGACATAGATCCAATCCTGTAGTTCATGTCACACAAGCAGTACCCATGTGGAGTAGGGTAGCCAACTTTCTGATTGCAGAAAACCGAACACCCTTGCTCCCCTCCACCCCCCACTCACTCCATTCCCCACTCCCTCCTTCACTTGCTCTCCCCCACGCTTGCTCACTTGCTCATTTTCACCGGACTGGGACAGAGGGTTGGGGTGCGGGAGAGGGTGAGGGCTCTGAATGGGGATGCGGGCTCTGGGTTGGGGCTGGGGATGAGGTTTTGGGATACATGAGGGGGCTCCGGGCTTGGGGGGCGAAGCTGTGGGGGGATCCAGGCTGGGGCAGAGGATTGAGGTTTGGGGGGTGTAGGCTCTGGGTGGGGGCAGGATGAGAGGTTTGGAGTGCAGGAGGGTTGGGGTGCGGGAGGTTGGCAGGTGTTTGGCGGTGCCCGGCCAGTGGGAGCTGCAGAACCAGCACTCTGTGCGGAGCCCCCTGGCTGCCCCTGCATGTAGGAGCCAGAGGGAGGACATGTCAGCGCTTCTGGGAGCCGCGTGGAGCCAGGGCAGGCAGGGAGCCTGTCTTAGCCCTGCTGCACTGCCAACCATACTTTTAGCGGCCCAGTCAGCAGTGCTGACGGGAACTGACAGGGTCCCTTTTTGACTGGGCGTTCCTGTTGAAAACTGGATTCCTGGCAACCCTAGTGTGGAGACACATTGAAGTCATTTGGAGCACCACACGGGCTCAAGGATTCTCTTGGCACAGTCTGTTGCAGTGTCGGGATCTGCTTTTTGTGGATGGGACAGTGAAAGTTTGAGCAGTTTTTTTTATTTTTGTGCACCCTACTAATCCCATGGTAACAGAAGTTTCTGACTGTGCAATTAACCTGAGTCACTGACTCTATTTTAATATTTTATAGTTCATAACTGCCAGCAGTACATTATCAGCATGTTGGACTTCCTGAACATCATAATTCAGGTAGAGGGTTCAGAGACTGAGCAAACAGCATATTGCGGAAATGCAGGACTTGGAAAGTGCAAGAAAAACTGCAAACTTCTCCCTACCTTGGCACACAAGTTCATGGAGGGCCCAGAGAAAATGTAGTCTAACAAAAAGGTAGATGGGGTACAGTCATCAATCCCCATCCTCACTGAGTCCTGAGCAGGGGGAATTCTCAGTGTCACATTTGCCTTATTACTTGCATTTGTTACACACAGTTATACCCAGAAATTGGAGGGCATGTTGCACCTTACAGACAAGCTCCCACGAGATGAGAATCCTGCTCACCGTTGCTCTGAATATCAAAGCACTTTCCTGTACTGTGAAATCTTTTTCCTTCTTTCCAACACAGATGTCAAGAATTTGACCCACTGTCCATTGGAGCACTTAGGCCCATTTATTATATACAAAAATAAACCTGCAGCCTTTCTAGCACTTGTCAAATTTTTAATTCAATGGCAAAACACATGATTAGAATACTGTGAGGAGGCAGGCCCCTGGAATTGGTCTTTTTAACCTGATTAATGAATGGGAAAGATTAGAAGCCAGTATCAAATTAAACATATTCTTAATTAATGTTGCTATAACAGCCTCAGTTCTTAGATGTATATTCATAACTTCTGACATTTCCATTGTACAGTGTGTATGTTATCAATTTCATTTAAAAACTATGTGCCGAGGGCTTCATCTAGCAAGGTCCAGAACATTCTGGCCCCTCTCCATCAGAGCACTTAAGTGTGTGTTTAGATTCAGTGGGATAGTCACATGCTTAAAGTTAAGCACATGCTTAAGTGCTTTGCTGGATGGGGTCAGATTAGTCAGCACTTTGCATGGCGAAGCTCTGAGGCTCATACACAGGGTTTACTCAGGCAAACTTCCACTGACTCCAGTTTTCAGTGAGCCTTCTGTGCTTTCTGTATTGGTATCTGGGACAGCAAAGATGCCTTCATTTATCCAACCAAAAGACTATAGCTGGGTGCATTTCAATTATTCTGCTGTGTGGTGTTATAGCAGGGGTCGGCAACCTTTCAGAAGTGGTGTGCCAATTCTTCATTTATTCACTCTAATTTAAGGTTTTGCGTGCCGGTCTTACATTTTAATGTTTTTCAGAAGGTCTCTCTCTACAAGTCTATATATTATATAACTAAACTAATGTTGTATTGTAAAATAAACAAGGTTTTCAAAATGTTTAAGAAGCTTCATTTAAAATGAAATTAAAATGTAGATCTTACGCCGCCGGCCTGCTCAGCCCGCTGCTGGTCTGGGGTTCTGTTCATCTAGGCCGGCAGTGGGCTGAGTGGGGCCTGCGGCCGGGACTCCAGCTGGGAAGGGTCTGGCAGCCAGAACCCCAGACCGGCAGCAGGCTGTGCGGGGATAGCAGCCGGGACCCCAGACCGGCAGCGGGCTGAGCGGCTCATCCCACTGCCGCTCAGGGGTTCCATCCGCCGGCTCCTACCAGCCGGGATCCCGGCTGCCAGACCCGCTCAGCCCGCTGCCGGTCTGGGGTCCCGGCTCTGATCACATACAGTGGGTACCTACCTTGTCCCTGGTTCTGGCCCTCTCTTCCTCTCTCTGCACTGAGCTGAGGGTGGGAGTGGACTGAGCACAGGGCTGGGGGCGAAGGGTCTGGCCAGGAGCTAGAATGAGGGAGGGGGCTCAGGGTTGGGGCAGGAGGTTTGGGTGTGGGGGCACTTACCTGGGCAGCTCCCATTTGGTGTGAGGGGTGCAGGTGGGAATGTGAGTGGGGTGCAGGAGCTCCCGTTTGGTGCTCAGGGTGGGTATGGGGATGTGCGGGGTGCATGGGATGTGGGGGGGGGGCTGCGGATGTGGGGGGTGCAAGAGTCAGGGCAGAGTACTAGGCACATGTGAGGGGGGTGCAGGTGTCAGGGTACGGGGGCTGGGTATGTGTGGGGATGCCAGAGTCAGGGCTGGGGTCATGTGGGGGGGGGGTGAAGGAGTCAACAGAGGGCTGGGTGGTACAGGGCTCAGGGCAGAGGGCTGGGTGACTGCCCCCCTCAGAACCCCCAACCCCCCACCCCCACCCCCGCTCCTTGTCCTGACTACCCCCTCCTGGGACCCCACCCCCTATCTAAGCCTCCCTGCCCCTTGTCCCCTGACTGCCCCCTTAGGACCCTACCCCCTACCTGTCCCCTGACTGCCCCAACCCTTATCCACCCCCCACACCCAGACAGACCTCCTGGACTCCCATGCCTATCTAACCGCTCCCCACCCCCGACAGGACCCCCAGAACTCTGGACCCATACAACGCCGCCCTGCTCCCTGCTTGCCCAACCCCTCTCCACACCCCTACCTCCTGACAGCCCCCCCTGAACTCCCAACCCCCCCAGCTCCTTGTCTCCTGACCATCCCCCCCAGAGACCCCACCCCACCCTAACTGCCTCCCCAGGACCCTCCTTGCTCCTTGTCCTCTGACTGCCCTGACCTCTATCCACCCCCCACTCCCTAACAGACCCCGGGACTCCCATGCCCCATCCAACCCCTGCTCCCTGACTGCCCCCTCCAGAGACCCCCACCCCTAACCACCCCCAGGATCCCACCCCCATCCAACCCACCCTGCTCTCTGTCCCCTGACTGCCCCCCACCCCGTATATAACCCACACACCCCCGGACCAGGACCCCTTACCATGAGGATCCCCGCTGATCCGGAGCCCTGCCACCGCGCGCGCAGCACTCTGAGGGGCGGGGCAGGGCTCCAGATGAGTGGGCAGCATCTTTCCCTCCCCACAGAGCCAAACGCTGCCCCGCGGAAGTGTGCAGCCCCGGCCCCCAGAGCACCGCGCGTGGCGGCGGCGGCGGCGGCATGGCTCATGGGGAAGGCGGGGGAAGGGCTGGTGGCTTGCTGCATTCGGCCCGGTGCTCCAGTCCGAGAGCGCGGACCCTGCAGCTTGCCACGTCAGCAGGATTTTTAATGGCACACTGGGGTCCCGGCAGGCCCCAGCGTGCCATTAAAAATTGCGCGTGCCATAGGTTGCCGACCCCTGTGTTATAGTAAAGAGCTTTGGGAGTCTATGTAGATGAAAGACTATACATACATGAAAAAATCCTGTCCTTTTATTTCAAATAACTCACGAACAGTATGGAATTGAATTATTGTCCTTGTAAATGTCACATTTCTAGTGTGAGAAAATATCTCTCTAACAGAAATGCTGCATTTGTGAATTTTGCCTGTATAGTGCTGTGTGTGGGATACTTGATGTGGAACCTCTTTAGAAGAAAAAGAAACGCACATAATACAGAAAAAGTGTGCATATGTAAGGACATTGATACACATGCTGTAACCAGATGCTCTGTTTACGTATGGTATTTGCCTCTAATTCACAGTTTGGTAATATGGTTTCTGGAAAACATAGGCTATAACTTTAAGTAGTCTCTATTAATTTTCCACTGAAATGCCACACAGAGCAAAAATAAATATCAACCCTTTGATACAGAGATGAAGAAGGAAATATGCTCATCCTGTGTATGAGCCCCAAATAGGCCCTTACTATGGATATATTCATGCTTTAGCCCATTTTTTCTTTTAGTATATTAGAATTGTGGCAAACTTGTGGTGATGTGTATGTGCCAGACATTTTTAGGTGAAAAGTATTTGTTTTTATTACTAGTTATGTTTCGGGCACAACATTGTTAATTAAATGCTAATGTTTAAAATAAAGAGAAGGAAGTTAGTTAAAATGTGGGTAAAATAAAAGCAGGCTGACTTATCTGAGTCTTTTTTCATAGGCACAATTTTCAGAGATCAACTTGATAGCCCATGCTGATGGCAGTTACGCCATAGACATTCAAGCATTCCGTAATGGCACCAAAGTTGTCAGGTAAGTTTAAAAAAATAAAACAAAGAAAAGAACACCTGAATAAAGCATAAGAAGGTGTAATCCTTGAAGGAAAGAATTAACTGTAATTCCTTAGTAAAATGCTTGAGTAAGAAGAGAGACCTTTCTCTGTAGCTTTACTTGCTCACACGTGGTACCCCTGCTACAAGGAATCCTGATTCATGAGAAATGCCTCAAATTCACTGGGGTAAACATCAAGAAAGAAAGCAACCTGGCAGTGTGACAAAATCTGGTTGTGACACTTGTGTGTGAGCAAGTATAACAGTGAGCTGACAAAGGATCTCTTCAGTAAATTATTACCATTTTTATGGGTGTGGCAACCTAATGGAATTGCCAGGATAGTGTAGAAATAGAACTACATAGCATTGAAAGCTTTAATTTGTTTTCAGTTTTCTTTAAACATTCCTTCTGGTCCCCACAGATCAATTATTAGATTTGTTGACACAATACTGCAGTGAATTCCACATGGGGCCCAGTGCAGGATCAGGACCTAAATGAAAACAGATAATCTATTGTAATATGTGCATGCCAATGTACCTGTATAAATATTTTCTTTCTGTTTTGAAGATGATTGAAACATCACTGATCAGTCGCAAGTACATTATACACAAGTATATTATTGTGAATTTTTCCCTGTGGAGTTTAAACAGTGTCATAAAGGAAAAAAGGTTTTCCATACTGAAATCTAGTATAAACTCCCCACTTATCCCTGGAGCAAGATTTTTCAATTGGAAGCCTTTTGGGGCTCGGGCTGTGTCATCTTATGTGTCTGAAAAGCTCTTATCCTGCCGCAGGAACTACTGCATTGAAAATAATGATGATTGTTTATTCTTTTTAATTTTATTAAAACATAACTATGTTTCTACATACATCCTTTGTCATAAATAAGTGAAAAATCATGCAACTCCTGTGGCAGTCTTTTGGTTAACTATATCTCACCCTTTTTTGAAACTCCACTGTCTGAAGCCTATTAAATATTTGGACCGGTGTAGATCATTTAGAATCATAGGATTAGAAGGGCCATCTAATCTAACCCTCCGCCAAAATGCAGGATTTATTGTGTTTAAATCATCCAAAACAGATGGCTATCCAGCCTCTTTTTGAACACCTCCAGTAAAGGAGCTTCCATGACTTCCCTAGGCCATCTGTTCCATTGTCCTACTGTGCTTACAGTTAGGAAGTTTTTTCTGAGATTGAATCTAAAGCTGCTATCCTGTAGTTTGAACCCACTGCTTCTTCTCCTGTCCTCTGTGTGTGGCAAGAAAGAACAATTTTTCTCCATCTTTTTTATAGTAGCCTATAGGAATACAGAGGTACACTGAAGAGTGTTCTTTAAATGTTCAGCTGACAAGAAACCCCATTTAAGCCACTTTTTAGTGTATGGGTCAGATAACAGGATGTGCACCATGTACTTTTTTCCCCCCAAAGTCAACCTCTTAGAAGATAGACACAGGAAGAGCTCCAATTTCAGGGTGAAACATTGACTTCAGTGGGGCGAGGACTTCACTTGTAATATATACAATGAGATTTAATAGCAGTTTTTGATTTCTGAATATTCAGATGAGAAAACTTACGTTTCGGTAGTACTTGCTAATGTGATTCAAAGGGAACTTTTAGCACAGCTTTGCAGAGCAAAATGTCACTTTCTGGACAAAATCATACATTTTTATGTATTTTCCCAAGAGAGAAACTTTCCATTTTATAGGGTTTACCAGGAAGATTTTTTTAAACATGCAAAAGCTGCCTTTCGTTTTCACAAAAAAGGGGGGGAAATTCTGGAAAAGATGGAAAAACATTTGTCACAAAACGTTGAGATTTTGGGGTTTGGGGGGGGGTTGTGCCAATGGTGAGCATTGTGCACACATCTCTATGTGTCTATGTGTTTACAGTATGTATATACAGTCATGTAGACTCTGTCCAGTGTCAGTTACAGAACTGTAACTCACTCTCTTTATTCTTATCAGAATGTACAAACATCTTGCATTCCTTCCTCTAAATCTCATGCGCCAAAGTCTTCAACTGAGAGGATGTGAGGTAGAAGGGAGACTTAGGTCAGTTCCATCTTGGATCAATTCAGAGAGCTTACATTTTAAAGGGGCACTTCCTATTCTTTTCCTTTGTCTAAGTGCACAGTACACTCTGAGATGATGTACAGTACAATCCCGCGATGATTTTCCCCTTTTTGTAAGATAAAAGTGCAGTCTCTCCCTTGCCCTGGCTGCTCCGCAAAAATAAAAGAGGAGGATCATTAATCCTTCAAGTGTTTTTACCCATACTGTGCCAGTAAATTGAATTTTCTTACATGACACACACTTCAGTGCACTTGAAATTCCCCACTGAAACCTAGATCACACGTTCTCAGAACTACCCTGTAAATACCCTAAGGATAACTTGATAAAAAGCAAGCATTAATTTACCAGTTTGTAGTCCAGTCTACAATGCCATTTCATCTAACTACTAATCTTTGTAATGTTGCTCCAGACAAATTATGCCGTATACTTGGAAAACAGTGCAAATGTCCAGCTGCATTCAGGCTGGGAATATCGAATCTTCTTAAGAGATTTGAATGTGCAGTTGCCATTGATTTTTAGCAGGAATCAGGGGTCCAAATCCTTTAAATAGTTTTGAAAAATGAAGCCCTAGGATATTACCTGCATTTATTTTGGGCATGCTTTTGTAGCATAAAAAGATGTAATTATAGTTGAGTACTTGATTTACTGTCAGCTTCATGTAACTTTTTTTCCTTTTTCTGATTGTAAAGCTAATGAACACCATCTAATTCACAATATACTTTGATGCCCCACAACTCTCGGCACCCTGTTCGTTGGTATTATTATATTGCTCACCATAGATTAATTGCTTCAAGCTAGTCACTGATTTTTCTAGACCTGGGAATCTGTCGCTAGCCTGTCACAGGAACTTATTCTAAACTGAATATTATGATTCTAAGTCTTCTGCTTGCCTTCACCTCCAGCATTGCCAGTACCTACATTTCAAGGTTTCAGTTGCTTAATTTAGTAAAGCATAGTGATGAGTGGAAGATTATGGTGGGTTTAGTTTTGGATAAACATCCAGAAACTCAGATGCTTACCTGAACCATCAGAACTAGGAGCAAACTAGGGATGTAAATATCGTTTAAAAAGTTAACTGCTTAAACAATTTAAAAATATTTCATTTAAATGGTTAACCAGTTAAAAGGCTGGCTGGCGTGGCTGGGGCTGATCCAGCAGGGGCCGGCACAGCTGGGGCTGGGGCTGACGCGGCTGGGGTCACTGGGGTCGGCAGGCTGACTGGTGGTTAATTGGTAAGAGTAATGCTTATTGGTTAACGTTTTACATCCCTAGAGCAGACCCAAACCAAAGCCAATGGACCTGAATACTTTGGGGTGTTTGAAATCAGAACCCCCATCAATAACTGAATTATACTAATAGCCCTTATGTTGATAATGGACCAGGCCAAAACCCAGATTGAGATATCACCAATCCAGGGCCGGCCCACAACATTTTGGCACCTGAGGCTGGGAGCTCAAATGATGCCCCCATGCCCCCTCGCTTGGGCCAAAACTTTGAAAGGTCTTAATTCTGCCTTCTTCCTGGTCTACTCCTCTCATGGTACTGCTCTGCTACCTACCCCAATAAAGGAGAACTAACAACTTAAAATGCCTTGTTCAAAAATTTTAAGTAACACTTACATTTGCTGTTCAGGCGTTTGAAAGTTAACTTTTCTTGTCTGCATAGTAAACACTAGCCTTTTTATCTGTTTGAATAATCAAAGTGGTGCCTTCTTGGTTGCAAAGATTTGAACTGCTTCCTGCTGAAGGTCCACAGTCTGGGCCAGCTCATGCAGTAACCCCTCAGTCTTAGGGTCTCCCCTCCCCAGGGAACCCCCACCCACTATCCCCACCTCGCCTCAGTATATGGCTATTGCCAGTCATTGTCTAGCCCCCGTGCCCTGGGGCAGACTGCAGTATCAGCCTATTCATCACTGGCAAGGTTGGGTTTGGACCTGCTGCCTTTGCCTACCCCTGGGCTGCCCTCTGCAACCCCCAGTACCTGTTAGCCCAATGTTAGGCCACAGCCTGGGGCTTTCCAGGCTGGAGCTCCCCAGCTCCTCTGCCTTTCCCCAGCCCTACTTCACTCAGATACCCTGTCTCTAGTCCCCTGCAGGCAGACCCATCTCCTTCTACAAACAGAGAGAGACAGTCTGGGCCTCTGGCTCACAGCCTTTTATAGGGGCCAGCTGGGCCTGATTGGGGCATGGCCCCAGCTGAGCCTACTTTCCCCCAATCAGCCCAGGCTTCTTTCCCCAGCCACAGCCTTCTCCTGGGCTGTTTTAAGCCCCGAAGGACAGGAGTGGGGTAAGCACCCCGCTACAGTGTTTGATAGGCTTTATCGTCTCCACTCGACTTTCCCATCGTGTGGCACTCAAGGGGAATGGAGAGAAGATCTTTCAGCACTCCACTGAAGCCCTTCCCAGAGGGACAGAACCAACTCTGATCTCATTTACACTGCTTAGTGTTGAAGTCAGTGGAGTTACTTTGGGGTTACATCTGTCTAAATGAGATCAGAATCTGACCCACTGTATTTAATCTGCTGTGGAATTTGATGTCTCTTTCTCAGCCTAAAGGATGCAGGGGTAAGAAACCTTTAGTTATGATAAAACTAAGTTTGTGTGGTCAGACTTGTTTTCCAAATTTTAAAAATATTTTCTGGCATCATTTACCAGTTTGTCTTGGTGTTAAGTTCTTCCTGTTAGGATATTTGACAAACATTAGTTGTTTTATTTAAAGCTATTTCAATATTTGCAC
Organism: Mauremys reevesii; assembly: GCF_016161935.1. Taxonomy (NCBI): domain Eukaryota; kingdom Metazoa; phylum Chordata; order Testudines; family Geoemydidae; genus Mauremys; species Mauremys reevesii. The sequence goes on from NC_052629.1 coordinate 88,787,814, forward strand.
AGGATTACATTTAATGTTGCCCAAACTTCCTGCTTTTTGAAGACAGCTGATTCATGATAAATTAGGCCCCCATTGTATTAAAATGGACTTATCATTAGCAATTAAGTTCAGTTAAAAGGAATAAAGCAAACACATTAAAGTATCTAATTCTGCTTGACTGAAGTGGCAATGATTTATATAAAATACACATTGAAATTATTTAGCAATACTGCCCACATGTTTTTAAAGTTAAACATTAGGACATTGGTTAGGAATTTTATGAGAGGAAAAAAGCTGTGAAGTACTTTAACTTTTAAAGTTTTTATAAAACAATGCATCTCTGAGATACAAAGGATAAAAAACTGAAGCTAGAATACTGCAAATACAACATGTGTATATATAATGCACGTGGTATATAGTATAGCAGAGTGAAGTGTTGATGTACTGTTGTGCAACTGAAGGGAGTATCTAGCATAAGTTTTTGAATCTGTAAGTATGCCAGCTGGACTCCTCTCTGAGGCTGTCTACGCTACGAGTTAGGGCTGTGATTCCTCTGCTCACGTATACACACTTTTGCCTGCTCTCATCAGTCTGGCATGAGTATAAATAGCAGTGTGGCTATAGTAGCACAGGTCGTAGCAGTGGAGGCATGGCTTAAGTGTGCTAAGTATCAGGGGCGCCTCTAGCAATTTCACCGCCCCAAGCACGGCGGCACACCGCGGGGGGCGCTCTGCCGGTCGCCGGTCCCGCGGCTCCGGTGGACCTGCTGCAGACATGCCTGCGGAGGGTCCGCTGGTCCCACGGCTCCGGTGGTCCACTGGTCCACCAGAGCCACGGGACCAGCGAATCCTCCGCAGGCACGCCTGTGGGAGGTCCACTGGAGCTGCCTGCCACCCTCCCGGCGACCGGCAGAGCGCCCAGCCGCCCCAAGCACGCGCTTGGCGTGCTGGGGCCTGGAGCCACCCCTGCTAAGTATATACCCGCCGGTGTCAGGTGGGTTTGTGCTCAGCACAGCTAAACGATGCCTCTGCTGCTGCTGCCCATGCTACCATGCCTATACTACTGTTTATGTGGGCGCTAGCATGATGAGAGCTAGTAGAAGTGTATAGACATGACCAAGGGAATCACACCCTAGCTCGTGGTGTAGATGTAGCCTGAAATTCTCTATAGCTCTTATTCTTCATACAAGTATATACCATTGGTAGTCATGACTTCTCTAATAGCAAGAAACTGAACAGAGGTGCAACAAAGCTGTAGCTCAAAAATCACAATGCTCACCTAGTTTTGTACTTCAGCCAATAACAATCTTTTTTTTTTTCTGGCCTTCAATTCATTTCCTCTCTTGTAAAAGCTATTTTAATTAATCAACTACTCTCCAGCAGCTCGTACAACTTTCCCTTTTAAGATTCTCTTTTATCAGAGAAAGTACTTTGATCATTGCCTAATAGTTATATATCCTTTTCTCTTTAGGTCATTCAGACCTGATTTTGTTCTTGTTCGACAACATTCGTTCAGTATGGCTGAGAACGAAGACTTCCGTAACTTAATCATTGGAATGCATTATGCTGGTATTCCCAGTGTCAACTCCCTAGAGTCAATCTATAATTTTTGTGACAAACCTTGGGTGGTAAGTGATACGTTCATTATAAAGCTTTGAATGTAGATTCCTGGTGCAAAAAATTAAGTGGTTATTTTCTTTTGAGTTCCTATATGTAGTAATTTAAATTCCAAGCCATCAAGTCACTCCTCAGAGTGGCTGACCTGCAGTGAAAAGGGTAGAAAGCAAACAAGCTGCATTTCTATATGTCATGTTATGAATGAGCCAGTATAGGAGGAGTAAAGACTGAGAACATATTCAAAATAATGAAATAAAGGTGAGGAAACTGGCTGAAAGCCCACATGCTGCTAACATCCTCCCTCAATTGAGGAGGATGTGTTTATTCACAGCTTCTGGGAAAAGTGAGTTAAGAATTTTTTTTCAGACTTGTGGCTTTTAACATAATCTAAGCTAACTTCTTAACCATTGTTTTCTTTCTACTTGTGAATGATTTTTAGGCAGTACTCTAGCAAGGAGATATGAAGCTATTAGCTTCCTTGTTTTGAAAACTCTTTTCATAATCTTGTAAGTACTAACGAGGACTCAGATTTTGCCCTCGGTTACACCTAGGGCAATTGCTGGGGCCACTTGTGGTTGAGTAGTTCTCGTACACAAACCAAATCTGTCCAGACTTGCACTTAGGCAGGCTTGTCAGATCCTCAAAGGTTCTGTTTAAGTTTGCTTTATAAACACAGAGGGGATAAAACAGAACATGGTTCTCTTTTTGGTGCAGCAGAGTCAGAGCAGAGCCCACAGAGCTGTGTGTTGGGCAGTAATATTGACTTAAAATATATTGTTGTAAAAGGCTCATTTGAGATTGAAGCATAAGAAGATTATGGATGGTGCAATTACTTTCCTTTTCATAGTAGAGTCAATGGCCCAATAGCTAATAAAACTTTCAAGCCTACTGTGGGTTATAAGTGATTCACAGGTTTTTCCTCTGAAATATGAGGAGGAAACATGCACCTGACAACATATTTTTTCCATTGAGGGAAAGTTTTACTCTAGTCCTCTTAACTGCCCTCAATATTTTTATTTTTAACATTTTCTAAGAAAGGCCTCCAAAGAAAAACGACCGCCATTACTGTACACAGCACACAGCTAATTTTATAACCTTTTATGTTGTGATAAACTAAAGCAGATGCCCTGTAATTGAGAGGTTATTTACATTGCTGCACATGTTGTTTTAATGCATCTGTTGTTTTCTGCTCTATGTGGCATTTCTTAATGCTTTGATTCATCTTATGCAATAAAGCTGGGCAATGAGGCAACATCAGTGGCATTTATATGCAATAATGGTGTAATAAAATGTTAATGAATACAAGCTCATTGTAATCTCCTCCTAGTGCTGTTAGAGCTATGAGTGGTTTGAAATATTTAGGTATGCACTGAACTTGGCAAGCCAGGGGAAAGCTTTTGTAAGCACACTGTGCTGGACTTTCAGATGACTGTGTTCTTCCTCCCAGCAAAAGGGAAAGATTTCTCATAGCTGATCTTGTCACATGTAAAGAATCAGCAGGGAGCTTTTGCTCATGTAAGTCTGATCATGTCCATAACAGACAGGAATTATTTGAACCTTTATTCTAGTAAATTCCAAATAATATGTTAAAACAAATGTAAGGTTGCACATTTGAAACTAAAAGATCTCAGTCATGTTGCACATGCTGCTTGTTTAATAGTGTGCCCATTACAAGACAAATAATAAAGCTACAGAAACGATGACATATTTAGTCTGAGTCACTTCAGGCATTTGATATACAGAGTTTCCAAACATGGTTATAAAATTGAGGTAGTGACATGATAGGTAATAATGAGATGGCACTTCTCTTCTAAATCCCATTTGTTGATGCTCAAAAAATTACCTTTTTGGCTGAAGTTTCCCATACTAGTCTCAGCCAAGAAATAAATGCTTTTATAAAAATGACATTAAAATATTTTTCAGCTGATTTTTTACTTTTATTTGAATGTGGAGGAGAATTCTTTTTCCTTTCTAAATGCCGATAACTAAAAGATGTCTGTGTTTTAAATTTTGAAACCTGGTCTGTACATAGCCCACAGTAATGCCTTTTGACATTTCTCAGAGATTACCATTTAGAAATAAGTAAGTTAATAATATTTGAAAATGTCAGACTGGTCACGTATATTCATCTAGTTTCCTTATCTTCTTAATCATTAACTATAGGCTGCTGCTGAAAAGCTGTTTTCACAAATGCATGACTGAGGGGATGATTTGAACCTATAGACATTTCTATACATGTAATTTATATGCTATGTAAAAAGTGCGGACAGTTTATATGAACATACCTCAGTGCCTTTGTCCTGCATCTGTTACTCTCCTTAACGTCCTCTCAGTTCCTTATGTAGATGATACTCTATATCTTTGCCCATGTGCGTTACAGTGCACCGGCAGAATCACTTCTATAAGCAGAAGACTAATATGAGCTGTTAACGATTTCAGAAATGCTTTTACTTTAGAGAAGGCTCTTCAGTAACTAGGCTCATGCACCTGCCAACACTCACTTTTTGTAAGGACCATAGACATGCACTTTAGTTAAACTTTCATACCGACTCAGTTAAATCATCCACGAGATGCATGAGTAATATTCTGTTTTGTTAGTCTTCTGCCTTAATATCCAGCATGTAGATTTACAGCATGGAATAAGGATATTGGAGAAAAAGCTAGAACTAATCTAAAAATTAAATGAAAGGGGAGAACTCTGCTATTTGGAGTAGAAGTTGTACATCTATAATCAAGAACATTTTTCTTCTTAGATTCTTGCCCTTCCCATTTTGGCTTACATACTAGATTAAAAATGGTAATGTAAAGTACTTTCTGATCATTTGGGCTGTATTTTACATTATTTTTAATCTTAATTTATAGTAAACACCATTCTGTATCTAAATCTGTGTGTTCAATAGTGACGATTGCCCATGCAAACTCTGAGTGCATTTTTGTGAGTGTAATTGCATATGTACCATTATGTAAGGATGGCCATACCATTTACTGTATATAAACCCTCTCTGCATTGCCCCATTTAGAAAGACTTTCAGGACAATTAACCTGCTAATACGGGTGAGCAAGCAATCTTATGAAAATTATTCATAGAAAACTTATATAAAAGTTCAAAAGTTTAATATAAAATTATAAACCAGATGTCCAGGTCTAGCCATCAGTCACAGTCTTCATTAACAATTGATGGGAAATAGACTCAGCCTGCCTGAGCAAAGCCTGAGGTAATTTATTTAGCTAAAAGTGGTTTATAATGGGGTCTGGAAACATCCAGTGATTGATAACAGGATACAGACAGTGTATTTTAAGTCTGGCACAGGTTGATATTGTCTGGTGGCTGGTTAGTCCATGGGAAATCACTCGATTGTCAGAGTGCAGTTACTAATGAACCACACAAAACCTCCATCACAATTGGCTTTAATTGCTACCCTTATTGGCAGTGCTAATAGACAAGCAAAAAACAATATAATTGGGGGACAAAAATACTCTCTGAGCCATAAAGGTTGTCATTCAAAAACCTGAGTTTATGCACCTTGATGGAGCAGTATAGGGGAAGCTAGTACTGCTGATAACCTTAATTTCCCTGTTCTGGACACTGAAAGAAATTCAATTAAGAGACTTCTTTGGTCACTGGTGCTGTCAATCTGGCACTGTTCATTAACCTTAAATTGATTTCAAAATAGAAGTGAAAATAAAGAAACTAAGCAGGCTGAAAACTGCACAGTTGATAGTCTGACTTGGATTCAGCCTGTTAGATCAAAAATTGAGACACTTTCCCTTGGGTGCATCTTGAATGGGATAACACCAAACTGGCTGGAAAGAGCAATACTTGTAATCCCAAATAAGGAGGCATACATTTCCCTGAGAATCTGAGTATTTTCCCATCCTGAAAGAAGTTAGTTTTCCAGGATTTCTGACTGGAATGTGTGAAGGTCAATTTGGAACTATTTCTTTCTGTTGCTCTTACCTGGCTTAATCTAAAAGGTGAAAAGAGCCTCTACTTCTGTCAAAACCCTCCTGTTTACTTATGAAGGATTTAAATTCCTAATATAGTCTAATTGCATCAGATGACTGTCCAGGAATGAATTGTTCGTGAAATCTCTGAGGTATTGATTCCTTTGCAGTGGCCAGAATTTTACAGCAAAAATCGTGGTAGATGGCACTGATGTTCTGAATATTTGATTTCGAGCCATAAGAAATGCTGTCAAGGCTGATACCCTACTCTGGCACTTCAAATGCAGAAGGTGAGGGCCCTCAAGAGCTTTTCCGTATACTTAGTTGGAACTACCAACTGTCTCTGAGGATGCCAGTCCTCCTTGTGCCCACCAGAAAGGGTTTCCTTGTATAAGAGTGCTCCTTCTACAACAAACCTGGACCTATTGGAAGAGCTGAGAGGTGGTGGGTCGCTCTGTGCCACCGTCCAAGCTCCCTTGAGGCTTTCATCTGCTTCCTGCTCTGCCTGGATCTGCTCCCTTGATGCTGGAGACATTCGTTTCGCACTGGGTTGTGGACTTGGGCTTGGTGATGGCTCCTCTGACTCTGGTGGGGATGCAAGCACGGGCTCTGGTGCTGACTGCTCTGCTAGTTCTGATTCTTGGGCTGAGTCCCAGGAACTGGATCTACAACTCCTGCCATAGACTTTGGTCTGGGGTCTGGTTTCACCACCTCTGGCTGGGTCCCTGTAGGAGGCTCAGGAATGGAGTTAGGTGTGGAGGCCTGTTTAGACTGGCTGCGGGTGACCATTCCCACCCTTGTTGTTAGCCTCACATGATTGGCTAAGTCGTCTCTCAGCAGCATGGGAAGGGGATAATCATCATAGACTGCAAAAGTCCATATTCTCTGACCAGCCCTTGTACTGGAGAGGCAACTTGACTATAGCCAAGTTAAAAGAATTGGCATTAAAAGGTTACATTGGTGGATAGTTGACATCTATGCTCCAGTGTCTCTCCATGCAGTAATCTTCCTTCCACCTACACTTAGTTTCCCTTCGCTCTGGAGGTATTTGCGAGGCATCTGGGCCTGAAGGCTCTTGGTGGGACCCCAGGGTGATGGGTTGCAGACAGCTGTTCTTGGGGCAATTGGCCTTGACGTCCCCCAGCTCATTACATTTGAAGCATCGCTGACTGTGGGCTGAGGCGAGGTGGGTGGTTGCAGAGTAGGGTGGTGGGTTGAGAGGGCATCTAGGGTTTCTCTGGCTGTGTGGAGGGCTCCTCCGTGCGAGGTGGGGCCTTGGGCTGACTCCAATGGTGGGGTGTCGTCTCGGGTTGCCCTTTCTGGTATCTCCACCAACTGCTACTAGCTTTCTTCTTCTCTGCTACCTCACCCATTTGGCTCTGATCTCCCCAACTTCAATTACAGTTTTGGGCTTCCCACCTAGGATGTACTTTTCTGTTTCCTCAGGAACACCCTCAAAGAACTGCTCCATTTGTATAAGGACAGACAGATCTTCCAGAGACTTAACATTTGCTCCTGATATCCAGGCATCCCAATTTTTTACAATGTGGTAGGCGTGTCGGGAAAATGCCACATCTGGTTTCCACCTTAGGGCTTTGAACCACTGACGGGCATGCTTGGGTGTTAGCCCCATCCTAATTCTGGCCTTGTGTTTAAAAAGTTCATACTCATTCATGTGTTCTTTAGGCATTTCAGCTGCCACCTCTGCTGAGGGTCCACTGAGTTGTGGCCTCAGTTCCACCATATACTGGTCTGAAGGGATGTTTTACCCAAGACAGACCCTTTCAGAATTTTCTAAGAAGGCATCTGTATCATCGCCTACCTTGTATGTGGGGAATTTTTTGGAATGGGGAGTGGTTACCTGGAGAATGACTGTTAGGGCTACCTGATTGATCCAGCTTAGCCTTTTCCAGCTCTAAGTGCTTCAGCTCCATTTCCAAACACTTCATGTCTAAGCACTTCTCCTCCGCTTCCGCCTCCAAGCGCTGCATCTCTAGGAAGAAATTCCTTTCTCCCGCAGTTAGAACTCAGCCTGGGTTAAGGACATCCTGCCATCCTGGCACTGGGATCTCAGTTGGGGGAGGGCTGACCCGTCCCTCCTGGGAAGTCCCCGTTCCCCCATCCCCTTCCTGCATTTCTGTCATGGAGCTGGATGTCTGGGCTTGATCTGGGTCAGTCTTCTCCGTGGCATGCTGCTTTGGGAAGACTGATTTCTCTACAGTTTCGGTGCCTGACCTCAACCTCATGCACAGGGCTGCCCTACTCTAGGTTAGCTATTTCATTGCCAAGAAGCTGAAAAAAACCAAAACTGCTTGTTGGACTTCCTGGCTTGGCAGGCTGCCTGCCTTGCCTGCTCCCTTAAGGAAAAAAAAAAAAAAAAAAACAACTCTCCTGCTGGCATTGCAGGCAAAAAAAAGAAAAAAGTCTTTAAAAAATCTCTGTGTTGTGTTTTCAAAAAAATGCTCATGTCACATCACCATGTCAAGGCTGATTCCCCACTCGCAGTTCGAGTGCAGAGGTGGGGGGGCAAGAAATTCTAAAATTAATACTGGCAGGCATTGGGTGGGTATTCAACCTGGTATTCAGCTCTCTTCTACCTTGTATGGGTAGATGCTGCCACCACCCAAATGCAAAAACCCCTTTGAACCCAGGAAGGCACACTTGGGAATTCCTCCCTGTGGGGTACCCTAAAGCCCTTTACACCCCTACTGTCCCCCCCACCCCCAGGAAAAGCTGAGAAAGAAAACAAAGGAAATCAGCTGTTGCCACCAGCTAATTAAACAACATATGCACAAACCTCTTAGGACACAAAAAAACCAATCCCGTTCTTTTAAAAGGTAAATTTTATTAAGAAAGAAAAAAAATACATATGGAACTTAGGCTATTGCTAGATTTAAAAAGAGCAAATATAATAATTAAGCATCAAGATTGTTGTTGTTTTTTTGAGGTCGAATTTAATGGTTACAAGCAAAACAAAAGCATTTGGGGGTAACACAGAAGTCCACAAGCCTTACAGAAATAAAAGAGATAAACCTAATCACGTCTTCCTAAACATTTCCTGATCTACTTACATATCTGAGGTTTCCAATAAGTAGTTTCTAGGTATGATTTGATGATTTTTCATACCTGGTGCAGGCTTCTTACAGCATTGCCGCTCTGTCTCTCCTCTCTGGAGAGAACAACAACACATAGACAAAGGGAAAGTTTTTTCCCAATTTTTAAAAGTTCTAGCTCTCCCGTTGGCTCTTATGGTCAGGTACCCACTCCCTTCCTTTTATCTACAGGTTTTTTTAACCCTTGACAGGTACAGCAAGTAGAGAAGAGCTACTAACAGGGATTTTGTAGCTAACTGGCTGGGTGGGTGTCCATAAAAGGGATCTACCATTCCCCCCCTTCATTTATCGCAGATGCCAACTCAGATTGGAACAGATCTCACCTTACCTTCCAGAAACTCCTCCAAGGTTTCTAGAGTCCATTTGTAGTTGGAATTTGCATGCCAGTTGTGATTGGGAATGGCTGATCCTGGAATTGACGAAATTTATCAAGCACTTTATACTCTTTGACTGCTGTAGGGTGTTCTCCAGTTGTAGAAAAGGTGAGATCAGGAGAATGACCCCAAGGTCCATCTTTTACTATGAACAGTGGGCAGCTGCTTTGGATCATGTAGAAGCTGCAGGTTGACTATTTACTCCTGGGGGAATTCTGCACCACTGTGCATGCATAGAATGTGTTTGCTTCCACACAGAAAAATGACTTTCTGACAGGGAAGCAAAGGGAAGCCACAAGAGCAGTCATACGATCCCCCGGAGCAGTATGTTCTGGGTGCCCAGAGCAGCCGGCAGAGAGATAAATCACGGTGGCGCAGGGGGTGGGACTGGGGGCGACCTGGCTGGTAGCTCCTACCCTGCGCTGGGCTCATCTGCTAGTCTTGGCTGGGCGGGGGAGGACAGGAACCCACCTCCAGGTTTCTCCCCCGGCTCTAGGAAGCTCTGCAAACTGCCCTCCCCACACTTCCTGCACCCATCGCTCCTCAGCTGCAGTGGGAGTGATCCCTGTACAGGGAGTGCTCCCCCATCTGCTGAACCCGCATGCATCCAGACCCCCTCTTATCCAGACCCTCTTGGTTAACCTCACTCCCTACACACCCATAACTCCTCCCTGACAAGCCCCATTATCCCTGCACTCCCCAATGAGCCACCCACACGGAGATCCCCACCTTACCAAGCCCCAACCAGCTGCACCTGGATCCCCACCCTACTGAGCCCCAGCCAGTTGCACCTGGATCCCCACCCCACTGAGTCCCACTCTCCCAGCATCTGGATCCTCCCCTACTGAGCTCCCCACATCCAGACCCCCCTGCCGAGCTGTATCCCCGCTATGCCCAGACCCCCCTGCTGAGCCCCAACCACCTTCATCTGGACCTCCAGCAGAGTCCCATTACCATTGCATCCAGAACCCCCCAAAAAGCCCCTGTGCACCCAGATCCCCCACTGAGGTGCCTGCACTCAGATTGCCCCACACAGAACCCTCTCAACCCACCCCTGGATCCCCCCACACTAAATCCCTCCACACTTGGATCCTGCTCACACCTGGTGCACCTGGCATGGAGGGGCAGGGACCTGCGGTGTTTCTGGGGCAGGCCCAGTCCTTGTGCTATGTCAGGGTTGGGTGCAGCCTCACGGCTGAATCTGTGTCCCGGGGGAGCTGCACAGTGATCTCCCACCTCTGTGCAGCCAGTGACCTGTGCTCCCCAATGCCATGCTGGAGCTTCCACATTTATTTGACAAATAAAATATACAGAATTTTAAAATACTGTGCACATAATTTTTAGTTATGCCCTCAGGAGTAACTGTTGATGCTTACTCCTTTATCCTTACTCCAGCTACATCATCATCAGGGTTCCTCCAGTGGGCTTGATGTGAATTAAAATTGCCTGAGTAGGCTGGAGGTCCTGAGAAGGTTGCTAAGACAAGAGTTGGCCAGTTGACAGATGGAGGTTTGTAGATATTCATAAGAGTCAGGTCCTTCACCTTTAGCCTTTTGATAACAATATTTGGACCTGATGATGAGACTGAAGTTGCTAGAATTCCTTCTCAGACATAGGATGTCATTCCATACTCATATTGCCTATGATTGAGGTGAGACACTACAGCAAAGCAAGGAATTGATAGTTGAGTGTCAGTAGTAGATTGTGCTTCCTGAAGTAAGATGACATATGCTTCATGTTCTGTTGCTAACTGGTGGATGATATCAATTGAGCGGAGATTCTAATCTGGGCAAGAGAAAGAAGACTATTCACATCAAAATCCATCACATCACCGCTGGTGGCTAACGGCAGAGCTCCTAATCAAGGTAGTTTTCAGTCATGCAGTTAAAATGATGGTTGCTGAGATATGGCAGGCTCGGAATGTGGATGTGAACCTGATGGCTCCTTTTATTGATCAAGAGCTTGACCTAGCTATACATCAATTGCATCCTAACAAGGCTCCTGGTCTAGATAACGTCCAGAATGTGTCAGTCTCTCACTTTGGGCCAATCACCAAAAGCTGCTGCTTTAATTTCTGAATCATTTTACACAGGATTGCTGCATCTCAGAAATCTGGTGCAGAGCAAAGGTCATAGCTGTTTCCAAGCCAGGGAAACGATTGACAGACCCAAAGGGCTACTGGTTGGTTTCTCTGCTGTATGTTACCTACAAGCTGATGGAGAGACTAATCCTGCTGTGATTAATGTGGTAGTCAATCAGCCTTTGCCTTGCATTCAGGCTGGATTCCGAAGGGGATGATGCACCCAAAATCAGGTACTATGTCTGACACAAAACATAGGAAACACATTTGAGTCAGGAAAGAAAGTTGGTGCAGTCCTTATTGATATGACGGCAGCCTACTATACCGTGTGGCACGTCAGGCTGATGGCCAAGCTGCTGCAAGTTATTCCTTGTAAGCCTATAGTGTAGTTCATCCAAGAAAACATTAGAAACCGAAGCTTCATCTTGCAAGTCGGGGATAAAATCAGTTGTCTTAAATGTCTCCACAATGGCCTTACTTAGAGTTCAGTTTTGGTTCCTGTTTTCTTCAGTGTATACACTTATGACCTTCCTGAAATACAGGCCAAGAAGTATGTGTATGCTGATGCCATATGTATTGCTGACACTAGAAACAATTTCCATAGGATTGAAGGGAATCTCAGTCAAGACATGGGCATTTTGACCACTTTTTTCTAGCAGTGATTAATTCTTAATGAAACCAAAACAGTGGCAACTACTTTCCATCTAAACAGCCATCTTACCAATGGATCCATCTTGATCTGCGTACAAGGATGGTTACTGCCATTCCAACAGTTGTCACATACTTGGGAATAAAACTCGACATTATTAGCCTCAACTGGAACACCTGAAAATGAAGATCTCTTCCTCTACTGCCTTGATATGAAAACTATCAGGAACCTCCTGGGGAGCAGACCCTTCACTGCACCACACATCTGCTTTGGCCTCGATGTTTGCTCTGACCAAATATTGCTGCCATGCTCACTTTGTCAACACGGAGCTGAATTTGGCCACTTGTATTATTAGCAGCTGCTTGACTTGTACACCAACCTCCGGTTTTTATGTGCTAGCGCACATGGCTCCACCAGACCTTCAACGAGATGCTATTACTATTAAGTCTGTGATGGATGAAACTAACCTAATATATCTTTGGTTGACTGAAGAGCCATTTTCATACAGGAGAGAACATGTAGCACCAACTTGAAGGTCTGTTCATATTCAGGGAAGGAACTTCATTCCTGTCAACTGGGGTGTGTGTGACACCATGGCTGATCTCTCAACACCCATTTGGTATGGCAGCTCACATACTCCGGGGGAAGAGTACTGCTGGCCCTTTACCTGCCTCCTTATCCATTTGATTGTAGATCCTGGACAGGCACAACTCTCTGGTTCATCCAGAGTTGCTGCAACTATGTTCTGGCTTGGCCTGGTTTCCTCTCCACGCTGTGACTGTAGGGCAGCATTGCAGAACCTGATCCGCCCCTTACTTAAATTCCCATAATCCCACAGAATCTCTCCTTTCCTCAAATTCCTGATTTCAGTGTCTTTGTCTATCAGCGATGTGCTGGCCACCGCTTCCTGCAGCTCCCATTGGCCAGGAATGGCGAGCCACAGCCACTGGGAGCTGTGGACGGCCGTGCAAATGTAAACAAACGGTCTGGTGGCTCATCAGCGGATTACCCTGACTACACTGATCTAGCTGAACCAATCTACAATCCTATCTAAGACATTATAGCTAACTTGTTCAATTTTGGACTGAGCGAACTGGTATTTCTCTGATTTAATGCACAGTAATTAATTTTCTGAGATGTTCATTATTATTGATACTGATCTGGCCATGAGAAAACAGGAATTAACGGAAATTGTGACAAATCTCCGAAGTGACTCTATGCCTCACAATATAATGAAGATGAATTACAACTCCAGGGAGCCATGCCAGATCAGACATCTCATTATCTGGAAGCTGAAGACAGCTCAAAGGACAACCTCTTGAACCTGAACAGACCTTCATAAGTGATAATGGCTGTTAGCCCTACTCTTGGGTTCTAATATCATTTGCAAATGTTGCTGGCATAGATCCAACTTTGTAAAGCCATGGAGTCATCAGACTGATCTGTTATCTGGTCAGCCATACTGTGTGCAATAAAATTATACAAAATTCACAACTGGTGGAGTTAGTAGAATGCAAACCTCTGAGCTAGTTAGATGGGAATGCTAGTTTTAATATCCATAGCCCCTGGGCCACTGCAAATCAGAATAATTAGGTATGTCCCTATAAGTATTTAATTGGTTAAACCTTGGCTATCTAACACTGATTATGTGCATTGCAGCAGCTGGATTGCCACTTTTGTGTTCAGACAAAAGGGATGAAAATTTTAACAATGAAAAGATTAAGGAGCTATAGCAGTTGTGAGGTCCATACTTATATAAATTTTCCAGAGAAAAGGAAAATCTGTATATGACTTATAGTAGGTATAATCCTACAGTGGCTGTTCTGTTTCTTTACAGTAAAGGTAAAATATGGCAGCTCCTGTGATTGCTAGGGGAGCTTTTGTCAATTACATTCTGCCTTTTGATAGTGTGTCTTGCAAAAGCTATGTAAAAATGGCTGGTGCTGGAAAAAATGTCTTAGGTCTGTTGATAAATTAATTATACATTCACCCCTCTGGAAGGGATGATATAGACTACAACATAATAGTAAGCTCTACAATAAATGCATGAGAGTATGATCTTAATTAGCAGCTGCTAGGCAGGCAAGTTCTGGCAATAATTATTGGATTTAGCTTGAGATGCTGAATTGAAGTGCCCATGCAAATAGAAGCCTATGTAGTATGTCATCCCACTGCATAATTATAGTGTTATGGAAGATGACCCCTCCTTTTACGGGTGCCCCCTGAAAAGTTCCGGAAACCCTGGTTACTGGAGGTAGTTACTATGTACCAGAAATTGCTTACACAGTTTCTTCTTGGTCATGTAAGAGCTGCCAAAAGTGGAAGAAATATCCCAGTTACCACTTTCAAGGTATTCTAATGAAAACAGAACTGATACTATGTGAATCTGCAGAACTGATGCAATGTGACATCCTCTCAAGTGTCTAAATTATGTCTGTATTTGGCCACTGAGTAATGTGTATGTTTGCACCCACAAATAAGAAGCATTCTCTGATGTCATATTGCAAGACAATGAAATGAGCACAATAAATTTCACAGGCTAAAGTCCTTGTAAATGGCCATTAGTTACATTGTTCAGTTAGAGGATGGAATAGAGTATGAGACTGACATAAGTTGAGTTATGAGCATAGCATTAGATCAAATTTAATATAAATTCATTTGGCACAGTCAAAAACATGATGAGGGTTGTGATAATGTCGTCTGCCATCTATTTTACCAAAATATTAAATTAGAAAAAAAGATACCACTAGTGGTCAACAGTTGGCAAAGGATAGAATTAAAACCCAGAATGCAACTTCATCAACATTATTTTTTTAAGGCAAGAGGAAACTGAAAGCTCTTGGCATTATATGTGTAGAGACCCAGATGGGAATCAAGTATGTACAAAAATACCTGTAAAGATCAGTACGGCTTCATTTGCTTCCTTGCAGGAAGTTATTGTTACTAACCTTCTTAAATGTCAGGAAAGCTCCTACGAACACTTTGTTAGGGCAAATTTTATTTCCTTTCAGCCTTGTAATTAATCTGAAATCCTAGCTGATGAAACGTGCTTTAGTTTCCAAGGAAGTGCTTTTGTGGCCTGTGCTTTTGCCATAACTGTATCCCCCGCCCTTAAGAGATGTTTACTACTCAGATAAATTTTGCAAACCTCATGTGTTTCTGTCCTCATCTTTGCAAGTAGGTGGCCATGCACCCTGTTAACAAGTTTGTTGACATGTTTTTTTTCCCTTCATTGCTATTATTGCCAAGCTTGCTTAACTCAGTGTCTCCATGTGTTGCATTTTGCCCTGCATCTCTTCTGCAGAGCCTTTTCTCTTCTCTGCTTTCATGTCTCTTCCCACTGAGCACTCTCTAATCCCACATCTTTCTCTCTTTTCATGGGCTATTTTAAGTGCTTTTTATTTCCTGTGTGTTGTGTTATGTTGTATTTTTCCTCTCCCTGTCTCCCCTTTCTGGATGTATCACTATTAAAAGTTTGCTCTCTCATGCCTTTTTCTATTGAAAGGTCTGTACTCTGATAATCTGAGCACCAGGTTGGCACGGAACTTGGAGGCACTCTGCAGGGAGAGAATTGAGTTGTGTTCATTCCAGCTTCCTGCTGACCTCCATTGTTGAAGCTATGCTAAATAGGCAGAACTCAACCATACAGATAAGTTTCAATCTTGTGTCAAAGCATCTATTGGAAGATATAAAGCAAAGCTAAAAAAATGAATGTGCATGGAGGAAAAAAAGCATTTTTAAAACCCTCTGCTGCAAATTTGCTTTTATCATGGACTTTTCATTGCTATTTCACGCCTATGACTAAAACCATAAAACACAAACCCTTTACCAGATATCCATCGCTGATTATGGAGAATTCTGTGCTCAGTTCCGTTAACAAAAACAGGAATTGTGCATCAGCTCGAAACAATGAGCCAGAATCTGTCTGGCAGTTGCACCTATATATGCATGCCAGCAAATCTTCATTAGAGAAGGGTAAGGGTAGAAAATGTCTACCCTAATTCTGGCTTCCATTCAAACCTGAGAAAGAAGAGCCTCTCTTGAAGCTCTCCACAACTAAAACCTGAGAGCAGTTTCATGGCCGGGCACTCAGGTGTTTTATTGCCTAAGATTTTGACCCAGCACTGGGCTCTGTACATCCACTGCCCCTTCCATGCTGGTAGGAATAATCTGCTTGGTGAAGAAGCTGGGTGTCAGACTGGAGGGAGCCAGAATGGGAAAGCACATGAATCCTGCCAGTGCAGGGGTTTTTTGGTGGCCATTTGGTTATGTTTTGGGGCGCAGCTATAGCGAGGCCAGCTCCCCTTGACTCACCACCAGCAACACTGGGAACCAGAGACTCCACCTTACTCCTCCTCATGCAGTAAAGCACTTATGTCTTTGCATTCCAAGGTTGTCAACACAGTGGCACAGCTGCCAAGGTTTGTACCATCATAATGTGTTAATTTGAATAGTGGCTAATAAAGTTGCGTAGAACCATACATTTGTTCTTTAAAAAGAGCTGCGCGGATTTAGTGCTGGTGAAAGGTGTTACATTTACAGCCCTATGGAATGCAGTCCTCTCTTTATCTACAGGGCAGCAGCAGGACAAATTTTCCACACATGCTATCCTGTAAGGAAGGCCCTGATCCTAGAAATAGCTTCATACAGGCAGACTCCTGCTTCCGTTGACTAAAAAGGGGCTCCACAGTAGTGCAGGAATATGGCTTCATGGAGCAGTTTGCAGAATCAGGATGTGAATTTCCTCTCAAGCCATGTGCACTGGATTATAACTCGTCTTACTTTCCTTTCGTTCCTAGTCTTCCTTTAATCCCACTTTCCTTATTGTTTACATGTTTGCTCACTGACTTTCACCTGTCCAAGTGTTTCCCTTTGTCAGATGCCTCCTTACCTTTGCATTCCAAGCCAAGAGGAAGAAATTTTTTCTCTTTGACTCTGATTCTCTCCCTGCTCTTGTCATCTTCAGTGGTTGGTTTCTAACTGCTCTGGAAATATCTGGTTCCCATGGAAGCAACCCTGATAAAATGTAAGCTAGAGAGAGCTCCACAGTTCCTCATTAAAAGTATTTCTTTGTTTCTAGAGAAATTCAAGTGTTCTGTGTGATTATTCATTTGTGTCACTCTGATGTGACAGATACCATGTCAGCTATCTAAGGTATAGAATACTCTCACTCTAACCATGCTTCAGGATCCATAAAAGGTTTGTCTTCCCAGTGATAATCACATTGTGTTGTCTTTGGCCTGGCACTGTAACAGTGGGAAATATTGGATGGACATCAAGTTCTTCTGTCAGCTTCACATCTTTTCTATACATCCTTAATGCAGCCAAACTGATTTGGAAAGCACTGTTTCATTCTTAAGCTGTTATGTCAAAGTTTGCATTAACTTTGAAAATGTGTTCCCTTTTATCAAGTCTATCATGCCCAGAAATAATGATTAAAATAAATATGTAAGATACAGCCAACACTGTAAACTGTAGCATGGAAAGAAATTGCCTTCTCCCTCTGTCCTTTCATTCTGTATCAGATAACAAATCAACAGTGTGCAGACTTGGCCTTTGGAAAAGTATGTTGACTAAAGCATAACAGGAGTAACGCAGGCTGATCACAATAGAGAGCCAGTATCATGCAGAGCATAACAAGAATAACACATGCTAAACACAACAGAAATTGAAAGAATAAACAATACAAATCACAGAATCCACATTTACTGAAAAGGTCTCAGCCTAAGTAAAGCCACCTCCCATGATAAATCACATCACAGAGATCCCCCTACATCATGTGAGGATTTTACCTTCCTTCCCTTTGAAAAGGCCATAGGGCCTGTCCCTAAATCTGCTCAACATCTTACATGTCTATACATAAATGCAAGGAATATGGAGAATAAACAGGAAGAACTGGAAGTACTGGTACATTAAATTAGTAAATTGTTACTTAATTGTTGTCACAGAGACTTGGAGGGATAAATCTCATGACTGGAATATTGGTACAGAGGAGTATAGCTTGTTCAGGAAGGACAGGTAGGATAAAAAGGGAGGAGGAGGTGTATTATATATCAGGAATATATATACTTGTTCTGAAGTCAGAAGAGGGTGGGAGGCAGACCAGTTGAAAGTCTCTGGGTGAAGATACATGGGGTAGAAAATAGGGATGACATAATGGTAAAAGTCTACTATAGACCACCAAATCATAAAGAGGAGGTGCATGAGGTATTTGGCATATCCAAAACACAAAATCTGGTAGTAAGGAAGGACTTGAACTACCCACACATCTGTTGGGAAAGTAATATGGCAAAACACAAAATTTCCAGTAAGCTTTTGGAATGTATTAGGAGCAACTTTTTGTTTCTGAAAGTGGAGGACATTACTGGGGGACAGCCATTTTAGACTTGATTCTGACCAAAAGGGAGGAATTGGTAGTGAATCTGAAGGTGGAAGGCAATTTGGGTGAAAGTGATCATGAAATTATACATTTCATGATTCTAAGGAAAAGCAGAAGTGAGAGCAGCAAATAAGGACAATGGACTTCAAAAAAGCAGACTTCAACAAACTCAGAGAATTGGTAGGTAAGGTTCCATGGGAGGAAAATCTTAGGGAAAGAGGAGTTCAGGAGAGCTGGCACTGTCTCATGCAGTTAATATTTAAAGGCCCAACTGAAAACTATCCCAATGAGAAGGAAAGAGAGGAAGAATGTTAAGAGTCCAGTATGGCTCCATCAGGAGATCTTTAATGACTTAGAAAAAGTAGAAACATGGACGAATTAGTAAGGAGAAGTACAAAAGAAGAGCACAAGCATGTAAGGACAAAATCAGAAAGGCTAAGGCACAAAATGAGGTGCACCTAGCAAGAGGCATCAAAGGTAATAAGAAGAGGTTCTTTAAATATGTTTTGAGCAAGAGAAAGACAAAGGTAAGTGCAGGTCCTCTATTTAGTGGGGAAAGAGAGTTAATAGCTGATTTACATCAAGAAGGCAGGGGGTGTTTAATGACTATTTTGGCTTAGTCTCTGCTAAAAGGGTTAACAGTGACCAGATACTCAACACAATTTTAACAAGGGTGAGGAAAGCAAGTAAAAATAGAGTAAGAACAGGTTAAAGAATATTTAGGTAAGTTATATGTATGCAGGGCCTCATGAAGTTCATCTTAGGGTACTTCAGAAACTAGCTGAAGCAATCTCGGAACTGTTAACAATTATCTTCAAGAACTCATGAAGAATGAGTGACGTCCCAGAGGAGTGGAGAAGAGCAAACATAGTACCTATCTTTATATGTGTGGCCACCTAGGAGTTCATGGTTGTCACTACACTGTATTCTGTGAGCAGTTGGAATCTCAAAGCAGCAGTAGGGGCAAAACTTAGATCCTCCTGCTCAAAAAGTACAGGCCTCTATCAACTGAGATAAAGGAAAATCTCTGCTAGTTGTTAGAATTATAGAATTGGTGGTGCACAGTTCAGGAGTTCTGATTCTTTCCAGCAGAGAACTATAATACAGATACACACTAGAAGAATGCAGAAAGAAATGTATTTTTGAAGTACACAATAATATATAGTTCCGCCAAGATGCTAGGATTATAAACTTCTAATCATTAGAGATAGCCAGTCTGGAGTAACTCACTTCATAGTTAAATTACCTCCTCCTCCCCTGCAAAAACAAAACACCCCACACTGCAGCTTTAACATTACTTTTAGCCTTTCACTGGTACATACCTGTAATTAAGTGCTCTCTAATAGAATGCAAATAGTAAGCAATGTCATTATCCAACCCTTTAATTGTGATGGTAACACAAATTGAATTCTATAACTGTTAGCCGTCTGCCTATAGTACAGTATGTGCAGTCAAATTTACAATGTCCCATTCGCTTTATGACAAAAACCCATGAGCCTTTTATATTAAATCAAAGAGCTCTCTGGCGAAGTGCTTCCTATTATCTGTGTGATGTATTGTTGTAGAAGTAGTGCAGCTGGCCATCCACCGCTCTCTCTCAAAGAGAAAAATCTATAGGCAAAGATGAAAGAGATATTACAAAAAATGTTATAAAGCCACAAGAATTTTTTTAAGAAAAACCTTGAAAGCCATAAATATATTTAATTGTGAATCTTTCTCATCCCTGTCACAGCTGAAAAGGACAAAGACACAGTCTTTAAAAATGAAGAGGAAACTCAACTGACTAAAATTAGAACCAAAAGAACTTGAACTTCTTTCTTTTCTAAGAAGTTGAAAATTCTCCTGGTGAAATGTGAAGCCCTATGGATTTATTTTTAAAAAAGATAATGGTTAAAATACCCCAGTGTTTTTGGCATCCATATATAATACTTAACTTTATATTTTATTTAAATAACATCTGTCTACTTATGTCTTGCATGTCATGTAAGTCCTGTCACTGAAGACATTTAACAGTAGACTAGACAATTAAGAATGCGCTAGACAACCATCTTGCCCTTGTACAGGGCTGGACGTTAGCCTAATACAGTAGGATAGCCTTATTTTGACTATGATTTAAAAGTGTGAGTAGGCCTTGTTTTAGAAGGTGTTAGTGAAATCAAACTAGCTACCATGATCTGACAGTACACTTTTAAATCCTAGTCTACTCATAACAGGCAGGGAGAGGTAGAGCCAATGTGGGAACATGTGCTGCACCATCTTAAACTGTAGTTCAAGAGCCACACTGCCTATGCGCAGCAGGATTCTCCAGGGGGCACTGTTCTTCCTTGAGTCACAACGCCTTCTGGAGCTGTCAATTGTATTGTGCACATCTGCCCTGTCGCCAGTGGGAGTCTGTCTCTTTGAAACCACAGGGGCTACTCCAGTGCATGCAGTTAAGCATATTCCTTGTGTTTTTGCAGGTTTAGAGCCAAAAAAAACCCCTATACAACCCAAAGATAGGGTCTGTTTATAAACTTTGAATGCACCTCTGGATTTGGATTGTGAACATCCTCAGACCTGATTTTGTTTGAGTTTGAATAGGTCCTTTAATGGTAAAAAAATTTTTTTTAATTACATATATCTAAAAATTGTTACATTGCCATTGTACAATGCAGTTGTTACATTGCCAATTTTAAAAAAGTTTTATGACTATAATTTATGCACAATATCTAGCTCCTCTTCCCCAGGTTTTCTTCCCCTTAAAATACTTAACAAAATGTAACTACACCATAACATCAGGGGTATTCTGAAACAAAAGTATGATACAATTTGAGATGAAAGGTTTTTGCAAAGAGAAATGGAATTAAGGCAATACTTAGATGATCTGAGAGTTTGGTTTAGGCATCTCTCTCTCCTGTATCCTGTTTTTAGTCCTTATTTTGTTTGATGTAGAGACTTAGACCAACATTGCTCTTGCTGAGAAGAAATGTTTTCTGTACTGCACTTTGTTTCAATGTTGAGTATGGAGCATTATATACATCAGACTTATTAGTCTCTAAATTCACTCCTCACTTTCATCTTGAATTCTAATTATATTTAATTACTTAAAACATGATGCAGATTCTCCATTTTCTTTAGATATTTGATCTTTTGACTGTTTGCTAACCACCATAGTGAAATACAATAAACAGATCCTGTCTTATTGAGAAGGTTTTATTTAAACAAATTTGTTTAAATAAATGGTTTTTAATATGGGGCACCATGTTTTCTGTATATTCTGAAGTAGCAGGTAGCATGGCAAGAGTTATGTGCTTGATAGGTAGAATTTGTTTGTGATTTCAAATTCAGGGACTTCCTGAGTTTTGTGATTGGAATAGGAATAAATCAGGCCCAGATTAACCAATTAGCCCTCAGTGCACTTGTACAGGCCCCCCCAACCACTGGGGGAAAAAACAAAACCAAAATTGAGTGGTGCTGCGACCCCTCCTTGCTCCAGGTTGCAATGCCATACGCTCATATTTGGCCTGGCCACCCCTCTTGTCCTGGGGGCAACTTGGTGGGCTATGGGAGTGAGTGGGGAGAGATTCGCAGTCTGCGGGGTTGGAAGCCAGTGGGGAATGTTGGGAGAGTGGGGTTGGGAGGCTGTGGTCAGTGGATCTAAGATGTTGGGGGCTGTCAGGGTAAATTTTGGATGGTGGCAGATTGTTGGGATATATGTGGAGTGTGAGGGATATTCAGGGGTATGTCTGTGGAATGGGGTGGGAGGGGCACTTGAGGGTGTGGATGTTGCGGGGGAGAGAGGGACATTCTGGGATCTATGTGGGGTGGACAATGTATGGGGCAGGGGTGCTTTAAGGAAGGTGGGAAGTCCCCAATATTCTTAGTGTGTGAGGCTCCAACGTTCTTTAATCTGAGACTGAGATAAATAATAAACTGTCAGGAATCCTATCCGTAAGCCTCTCTATTTTGGTATTCTGCATAACATTTCCTTTCCCTTGGTTATAACTTTATATTATGTGCTATTCACCTCATTCAACAAGGTGCATGAGATAATATCTTTTACTGGACCAACTTCTGTTGGTGAGAGAGACAAGCTTTCGAGCTCACACACAGTTCTTCATGTCTGTGTAGCTCGAAAGCTAGTCTCTCTCACCAACAGAAGTTGGTCCAATAAAAGATATTACCTCAAACACCTTATCTGTCTAATATCCTGGGACTGACACAGCTACCGCAACGCTGCATACATCCAACTAGTTAGCATTTATTCATCTTTTGCTGAAAGCTACTCAATGTTAAGGCATTTTCCATGGGTCTTACAAAGTTAAACATGTGTTTATGAAAAACAAGAGCTAAATAAACACCATTAAATTAATCAAATCCTCTGTGCCAGTTGTAAATCCAACACAAAGCTTTCATCAGCCTTATTCCCCTTCTATGGTTTTCAGTATGCCCCGAGCGCTAAACTGCTTTAACAGAGAAGGTATTTGATCAAACTACATTATGGTATAGAGTTTTGTTGTTCTTCACT
This sequence comes from Mauremys reevesii, assembly GCF_016161935.1. NCBI lineage: Eukaryota > Metazoa > Chordata > Testudines > Geoemydidae > Mauremys > Mauremys reevesii. The sequence continues at coordinate 88,810,456 of NC_052629.1, forward strand.
TTCTTTCTTTTTTTTTTTTTATACCGGCAAAGTGTGCTATTCATACTGTTGTGCTAATTTGTTTGTCTGAGCCTGACATTAACAATTAAATACATCACAGGCATCTACATGCTAAAAGCTTTGGAGGCTTGAAACAATAGTGGGTCTCCTGACTGCCAAAATCATCTTGCTCCCTAGAAACTTGCTTAGCTGTAATGTCAAGTGATTTTGTTTTTTAAACTGTTATAATACAGCCAGCAGATATTTCTGAGCTGTGTATATTTAATATGGAATTCCTCTTCATTATCTGTCCTAAACTCCTGAACAGTGTTGCTTTGCACTGTTAGTTACTGCAATCCACACAAGAGGTGACTGCATTTCTGTGGGGGGTAAACTTGCATACAATGCACATAACACATATTCTGTTAAATAATTGGGATCTTTCTTGACTAAAGATATTGAAAGGATGGTCTTGTGATCAAGACACAGGACAAGGAGCTAGGAAATTAAAATTTTATTTGCTCTCCTACTGACTTGCTGTGTAATCTTGGGAAATCACTTAGCACCTCTCTCTGTTTCCCCTTCTTGAAAAATGACCTATTAACATCACAAAGGTTCTGGGAGGCTTAATTGATAATTGTGAAGTACTTCAAGATTTTGTGATGGAAGGTGCTACAGCAATGTAACATTTCCTATATATGTTATCACAAAATACACTTAAGATATGTCAAGTATAAGATATCTAAAGCCCTTAGCCTAATGTATGTTATCCGTATATATGCTATGGAATGATTAGCTGTTATATATGTACTTCATTAGAATACAGAAAGAACCACAGTCTGGCTGAATTTAAAGGAACATAACATACATATATGTGATTGATCTTGAGTTTTTGAAATGTACAAATTAAGATGCAGAATGACAATTTGGAGGTCATAGCAGCAGAATTTGGGTTTTGTCCTTAAGCATTGTTGTTTTCTTTTACAGTTTGCCCAGCTGGTGTCCATCTCCAAAACTCTGGGTGTGGAGAAGTTCCCTCTAATTGAACAAACATTCTACCCAAATCACAAGGAAATGGTAGGTGCAAATAGTAACATTAAAAGCCAATTACTGTATGGATAGAACTGGAGCTATAATCACCCATGATTCATTCATTCACTGTCTATTTTTTTAAATGTCCTTTTGGAAATTTCCAGTGGCATAATACTGGGTAACCTCTTGAAAGCATCTTTGTGGTAATTGAAAGATTACTGCCTTCAGCTTTGAGATAGACAAACTGGTTCTAACAAACAAAAGAATATAAATGCTAAAGTGCAGGGAATACTTCATGGAAGTGTTGCCAGTCTAGTCCTGTGTGATCCATCCCAGAATACTTATCTTATTGGTTGTGAGTAAGGCTGTGTGAAATGTTTGCATGGAACCGCAAACCTATTTAAAATCAGGGTTGTTTCAGTAACTCTTACCTTCATTCCCCTGAGCTGATGCTGTTCACAATTCCCAGATTTTCTGCTCACTCAACAAATGCTCACACCTCACCCAGTTCCCCCACATACTTCATACCTTTTGATTCAATTCTTCAATGGTTCCACAAATCCAGGGTCTTTCAGAAGCCCAATGTGGCTGCTTCCCCAAGCGTCGTCTTTGAGGAATCGCCAAGTAAGGGCTACTACTTCTCTTAATCCAGGAATTTCTGGGGGTTGAAGGTTCCTAGCCAGCCATACACGCCACATGGCACCAGGTGCAGATAACAATCCTGATCCTAATGCCAGCTTCCTATCTGTTAAACAAGCTGCTGAGGCCCCATAACCCCAACTCAGTAGTCTCAATAGCTAAGCAACCACATTAAGGAGGACAAATGTCATAATCCCTAGTGCATGGTTGCTAGGTAACACTGGGAGTTCCCTAGATGACTCACCAGGAATTTTGGGGTAGCTCTGCAGGCAGCTCAGTTCACAGTCAGCTGGCAGCAGGAGCAGGTGAGTTTTACTCCCTTCCTTTTATGGGGGAGGGGAGCAGATGCTTTCTGCTTCCATATGAAGACCCACATATGTGTTGGGATTCCCTCTGAGACCTCTTTCCATTCAGCTTCCCAAGAACTCAGTTTGGCTCCCGCCTTTGTCACTCAGGTGTCTTTGTTTGGCATACAGCATTGCTGCACTGAGTTGATCAGAGTCAGACGCAGCAGGGATTGATGCAGGGTACACCACAGATTCAAAGTTACACACAAAACTTCTCCCTTTATGTACATTACATGTCTCATTGCATTTACTATACATTGCATCACACATTTTTGGATTGGCCTGGATACTTTTCAGGAACCAATCCCTGTGCAAAATCCACTGCCCCCACACTGTCTTTGCTTCGAGGACTTCTTTATTTCATCTCTACATTCCTAATTTCTTTTGTCCCTTGTTATCTAGTTCACAGTAAATAGTTCCCTGCATATTCTCCTTCTTGTCTTAGTTGGCTCAGACAGTCTGTCTTCTTAGCCTGCTGACCTGTTTACTTGTCTTATTTAGCACAGACATTCTGTTTTCAACCTGATGATTTATTCCCTCCCTAATTCTCTGTTCCACAAAATCAGACCTCCCTCCATGTGTTAATTGGCCAGGCCTCAGCTACAATATGGAGCGGGTGAGGTGGAGGCTTTACACTGCAACTCATTTAATAAGACACTGAAGGAGTCAGGACTATCCATCTGACGTCCTCCAAAGACCGGTGGAGGTTCAAAGGTGACACCTGTTCCCTGGAGTTCTGTGGGTGGGCTGTGGGAAAACCTTGGTCCTTTCTGAAGATATCAAAAGGTAAACACAGAGGGAGGACCGAAGTGCTGAGAGTAAATAAAGGTGATTGTTTTCTGGAGATTCAGGTTTATGTAGAATATTCAACCTGCTAGCAAACCTGCAAGAGATGGTCCTCCACCCACATTTAGACCCTACAGGATCTGCGTGACTGGTACGGGCTTAGTGTCTTATCTTACAGCCTTCTTTTAATTTTTCTTTTATTATTGTTTCTAAATGTAGATTCTTCTATAGCTATATTTGTCTAGAGGAGAGGCATTCAGCCCTGCAGAGCTGGAGAGCCATTTGCCCTGGATCGAAATAGCAATGAGGCACAAAGCAGTCTCAGCACAAAGCCCCAACTTTACCTTTCAATATCTGTGTAATGTTGCATCATCGTGACTCAAACGTACCATGTACTGCTGCAATGCCATGATTTGAACATTAGCAATCAGCAGTCAGTGATAGATCATTGAACCATGATTGCTGTGTAGCTCCATTTGACACTACATTACTCTGGATAAAATCCTGCCTGACCCTATTAAAATCAATGGCAAAACTCCCTCTGACCTCAGTTGGCTACAATTTCATCCACAGTCCCCCATCTCCTTCTCTTCCGATTATTCTACTCTGTCTTCTCAGCTTTTGTGAGGGAGGCAAAATCCTTGTTCCTTTTTATGGCTGCCTGGTGCAGAATCCTGGCTGTTATGGATTATTAGGTTAGCACTCCCATCATTTCTCCTATCCCATGTGCAACTTCAAGTGAGAGGAGCTTCAATAATAGCCACATATTTGATGTGAAAGGTGAACAGGAGCTCTCCAGGAAGAAAGTTACTGATCAAGAGCAGTGAATCTCATGCAGTCCAAACCCCCAAGGATCTTTGGAGAAGAGGGAGGACTTTCCCTGACACAAGCGTAGATACATTTGGTAGCAAGGTCCAAAACTTTTGTAATTTCTCCAATTTTTGAAAAGTGAAAGATGAGAAATGAACAAGTGTCCTTTGTTTTGGTGATGAATTCATTATAGACAGAGACTAAGAATCACACCTTTTCAGATCATAGTATACCTTTTCACATGCTAGATACTGTACATTGTGTTAGCATACTGAAGGTGGCCAAGAATAAAGATGGTCAGTATTGACCTTCATGAGACTCATTTGTGCTCTTTTAATTATTTTGCTAGCCTATAAAAAGCCTATTTTTGCTTGTACATCAGCTAATTCGAAATTACAAAAATAGAGAATAAAATATCCCATTGCTCAGTCACAAGGATTTGTTGAGGTTCCAGTTACTCTGCTTGTACCTCGCATATAATGCCCTGCAGAAAGACCACCATCTCCCCAAGCTCCACTGCTGGCTGCTATCTTAAAGCATAGATTGAATTCAGCTCCTGAAGTTGAAATGAAAATTTGGAAAGCTATGAATGTGTGTTTATTTGTGAGTGCATAAAATATTGTTTGACAGATGATGGGATTGTTAACATATTGCAAGATGCATTTGAGAGTTGTTTCTTGTCCTCTTACCTATTTGGATCCTACACAGTAATAGTTAGTGATTGAGCAAGGAGGTATTATTTTGCCTTTTGTTGAACTTCTGATTGCAAAAGGCTTGACTGAGTTTGTGGAGTGTTGACAATTTCCTGTATTATGAATATTATTTTGAAGACAACTCTTCTTTGTCTCTGTATTGGATTGTCATGTATATTTCAAATGTGCTACAGTGACTTCGGAAAGTTAGATGTAGATTTGTTTGTTTGTTTTTCCCTCTGAAAGAAGTTTTGGAAACTCTGTGGCTCAGAAAAAATATACTAGATAGCTTTTATTGGAATTTCTGTGGAGAGATGTAAGATGATCCAGTGGGGGATGTTTTCTCAGTAGATGAGGTGAAGCCGTATCGGGGTAATGAATGTTTATTTATATGTTATTAATATCCAGCTTGGTTTGAGATTGCTTTTACCTATACAGATAATTTCTGATTTTTAAAGAAGGTATTTTTCTTCTTTTTCTGTACATCCTGGTCCCGTTTCTCCCCCAGGCGTAAACTAGAACTTGTTTTCTCCAATTTAAAACTGTGTATCTTGGGATAAGAGGGTATTCCAAAGCTCTGAGAGTAGGAGATTTTGAACTCAGCAGGCTTGATGTACTGTTATGCTTCTATTTCTTTTGCTTCTTTCATACTCTAGTGATCATTTGTGCCTGGCTCTCTTGTACTGTTTTTCCAAAGGCAATAAAAGGTAAGTAAACAAAGATAGCATTCTCTGATGCAAGCTTGGGAGCTGCTTTAATGGAAAGCTTTTTGGAACAGGGACATTTCACTAAAAAAAAGTGATTGAAACCTTACAAAATGGTGCTTTCTGAACTCATCATAGCTTGGGTCACGTGTTTGCAGCTTTCCTTTCAGGAATTAGTTTTCTTTTTTCACTACATTTCTGCCTCCTTACATTCTCCCATGAAAAAAGTGTCCTGTTCAGGCTTATTTGTAGGACACATTGATAACATTTAATCAGAATGATTTTAAGAACAGGAAGACAGTATTTAGTTATTCATAACTAAATGATTTCAGTAATAACCTTTGATTTTTTTTCATTTTTTTCACTTGCACAGCCTCCGTTCTCTTAGGTTTTTCCAACTGTGAATATGAGTCAGATAAGTTACATTCAAATCAAGACCAAATGATATAGTAAGCTGTATTTCATACTTGACCTTCAATGTAATACAAACACTCACATACTGAAGTTATAGGAACTGGAAAGCGGACATTCTCTTTTAAAAATAGATTGTTGCTGTAATACATGAATGCTAATACAGTGAAAATCTTAATATGAAAATACACGTTGAAAGCTTTACTGTAGATGATTTTTTCCCCCTACCGTCCTTGTCAATATTGTAAAATAAGTACTCATTTGGAAGTATCCTTTTAAAGCTCAACTTCCCGTGTTATTAGAAAGACAGATTCTCTGTTCTCCACAATGGAAAATCTAGTCAGATTTAAGTTCAAACAGAAATCAGACTCAACAGACACTAGTTTTGAAACACCTTATATTGGATAGTTTATGGCAAATCAATTGTAAAATGTTTGATAGACTGAATGTAGAAAACTGATATTTCATATAGTAAAATTCATACTTAAGAGTTTTGCTTGAAATATAAATCATATATAAATATTGAAGAAAAAACTTACAGTTTAGGATGAAAGAAGGCAATGTGTGTTATGTTCATTGAGTTTAAGGCCTGCTTACTTTATAATTTTAAAATATAAACAGAAGTACAATAAACAAGTTACAAAGCAGAAAATATCCATTTACTACATAGTGCTGTTCAAAATACACCATTACAATAAAATGAATTTGAAAACAAATACCCCACTGTACATGTACTATAGACTAAATTAGCCAGGTGTTTGATAGAAAATGTGTATGATCATAAAGCTATTGCAGCTTCATCTAGGAATTGTTTTGGTATGACAGAAGGCAATGGGTTCTAGTTAACTACATATACCTATAGAGTATATTCAAATATATGCACTGCACTAGCAGTAAATCACACTACCAAAAATTTTATCTGCAGTTCATTTTTGTTTTTGGAAAACGCGTAGCTTTCACAGCATATAATTTGTATAAATAATCATAATACAAAAATCTATGGATAAAATTAGTTTTTGCAAACTGCATTTTTAGAGCAGAATACTGGCAGGGTTTTATGTTTATCAGAAGAAATTAATGGTATTTTAATACATTACCTTAAATTAAAACAGCATAGTTGGTCTAAAATAAAATACAGGGTGAAATATTGATTATTAAGTAGTATTGGTGACCTACTCTTCCAAGAAGTAAAGCTTTCTGTCCCCAGAGGCTTTATTGACTACTGTGTTGTGTTCTATTGACTACTAATTCTTTTCTTGAATTATTACAGCCCATTAATATTTAATACATTTTATATAGATTAAGGACAAAATGTTCTCTGTACTGCAATAACTACACAATACTACTTTCTATTTTATTGTAAAGCAACAAGTATAAGCAAATTCAAATGCAAGGCAGAAGCTCTGATCTTATCCCACCTTTTGCTCCTAAGAAAGTGCAGTGTCAATGGTACTGGCATGTAGGATTATTCATTTTTTTTAATGTAAATCTCAGGTGCCGTGTGTGGTGCTAAATTAAGTTTTTCAGCCTTAGTGCTAAATAGTCTTCCTTTTATGTGACTAAATAAGATGTTAGAGGTTTCTAACCTAGGTATTTTTGTTTGTTGGGGTTGGATTGTTTTAGTTATTTTATGGTTTCATTTTTTTCACAGTCATCCCAAAAAGAGATGATTATGATTTTCATGCAAGTACCAATATATGAGAACCAACAAGACAGATACCCCCCAACTTGATGTGTTGCATAAATATGTAAATCCTTAGCCAGAAAATATTTAAATATATTATTTGTTATGCTATTACAGAAGCATCTTCAAACTTGTTATTGTCTATTGTGTAAACATTGATTTACTCAATTGTAAAAATATATTGATGCCATAGGGGCATCAACAGAGACAATAAACTAAAGAGTGTCATGACAACACATAGTTATACAAGTATGCATTGTTTGCCCAATGTAATAGACATTTGTGCACCTTCCATTGAGTTGAATGGAACTACTGGTGAGCATAAACTTAAGCATCTGCATAAGTTTTTGTACGATTGCAGTCTTAGAGCTGCATGGCAAACTAAGTATAGATAAAAACAATGAGGCGTCCTTGTGGCACCTTAGAGCAATGGTCCCCAACCTTTTTCATCTGGCAGATGCCAGATGACGAGCCATGGAGGACCGTGGCAGCGGACAAGCATCTGCCGAAATTCCGCCGACAAGCGTCAATAGGCATCACCACCAAAATGCTGCCAACAAGCAGCAGCATCCAGAGGCGTCGCCGCCGAAATGCCGCCAGTCGGCATTTTGGCGGTGACGCCTCTGGATGACACAGTTTGTCGGCGGCATTTTGGCGGATGCTCGTCCACTGGCCAGTATGCGGGTGCACTTAGACACCCCGGCGGGCACCATGGCGCCTGTGGGCACCGCGTTGGGGACCCCTGCCATAGAGACTAGCAAATTTATTTGGGCATAAGCTTATTTCCAAATAAATTAGCTAGTCTCTAAGGTGCCACAAGGACTCCCCGTTGTTTTTGCTGATACAGACTAACACGCCTACCACTCTGAAATAAGTATAGACACTATTCAGAAAGTAGGATTCTTAACCCCATAAACTATAACAATTCCAAAGACCATTTACTCCATTACTGTATCATGATGTATCATTCAGTAAGTTCCAAAGCTACTGAATCCATTCATATCAAATAGATGGCTCTATTCAAACCTGAACTATTTTTGAGGTTCAAAGTAATTAAATCTAACTATTGTTCTCAGTTTTCATATGGCAGCTCCCTTTGCATTAATACTAGCCACATCTGGAATCTACGTGGCGAAATTCAAAAACACAATGAGGAGCAGAATATTTTTGAGGTGGTTCTAACCTGGCAACATTCAGGAGATATTGGAAATGTCAGAACAGAGTCTATCTCATGAAGATTCCTACTCAGTTTCTCAAACCCAGAGGTTCAGATAGATGTGGATAATTATTCTCAGCTTTGGTGCCAAACTTTTGAAGTTTACCATCCCTTATTAATTTGCCTCTTTAAACTTAGAAACAAACTCGAATTAAGTTGAATCGAACTACTCTTGTAGTGTAGACATACCCTTAGAGTACGCATGCTCAGTATTGGGTTTTCAAATGTTAAAATCTTGCCTTTTTTCCCCCCAACCTCCAAAAAGATAACACCTTTCTGGTACTTTTTGCAAGCTGTGAAATTCATTGTCACAAAGTGCAAATGACTACCCCAAAAATGGTAAATTTTGTATTGAAATCTGAAGAATTAAAAATCGTCAAATAAATTTTGAGGGATTTCTTAAAGTCAATCTCAGGCTAGAAATGGGGCTTATAACAGTAGTGAAATATGATAGTAATATGGTCACATTTGTACAGAGGCTTTACTGGGTGCCATTACTACACTGACAATGCTTTTACTTTTCCTGTAAATCTAACTAGTCTACGGATGCATATTGTCATAATTTTTCTGTTGGTGTAATACCTAACCATTAGAACTTTTCTCTTTACAGTATGTGCCAATCCATTGGATCAATGAATTGGATAGGCGTTTGTGATTATCAAAGATATATATTTAACCTAATTACTAAAAAATGTTACAATACACGTGTAAGAAATAGGACATTTAAGTAACATACAAAAAAGAAAAGAACATAGAAGTTTTTAATCACAAAAATGTTTTAACTTGTTTAAACAAATATGAAGAAAACATGAATCTTTGAATCTTTTTTACAGCACATTGTTATAATACTTTACATATACACTGTACAATAATTATTTTTTTATCAGAAGGCTTCCATACAGAAAAAAAAATAGTTGTATAAAACATTCTTCACATATCGGAAAGACTGTTTTGGACTGAAACACAGGGTTTTCTTAATCTGCTAGGTAACTGGAGTAGGGGGCAAAAATCTGATCATTCTTTTGTTCTTCTACATTCATACTGGTAGAAAGGAAAGTTGTTGTGCCTCTGAGAACACAGAGGACCATTCTCAACTAAAGCCCCTGTATACAAAGCAGAACTTTATAAGCTACCTCCAAGAGATTTGTTCTTCTTCATGCCTGGGTGCCAATTCCACAAACTCTGTACTTTACTTGTACAGCACAATTTGTTTTTGTTTCTAAGCAACAGATACATAAGATGTTGGCGGTTCAAAGCTGTGAGCGTGCAAGGTTTGATGGAATTAGCCTCCCAGGCTTTTTAGGAAGTGATCATGTTAAGGTTCACTGATGTCAGTAAACACTTTCTCTGGCGGGGGGCCACCTCGGTACCAGCTGCAAGTGCCATCGCTTCGCTTGATACAGGCATAATGCTTGGCCTGGTGCCCATACAGCTTCCTTTCTATCAGCCAGTCTGTCCAGAGACACTCATTTGGTGTAGTGATTGAGCAGGGCACCATGTAGCAGGTAGTAATCTAAATGTGAAATGTGAAGTTAGTTCAGTGTACTCATCAAAATTTCCATTAGAATGACATTTCTCATTTGCTTCACACTTTTTCAGTGTATGAAAGTTTACTCACAACGTCTGTACTGATCTTGAAATACATAGTTATGGGGAAATGAAATAATTTATCAAATGTATTGTACATAAGACACTGGTTTTGCAGTTCCAACCAAGAGAAAAATTCTATTTCCTCTAAGAATTGAGCCTTGAACATATTACACAGTCACTGTTATTGCTGATTTCTATACTTACTTTGCAGCCACAGCCCATTTGGTACCTCTGGTTAAGACTCTTCTTTTGAGACAAGGATAGATCATCCCATGGTTCAATGTAATTGCATAAATGGATGAGAACTTTACCATCATTTAATATTTGGCCTATATGGGGGGAAATAACAAAAACAAAGTATGTGAAGCAGCGTGTACTGTAAACCCTAGTCTACATGGTGAGAAAACTCTAAAGTTTGAAACTAGTAGCTCCAAATAAGTCGGATTTCACGTGTTTTCAGTAACTGTTGTTTAAATTGCAAGTACAACAGCTCAGCTTAACTATTGTGCTGTTACATGCAGATTGAAAAATGTTAATATAATTTCTCAAAAGATGCTGATGGTCTGCCAACAAGGGACATGAAAACAGTACTATGTGAAACTAGAATTCAAAATCATTTTACAAACATCTGGCAGTAATTAAGGATCCTATCCTGCAAACACATTTGTCATGTGAGTAATCCAGTTAACCCAGTGGGACCACTCACGTGTGGAATTGTTTGCAGGATTAGGGTTTAATTTAGTAATAGGACAAAATAATGGACTGAGTCCTGCTAGAGAAAGGCCAGGCTTTGTAACAGAAATTGCTATTTACATAATGATACTGACCTCCTTTGTTAAAGCACTACGAGATCTACTCAGGGGTGAAAGTAGAAATAGGGACTTACTGGTACGGGGCTGGGTTGGGGCCGGCTCTGGCCCCAGGAAAGGTCAGATCCTTGGGCGGAAGGGGCAGGGATGTGGGGGTCCGAGCCAGCCCCGGCCCGCCCTGTACCAGTAAGTGCCCTCCCCCGCTGGGGTAGCAGTGGCAGCCGGGGGCTCCGGCAGCAGTTTAAAGGGCCAAGGGATCATCCACCACTACTGCCCGCTGCTACCCCAGGGCTCCGGCAGCAGGGCTCCAGCAGCTATTTAAAGGGCCCAGGGTTCCCCTGCCTCTACCGCACCGGCCCTTTAAATAGCCCCCGCCGCCTGGGGTAGTGGTGGCAGCTCTCCGGTGGCTAGTTAAAGGGCCCAGGGCAGTAGAGGCAGCGGGAGCCCCGGCCCTTTAAATAATCTCCGGAGCCCCCGCTGCTGCTACCCCAGGGCTCCAGTAGTGGGGCTCTGGCAGCAATTTAAAGGGCCTGGGGCTCCAGCCACTGCTGGGAGCCCCAGGCCCTTTAAATTGCCACCTGGGGAAGCGGGCCTTGCCGGTACGCTGTACCGGAGCGTACCAGCTTACTTTCACCTCTGAATCTACTGCTGAAAGATGAAAGGTACTATATATAGAGAGAGCCTTGCACGGATACAAAATTTGTATCCGCATCCAATCCACAATACGCAAAAATGGTCCATGGATATTCACATCTACAGATATAGGTTATACAAATACAAAGTGAATATCAGATCTGCAGAGCTCTAAATATATAAAACCAAAGTAGTAGTATCGGTATGTTACTCTGTAGATTTTTATGTTAGTATCACTTTGTTGTCCATAAATTACTAATTACAGTATTAATTCTATATTTGGTACAAAGTCAACTAGATAAATCATTAAACAGTGTGGGGGTTATAAGGATTTTATATGTTAAGATTTGTTTGCCTTTTACCTGTGAGGAGATACTGCTTCTTGTTGTTAGCTTCTAGTTTCACTCCACAGAGAGATGAATCAAAAGGAGTATAGACATACTGAACATCGTTCAGTTTTTCAAACCCCTTAAACATCTGAAATTTTTCCAAAAAAATAAAAATGCGTTATTGCACCAAGAAATTTATTTGGAAACAAAAATATGACTTGAGTAAGCCAAAACTTTAGGGTAGATGAACAATATTTGAACAAAATTTTGAACCTCAACAGCTCCCATGGGCAGTGACGGAAATAATGGCTTGATGTTTCTCTATGAAATAGGGATGAGCTCAAGCTGTGAAGTCTGAATCTATATCAGAACTTCAAAACCTTCCCTACCATTAAAGGTTTTCAGATCAGAGGTTTGGCCCAATCTGTAATTTAAAACGAAATTTATTCCATTGTTGAGGTAAAAGGCAAGGGAATTATGTCTGCATTTTATAGAATTACATATTTTAAAAGGTGCACTCTTCAGGAGGGGTTTCATAGACCCTCAAACCATTCCAATTTTGAAAATGTAAAAGACTCTTTATTGGCATCTTACATTTAAGGAGCAATGGAAGAATTCAGCCACACTGCAGATACCAAGCCATTTAAAAAAGCACATTACAGTTTTGACTCTCCAGAGATGCAAGTTGATCTCATTGTATTCATTTGGACAAATGTTTTCTTTGTTACAATAATGGGGTGTCCTGTAAGGAACATCATGCAATTAGCTTGAGAATCCCAGATTCTAATTTCTGTCCTTAGTGCAAGCTGTTAAAAACTGCAGAGGAGACTGTTGATACCCTTCCAGTAAAACATTAGTGAGCATGCTCCTCTAGATAGATTTTCACACAAGATAGATCCACTGGTGGTGCAGTGAAAGAACCTGTGCGGAATAAAGTATACTTTTGCACAACTCAGTGGATGCTGCCTGGACATATTCAGGGCCAGAACTTGGCCTGCTGTGATTTTGGTCTAAGAATAATTGGAGTTTTGCCTTCATAAGGAGTATGGGAACAGGCCCTTAGAGTTTACAGGCTGCAGCACTCAACTGAAACTGGAAGTTTTAGTAAAAAGCCCGTGCAATAAATATGCAGCATGCTATCCAAATAGCACTTCCATACTCAGCTCTGAAATACATTTTTAACATAACACTTGCAAAACAAGTCTAATTGTACCCAATCAGTAGAGGTGCTAATCAATTTCAAAATGCCTGTCATCACCTACAATATGATATAACTTAAACTCCATCACAAAGAAGGCCCCTTTTGTTTACATCATACTGTGTGTTGACAGTTGCAAGGTTCACAGCTTCCAAATACAATTGGCATTACTGGAAAAAAAATTAGTCATACTCAAATTCTTCTCAGGGGATTTAAATACTGCATGGGACTTGCAAATATATTGTAAATGTGTTGGTTTCTAAAGCCTCTTGATTAAAGAATGAGAAAAAAGTCAAGAATTGATTGTTGCCATTGGATCTCTGATGTAAAACAATCTGAAATACTTTGTACAAGAAATAAACACCCAGGATAAAAAAAGTGTTCTATCCCTAATGCAAAGAGCCACCTATGCAAACAAAATAAGGATGTCCAAAATTATTAAATCACAACTTTGGTGTTTGTTTATATTTATGTTAAACAAAATTAATTCAAATTAGCTAAGCCTGCAAATCTTGTGCTGATACACACGATCCTCTCTATAAAGTGGCCATAAGAAGCAGCAGAACCGTGTGCGTGTTGCAGAGACACTGCTTCTAATGATAACATTGAGCCTGAATTTCAGAATTTTGAGTCCTTACAGCTCATGTTGAAGTCAATGGCAGCTGTAAGGGCTCAGCACCTCTGAAAATTAGGCCACTGATTCTAAAAGTAATACAACCATTGTATTGCTTGGGGTGTATTCTCTTAGGGTACATCTACACAGCAAAAACAAAAAGATCCCTGAGGCAATGAGTCGCAGAGCCCGGGTCACTTGAAGGGCTAAAAATATCACTATAGACGTTTTGGCTCTGGATGAGCCTGGGCTCCAAGACCCTCCCACCTTGCCGAATTTCAGAGCCATGACTACAGTCCAAGCTTGAATTTTGACTCTGCAGCATGAGCCTGAGTCAGTTGACCTAGGGTATGTCTACACTACGAAAGTAGGTCAAATTCATAGAAGTCAGTTTTTCAGAAATCGTTTTTAAACAGTCGATTGTGTGTGTCCCCACACAAAATGCTCTAAGTGCATTAAGTTGGTGGACTGTGTCCACAGTACCGAGGCTAGTGTCGACTTCCGGAGCATTGCACTGTGGGTAACTATCCCACAGTTCCTGCAGTCTCCACTGCCCATTGGAATTCTGGGTTGAGATCCTGATGGGGCAAAAACAGTGTCGCAGGTGGTTCTGGGTACATGTCGTCAGGCCTCCCTCTCCCTCCCCCTCCCCCCTATGTGAAAGCAACGGCAGACAATCATTTTGCGCTTTTTTTCCTGGGTTACCTTGCCAACATACCACGGCAAGCATGGAGCCCACACAGCTGACCGTCACCGTATGTCTCCTGGGTGCTGGCAGACATGGGACTGCATTGCTACACAGCAGCAGCTCATTGCCTTTTGGCAGCAGACGGTGCATTACAATTGGTAGCCAGCGTCGTCGTATTCCTGGGTGCTCTTTTAGCCGACCACGGTGAGGTTGGTCAGGGGCGCCTGGGCAGACATGGGAGTGACTCAGCCAGGTCATTCCTATCTTCTGCTGAGCACCCAGGAGATGATGATGGCTAGCACTTGTACTGCACCATCCGCTGCCAGCCTAAGATGTAAAAGATAGATGGATCAAAACATGAAATTGACCCAATTTGTTTTGTGAAATCATCAGCCTGCTAAACCCAGGGTTTTGAGTTCAATCCTTGAGGGGGCCATTCTGTATGACAGTTGTTTGTGTTTCTCCTTGATGCAAAGCCACCCCTTTTGTTGATTTTAATTCCCTGTAAGCCATGTCGTCAGTCACCCCTCCCTCCGTCAGAGCAACAGCAGACAATTGTTTCGCGCAAAACCAAGCGAGGAGGCGACGGCAGCATGGTGACGAGAGGGACATGGTCATAGACTTCTCACAAAGTACTGGCTGGGCAGTGTGCCCTGGCAATGTGAACATCATGCTGATGAGCTCTGCATGAGCTCTGCAAACATGCTGGCCAAACAGGAAATGAAATTCAAAAGTTTGCGGGCCTTTTCCTGTCTACCTGGCCAGTGCAATCACAGTGGAGCACTCTGGAATAGCTCCTAGAGGCCAATACCGTTGAATTGTGTCCACACTATCCCAAAATTCGAACCGGCAAGGCCGATTTCAGCACTAATCCCCTCGTCGGAGGTGGAGTAAAGAAATTGATTTAAAGAGCCCTTTAAGTCGAAAAAAAGGGCTTCGTTGTGTGGACGGGTCCAGGGTAAAATCGAGGTAATGCTGCTAAATTTGACCTAAAGTCGTAGTGTAGACCAGGCCCTAGGCTCTGAGACTCACTGCCATGGGATATTTTTTTTTTATTTGCTGTATAGCCATACCCTTATGACAAGATATAGTGCTTCCCTTCAGTGCTGAGCTAGCTTGAGTCCTGTCCATGCAAAAATACCCTAACTCTAGTGCGGTGGTGCTTTGAATTCATGATAACGAGTCCGTGATGGGGTATAGCCTACAGCCTGAGTTACCACAACTCATCAGATACTAACAGTGACAGGTTGGATCACAGAAACCCCCTTGAGGCTGCCAACTGATGTGCCAAGACTACTTCTGCCCCTGCCTTCCCTGCCAGCTTGGGACTCAGGGCTGGCTCCAGAGTCAAGCGCGCGCGTGGGGCAGCATTTTAATGGGAGGGCGGCAGGTGGGTCCGGTGGACCTTCTGCAGTTATGCCTGCGGGAGGTCCAACGGAGCCGCAGGACAACCGGACCTCCCGCAGGCATAACTGCGGCGGGTGCGCTGGTCCCGCGGCTCGTGTGGACCTCCCGCAGGCATGCCTGCAGGTAGGCGCGGGACCAGCGGCACGTCTGCGGGAGGTCCCGCGAAGGCGCGGGACCGGCGCCCGGCAGCGCGAGCAGCGCAGTGCGCCGCCCTGCTTGGGGCGGCGGAATTCGTAGAGCCGCCCCTGTTGGGACTCCAGAACCCTGCCTGGTTGTGCCAGAAACACTTGCTGGCTACAAACACAGACTCAAGTCTGAATGATGTCCCACAAGCTGCAGGCTTAACTGAAAGCAGCTTAAGTGTTCCTGTCTCTAACTCCCAGTGGAGTCCAAACCCCAAATAAATCTGTTTTACCCTATCTAAAGCTTATACAGGGTAAACTCATAAAGAGAGAGAGATGCATAACTGTTTGTCCCCCCACCCCTGGTATTAATACATACTCTGGGTTAATTAATAAGTAAAAAGTTATTTTATTAGATACAAAAAGTAGGATTTAAGTGGTTCCAAGTAGTAACAGACAGAACAAAGTGAATTACCAAGCAAAATAAAATAAAACATGCAAGTCTAAACCTAATACAGTAAGAAAGCTGAATCCAGATAAAATCTCACCCTCAGAGATGTTTCAATAAGCTTTTATCACAGACTGGACACCTTCCTAGTCTGGGCACAATCCTTTCCCTTGGTACAGCTCTTGTTCCAGCTCAAGTGGTAGCTAGAGAATTTCTCAGGATTGCAGCCCCCTTTGTTCTGTTTCACCCCTTTATATAGCTTTGTACAAGGTGGGAATCCTTTGTCCCTCTCTGGGTTCCCACCCCTCCTTCTAAATAGAAAAACACCAGGTTCAAGATGGATTTCAGTACTAGGTGAAATGGTCACATGTCCTGTGAGACCCCAAGCCTTCATTCCTTCCAGCCTGATTTACAGGAAGGCCTGCAAGCAAACAGAGCCATCCACAGTCAATTGTTCTGGGTGATGGGAGCCATCAAGATTCCAAACCACCATTAATGGCCTATACTTTGCATAATTACAATAGACCCTCAGAGTTATATTTCATATTTCTAGTTTCAGATACAAGAATGATACATACATACAAATAGGATGATCACACTCAGTAGATTATAAACTCTGTAATGAAACCTTTCAAGAGACCTTTTGCATGAAGCATATTCCGGTTACATTATATTCACCACTTATTAGCATATTTTCATAAAATCATATAGAGTGCAACGTCACACTAACATAATCAAGCTAATCTGCTAATCCAATAATGTTTGCAACTCCAGTGTGATTTCATCGTGTGGCAGCTCTCATTTGAGTTAATCTAACTCAAGCACAGATAATTTAACTTAACTCTGCAGTGAAGACATTGCCATAGAGACTGATATGGAGGTCTAGCCAATGATTTTTTTTTAAATGATTTGGATTATGTTAAAGAAGTGGTTCAGATCTATCCCAATAAATAACTTCCACTATAAGTGGCGCACTGGGGATTTTTAAAACATATGAAAATGGCCTGGTGCCATGCCACACTATGCTGTGAACCACTTAGATCTCTGGTTTCAATTGGATCACTTTTTTAGATAGGAGACATCCAAGGAAGTTCTAAGGACTACAGACAGTGGTACTGGTGATTCAATGGGTGGAACTCTTCTCTCTGTAGGCATGGAACAGCCTGATATTAGAGAACACTGTGTTCCGGCAGATGTTGTCTCACTGAAATATATAACTAAGGCCTGGCCACTTGTAGTCATTTAAAGATCTCATGGTACTTTTCTTAAGGGTATGAGTGCTAACCTCCATGCTAACCTGATTAAATTCTGTTGTGGTAATTACAATCTGTCTGCTATATTCTCCAGGCATTTTCAATTGTATGAGCCATTATTCTTCCTTTCCTGAACCGTTGTGCAGGGTTGCTGTTCTTTGTTTAAACACGTGCTATATTTTTCACTAAATGTGGCTGCATTTCTCTAGCAGTATATCTCCCAGTTTTTCATTTGTGCCCTAAATTCAGCCCTGAAATGGAACTGCATTCATGTGTACTAAAAATGAATTTTCTCTGTATATCAGTTTAGGTTTGTAAAGTGCTGTGGTTTCTTGTGGGATGGTATTGTTTATATGGGCCTCATTCTACTACTCTTATACTTGGCAATGTCCAGATACACAAGCAGTCCCTTTAAAGGTAGTGGAGTCATAGAGTCATAGACTTTAAGATCAGAAGGGACCAATATGATCATCTAGTCTGACCTCCTGCACAACGCAGGCCACAGAATCTCACCCACCCACTCCCGCAACAAACCCCTAGCCTACGTCTGAGCCACTGAAGTCATCAAATCATGATTTAAAGACTTCAAGGTGCAGAGAATCCTCCAGCAAGTGACCCATGCCCCAGGCGGTAGAGGAAGGCGAAAAACCTCCAGGGCCTCTGCCAATCTGCCCTGGAGGAAAATTCCTTCCCGACTCCAATATGGCGATCAGCTAAACCCTGAGCATGTGGTTTACCCTGAGCATTATGTACTTTGCTATGCAAGAATGGGTGGCAAAATCAAGACTGTTATTATTTATATTATAAAAGCAAATATTATCTACTAATACATCACTTGTTAAGCTTTAGTGTTCGTGCAATGCTCTAAATATTTTTCCCAGTTAAAGAAAAGAATAGCAACTGGAAAAATTACTATCTTACTTAAATTTAAACACCTACCACTAAATATAAAATAAGAGTACAAAGCGTCAGTACTTCTTTGTACTTTGTAATGTAAACTGCTTGTGAGACTAGTATTAAAACTGTGTTGCTGCTGGGAACAAAAAATTTTTAATTGTGTTAATATTTAACGCCCTAAATTGTGAACATTTTGACACTTGTTTCTTTAAATCTTGTAGACTTAGTCTTCTCTGCAATGGGAGGGAGCAATGCTTTTAACATAAAAATTAACACAACAAAAAATGATGACTCACCTTCTCGTAACTTGTTCTTTGAGATGTGTTGCTCATATCCATTCCAATTATGTGTGTGCGTGTTGCATGCACAGTCGTCGGAAAGTTTTCCCTTAGCAGCTCCCGTTGGGTCGGCTGTGGACCCCCTGGAGTGGCGCCTTAATGGTGCTGAATATATGCCCCTGCCAACCTGGCCCCTCTTCGGTTCCTTCTTGCCAGCTACTCTGACAGAGGGGTAGGAGGATGGGTATTGGAATGGATATGAGCAACACATCTCGAAGAACAACAGTTACAAGAAGGTGAGTAACCATTTTTTCTTCTTCGAGTGCTTGCTCATGTTGATTCCAATTAGGTGACTCCCAAGCTTTACCTAAGCGGTGGGGTCAGAGTTATGGAATCGCTGATTGGACCACCGTTCTGCTGAAAACTGCATAATCTCTGGCGTGCTGGATGATGGCGTAATGAGAGGTAAAGGTATGTACCGAGGACCAAGTTGCTGCCCTGCAGATTTCTTAGGTCAGGACCTGGGCCAGGAATGCCGCTGATGAGGCCTGTGCCCTTGTGGAGTGTGCTGTACGTGCTGGGGCTGGTATCTTAGCCAGCATGTGGAACATATAGATACAGGAGGTGATCCAGGAAAATATTCTTTGAGATGAGACCAGGAGTCCTTTCATCTGGTCTGCTACTGCTACAAATAACCGGTTCGACTTCCTGAACGGCTTAGTGCACTCTATGTGGAAGGCCAGCGCCCGCCTAACATCCAGAGAGTGCATCCTCTTCTCACGGCTAGTGGCATGAGGCTTGGGATAAAAAACAGAAGAAATATGTTTTGGCTGGTATGGAAAGATGACACCACCTTCAGAAGAAAAGCCGGGTAAGGCCTAAGTTGCACCTTATCCTTGTGGAAAACTGTATAAGGTGGCAAGTATCAGAGGGGTAGCCGTGTTAGTCTGGATCTGTAAAAGCAACAAAGAGTCCTGTGGCACCTTATAGACTAACAGACGTATTGGAGCATGAGCTTTCGTGGGTGAATACGCACTTCGTCGGATGCATGTAGTGGAAATTTCCAGGGGCAGGTATATATATATGCAAGCAAGAATCAGGCTAGAGATAACGAAGTTAGTTCAATCAGGGAGGATGAGGCCCTCTTCTAGCAGTTGAGATGTGAAAACCAAGGGAGGAGAAGGTGGGTCAGAGGTGAGAGCCTTAAACTCAGAAACCCTCCTTGCTGATGTAATGGCGACCAGGAAGGCTACCTTCCATGACAGGTAGAGGAGGGAGCAAGTCGTCAGCAGTTCAAATGGGGGCCCCATTAGCCGGGAGAGGACCAGATTAAGGTCCCACACAGGAACAGGCTGTCTAATCTTGGGGTGTAGCCATTCCAGCCCCTTGAGGAAACATCCTACCATGGGGTTGGCGAATACGGTGCATCCGGATGCTCCCAGGTGGAAGGCCAAGATAGCAGTGAGGTGTACCTTGATGGACGACGCTGCCAGGCCTTGTTGTTTCAGGTGCAGAATGTACTCTAGAATGAGTGGTATAGGCGCCTGGGGTGGAGGTGTGTGTCACTGGGCACACTAGCAGTGACCCTTTTCCACTTAGCTAGATAAGTGGCCCTGGTGGATGGTTTCCTGCTGCCAAGTAGGACCTCTGTTACCAGTTCCAAGCACAGAAGTTCCATGGGGTTTAACCATGAAGTTTCCAGGCCATGAGGTGGAGGGACTGGAGGTCTGGGGATGAAGGCGACCATGGTCCTGAGTGATCAGGTCGGGGTGGAGTGGTAGCGCGATCGGGGCATGCACTGACAGCTCCAGGAGTGTGGTGTACCAGTGTTGCTGGGGCCATGTTGGGGCCACCAGGATTACCTCTACTCTGTCCCTGCGGACCTTGAGAAGTACCTTGTGCATGAGAGGGATCAGGGGAAAGGCATACAGCAGTCGGCCTCCCGAGGGTAGCAGAAATGCATCCGTAGTCAAACCAGGGCTGTGATTCTGGAAGGAGCAGAACATTGGGTACTTCCTGTTGCTCCAGGTGGCGAACAGATCGACCTGGGGAAACCCCCACCTTTGGAAGGTGGAGTGTATGACATCCAGATGGATGGACCACTTGTGGTTGTGGAACGAGCTGCCGAGGAGATAGGATGCTTCCAGGTGAATGGAGTGGGCTATGCAGAACTCACATAGCTGGAGGGCTTCTTGACATAGGAGGGAGGAACGGGCTCCACCCGGCTTATTGTTGTAAAGCATGGCAGTGGTGTTGTCTGTCATCACTGCCATGCACAGTCCTTGCACCCGGGCCTAAAAAGCTTGGCATTCTAGACACACCGCTCTCAGCTCCTGCAACCATAGGCCCTGTCTGGAGATCTCCCAAATGCACACCCCAACCCAGAGCTGACACATCCGTAACTAGGGACAAGGAGGACTGGGGGCTGTTGAAGGTGATTCCTTCGCAAACCGTCCGAGGTATGAGCCGCCATTTGAGGGACTCAAGAATGTGTTCTGAGACCTTCACCACTGAGTTCAGGCTGTCGCACCCTAGGCAATAGGCAGATGCAAGCCATGCTTGCAGGGGTCTGAACCTCAGTCTGGCATGCCAGACCACATAAGTGCAGGCTACCATGTGGCCAAAGAGACTCAGGCCTCCCCTTGCAGTAGTGGTCGGGTACCTCCTGACGCCTTGAATAATATTTGACATGACCTGGAAATGAGTTTCCGGTAAAAATGCCCTTGCCTATACCAAGTCCAGCACCACTCTGATGAACTCTATTCTTTGGGTTGGTGATAAGGTTGACCTGTTCACATTGAGAAGGAGGCCCAGTCTTTCAAAAGTGGATCTGACTAAATGGACCTGAGATTCCACCTGCTCCCTGGTGCGCCCCCTGAGCAGCCAGTCGTCTAGGTCTGGGTATACCTGCACCTGTCCAGAGGAAAGCTGCTACAATCAACATGTATTTGGTGAACACTTGGGGGGCCGTCAATAGACCGAATGGGAGGACTATGAACTGCTAATGTTTGTGGTCGACCACAACCCGTAAGAATCATCTGTGCGCAGGCTGAATGGCTATGTGAAAGTACGTGTCTTTCATGTCGAGGTGGTGTACCAGTCTCCCAGATCCAGGGAAGGGATAATTGTGCGCAGAGAGACCATACAGAACTTCAACTTCACCATGAATTTGTTGAGTCCTTGCAGGTCTAGAATAGGTCTGAGACACCCCCCCACACACCCTTTGCCTTGGGGATTAGGAAATAATGGGAGTAGAAACCTTTGCCCCTTAGTTCCTGAGGAACCTTCTCCGCCGCTTCTATAGCGAGGTGGGCCTGCACCTCCTGGTTAAGGAGTTGCTCGTGAGAAGGGTCCCTGAAGAGGGATGGGGAAGGGGCGTGGGAGGGTGGGGAGGAGCAGAATTGGGGAGAATATCCCATTTCTACCGTGCAAAGAACCCAGTGCTCCGATGTTATGGTATGGCAGAAGTGGGATAAACGATTCATAAAACAAGGGGAAGGATCTGGTGTCATGGCAGTGTCGTCCTTGGGTGTCCTTCAAAGGCTTGCTTAGAGCCCAATGAAGGCAAGCGATCACTATTCCAATGACCATCACTGGCGGTAAGAAGGAACTGAGGAGGAGTTGGACTAGCAGGTATCACAGTAGCACTCTAATAATAGCTGTATAGACAGTGCTTTGAAATTGTGGCTCAGACTGGAGCTTGGGCTCTGAAGTTCACCCCCACCTCTCTAGGCTTCAGAGCCCCAGCCTTAGCTTCAACTTCAAAGAGCTGTCTATACAGCTATTTTTAGAGAGCTTGCATCTGCACTCTCCAAAATGCTGTGTAGATATACCCTGAAGGGGGGAGAGATTGTTTGGGAATGTCAAAAGGGATGTATCCTGGCCTAACGGCACAAAAATGTTCAGCAGAAAATTTAAAGATTGTGGCTGAGGAGTATTTCATAGATTTATAGGTTTTAAGGCAAGAAAGGGACCATTAAATCATCTAGTCTGTCCTCCTGTATAACATAGGTTTGGTATTGTAAAGTGAAGTCTCATTTATTAGGCCTTGATCCTGCAAACACTTATGCACATGTCGAACTTTAAGTATGTGAGATGTTCTAACAACTATGGAAAACGCTGTCCAAAATAGTCACAAGATCCTTAATTACCTGAGTGGCCAAGATCTTCCTACAGCATAGTGCCTTCTAATGTTGTGCTGTGGCATTAATTCACTACAAAGCTGGTGGAAAAAGTGCCACATATTGAATCTATAACTCTACTTCATCTGTAGCATCTTCCATCCAAATAGTAACCAGTTCTGGGTTTACAAAGATGGAGAAAACTGATAAGATCATAGTGCAAGGCAGTATAGCTGCAAGTCATCAAATGTATAGGAGATCCCAGAGAGATGCATTGTCAGTGTGGAAGAAGGAGAATTTTGGGAAAAATTAGAATATTTTAATTTTCTGACGTAACTTGTTTGAACACTTGGATTGTCTTTTAAATATGTCATATGTTGGGAAAAGACAGGAAGTGAGGTCATCAAAAACTACTGCTTTGATAACCGAGTTCTTCTAATTAGGTCTCAGTTACTCAAGGGACTGAGGTTTACAACTGAGGCCACTGTTCCACATGAATTACAGTTTAAATAGATCTGACTGACTAATTCTGGTTCAGTTAAGTAGTGCTTATTGATGTAGCCAGTACTGGATCTGAGTCTTGTCTTTACTAGACCTTTACGCAAATGAAGTACTACATTAATCTACAACTAGTCCTGTTGATTTTCTCATGAGTAAAGGTGGCAGAATCTGCCCCCCTGCATTGTAATGACTTATAACAATCTATAACCCAGTATTCCCCGCCCCCAGCTGCCCTTTCCCCCCTCCTTTTTTTCTTTCCACCCTATGACTGGAGACAGGTTTCAGAGTGGTAATCCTGTTAGTCTGTATGAGCAAAAACAATGAGGAGTCCTTGTGGCACCTTAGAGACTAACATATTTATTTGGGCATAAGCTTTTGTGGGCTAAAACCCACTTCATCAGATGCATGGCATGGAAAATACAGTAGCAGGTATATATATACGTAGTATAAGAAAATATGGGAGTTGCCTTATCAAGTGGGGTGGTCAGTCTAACAAGACAATTGAATTAACAGTAGAATACCAAGGGAGGAAAAATCACTTTTGTAGTGGTAATGAGGGTGGCGCATTTCAAACAGTTGACAAGAAGGTGTGAGTACCAGTAGGGGGAAATTAGTATGGTAAAATTATTTTTTGTAATGATCCATCCACTCCCAGTCTTTATTCAGGCCTAATTTGATGGTGTCCAGTTTGCAAATTAATTCCAATTCTGCAGTTTCAGGTTGGAGTCTGTTTTTGAAGTTTTTTTGTTGAAGAATTGCCACTTTTAAGTCTGTTATTTGTGTCCATTTATTCTTTTGCATAGAGACTGTCTGGTTTGGCCAGTGTACATGGCAGAGGGGCATTGCTGGCAAATGATGGCATATATCACTGGAGAGGCGTTAATGGGCCACTTCACCTTGAATGGTCCCTTGAAATTTCTGTTAACTACTTAAGTTAAACAATCTGTTCCATCTTTATTTAGCTGTGACACTCTGGGTACGTTTCCCAGACCTGAAGAACAGCTCTGTGTAAACTCAAAGGCTTGTTTCTCTCACCAACAGAAGTTGATCCAATAAAAGATACTACCTCACCCACCTTGTCACTCTAATACTTTGAACACAACAGATTAGGTAACTTCTTATCAGACTTAGAGAGGAAGCAAGTGCAAAGATGGTTTTATAACTATTTGTTAAAAATAGCATATTGAATTTAATATCTGTTCCATAAAATGTGCAGTTCTGCTAAATCTCATGTTGGCTATTACACTTGGGAGTATAGGACTTCATCACTTCAAACAAAAACTATACTCACCCTCACTAATAAATATTGTAATAAACAGCTTGGCTCTAACCCAGCTGAACAACAGATGTTCCAGGGTGGAGGCCTGAGATTCAGATCTTAGTTCAAGTCTAGCCAGAAGGTAGAAATTGTGAACTCTTTCCCTGCTGCATCAGCTTGTAGCACCATTAAAACATTTTATTAAAATAAACAGCAATAGTTTGCTTATTCCTAACGGACTGTTTCCCCACTCAGGGCCTAGTTCAGAACCCACTGAAGTTAAATGAAAAACTCTTATTGACTTCAGTGCTTTTGATTGTATCCTCTAACTTTAAACGTTTTGGGGAAATTGGAAAAGGCCCCAACAGTGCAAGAATGAATTTAAGAAATTTCACAGAGTGCCACCAAGAAGAACTGGATTGTAGATTGAGAAATAATGACAAAAGGTATAAAATAGAATTGGGCCCAAGTCAAAGAGGTTACTTGTGTGTGTATGACTACTCACTTGCTTAAGTATTGGCAGGAGAATGTGCCTTGTAAAATCAAGGTCCTGCTAGATGTAATAGGAATATCTATAACGTATGTATATGAATAAAGAAATATTTAAAAATCAGCTAATATCCTTTTGAGAAGATGGCAAACATGGTGATGGTTGTTGTTTTAAAATGTATTCAGAGAGAATTTGGCCTTAGAAATCAATACACAAGCTACTATATAAAATATTAACAAGAAGATTTCTTCAGTAACCACAGTGTGTTTATTCTCTGTTGAGGATTTTGAGATACACTTGTCTACCATAGATGCTTGTACTCCAAACCTGGAACTTCTTAAGTGAACCCAGAAATATAGAGAAAAACATATCTTGACTGTATTACTAGTGGGACACAGAGAATTGGCTGGTTCCATTGTTTTAGCTTCTCCTCCTTGTTTCCAGCTAATGCTGAGTTAGAATTTCCAGTGCATAGGAAAATCTGACATTTCAACATTTGTCCTGAAAAGGGACAAAATTTGAAACTTTGAAATTTTTCACAGAATGGAAATTGAAAAAAAAATCAGTTCATAGATGTGAAACATTTTGTTTTAACATTTTTATAAAAATAAAGCATTTCAGCATTCCTGATATTGAAATGTTTCTTTCTGGTTTGTTGAAATGCTTCATTTTGAATCATTTAATGTTAAACTGCATGTTCCCATAGTGCATTGCCTTATCGGAGCTGTAGTTCCTGCCCCTATATTCTCTTGTGTGCCAGTCTATATCTCCCATAATGCATGCAGAGTCTGCACCAGCTCAATCAGAAGAAATCACAATATTGCCTTAGGGGAGATGTAGTTCTCCAGGGGAACCTGTTCCCTAGGAGAGAATGGGGGTTAGAACTACAACTCCTATAAGGCAACGTGCCATAGGAAAATGTGTGCAGTATTGTTGTACTGTGTTGGTCCCAGGATATTAGAGAGACAGGGTGGGTGAGGTAATATCTTTTATAGGACCAACTTCTGCTGGGTAAGATGAGCCTGGAAGCTTAAATTCAGAATTTTGCTAGACACTAAAAATCATAGACTGAACAGAGACACTGGATTTATGGTTTATTACAACAATCTATAACTTGTTAACAATCCCCCCTTTTTTCTTTTTTTCCCTCTGTCCCTTCCTTTCCCACCTATGAGTGGAGGGCATTACCAGGCCACTTCACCTTGAACTGTGCCTTGAAATATGTTCACTACTTATGCTAAACAATCTGTCCCACCTTGTATTTAGCTGTGATACTGTGGATACAGCTACACAAGACTAAAACCCCGAGGCACAGCCATGGCTGGCACAGGTCAGTCTTGTAGGGCTCGGGCTGTGGGGCTAAAAATTGCTGTGTACATTTTCAGGCTTGGTCTGGAGCCTAAGCAATGGGACCTTTCTCCCCTTGCAGGGTCCCAGAGCTTGGGCTCTAGCCTGAGCCCAAACATCTGCGCAGCAATTTTTTAGCCCCGGAGCCCAAGTTTTGTGAGCTTGAATCAGCTGACCTGGGCCAGCCATGTGTTTTTCATTCCTGTATAGACACATTCTCTGAGTATGTTTCCCAGCTCTGAAGAAGAGCATTATGTAAGCTCAAAAGCTTGTGTCTCTCACCAACAGAAGTTGATGCAATAAAAGATATTACCTCACACATCTTGTATCCCTTGTAGGAAAATGTAGTTTAATGTTTTGTTGAACTGATTCAAAGCAACATATTTTGGGTCAGTTCAAAAAACAAAATATTCCAATTCAGGTAAAAAAGATCCATATTGCAATATTTCATTTTGATTTTAAATTAATACTTTTTTAAATTAAAATTTTCCTGTGGAAAATTTAAGTTGTCTAGAAACTATCAGAAACTGTCAGAAAATCATTCCAGTAGAAAATTTCCGACCAGATTTATTTCTAGCTGTAAATTGCATTAAAAGAAGCTAAAAACACTTTCATAGTGCTGCTTTTCCTTGAGGCAATTGCCGCTGGGATGTCATTTGATCACCAATTAAGT
Organism: Mauremys reevesii; assembly: GCF_016161935.1. Taxonomy (NCBI): domain Eukaryota; kingdom Metazoa; phylum Chordata; order Testudines; family Geoemydidae; genus Mauremys; species Mauremys reevesii. The sequence continues at coordinate 88,837,411 of NC_052629.1, forward strand.
GTCCATGAGACAATCTGTGTGTTAGGATGTATACAAAAGTTTGAGACCTGTACACTAGAAAATTCATAGGTGTGAATAAAAAAGTGCAAATGCAGTAGACGCAAATTTGTTCACAAAGCTAGATGAATGTCCATTAATAATTTTTGCAGTATTCATGCAGCAGTTATTGTTATACTTCTAATCTTTTAAATTTTTAGATTGTTTGTGAAGTAAGCACAAATAGCACAAAGTTTTCCTTTAAAGGCAAAATGTTATGGAACAGATCCATTTCACTTTCAACATAAAAATCAGTTTTACAAGGCAAATTCATTGAAAGGTTTTAATCAGTCTAAGTATTGAGAAAGGTATGGTACAATATATGGGGGCAGAAATGTTTTAACACTCCATTCTGCAACTTGAACACAATGCCAAATAAATGTGATAATACATAAGACTATATGAAAGAGAAATACACCCATTAAATCTCATTTTCAAGTAGCACTTACCCGTTGTAATGTTTTTAAAGCAGAAAAATGGGAATTTAAAAATAAATAGTACTGTAGGACTATTATGTGATGATCAGTAAGGTGGCCTTCTCTAAATCCAACCCCTCCACCATGTATTGGGACTGTGGAAAAAGGACAAATAGGGGGATTGCCTTACAGGACAATTTATGGTAGTCAGCTCTGCTCTCCAGGTCACTACAGTAGATACAAAGGCCTGCAGGGATTTACTCAGAAATGCCCTGGCTAACGGGATTCTGGCCAGGTGGACCAGGATAAATAGCTTGGACAATTGGGCAAATGGTCTAAGAGGTCATTCCAAAAATAAACTTGCAGCTGGTAAGTCTTTCAGTTATCTCAGTTTACCTTATGTCACTGGGCATCTCTGCTGCTACCCAGTGTACTTCACCCCCTGGCCAGTTTGGGAGATCCTATGGTCACAAACACACACCAGGTTATCTTTCACCAAGGTGTGTATTTATTCTTTTCTTACATAATAACACAGTGTACTGCAGGTTTACAGCAAAGGGATGCCCCTCCCAGCCTTCACTGCTCAGCCCAGGCTTATCCTCTGAGCTTTCCTTCTGAGGCCCCTGAGTTCCCCCTTGCTTCCTGTTCCTTCGATTCATATCCTCCAAATTACATCATTAACCCTGTGATTAGCACCCAGGTGCTCATAGTCCCCGAACAGAAAGTGTAGAATTGGCTTCAATTAAGCCTGCCCTCTTCCCAGTGCTGCAGAAGACTCAGTGACCAGAGTGCTACTAATAGTACCCTGTTACACCTTGCCACTGGAAAGGGTCTTGTTGGCTGAGAGTGTGAGTGAATTGTGTGAATTAAATTCTCGCACAGCCTTCAACAATCCAACAAATCCTACAGTGATAGGGGAATGGCGAAAGTGACAGTTGAACACTGCTGAGAGTCATAGTCTTGAAATCTGCATGTGGGCTGGTCAAGAATATGGTCACTCTGCATTGACCTGGGGTGACACCAGAGTGTGGCAGCATCTTGATTGACATGACTGCTCTATTCAGGGACAGCACCGCTGACCTCAATCTGAGGAAGGGGCTAGAAAAGATTTTCCCAAAATTGCTCATCCTGAACAGCCCTCACCAGCTTACCCTGGCTGGAGGGTATCCCGTCATGCAGTCGAAATTCAAACAAACCTTGAAAAGTTTCCTTTTGTGTTACTGTTGCAATGTGGAATGTTCATACATTATTGATCATCCGAACCAAATTGATCCTCCTGCCAGGTGAACTGCTCTGGTTGTTCGAGAGCTTGAATGATATTTTATCGACATGAAGGCACTGAGCAAGATTCAACTTGTTGAAGAGAGACAGCTGAGAGAGCAGAGTGCTGGGTACAGTTTCTTCTGGAAGGGATGCCCACAAAACAAGCCACACAGGGCAGGAATCATCTTTGCAATCTGAAAGAATATTGTCTCTTGTTTGGAGAGTCTACCCATTGGTATAAATGACAGACTGATGATTCCCCGACTGCCCTTGAAAGGTGGATGTTATGCTTCATTGATCTGTGCTTACTCACTGACAATGACTAACTCTCATGAGGGTAAAGAGCAATTTTACTCAGAACTAAAAGACCTGATTCTATTGACTCCCTGTAGAGACTAGTTGATTATTTCAAGTGACTTGAGCTCTTGTGTTGGTCATGATGATTTCTACATGGCATGGCATATTTGGTAAGCATGGCGTTGGCAAGATGAACTGCACTGGCCTACTTCTGCTGAAGACATGGGTCAAGTACCATCTAGTTGTTACAAACATTGTCTTCCAACTCCCCAACAAATAAAAATGACCTGGATGCACATTTGCTCATGTCGGTGGCATCTGATCGACAATGTGTTGGTCTGACATCATGATCTAGGAGGACATGTGTGCATAATTCTGATATTACGTGGAGCTGATTGTTGGCCACAGCGCTCTATTAAGCCAAAACACTGGTCAGTTAAGTGTGTAACATTTTCCAGATGAAAGATCTATCAATTGCTGAACAATTTTCAACACAGCTAACTACTGTTTTAGAAACTCTTCCAATGATCAATAATGACACATTTGCTGTATGGGTGTCCTTGTGTGACACAATCTGTAACACCATTGTGGATTGTGTTGAGTGTACAAAACACTGCATGCAGACTAGTTCAACAATAGTGATCCTGAAATATTGAATCTCCTTGATGTCAAGTGATAAGGGCATGCTGCACTCTTAGCTGGCCCGCTCTCTGAGACAAAAAAGGCCAGATGTAGGGCAGCCCGCAGCATGCACCAACGCAAACTTGGCCAAATGCTAAGTATGTGGTTTGACTGTAAAGTATATAAACTACAGGCGGTCACTGATAATCATGATTTCAAAGGTTTCTATGAGGCGGTTAAAGGTGTGTATAGTCCTGCTCTATCTTCCTTGACACTACTAGCATCTGCTAATGATGAATATCTCATCACAGATCACAGTGCCATCCACCAACAGCGGCATGAACAAAACATCTTAGTGAACTACTTAATCATTTATCTACTGTTTCTGATGAGTCACGGGATAGCCCGATGCCATTCCAGCTGAAGTTTTAAAACATAGAGGAAATCTCATTGACAGGCTTTTTGAAGTTTTCTTACATATCTGACTTCAAGAAACCAGGCCACAACAACTGAAAGATGCCAACATCATCACTATCCATAAGCATAAAGGATCAAAGAGCAACTGTAGTAACTACCATGGTATCTCTTCGCTCTCTGTGGCTGGAAAGATTCTTGCATGGATCTTCCTAAACCAATCCCTGACGGAAATCATTAACAGAGAATCTGTCTATAGACAGAAATCAAAATCTGTAATGCTCACATCATTGCTGACAGGTGTGAATCATGGACCTGTTATCAACAGCACATTAAAAAGTTTGTCAGTTTCAATTTGTGACACCTATGACAATTGCTGGGCATCAAATGGCAGGACTGGGTTTCCAACAGAAGTACTGGCAAAAACTGGTTTGTTCAGCATCAAGGCTCATTTGATCTGTAACCTCGACTGGGCATGTAATTCATATGCCTGAGATTCGTTTATCGAAAAAAGTCTTATATTTCTAATTATGTTCCAGCAATTGTAAGCATGGAGGGCAGATGAAACACTTCAAAGACACCCTAAAACAAAATCGGCACAAAAAGAACATTTCTGACTCAACCTTTGAGCAACTGGCAATTGATCATACCGCATGGTGCACGCCATAAGGGCGGCTGTCCATGATTTTGAGAAGAATTGCATTGAGCAGCAGGAAGCACATTGCCAGGCAGCTCAATCAGTGCAGATAGGTAAATGGCTCTGTGGCCAGTGTGGTAAACATTGTTCTTCCTGAATTGGTCCATGGAGTCGTGCACAGACCCATTAGTACAAACTGTGATTGTCAATGTTGTCCTGGAAATCAAAGTGATTAGCAGCAGCATCATTAAGGTTGTTGCCTGCTGGTATCTGTACCTCCACCACCAGTTTGAGCAGGTCAGTTCCTGTGCTCCCTCTATATGTATTTGTCATGTTTGCTCTTCCAAAACTAGATTCTGGAAGAGACTAGCAGTAACCAATTTTAAAAAGTGTGGTCACTCATCTTTCTACTGCCACTCACCAAAAAGAAAAACAGTGTATTTTTCTTCAAAATGAAGGATTAAGCATACGATTTTTTTGTTCAAGGTATAGCCAGTCATGGTGTTATTGACATCAATGAGTTTGTCAAGGACTCCATTGGGACCAGGATTTGTCCATGTAAGAGTGCATTAATGAATGTATCCTGTAAGTAGAGCTGGACAAATAGTAGGAAAAACTTTTTTGTCAACATTTTTCCCAGGTTTGAATCACTTTTTGATTTTGTACATTCCTACCTTTTGTTTGCTTTCCTTTGAACATTCATACAGGTAGGTTTTTTGTAGAAATATCCAGTGGGGGCTGATTTTTCTGCAAATACCACAATTCATATGTGATCAAGGGTTTTTGCTATTCCTGCTGTAAGTGCCTGCCTGTTTGTAAGTTGCGTGTCTTCCAATCAGAAAGTAGAAATAATGCCCTGACACTTAGGTGACCAAACATACACCTCAGGCAGAAAATAATCAAAGATGCATAATGAATACTTTTCAAATGAAATCTTTTCATAGGTTGAAATATGTTTACATACAGTATTCATCAAACAGTTACAAATAACCAATACATTTATCAAAATCAGCCTGTTGGCAAATAATTCATGAATAGAAAAAAAGAGCTGCAGGCCAACCAGATCCTACTCCCAATTCAAGGGAAATTTATCATTCATGCCCTGGTACATTAGTCATCAGTACTGAATGTCAAAATAACCAAGTGATTCCATGTACCTTTATTTGTTTGATTTCATACCGGATCATTTTGTGAGTGTCAAGAGGGTCATCACTAGCAGGAACCACCTTTTCACTGGATATTTTTGCACGAATCACTGCAAGGGAGGAAAAAGGTTTTATTTGCAAAGAAGCATATGCCTGACTTTTCCATCAGTACTATATGTTACATTTTTTCCATATATTAAAATAATTGTAACAGAATGCCATGTTTTTCTCTTGGACATTAGATGTAATGTTCAGTAGCATTTAAAGCTTGTTAGTACAAGATTGTTCAAGACTAAATTAACACCTGAAAAAATAAAAAAGGTACAGGGCATAACCTGCCATGTAAATACTACATCATTTTCAACAAACCAAAATATAGTACATTGTTCTGAAAATTTCTGGTATAGATTTCAGGCCAGATTTTCAAAAGGGTTCGGTACCCAGCAGCTCCTAATGAGCCACTTCTTTTTGGTGCCTAAGTAGGAATTGGTAGCTGCTCAATTCTTTTGTAAATCTCTGTTGAGACAAACATTAGCTTAAATGAGAATTGATTGTCTAAATCCACTAGTGAGCTTTGAAATATCTGCAGGCCTGATTCAACTCCCGTTGACTTCAAAGGGTTTTGCATTGGGCCCCTGAAATACAGATTAGCAATGAAATGGACCACAGTAAGCATTCAGCAAGACCATGGCAGGCAAGATAGAAATATGAATATCTTGTAGAAAATTAGAAAGAGAGAAGATGATAAGATCAGGCTTCCAAGTTACATCTCTTGTGATGGCAAATAGCTGCACCTCAATAGCTATTTCTCAAATGCCATGTGTAACTTTTGTTAAAAAGTGTAAATGAGTTACTTCTAGTATTGTCTTTAGTGATATCTTCCCTGTTTTAGCTGCTTTGTGCAGAGGGGAAATTATTTATTTCAATTTTATCATCAAGAAAGAAACATTTAGCTAATGTGTACTATAAATAATCAGTCAGTATGTGAATGAGCCTAATGAGGAGAGAACTTCTCAAAGTGTGGTATCTGGCTCCACAGAAGTGTTCATGCTGCACTCTCCTCTGTGTTGCTACAGCAGGTACCAGGGGCGGCTCCAGGCACCAGCACGCCAAGCGCGTGCCTGGGGCAGCAAGCACGGGGGGCGCTCTGCTGATCGCCGCAAGGGCGGCAGGCAGGTTGCCTTTGGCGGCATGCCTGCGGAGCGTCCGCTGGTCCCGTGGCTTCGGCGGACCTCCCGCAGGCATGCCACCGAATCCGTGGGACCGGGGACCTCCTGCAGGCAAGCCGCCGAAGGCAGCCTGCCTGCCGTGCTTGGGGTGGCAAAATACCTAGAGCCACCCCTGGCAGGTACAATCCTTCTTTTGAGCTTGCAGCAGGGGGATTTTGCCTACAGTTTTTATCATGTTCCACTCTTGCTCATTTGTCTTTTCCTCACAGAATATCTCATTTTCCTACTTGTTAGCGGGAACAGTATACTCCCATGCAGAAAATTCCTATGTTATCTCAAACCTCTTAAAACGCTCCAGGCAGGCTTTGGGATGCCATTCTCATCAACCAGATATATTACATAGAAACTGAAATATCTCCCTGATTGTTGGTTAAAAGTGTGTCTTTTTTCCCAATCTAACCAGATTTCCTAAAAATATTAGGTAAAAGAGTGGACTATTAGGCATAGAGTATTAAAGTATGTCTGCACTACAGCAGCACAGCTGCGTCACTGTAGCTACACTGCTGTAGTGTAGACACTTGCTTCAGCACTGAAAGATTGGTTCCATCACTGTAGTAAATCCACCCCGTCAAGAGGTGGTAGCTAGGTCTACATCCCAGGTCAGCTTAACTATTCCTCCTACCCCTGAGTGATGTAGGTAGTTTGACCTAAATTTTAGGTGTAGACCAGGCCTGGTACTGTGTTAAGAATAATATATTGGGGCCAAAATATTACACTTTGTCCTTTTGCCCCCAAAATAAGTATTTAGGTATTAATTTTTCCCCAATCCTGGCTGGCCACAGTCCCACATGTCCTTTGCAGGTGATTCTTGTGAAGAGGGAGAGTAATTAGTGTGCCGAGGCAGTGCCTGAATCCTAACAGTCAGGAGATATGGCCGTTCCAAAGCACAGATCACAGCTCTAAGCCCCATCTATATGACCTCTCCCATAGGTGGAGCAGTCAGTGATGGATTCGAGGAGTTGTGTCTCTGCATGTGTAGTGGGAACCAGAGTCACGGAGTAGCTGTTCTGCTACACACTTCCTGTCCTAGTTGTGCCATTTTGGGCATTCATGTTAGAAGCCAGAATTTGTCCTTCAGTACTTACTAACTGTGGAAATAGCTTTCAGACACCTTTCATGGTTCTGTTTGTTCATTTGTTTTATTTTTAGCATTGAAAGAGGCAAAATAATCCCAAGTATATATACAAAATAATGGGATCTAACTTAGCTGTTACCATTTAAGAAAGAGATCTTGGAGTCATTGTGGATAGTTCTCTGAAAATATCTGTTGAATGTGCAGTGGCAGTCAAAAAAGCTAACAATATTAGGAACCATTAGGAAAGGGATAGATAAGACAGAAAATATCATAATGTCACTATAGCAGGGATGGCCAACCTGTGGCTCCAGAGCCACATGCAGCTCTTCAGAAGTTAATATGTGGCTCCTTGTATAGCAGGGGTTCTCAAAGTGGGGGTTGGGCCCCCTCAGGGAGTCGCAAGGTTATTACATGGGGGGCTGCAAGCTGTCAGCCTCCACCCCAAACCCCGCTTTGCCTCCAGCATTTATAATGGTGTTAAATATATAAAAGTGTTTTTAATGTATGAGGGACACAGAGCCTTGCCCGTGTGAAAGGGGTCACCAGTACAAAAGTCTGAGAACCCCTGTTGTATAGGCACCAACAATCAGGCACCAACCCGGAGTAGAGGGCGGGCCCGGGTTCCCCCCCCCAACCTCCCAACTCCTGATCAGACACAGGAGGAGTTGACCCAGACTGTGGGTTCCACCAGAAGGGAAGATCACTGAGGTGAGCAAATCCGCCAATAAGCGCAGGACCCACCAAGGTAGAGGAGGAACTTTGTCACAGGAAGTATTATTTACTGCTTCACATACCACGAGAACTAGGGGTCACCCAATGATATTAATAAGTAGCAGGTTTAAAATGAACAAAAGGAAGCCCTTCTTCACACAACCCACTGTCAACCTGTGAAACTCACTGCCAGGGGGTGTTGTGAAGGCCAAAAGTATAATTGAGTTAAAAAAAGAATTAGATAAGTTCATGGAGGATAGGTCCATAAATGGCTATAAGCCAGTATGGTCAGCAACACAACGCCATGCTCCAGGTATCCCTAAACCTCCAGCTTCCAGAAGCTGAGACCCTATGACATTGCTCTTGAAATTGCTCTGTTCTGTTCATTCCCTCCAAAGCATCTGGCACTGGCCATTGTCAGAGACAGGATACAGGCTAGCTGGACTGTTAGTCTGACCCAGTATGGCCATTCTTATGTCCTTTTTTTTTTTAATAAGCAAGCATTGTTGACATGACACTTAAAAATATTTTCACATGAGAGTAGGGGAAGGTCTCTCAGAAATTAGATCTGAGAAAAATGAAATTAGTTTGTGTAACACTTTTAAAGTAGAAAGGCTTTTCATCATAACTAGTTAAACAAGACTCATGCCTTCCTCTAGAAAGTAAAGGGTGAAAACATACTACGTATACGGTGGCTTAAGCCCATTTCTAAAGGAAGGAAAGACATGAAAGCCTATAATAAGAACCAGGTTGTTTTCTTTAGAGCAATATAGAGGTCAGCCTCAGCTAATGACAGGCTATTTTCATTTCCTGCTTATTTGCAGAGAAAAATAGATGCATTTATCAACATAATACAGATGGCTGCAGCATCTGAGCATCAATCCTTACATGGTACCATGCTCCTAGATCCTAGAAGGGAGCATAGTAGGCTTAGAAAATAAGCTGGATGGAAAGGAAGGGGTTCTTCACGTGTGAGTAGCAAATTCCATGCTTCAGCTTCTTCTAAATTGTACACCACAAATAATCTACAAATGAGTTATGCACCCACTTATTAAGACATATTTTAAGTGCTTTAATATAGTTCCACATAAAAGGTACTGTAGATGGTGCGCATTAATTCTTACTGTATTATGGAAAAGGTCTAAATCAGAATCAGGTTTAGGCATCCTCGCTAACACTGCTTATTAAAAGAAAAGATATCACATAAAAGAGCTCACTGGATATAAAGGAGCACACTAGGGGGCTGCAATTGAGAATAGCTCCATAATTCTGAAATAACACACAGTATTTGTACGTAATAAAAACTTCTGCTAAAGATACATTCTCCTTTGCATTTCCTGTGGAAATAGAAGCTTTTAAAAATTATTTATTAAGCTCTACTTGTTACTCTCAGTGAGGAACACACACACACACACACACACACACACACACACACACACACACACAAATCTATAATTGTCTCAAAAGGGGGCCCTGGATTTATATGTGGCAGGAAGTGTAAATTTTTTCTATCATTTACCCATTACTCTGGGTGTTAAAAGTTAAGGGAAAAATTGAGTCCATGTTTAGTAGTGTGTTGGTTTTTTTAGTTTTTAGAGAAAGAATCTTGCCTTGTAACTTATGATGCTGAAGGGAGTCTAACTTGAGGTTTTAAGGAAAATAAATGATACATGTTAAAGAAAGTTTGGGACTTGAGTAGTTTTTCTTTATTTTTCTGTACTACTGCTCTCTTCAAGTCTGATTCAAACACACACACAAAAAATGTGTCTGGCCCTTCCAATTCTTCCTGTTTTTCTTTCCTTTAAATTAATTTTTTCAATGAGTGTCGTCTAGCTGTCTGGTAAAACCTCTTATTCATGCAGTTACTTTGGTTTTTAACCACAAGCACTTCCTGGTTTAGCATTCTTTGGCTTATGCAATTCTACTTCTCCACTCATGGTGCAGAAGGAGATTATAACATGTGATTCCCCCATGTCTGTAGTTCTTTTTAAAAAGTGGTTTCAACTGCAGCAATACTGACTTGGCCTCTCTCCTCCATATACCTTGAAAGAGTCACTATTTGGCGTTGCTACTGTGTTGTTTTATCACAGTAGTGCCACTTTCCCTGCCATATAGTGATTGGTTCCTTATGAAGAATCTAGGTATGTGAATGTGTTTGAAGTTAGTAGACATGGGCTATACACAATCTACCTAAAGCTCCTTCTCCCTTTTGCATTGAATATGTTATTTTATATATAAATTCTTTCCTCCTTACCACTGTAGAAATAGTACTTAGCGCTTTTCATGGTAAGTGCTATACAAACAGCAGGCTTCATAACAGCTCTATAAGATAAAATATTCTTACCCACACTTTATAGATGGGGAAACTGAGATGAAAAGTGGCTAAAATGCTCCAGCCCCACATATGGAGTCAGCTGAGGCATCAAAATTGGAACTCACAAGTTCCTGGGTTCCAGAGTTGTGCCTGGTTCACTAGGATCTTACTCAGAGCTAGTGCTGATGTGTGGTAATAAATAGCAGGGCTGCCCAGAGGGGGGGAGGGGGCAAGTGGGGCAATTTGCCCCAGACCCCGGGCCCTGCAGGGGCCCCCACGAGAATATAGTATTCTATAGTATTGCAACTTTTTTTTATGGAAGAGGCCCCCAAAATTGCTTTGCCCTAGACCCCCTGAATCCTCTGGGCAGCCCTGTTAAATAGCACCACATTCCACCTTGGAGAAGAATGAATTTCACTTCTGGGTGAAATGTTTTCTATATAGTTTATAAATCAGTTTGTAATATTTTAGGCTGAATGTTGCTATATACATTTATTTGCATTTTTAGGTAAATGTTAAGAATCTTTGTATTCCTTCTTTCCCAAATATTAATGAAAATCTCTTACCATGCTGTGTCTGCTCCATGCTTCCCTTTTTGTCTCACAAGATAAGAAAAAAATCATACTTCTGTAGAAGTCTGAGTTCTAATTTGCTATTTATAAAATACTAAATATCTTTTTACTAACTTTAATTAAATAGTTAACTTTTGACTCTCTTATGGATGTTCTGTGAAGACTGACATCTGGCAACACTAGTTTAGATAATATTTCTCTTCAATATAAACCTCTGAACCAGTGTATTGTACTCCACAAAACTATCTTACCTTGTGAACTGGGGTGTCAGTTGCAACGGCACCCATTCTGGCCAGGTGGAGCATTGCACCTGAGTCCACTCAGTTTGGCAAGGTTGTTAGTCAATTCCTGGTACCCAGGAGGTCTGAAAATCCCCTCTGTTCTTAAATCCCTCGGGGAGTTAGTAGGGGAACACAGGCCCACCCACTCCATTGGGTTCCAGCTCAGGGCTCTTAAGCTAGACAAGCTGAATCAGGGTTTGACGACTCCAGCCATGTCCTGAGCTCCTTCCTACCTCCCTCTGGTTTCTGTAGGCTCTTCAGCCCACTGGTCCAGTCATCCTCTTCTAGGATGCTGTCTCTGACCGGCTTTTCAGCAGCATGCAGGCAGGAGTTCTATTCTCCAGCGTGCTCGCTCCACTCTGCCCCTCTGCCTCCCAGTCCTTTTGTTCTACGAGCTGCTGTGAGGTTGCCAATCAGCATTACATAAGAATGGCTATAGTGCAGGGGTTGGCAAACTATGGCCCGGGTGCCGCATCCAGCCCTTCAGACATTTTAATCCGGCCCTTGAGCTCCAGCCAGGGAGTGGGGTCAGGGCTTATCCTGCTTGCATGGCTCACAGAAGCAGCAGCATGTCCCCCCTCCTGCTCCTACGCGTAGGGGCAACCAAGGGGCTCACCATGCTGCCCCCGCCCCAAGCGCCGCCCCTGCAGACAGGGCAGCATGCAGAGCTGCCTGGCTACGCATCCGCATAGGAGCCGGAGGGGGGATATGCCGCTACTTCTGGCAGCTGCTTGAGGTAAGCACCACCCGGAGACTGCACCCCTGACACCCTCCCATGCCCCAATCCCCTGCCCCAGGCCTGAACCCCCTCCTGCCCTCCGAACCTCTTGGTCCCAGCCCAGAGCACCCTCCTGCACACCAAACCCTCATCCCCAGCCCCACCACAGAGCCCGCACCCCCAACCGGAGCCATCACCCACTCCCGCAACCTAACCCCCAATTTCATGAGTATTCATAGCCCACCATACAATTTCCATACCCAGATGTGGCCCTTGGGCCAAAACGTTTGCCCACCCCTGCTATAGTGGGTCAGATCAATGATCCATCTAGCCCAGTATCCTGCTCTCTCACAGTGGCCAATGCCAGGTGCTTTCCCCCCTTAGTCAACTCTTTTCAAAGCTGAAAAGTTCCACTCTTTTTAATCTCTCCTTACATGGAAGCTGTTCCACGCCCTTAATCATTTTTGTTGCCCTTCTCTGTACTTTTTCCTATTCTAATGTATCTTGTTTGAGATAAGGTGATAAGAACTGCACACAGTATTCAAGTTGTGGGTGTATATAGTGGTGGATTCCTATAGTGGTATTATGATATTTTCTGTCTTATTATATATCCATTTCCTAATCGTTCCTAATATTCTGTTAGCTTTTTTAACTGCCGCTGCACATTGAGTGGATGTTTTCAGAGAACTATCCATAATGACTCAAAGATCTTTCTTGAGTGGTAGGATCTAAATTAGCTGTTATCATTTTTATGAATAGTTGAGATTATGTTTTTCAGTGTGCATTACTTTCCATTTATCAACATTGAATTTCATCTGCCATTTTTATGCCCAGTCGTCCATTGGCATTGGCTGACAGTGCCTGCATTAATCCCTTGGTTGCTGGGCCAGCAAGTGGTACATACATGACAAAACTATATTAGTCCTTCAAAAGAGGAAACTGAGTTGGACTTTGTGCAGATGAACTTGGTTATTGATGAGAAATTGCAGGAAGGGATAAAAATGGTCCTCTGTTGTTCATCCTAGTTAATTGGTAATTTCAATAAGTGACGTGTTTGAACTTAGTGGAGTTTCTTTTCCAAAACTGGCTCATTTACAATGACAGTGTAATCAAGAACACATACATCCAGACTGGTCTGAATAAATATATCTAAGTAAAGTACTTTCTCCATATATGAGAGAAAGTACATTTCAAAGCTACGTTATTTTCAGTACATGATAGTAAAATGTTCTAGAGCTTCTGACACAAAATTTTACTCAACACCATTACAATGGGTTTTGCATTTGGCCATATTGTCTTTTCTTTAGCTTTCAGCAAAAATTGTAGCTGGACAGAGGATAAAGCTGTTGTGGTCAGTATGTCTATATATTTCCAGTTGGTGTTGCTTTTAGATGTTGATCCCCCAAATACTTCTTGCAGTGACAACAGTTTCTAATTAATATTTTGTGCCTGTCACGCTTCCATTTAAACCTCTTCCTACTCTCTGTTAGTCAGATAGCAATTATCTATCTGGGGAGGCAGGTTTGGGGAAAAAAATGGATACAACTTTGTACAGTCTTAATATTTATAGACCAGAGGTGAACAAAATAACTGCCTTGTACAAGGTAAACTTCAAGGGTATTAAATGCTCTTAGCTCTCTCGCTCTCTCCTGTTTTCAGTGTGCTCTCCCATAATGTATAGTTATCTATTAACCGAAAAGGCAGTTAACTAAAGGGGTGATCCAGTAATATAACACTTACAAACTTATGAGCTATTCTGCTAAATCAGGTGATTAAAAAAATGATTGCCAACAGCTCCATGAGCCAGTGTAGTGAGGGATCTAGCATTTGAATTACAAATGTTCAGCTTATTTAAATGCTGTAAATGGCTAAAAACATTCCATCCACATTGTACAAATATAACCACAGACTTCTGTAGTGCAGTGACATACAGCAATGTGGAGCACTAAGTTTAACATTGCTTTATTAAGGATTTATATTGGTTTATTCTGTACTTTGCCAGTGCTGACATAAAATAACTAATAAAGAGGAAGCTTTTCAAAGGCACAAAAGGCAGGTAGGTACCTAACTCCCATTTGTGCCTTGGAAAATCTCTCCCAAGATCTCTTAGGGCCCAGTCGCTTGCAGGAAAGTTACCATATATGCCAACATTACATTATATTACTCTACAGGAGAAATTAAAGTGAAATACAAGCTGGTTTTAGTTCAGAATTCCCCTAACTCATGTTGAATGGTTTCCAGGACACAGAAGAATATTCCATTGTCTCTTCTTCCCAGTTTGTAGAAAGGCATTTTGAAGAGCAATAGAAGTATCTGTCCTGTGATAATAGAAAGATCCATTGATCTAAGCATTGGTTAATTGAAACTGTAATAATACGGGCTTTCCTCCTTGAGGTGGTACAGATTGTCTATTCCAATTTCTGCTTAGCTATTTGTATTAATTTCTTTGAACTACAGAGTCAAGCGTCTTTACAGTGATGAATGGAATCCCATTCAAAACATTGTCTGTGCTAATTATGTAAATTGTATAGTTAATTCTTTCAGTGATTAAAATACTGTATCATCCAAGAATCGTAGATAAATATATCAGAGTTTAGAGAGACAGAGCTCAGAGCACAAAGCCTGATTTTAATGAGTTCCAGTGCTTCAGTAACAATAACAGAGTTGCTGAACTGGACAGTAAGATCTTCTAAGTGGAGGTTTCTGAACCATTTTTTGTGCACATAGGGAGCAAGTCCTGCCTATAAGCCCTTCTAGAGGCACAGAGGACCATAGATGAGGCAGAACCACCGCAATTCTGCTGTCTGGGGAAGAAGCAATGTTGCTGGAATCTGTCCTGGGAATCAGTATCCCCTGTGTAGCATGGAGCATAGCTTTTCACAGGTTCCTTATGTGTCTTAGCATGATGAAATACAGTCTCCATATTATGGAAACACATTCTGTTTATCTTCTGTCTTGGTTTACAAATAATTGAAACTGCTCCAGAAAATGGTAAGTGCCTAATCTCCAAACTAGAGGCTTAGTTTTCCATTCCTTCTGCTGAATGCACTTTCAGCTAGGGATGGGTGAACCAGCTAGGATAAAATGAGTGGTTTGTTCAGAAATGTCCAGATTATAAGATTCTTTTTTAGAAAACACTTCCTTTGAATTTTTGGGCTCTGTCTGGGACCAGAACTAGAAATACCAACATATCAGGAAAAAGTCTCGTCATGAAAAATTTCAACACTTGATTTGTAGGCTCCAGAAGGGTCGTTCTCGTAAGTTTTAGCTAACTAACCAGACTTTGGGATGCTTAACTAACAGAACTCAAAATCTGAATATTTTGAGCTTCACTCATCACTACTTTTAATCAGCCTTTGCCCAATAGCCTTGAAAAAACTTATTCCACTAAACCATTTTTCTGCAATATGATGCTGGTTGTTACTACTATTTTTACTGCAAGAGTGTTTGAGCACCAACCAAGATTGGGGTCCCATTGTACAAGGTGCAGTACATACACATAGTAAGAGGCAATCCTGCCACAAAGAACTTGCAGTCTAAGAAGATCAAAGATCTAGAAAGGAAAAGTGGGATGCAAATTACAAAGTGATTAGGGTGATGGATCCATCCATAGTTCTGTTTTTATTTTTTTGCCTTACAACAGGTAGCATAGAGAGAGTTGTATATGTATATTAATATGTATATTGTATACACTTTATATACGCATTAAGGGCTAGATTTTTTCAAAAAAAGCACAGTGCACATATTGAGAGACTATCTAGTCATTCCATTTAGGTTCCTAAATAAGAACTGAATACTACTGAAAATTTGGCCCTACATATTTCTCTCTCTCCTCATAGCTGTCACCTCAACCAAGCCATTGTTAGTTGGCCAGTTTATTGTAGATGTCATGGAAGAAGTGGTTCTTGGGGAGGGTTTTGAAGGAGGACAGGTAAGTGTCTTATGGACAGGTTAAAGAGAGCATTCTAGGGTAAGAGACAGCATGGAAGGAAGCAGCTGAATACATTTGTAGGAGAAACACACATGGCTGTCATCACTGTAAGAGTGGAAGGGGTGCTATGGTAAGAGACAAAGCCTATGAAGGGCCTTGAATTCTAATGAATTTATAGACTATTATTCAGCACTGGAGAAATAAATTAAAATGAAATGTAGTGCCATGTGTACAAGGATGTAGTTAAGAGTCTGTCAGCACTGCCATTATAAATCCCTCACCTCTTGTATTGATCTACCCTTACCTTCATGAAAAATGTGTTTCACTGTGTCCAAATGAGAAACATGACATTTGAATTTGGAGCCAGAAGTGACATTTTTCCTGTAATTCTTAGATTAGTTTGGCAATTCTGATATGAAGAGAATTAAAATACAAGATAAAATTATATACTACGTATTTGAAAATAAATGGCTATAATGTTAAAATGCTAGATATTCAGCTCTAATAATAGACACTAAAACTAAGTCTATGCTAGTGGTAATGTAACAAAATTGGATTGTATCATGATTCTATACCTGTACACACTTTGTTTTCATTTTCAATTCAGTGGGAACAATGTAATTTTCACACAATCCAAAAGACAATCTTTTTTCACTTATTTAATACTATTCAGTACTTTGGAAAGGAATAAATTATGTCTTTTCTGACCACACAATCAAGACCCTTAATCAACATTTATACATCAGTGCCATCTTACTTGCACAGCTGCAGAATAAATTTTTCAAATCTTAATGGCCTCTAGTATTCTCAGAGACTGATCATCCATCTTTATTTGTTTTAGGTCCTTAGTTTTTGTCTCAGTCTACTGAAGCTTATCTCAGAAATTTAACTGCCTTTCATGGAAGCCACAGTAGCTTAGAAGGTATCAAACTTCTGCATATATTTCTGCATACCCTTCAAAATAAATCTTGGAAGACTGTAATCACAATACTGATCATTGAAAAGTCAAAGAGAGGCATCCTTCATGAATGGCTGCCAACAGCAGGGGCCCTGTTCATGTGACTTTGATATTCCAGAAACTTGGAATTACTTCAGCCCTTAGAAAAAGTCCCTTTGTAGGTTACCAAAAATCCGTATTCCGAAGAAATGTAAAAAATGAAAAGGAAGGAAGAAAAATGAGAGAGAAGCTTGCTCTGATGGAACCTCCCTGTCTTAAACTTCCCTTGAGATACCACTTCTGCAACTTTTAAGGAATAGTTTTGGTCTTCTAAACTCTGGAATTTTTATTCATTTTCTTTTTTTCTTCTTCAACTTGTTGCTTTATAGTTAAACTGATATATAGTTCTCATGAGAATTATGTCTCCCCTACTGAAATTGATTAATTTTAAGGATATTTTATATTTATGCTATATTTTCTGAATGGAAGTAGACTTGGGAGCAGAGCACAATGTTAAATTGCTTAGAATGATTGAGTGAAATCATGTAGCTCATCTGAAGGCAAGCAATCACTTGGCATATAAAAATATGTTGGCTTAGAGAAGTTTAAACAATCTCATCTGAATTAATTACAGTTTAATTGTAATTAAGTTGAAGAACGACAGAGATTTTCTCATTTTGAATAAATATTCTAATTTCCTTTCGTTTCATGAAGATCAACAACAAATTAATCTTCTGATCCTGAAATTGCATAAGTGGCTTAACATTAGAGACAAAGCACCTTGTTAAGTATCTGTAAAATAAGCACAGATTGATGCTGCAAAGATAGTATTAATTTGGCCTGTAATCTCTATTCTGACTAGTTTAGCTCTGTGTTGGTAGGTATAATCTATGGGAGGACGAGTGCCATTGCCAGGACCTGGAAGTACATGCACAAACACGTGAACCATACATTCATTGAAATTGCATTCAGCAGAAGGAATGAAAATCCAAATCTCTAGTTTGGAGTTTAAGCAGTTCCAGGTTCTGGGGCAATTTCAAGTATATATCAAACTGTAAACTAGAATGTGTCTCCAGAATATGCAGACTGTAGTTAATGAGGGTGGCTATATAAAAACTGCTCCTCTGTTGGTGTATGATGGCATACGAGAACAGTTTGCTGTTTTTCCTCCTTTATCAAAAGATTAGAGTATGCAGATTTTCCCTCTTCTCTTAAGAATGTATTTTTCATCTCAAGAGGAGGTAATACAATTCTTTCTACCTTTCCTTAGGAATGATGTATGTTTTCAAGGGGTTACTTTTCCTAATTAGTTGTGTACACAGGAATAAAAGTTCCTGGGAAAGATCATCAGCTGGTATAAATTATCCTAGCTCCATTGACAATGGAACTATGACAGTTTACGTCACCTGAAAATCTGTCCCCCTGTTGTTATGGGCATAGCATCCTGTGAGTTAACCGTATATAATTCACCTATAAAAGAGAGATTTTCTTTTCTTTTGCATTCTTTTTTTTCAATGTCACAATGAAAGCTTCCGTGATACATTGATAGATTAATGACAATCCTGTTGATATATTTGAAGTCTGTTGAATTACCTTTAATAGATATATTGGAAGGAATTACTAATAGACCCCCACTACACAGCATACTAAGGACAGTACTGCTAATGCCACTGGTTGCATTAAAGCCAGAACAATACTAACCCAAGAATTAATGTATGCAATGTAGTTGTAGCCATGTCAATACCAGAATATTAGAGAGACAGAAGTTGGTCCAATAAAAGATATGACCTCACCCACCTTGTCCCCCCCCCCCCCCAAGAATTAATGTAAAAGCAAGCCAGAGGAAAGTGGGATTCTCTTTAATCTTCACTCCTAGTATTAAAATAACGAAGGGAGGAAATTTTTAACATCCTGGTACTGTCTACTTCCTTATTAGTAGCTAGTATAGCCAAATCTTTTCCTCATGTGATATTAGTAACTCCCATTACTAGTATCTAGTGATGGGAGAACAGAGCCCCTCAGGATTCTAGTAATGAAGTTTTTGACAGTGTCCCAGTTCTACTCTCAGGGGGAATCAGTGCAAAGGATCAAATGTATAAGAAAGAAGAGAAGAGATCGAGCCAAGACAAGAAAAGAACTTTGTATTTTGTCCTTTTTTATGTCCCAGGGACTGCTTCATATTGAATTCCTAACTTTCAAAGTAGTTTGTTCAGCATAAGCAAGTACAGGTCAGAGTTCCTCCCAGTCAATGCCAATTTAAATCAAACATTTATCTCTAACTGGCCAAGAATTCAAATGCAGACAACTAGAATGCAAAATAACTAAAGCTGACAAGCAGAACTGGCTTCATCTACTATATTCACACACACAAGCTATGTTAAAGTAATGCCAGGAGTCTGACATAAATGCCTTGAAATCCAGACTGAGGGATCAAACTCCATCTTTACTTCACTGTTTGCACCCAGATACCCTAAGGTGGGGTCCAGCAGTGAGTGATTCTACACTATGATCCCAATCCTGCAAATTCTTACTCTTCTGAATAGCACTCCTCCCTCTTCTAAGGGCAGGTCTACACTAAGGGCGGAGGTCGAACTAGGGTACGCAAGTTCAGCTATGTGAATAGCGTAGCTGAACTCGAAGTACCCTAGTTCGAACTACTTACCCGTCCAGACGCCGTGGGATTGAAGTCCGCGGCTCCAAGATTGACTCCGCCACCGCCGTTTGCAGTGGTGGAGTACCGGAGTCGACCGGAGCGCGCGGGGAGTTCGAACTATCGCGTCCAGATTAGACGCGATAGTTCGAACTCCGAGAAGTCGAACTCACCACGTCGACACGGCAGGTAAGTGTAGACTAGCCCTAAGTAATTCTATGGAAGCCATTAGGACAGCTCAGGAAGTTTGGACATTAGGGCTCCATATTTGCTGTGTTATGAAAGGACAAAAGTTCACACACTAAACTGCATTGCTTTTGCTAATTGAAACCAGATCTTTGATACTATTTTACCTCTTTTTAGGGTTTGTGAATAGGTTCCCTTAATGTAAGTCAGAAAAGGAGGATCGCTCTATTGAAGTACCCATAAATTGCTACACAAGAGGTCAATGGCTTGCTTCAAGCAACTGTAATAACCTCTGTAGAAGATGTGCTTAGATCAGGGGTCGGCAACTTTTCAGAAGTGGTGTGCCGAGTCTTCATTTATTCACTCTAATCTAAGGGCTAGTCTACACTTACCAGCCGGGTCGATGCGGTGAGTTTGACTTCTCGGAGTTTGAACTATCGCGTCTAATGTGGACGCGATAGTTCGAACTCCGGAAGCGCCGCGGTCGACTCCGGTACTCCACAATTGCAAACGGCAGTGGCGGAGTCGACCTTGGAGCCACGTACTTTGATTCCGCAGCGTCTGGACGGGTGAGTAGTTCGAACTAGGGTACTTCGAATTCAGCTACGCTATTCACGTAGCTGAATTTGCATACCCTAGTTCGACCCCGCTTCTTAGTGTGGACCAGCCCTAAGGTTTCGCGTGCCAGTAATACATTTTAATGTTTTTAGAAGGTCTCTTTCTATAAGTCTATAATATCTAACTTAACTATTGTTGTATGTAAAGTAAATAAGGTTTTTAAAATGTTTAAAAAGCTTCATTTAAAATTAAATTAAAATGCAGAGCTCCCAGGACTGGTGGCCAGGACCTGGGCAGTGTGAGTGCCACTGAAAATCAGCTCGCGTGCCACCTTCGGCACGCATGCCATAGATTGCCTACCCCTGGCTTAGATCATTTTGGTCACTTTAGTACTGTATGAGTACAAAAGCTTAATAAAAATGTGTAAAATCTTAGAAGCAGTTTCAGTGCATGCAGACTAGCCACTTTTCAAAGTTAACTTTTCACTTCGCCTAATATGGTTGTTTTAAGCTTTGCGTTTTACCACCAAAGAAGTCCTAAGAAACCAGTAAATTACTTTTTCACACATTCATATAATTACTAAATAGCCACACTAAAGTGTATAAAGAGTAAAAATTGTCAGGAATTTTCAAATGAAGAAGAGAAGAAAAGCAACAACGTTCAGAAGCACAGAGCAGCACAGCAGCATCGTAACCTTGGTTCAGGCCCAAAGACATCTGTAATTCTGCCAACACAGAAGACACTAGAATTATCCAAGGATCCAAATGCAAGCATTAGAAGGAAATCTTTCAAAGCTTGGTGTCTCATCCAAAGAGGCAGAAAAGGGGAGAAATACCAGGACTTGTTTAGGGAGATTAAATTGGAAACATTTTCTCTATTTAAATAAAACAAAACAGAGTTTTAAAATACTTAACCTCTGCTTTTCCAGATACTAAAATATTGTTCTGCATAGACGGTGGGTTAGATAAGATTTCATTTTTGATTAGACTGAAGATTTTGTTTTGTTTTTGCATCGTTTAATTTTTATATGTTCCACTTTCCTTGTGGTAACTACCCAATTAATTCACATTTAATTATTTGAAAGAGCTGTGTGTGTGCAAGATGAGAAGTTGTTCTCCTAACAGCAGATAGAATCTCTGTGTATGCATGCAAATATTGTAGGTAATTGTGGACATTTTTCATGTTGCAGACATTTTCACACACTAATCCTGCAAGTGCATGCTATTCAAGGAAGAGACCATTTCATTACTTCTTTTTAATGGGACAAAGTCATGAAGCCTAAAATCTTGGAGCCAGTACTCTTAGGCTTACCTTGGTTCAATATTTTACCCTCATCCTGAAATGCATCTCATGTCTCCCAAAGCAAGAACTGTAACACTGTTTAAATTCCAATTTCTCTGTTCATGCCAAGGGACTTGCATCCTCCAAACCCAGGGAAATGGGATTATTTGTGATTGCAAATTCCCATTTACACAGTTCTCCATCCTCCTTCTCTGCTTGCTTGCCTGCCTGCAGAAAGGATTCTTAAAATTCTAGTCCTACATCACATATGTCCCTTTAAGATGGTCCAGACTGTACCTTGCATTTTCAAAAAATGGCTCATTTGGGGGTTGCCTCAATTATCAGCCCAACTTGAGACACCTTAGGAGTTAATTTTCATTTGTACTGAGTATCTCCATTTGCTATTCACTTCACTTGATGTTATAGGCACACAGGAAAATTAGGCTCTAGGTGTCCCAACATGGGATCTTAAAATTAATTATGACTTTTGAGAATTTCAACATAAATTTTGTGAGTCTACTGTAATTTTGCAAGAGAATATCACTTTCTGGTTACTTCAATGTTCTTTAGCTGCTAGGAAAAGAAAAATGCTATAAACAGATCGGTGTATCCACAGCAATGTGCAGTTCAGCTTCTAACATTTCAACACGACTGGTAACTACTCTTTTCTTTCACATCATTCCATATTTTCAAAAAATTTAAAATAGCGATAATGACCTCTAAGGGGGCATCTCCTGTCAGTTAGTGACCAGCTGAGTTAAACACCCCTCAGCTTCACCATGGACCTTCAAATCTTCCAGCTAGTCATTAACAGCAAGGAAGTACCCTCCCAATTAGTAATTATTGCTCAAAGTCTGATGGTCATCACCACCATAAAGTCTGAAAAACAGTTACTCAGCATTCTGCTTTGGAAAACTACAGAAAGGAATTTAAATCTCTTTGAATGCTAACTACATGCAATATTTTAGTATTCTAAAATTTCTAGGGCTATCATCTATTTTAACTCATGAGTTTGTGTAAACTATATTTATATCCATCATATTATTTCTATTTATCTTTCATAGATATAAATATGTAGACATTGCAGTTCAAATAAAATAAGGTGCCACATCTTTAATTCAGTGGAGTTGCTCTCAATTTCTATTGATATAATAGATCACAATTTAGGTATAGTCTGTAATGGATTCATGGCTACAGGCATTTGTAGGAAAAGGTGGAGACTGTGTCTGCATCATGCACTGAGTGCGTATACCCAACTTTTGTCAAAATATTTCATAACTTCACGGTCACAGTAGATCCAATATTATTTCTGTATTCCCAGGTAGTGACCCAAAGTGTTTTCTGCAGCCAGTGAGGACACTACAACCATTTTTCTCTATTGTGGACCTCTCAATAATCATGCAGATCTTTCTTAATTTCAAGCTTCAATACAGCAATTGACTCTACATTGGGCTCATCTTGAAGTATGTGCAGAAGTTCTAGATCATCCTTTGTGATTCTTGTGGGAATGAAAACATAGACTTTGTACTCAAGTCTCTGAACATACATCCTGTTCTCTTCGGTTACATAGCAAGATACTATTGAATGATCATTAAACACCTGCATGTAATGTGGTTTGTAGAGAGCACACTTATCAACTTATATATCATTAAATCAATTAAGATCAGCAGAGAAGCCGTTTCATCCCAAAATGAAGTATGAAGACTTCCGCTGGGATTTTCAAAACTGCTCAGTGTTGGCCTAATTCTGTTCCTGTTGAAGCCAAATGGAATTAAATGGGAGCAGAATTAGGCTACTGCTGAGACTTCAGAAATCTCACTCGTCGTGTTCAGTAGGATGGCTTTCTGAATTGAGGGTCTTCATCATTAGAATTCAGACTGCTTGGGAGCCTAATAGAGCCAGAATCAAGGAACATTCAGTGCAAGAGATATTTTATTATTTAGGATGTAATTGTTTATTTTCTTCTTGTTTTGTGTTTGAATATTTTTTAAAGTTAGTTGGCTACCCCAGTGACAAAAGCTTATAGCAATCAGCAAAATAACTAGCCAAGCTGAATCACATATACAGAACATGACAAATAAAACCCAGTGACCTCATAACCTTTGAGTCCATAAACACAGGTCTCTATTCGTTGGGTGAAAGGAGAATTTCACATTAGCTGTAGTAACAGTAGACTTTTATCCTTTGGAAGGCAGCCTCTTGAGGATAATATAGGCACATATAGTTGCTTGATACTGCATCCCCGGAGGGTGGGATTAGAGCAATTAGCATTATATTATATTGTATTTACAGGTGTAATCCTTAGAAGTGAAAATGTATCATCTGGATTCAGGGAATTCCAAATGGAATTTAAAAAGAGAGGGACTCTTCAAAACACTATCAGGGCTCAAACCAAGTGAAAATTCTACTGTGAGACTAAACTCTAAACCTAAGATGGACTCCAAATACAACATTACCAAGAAAATGTGGACAGATGGATGAGAAAGGAATAAAATAAAAAGGGGAGAATGTACACCTCAAACATTAGAAGGAGCCTAGAAGAGCTTTTATTTGGGTCTAGCAAATAAGAACCAATATGTAAGGAATTTGGGGTCACAAACTAATGGACACCACAATCACCAATTTGAATCACAAACTTGTGGCATTAGAGGGAGAACCCTAGGACTTTTAACTCCCACAGGCAGGCCTGTACCCCTTGAGGTCAGGGAAGGATTTGTAGTAGAAGTCTCTGTAGACTGTAGCTGCACAAGAAACAAAATAGCGAATGTATTTGAACAGTTTTGGCATTCCAACCAGTAGAAGGCACCACAACGATGCCACCTATTATAAATTTACACTGGTGAGTCAGTAGTACAAAGACCTTTCTGTTACAGTTTATAATTAGACTAGAGCAACAGCGCCATTCTTTTTTTTATTCAAGAATCTTTTGACCAGTAATAAGTATCATATTCCAAAGAGTCACCTTATTATAGAAACACATTGATATGTTCTAGTTCAGTATAGCTAATGCCAAAGATAATTTGCATCACCCTCAGCATGGCTGTTCTAATTGCATTATATAACACTTTTTTTTTTACTATGCACACATGTAGTTAGAAAATGTTTTAAATAATTTTGTAAACTAATGTTTGACTGGAATCTTAATTTGAGTCTAAAGCACTTCTCTCTGGAGCTTACCAAGATGTAGTCTTGACTGTACAACTTTCAGGCATGTGTTTAACTTATGGATTTTGTGAGTACTTGTGTTTTTAGAGTGGGAAGGAGAAACTACCAGTATTATAGGGAGAGTTTATCAAGTCTGACCCTAGGTTAAATTATTTTTTGTAGATAACAGAATAAATGAAATTTCTGTGGATCAGGGCTTTACATGTATATTTTTATAAACTTTCAAGTGGAAATGGGGAAAGATTTTGATTTTTAAAAAAGCAGATGTGTACTGTACTCTTACTTTAACTTAAATAAATATTATAGAAAAATAACTTCCTAATGTTGTTCAAGGTCAGTTTTATTTTTCTGCAATGTTTTTACAGCTGCTATTGATGTTAAAGAAATATTTCTCTCTGCTTCACAAGCCACAAATACCACATCATTTGATCAGTGATGAACATCTGTCCAATTTCAGCTGAAGAATAACATTGCCTTGATACTCTTTACTCTATTCAACAGCATATATCCTTTTATTATAGATTTCCATTCATAACTACACATCCCTTTCTTTGGAATCCAGGAGGGATGGTGGTTATGGAGAAACACCACCTTTTATGGGACAAACAAGATAAGAATTTAAGTCAGGGTCTAGTTGGTTCAAGAATTTGCTGGTACCGCATATATCTTATATTTTATATAAGTTTAGTCCTTAATTTTTTAATCTTGCATTCTGCTTTCCACACCATTTATGTGTAGAATGTTTAGATAAATCATGATTTGTAGTTCCATGATGCTGGAATACGTGCTTTGTTTACAAATATAACTGATTTCCTGAATTTTTCCTATCACCCTTCATTTAAAACATACCTAATAATAAAAGTCTCTGCTCTGGAGTTAATTTTAAATCTGTAAACCAGCTAGGTTTTTCTCATAATTGATTTTACTACTTGATGCAACTAGCTCTGATACTGACTAAAACCAAATATTTTACAGTTGGCACCATCTTTTCCAAGTAAAATAAGTGCAACCCTAACTCAGTGCTTGAACATAGAACATAAGAACAGCCATACTGGGTCAGAGTAATGGTCCATCTAGACTAGTATCCTGTCTTCCGACAGTGGCCAATGTCAGGTGCTTCAGAGAGAATGAACAGATCAGGTAATCATCAAGTGATCTATTCTCTGTCACCCATTCCCAGGTTCTGGCAAACAGAGGCTAAGGACACTTCAGAGCATGGTTTTGCATCCCTGCCCATCCTGGCTAATAGCCATTGATGGACCTATCCTCCATGAATTTATCTAGTTCTTTTTTGAACCCTGTTATAGTCTTGGCCTTCACAATATCCTCTGGCAAAGAATTCCACAGATTGACTGTGCATTGTATGAATGTCTGTTTCTAGTAGATGGAAAATTATTTCTTGTTGTTTCTCTGCATACTACATGCTAGTGTTGGTGCTATGAAATGTTTACAACTTTGCTTTTCTGAGCTGAAAAGTAAGTTAAAAATTTGGCCCCCAAAACTAAAGTTGGAGGAATTTTTAGGCAGTACCATTCTCAAAATGTTTGTTTGTATCTAAGAACCTGAAACTGTTGTGGCTTCATCCTGCAGATTTTATTCACAGTCCTTATTCACAAGAATAACTTCAATTACTTCACTCCTTATTCACACAAATAGTTCCACTGACCTTTTGAGTGAGTGGCACTACCTGTGAAAGGAAAGAGGAGGTGGCAGGATTAGGCCCCATATTTGTGGGCATAAAGAATGAGGAGTTGTGAGAGCAGTAGCCACTCTGAACATAGGGATTGAGAGCTAATCAAAGTGGAGAGGTTTGTATAATAACCATGAACCAGATATAGACCTCCCTAGATCTACATGTGCAAGAAACCTACCATCTTGCACATGGAATACGCATTTAGGCACCTGCCCACCCTATCCACTCCCACCCACGGGTAAGTGCAAAGAGAAGGAGTTTAGACCAGATGCTCCATGAAGAGAAGTGCATATCTAGTGGTAAGGTTGGATGTGGATACTTACTGCTATCCACACAAAACTTATCTTGAAAAGAAATACAGCCCAGTCTATATTATCTTAGTTGCAGAGGCCCGCCCCCCTCAATTCCCTCTTCCCGTGATTTAACTGATCCCAAGGAGGTAAGGGGAATCCTGGCAGACTGACTCAATTCCTACATTCCTCTCCTTCCCTCCTACAAATTAGGGTAAATTCACCACATTTGGGGCAGGGCCTCCAGGTTTTACCATGGGGAAACAAATCCTACATAGCCCCAACAAGATGCTATAGGGGAATCTCCATGAGGAGATCCTCAAAAAGGGAGACTCCACTTCTGTGGCTTTCAGCACAATAATTTTGCAAATTTCTTTGCTCTGATTCTCTCAGAATAACATTCAGCTAATCAGACTACAAAGATTTGCATACTTTACAGTTGCTGAGGCAATTGTTATGCAAATTGGACCATCTCACGCTTGCAGTTGTGAGGAGGAACTGGATAAATGAGTGTAAAATGTGGGTGTGTCAGTAAAGGCACAGCATCTCAGCGCTTGGTTTGGCTAAGAATTCACTGCAATATAATTTATGTTCTTAGCATTTTGAGAGATATAGGCTTTGGGGGTACTGTTGCCTAAGAAAATAATATTTACTACTATGACTGTTTAATTGCAATATATGAGACATTTGCACCATTGATGAGGTTTCGAATTAATACAATTTTATGAGATTAAAAAGAATTGTAGAAAAGGTGTTTCATAATGCCCCCTTTTCTGATAGGAGCTTTATTCAGGGAGTAGCTTCGGCAGTAGTTTCCAAAACACCAAACACTGGGAGTGCGCATGATGGTTGCTTTGGCTGAATGCTGTACTTGGATTTTGTAAAAGTTACTTGGAAATAAGTAGGGCACTTGCATAATTGACTTTTTTCGTTTGAAAATATTATTCACGTGTATAAAAGCATGCTTTAAGGAAAGAATAACAAGGGATCCATGAAGTCAGTATAGATGTTTTGTATATATGCACATAAGAAAATACATCCCTTCAATACATTGAATGGCGAGAATAAGATTCACTAATATTGTGCATCATGATGGTTCTGGAATTACTTCATAGTTAAGGCTGGGTTGAGATCTTCACCAAGAGCATAATATAAATCCCTCAGGCAGACAATGAATTTAGTCTCCAGAGCTGAATAAATTTAATTACATATTAATAATAATACCACCAACTCGCATATAGCGTTTTTTTATCAGTATAGACAGCTCTAGGTGGATGGAAGAATTCTTCCATCAACCTAGCTACTGCCTCTTGGGAGGGTGGATTACCTATGCCAACAAGAGACCCCTCCCATCGTCATAGGTAGTGTCTGCACTGAAGTGCTACAGCTGTGCTATTATAGTGTTTCAAGCCCTAAGATAGAACAGCCTTGGGTTATTCTAATTTATGCCTCTCAGGCTCTGGCCCCTCTGGAGATTTGGGGTGGGGGGCATCAGAGGACGGTAAGGTCTGGAGTATGGACCACTACAGTGGCTCGATGTGACCCAGGGATTCCCCCACAGTGGGGAACCCTCCACTATCTGGCCAAACTGGCATTACATCTGCTCCACACTGCCAAAACAGTAGTGGGGCTGGAAAACCTGGCCCATCAATTTTTAATTCCACTTGCTATTAGTGTAGCTATTACAGCTCATGTGGATACTGTGGCCCTGAACCTGGATATGCTTAACTTTGTCCATATCAGTAATACTATTGAAGAGAATGGGACTACTCACCTTGCTTAACATTTTTGTAGTCACTTCACAAAAAGCAGAGTTTATGGGGATGATAAAATCAAAAGAAACAGAATGGTGAAAATTTTCACATCAACTTAATGAAAGCTACCTGGCCATGTCTATTCCACACATCTCTAGGCAGAGAGGACTTTCAAAGCTTAGTTTTTTGTGGGTTTAAGTCAAATGTTTACCATTATATTTATATGTGATAAAATTTAGTAAAGTTTGACACTTTTTTGCATTGCCAGATCTCAATGGACTTATAAGGATTTTAACAGGCTCGAAGTGCTGCTGAGCTTCAGCCATGAGGCTTCCTTTATAGTTTGAGACATGCCACTCTTCATTAAATCAATTAAACTGGTGTCTGAGATTACAAATCTGTGCCCAATATCTGTCATCTCTGTTATAGTGTGGTGCCAGTTGCTCAAATACAAAATATTGTTTCCATTATAGATACAAGTGTTTAAACCAGAAAGAATCCAGCCAACTTCAAAGCTGAAGAACCCTACACTCAATAGGTAGCAGTGTAGCGTACTTATCTATTTACCTTGCTGTTTACTAAAACACTAACTCTACTTATGCTGCCTGCCTCACTGAGTTAAGTTCATCACAAGAATGGCATAAAGAACAGTTTTAAGAATGTTGGTATTTATAAAAAGTTATTTTAACTCCTGACACACAATTAGCATTTCAAAAATACCCTTTTTGTATACAGATCGTTGAGTATGGTTGGTTTTTTATATGAAAATCAATTAAAAATGGGTACCAGGGATGAAATTCTGGCCCCCCTCAACAGCAAAACTCCCACTTATTTCAATGAGCCCAGAATTTCATCCCAGGAATTTATCAGAGAAATTTTCTTAGTATAAGCTTGAAACCAGTGCTTCTGATATCCCATTCATTTGAAGAAATCAGTACAGCACAATGGGGATATTTTGCACATTACTGTTTAGCTAAAGTGAAGCCATTCTGAGTATTTCCAGGCATTTCTGAATCCATGAAGCTAACCTTCAATATAGACTGTTTTTGAGATGTCTTTAATAGAGTAATAATAACTAGCACTATTAGATGCTTAGCATTACTGATTAATTATTCCTCACAACCCCCATGAGGTAAAAGCTCTTCTGAGAGGTGCTGCTCACCCTCAGAGATGAAGGCACCCTGTCTTCCCACTGAAGTGAACTGTGGGGTAAAACCGCTCACAGTTAGTGCCCAGTACTTTAGGCCTTGAGAGGCTGATGGGCTAAGCAATTAGGCCAAGGCCGCACACAAAGTCAGTGGCAGAGCTGACATTATAACTCATGAGTTCCTGGCTGATAGCCTTGTGCTGAATCCACTAACCCAACACACTGCCCCTCCTGGTACATACAACACTGGTGCATTTAAAAAATTTTCTCTCTCTCTCTTTGCCATCCTCTCACATGTAAGTGACAGGATCAGAGGGTGCCTCTCGCTCTATATTTCTCAGAAAGTCCATGATTTTCACCAAGTTACTCAGGCTATTTGATAGCTATGGGTGTTTAGAAAAAGACAGCCTAAAGCCACAACAAAACCCTGTCAGGAAAAGACAAAGTGTTGCCCCACTAATCACATGGACAAAAGTCACAGTGAAAAGTGCTTGGCCCAAACTTAATTAATTTCTCTATTTGTTTCATTTTGGGGATCCAATATGAATGTTCAGGTTTCTGAGCGGCCTCATACATTCAGCTAGTGGCTGGAGTAAGATCTATTGATTTAACCCTCCCACCAAATCACAAATGACCTCAGAGGAAAAGGAACTGAAGTTGAAATATAGTTTAATAACTTCAATACATGTACTAGATTGTGCTGTATAAAACAGGACATCTTAAGGCATTGCCTCAGTTTTCATACTCATTGTAAATTTTACAGGTATTGCTTTGTTTGTTTACTTTGTGTAACTGAGATATACCATTTTGCATGAGGGAAAATGCTTCTCAATTCTGCAAGAGTTTTAGTCTTAACAACCCTCACATCAAAGGGATCAATCCAGTTCACATTGAAGTTAAGAGTTAAACTCCCATTAACTTCAATGGGTGAAGGAGCCATGGCCCAAGTTTTTATTAAAATATTTGGAGTTCTGTAAATGTTAAAATCAAACAAAAATCTAGTTTTAATGTATCATTTTATTTACTATAAAAGTGGTGCTAGGGAAAGCAGAGGTTTAGGGTGTGCTGGTTTTTGGTAAAAAGTATAACTCTGTGAGGGAGTGAGAGTGGAATAAATTTTCTGATCCTCCAGGAGACTCCTGCAGTCTCCAAGAATTAAAAATTAATCTTTAATTAAAGACTGTCATGTGATGAAGCCTCCAGGAATATATCCAACCAAAATTGCAACCCTAGAGTGGAGGCGAAATATACTGTGGCTCTGATTCTACAATCCACCCAAGAATGGAGAGGCATGGCTACAAGGAGCCACTTGTTGCTCCCTGATTCAGACCTGCCTGGTCCGGTGGGAAAATTAATGCTGCAGGAGGACAGCTCTAACTTATACTAGGGGAGGATCTGGTGTAGCAGAGGACTGTTCCCTCTCCCCTCCTTGTCTCCACACCCCTAGAAAACCCCCAATACACTTCCTCCTTCCCCTTTTGCTCTGGGGTTGCAGGGAAGACTGCTGGGGCAGAAGAGCTACCTCAGCCAGATTTATGTCAGTAGAGAGTTCCCCCATATGGGGAATTTCTCTCCACTGGTCTTCTCCAGTCACTTTAAGACCACTTTGCATTGCCTATGCGGTGCAATGTAACCATAGCAGACTAAAGAATCCAGCTCTATATGTTTATAGCAAATATGATTATATATATATATATGAACATTTATTGTGTATAACTCTATGCCTTCCTACAGCATGAATAAATACCATGTAATGTAATTAAAATTAAACACAGGGCCCCATCATATAGCCCTCCCTCCTGTGAATGGTCCATCTGACTTCAGCAGAACTGTTTGTGTGAGTTAAGGCTTGAGGATCAAGTCCAAATATACTTGTAAATTTTATTTTTGTAATTTTATTTTCTGCCTCCATTACTTACAGATGAAGAGTGAGTTAGAGAGTAGCAGAAATATATATTTGGAGAAACCCTCTGACTCTTGAACCTTGTAATTTGCCTTATCCTAAAGGAATACTGTATGTAATGAGTATCTCAGGTTTCTTCTCTACTGTCAAATCCAGCAAAACCTCAAGTTATGAATACATCAGACAAATAGTTTTGTGTAATAATTTTAAGCTATAAGAAGAGTAACTGATATTTCTGTCTACACCTCAAATTACCCCCATCTGTAATCTTTGTTGTAAGTACCTTTTAAAAAAGATTGCTTAACACAATCAGATTAGATAACAATTTAACTGATGGCCACAAATAGAGCTTAGAGTTTGTCATGGCTACAAAGATTTTCTGTCAGTGTATAAAAGCAATTAATCAGTATGCAGAAGGTATTGCCTATCCCATAGATATGCTAATTTTGTGACACTTTGGAAACTCATGTTCTACATTTACTGTTCATTCTGGATTGAAGTTAACCATCCACAGCTTGAGCAAAATGCAAGACTGCAAAATGTCACATTTTCTTATCCCTGTGTTGTCTAATTTTGAGATCTTTAGGGTTTTTTTTCTATATGTTGATTACTATGTGAAATGCAGTAATCTTATGAGTGTACAGTGAAATTTAACACAGAATTCTGTGACCAATTTTTCTATCGAAATCTTTAAAAAGCCATTAGATGCCTGCTGAATTATTTGTTCCAAAATTACCAAAAATGCATTTAAGACAAATTATATTGTAGCACATCATAGATAAACTAAGTTCAACACATCCCTTTTATTTTTTTTAACAGAGCACTGTGGCAGCCAGTTGTATCTACAGCATTTATATAAAGAATGCACATATATATTATTCATATGATATATATAATATAATTTTATATTACATATTAAATGTGAACAGCAGTAATCTGTCAGTGAACATATTCCTCCCTACTTGCTTTAATTTGAGAGCTAATATAGAAGCTGGTTCTTGTAAAGAAAAGGCACTAAATAATTTACTTCAGTAGTTTCAACAATTTGTAGTCCAGAACATTTACTGAAAAAGCAAGGAGAAAGGAACAGCAACTACCAGATACAAGACCAAATGGATTTTCTTCTATACCTGTCTCTTTAAATGAGATCTTCCAATGATTTTGTTTTGAAAACCTTTTAGAGAATAAACTACTTTGTTAAATGTATTCCCCTAGAGAGTTGTACAGAAAAATAGCACAGCAGTTAATATAGCTACAATTGCTTTTTTACCGGCAATGTTAAAATTGTATAGCTGTTATGACTCACCTAAAGCAGAATCACAGATTAGCTGCTGTGGATGTGCAGGGGCACAGCTGCATGCCTCTACCAGCTCCTGAATTCTGAGGGTGAAAAGAAGCACTGAAGACAACAAGGTACTGTGCACAGGATTCATGCTGCCTTCAACACGGCTAACTGGCCAACTAAAAGAAAATAGTCTATTACTGTTGATCTTGTATCTAAACTTTCTAATCTCTGTGCAGTTCAATTTCAACAGACTTAGATGGTTTAGAAAAGCCCTCTAATGCTCAGTCTGAGTATACGCTTATGTTAACAGACTTCTAATTTCCCTGACATAGGACCCTCTTATTTATGGCCCTGATACTTACAAGTAACCCCGCCTTCCTTTAAGGAAAAAGCACATCATTGGTGAAAATGATGTGACAGGTTTATTGTTCCAAAAGCAAGTTTACCTTACTGGGTTGCATCATAATGTTGTTATTATGAGTCAGTGAGACTATTAATAATCAAAAGCTTTTTAAAAACATCAGCTTCTGCACTGATTTTATGATCTTTTGCAGATTGGAGATTAAACTAATACATTAATCTTGTGAATTTCATGCCAGTTTTAATTTAAAAAATAAATGGTTCCTCCACCGTCCCTATCATGACCAAAGCAAACAATGTATCTAAAAGCAATGCTAACATCCTTTTTTAAAGCCAGATTTCATTTGCATTCCCTGATCTTTCCCCTGTCCCTCTCTACGTTTTTTTGAAATGACTTGACTGTTTGCAGGCTGCACAGAACTTCATTCATGAAGAGGAAATGTTTCAATGCCTTGTTTGTGAACCCTGAACAATTGGTAACTACAAGCAATACTGGATAAAAATCCAGGCTTCAATAAAAGCCATTTTGCTACTTCATCATATATTTAATTTGAAATAATGATTTACAAAAATTCCAATTATATATGTTCAAGGTGAAGCTTTTATTTATTAGTATTTTGCAGTCCCCATATTATGGGACCTATTCAAATGAAATGCCATTTCCATATGCGCTGGCTAGGAAGTCTGTGAGCTTCTGCGACTCAACATGCACAGAGCATAGCTAGTCCTGTTTCAAGAATCCAAAAGCTAATACTCTTCCTCATCTGCAGATCTCTTACTCTTATAACCACTTTCACATAGCTTGTACACATGAATCCCATCTGCCCTTATATGAAAGGTGTCTCATATGGATAGTAAGATAAGGTCTGAGCAGGGAGGACTGTGGCGTATGCCCATTTGAAAAAGGTTTATGTATAGACTGACATTAGGTATGTCTACCCTGTAACGTAAGCCCAGGGTTAGTAGAACTCAAGTTCAGATTGATTTGTAAGTCCAAATTGTTGAACACTAGGTTCCAGCCTAGGACTCTAGCATCTATATTGCATTAGATGTTGTACTAACAGAACAAAAATACTGTCCCTGCCCCAAAGAGCTTACAATCTAGGGGCTTGTCTGTATGGCAAGTTACTGCGGGGCAAGCCAGAATGCGCACTCTGGGACTTTCACTGTGCTATAGCAATGTCCACATGGAACATTACGCCACGGCTAGCTGGTGCACTGTAGACTCGCACCTTAGCTTGCTGCATAGACAAGCCCTAAATATAAGACAAGAGACAACACAAGGATACGGATACAAAGATGGGGGAGTACAAGGAAACAGTATTGGTCAGTATGATGGGCAGTGACATCAGCAAACCACGAGCCCAATCATTGTCATGTTTTTTTGTAGGCATCAGAGAAAAGGAGCGTTTTGAAGGATGATAATGCATTAGTTTTGCAGATGTTACTCTGAACTCTCTTTCTGTTTGGCGGTTCTTTATCGCACCCAAGTTTGAGATCAGATTTTCACATCAAGCTGTCCCATGCATACACAAACTACATTCTTTATTCACAGCCCCATGTGTGCCAGTAGTCTTCTGGATACTAGGCATGGGGAAATCAACTGCAGTTCATCAAAATGCCATGTCCCCTGCTCACTTCTATCATACCTTTCCTGCTTCACATTATGTTGCTTTGCTTCTCATGCACTTACAGTCCTGATGGCCACCTCTTTCTCAGGATTAGCTGGACTGTCTCAGTGTCCCTCCACCTCTTCTACTATCTGAGACCAAAAATAAATTTAGTAGTACACATCCCAGGCATGAATTTAAAAAAAAAAACTTCAATTTAACTTCTGTCAGAAAACAAAGGCTATGGATTAAGCTATGGCAAGGTATTTTAATGGCCTTTATGCTCAATAGTTGAGATCTATCGATTATGAAATCTAACTCAGGATAATAGGGATTGAAAGTGGCAGTGTGATGGCTGTTTGGTGGCCTGTAAGAAATGATTGGATGATGATTGACCAGTTTCCACAGGACAAGTACCCTGTCGCAAATGGCACCAATAGGCCTTATTGGTGACCATCTTAGCAAAGCCCAAAGACTGAATAGGTCTGGGGGGTGAAATATCTTATTTAGAGTTAGGCTGTCCATATGATGGCTACTTAAGGCACATTGGTGTGATATTTTGGAGAAGCTGACCCTGCCACTGGCCCATGCTCTACCTGTCTTGTAAACTTTGGTGTCCAGAGCTGTGAGCACAATAACCTTTTACAAGCACTATATTAATTCAAAAATGAAAATAATTTATAAAAATGGTTAATAAACAAACTACTTACTATTTCCCAGTCATTGGTTATGAGTTGAGAGTTAGAGACATACGTTAGATTATGGGCTCGTCTACAGTGGGAGCTTATATTGGCTACATCTTTCAGGGGTGTGAAAAATCTACAACCTCGAGAGAGACATCTCTGCCAACCTAACCCCCGGTATAGACAGTGCTAGCTCAATAGGAGAATTCTTCTGTTAACCTAGATACTGCCCCTTGGGGAGGTGGATTAACTAAAGCGACAGGAGAGCGCTTCTCATTGCTGTAGTGAGTGTCTACACTGAAATGCAATAGTGGTGCAGCTGCAGCAGCATTTTAAGTGTAGACATACCCTGAGAGTAGAGCCAACTACAGAAATGTAAACATGACAAAAGTAAATTTTATGTTTGATTAAATCTTGAGCTATATTCTACAGAAGTATGGTAGTTGTGTAAGCACAGTAAAATACATTTCTTTCTGTTATAATCTGCACTAATACTCCGTGAAGCCACTCCAGGCTCCAATCCAATTAGACTTTTAAGAGAGTCTTTCAAAGCCATCTGCACACAGCTGGAACATTTAAAGCGTGGTTATGGTTAGAAAAGTTTATTGACTATAAATGACGGATATTACTTAGCAAATGTGCTCCTTCTGCATTCTGAGTTATAGCTATCTACTTTACTGACAAAAATAAGTGTCTATTTTTTACTCCTGGTAGGAGAGGGAATAGGGCTGTCTGAAGGTAAGCTGGATTCTTTTCTGTCTCACACATCATCAAGTGAATTAACAACTAAGTTCCAATTGCAGAATCTTTCTTAGTAGTAATGATGTGCAGCTTCAGTCCCAGATCCTAGGATGAGTTTGCAGTGTGGGCAGCTAGAAGTGGACTACAGAGTTCACATCCAGATCTGAACTTCCCCAAAGTTGTAGGATGTTGGGATCTAGGGGTTTGGTTTATCATCATTGCTGCTTTGAATTTATAAACTGAACAAATCTGACGAAGAGTCACTGAGATAAAAAAGCCTTTCCAAGCCAATATTTGTATACCTTTACCTTTCAGAGTATGGACCCAATCCTGCAAATAGATATGCATACATTTTCAAGATTGGGTCTTATATCTGAATGTTTAGTTGATCATGTATGTGGCTCCATTGATACTTGATCACGTTTCAATAGAACCTTTATACCTTTGTTGTGATTCCTAAACTTTCTGAACAAGTTGTTTTAGTCACAAAA
This sequence comes from Mauremys reevesii, assembly GCF_016161935.1. Taxonomy (NCBI): domain Eukaryota; kingdom Metazoa; phylum Chordata; order Testudines; family Geoemydidae; genus Mauremys; species Mauremys reevesii. The sequence goes on from NC_052629.1 coordinate 88,873,805, forward strand.
TAAGCTGCAACCTTTATAATTTTTTCGGCTAATAATAGGATAACAACTGTGAGAGGCCTGTATGCACCTGACACACAGCTAGTCTGGCACATCCCCATTTTGAGAAATACTGTCATTGCGTAATGACTATTAGAATATTTGAAAGTCAACATAAGACATCATGGTAATCCATTGTAATGCACTGTACATGGGGTAATTAAAGTTAGTGAAAGGTGTGGCTGCCCACTGGTTGGTTAAGCAGTGTTTCACACTGAGAGTCTACCATGCCCATGCCATGAGATCTTCACTGGCAGCCTATGAGCATACAGGTGGAGTTCAAGGTTTTCTTTTTAACTAGCCCCATTGCTTTTGGTGTTTTAGTACACCAGTCCCTTCTAGAGACATCTGACAACATGCTGGATGTCCCAACATCTTGGACGCAAGTACTATAGGCACGCCATACACTAGACTCTGCAGGCTCTTGCACACAACACTGATATTGCAAATAAATAACTGAGGATTATTTGACTAGGTCTGCCAGAAGTTGGTCTCAAGTTGCAGTGGGGGAGGTTTAGGTTGGATATTAGGAAAAACTTTTTCACTAGGAGTGTGGTGAAGCACTGGAATGGGTTACCTAGGGAGGTGGTGGAATCTCCTTCCTTCGAGGTTTTTAAGGTCAGACTTGACAAAGCCCTGGCTGGGATGATTTAATTGGGGATTGGTCCTGCTTTGAGCAGGGGTTTGGACTAGATGACCTCCTGAGGTCCCTTCCAACCCTGATATTCTATTATTCTAAGTTAAGCAGTGCAAATATTCTAGACACAATAACTTTGAACAGTTACAGCAAACAATTACATTATTTTCCAGTATAAATCCCTAAATGGTTTGGGGCCTGGTTACTTGAGAGTAGATCTATGTGAATAATTGATTGGGTTACAAGCAGTTCAGAATTTTTTTTTAATTGTTTTGGGTTGACCCAAAATGAAATTTTCTTGAAATTTTGGTGAACCAAAAAAAAATCACTTTGGTTCAAATTAAATGTTTTGTCAATCCCAAACTAAACTTTTTTTTCTGATGACAAGCTTTTTTACATTTTTTAATTTGAAAAATTTCAAAACCTAAAATAATTTCAAATCAAAAAATCAAAATGTTTCAAATTGAAAATGTCAAAACAGAAGCTTCTAGGTTTTTTTGGAGTTTTATGAAGTTTTTTCCTCCCAACTGAAACTATTTGGCGAATTCTCCCCCCTTTCCCCTCCAAAAAGTAGTTTTGGTCAAAAATTTTCACCCAGCTCTACTTGAGAGAGAGCCTGTCTCCCTGGGCCATACTGCTGCAGTGGAAGCCTACAACTGTGCACAAGCTATAGTTTCCTCATTTTAAAAGAGAAGGGGAAGCACTAATGGCATTCTCTGCGAGGAGTCCTTAGTTTACAAGTCTCTCTTCTCTTGGTCATCCAGAGGCTGGATTTTGTTAAGTAATGGCACTGCAAAGCCTGACGTTTTTTGCACACAGTTGAGTAAGAATAGTTGTCTCTCCTGTTTCTTCGTCAGCCCACAGAGGTAGGCTTGACTAAAATGTAACAGCCTGGGATAGGGAGAATGGTAATAATTACAAATAGCTGCCATATTATTATTCTTTCTTTTATTTGTATTATACTAGCACCACGGAGCCCTAATCTGGGATCAGGTTCCCGTTTTAGGAAAAAAAGAACTTAAGAATTCAATAGGAGTTGCATTTGAGGCAAGGAGAAAGTGATCTGTTCCAGGAAATACTTCGTAAATAAAATATATTAAGCTTTGACTTTTTTCAATAATAATAATAATAATAATGCCATGTCCTCCTATAGCATATTTTATAGCATTAGCAAAGGTTTGTGAATGACAGTTTCAGGTGTTCTTAAGGGGTCATCAAAGAAACAAAGACAATATAGTTATGGCCTGATTATCAAAAGAGTTGAGCACCTTTAGTTCCTGTTGAAGTCAACTGAAGTCCTTGAGTCAGGTGTTTTGGGTGCTCAACACCTCAGATAATCAGGACATATCAATGTGTATCAGCTCTTACCATTTTAAATTTACTCACATATGTGCAGAAATGGTGACAAGGAAACGTATGCTGCTCATGATTATAATGTATGCTATTTAATGTATTTTTATCACATAATGAGCAGTAATTTTATATGAGGAGAGCTTCAGAAGCACCAAAGTTCAGAGTCCATCATATATTACAATCCAAAATCTGATTTTAGAAAATCAAAATCTTTATTGTCCAAATCTTTATAAGCAGCAGAGAGTCCTGTGGCACCTTATAGACTAACAGACGTATTGGAGCATGAGCTTTCCTGGGTGAATACCCACTTCGTCACATGCATCTGACGAAGTGGGTATTCACCCATGAAAGCTCATGCTCCAATACGTCTGTTAGTCTATAAGGTGCCACAGGACTCTCTGCTGCTTTTACAGATCCAGACTAACATGGCTACCCCCCCTCTGATACAAATCTTTATAGTTCCTTGCCCAATTCTTAAATGAAAAAAAATCTTATATCCGAAGTAAGTGTACAGAAGTGTGCCAGCATTTTATAAACAAATGAAGACTTAAGCAAAGCAAACATTACTGCTTTTCACAATTCATATGAATCAATTAAAAAGCACAGCCTTTCTTTCTGCTCTATACATTATCATGTTGACTTTTCTTTGGTTTGATGGGTGAGCTATGATATCACTTCAAATGAGGTCATAATGCTAATGAAGCATGAAGACTAGCTGCATTAGATATTATCCACTCCTAGGACATATTCTACTGCAGCTAACATATTATAAAAGAGAGGCAGCAATCCCTTCGTATTTCATAGAACATAGTCATTGACACCTTTAACTCAAGTATCAAAGGAGTAGCTGTGTTAGTCTGGATCTGTAAAAGCAGCAAAGAATCCTGTGGCACCTTATAGACTAACAGACGTTTTGGAGCATGAGCTTTCGTGGGTGAATGCCCATTTCGTCGGATGCAAGTAGTGGAAATTTCCAGGGGCAGGTATATATATGCAAGCAAGAAGCAAGCTAGAGATAACGAGGTTAGTTCAATCAGGGAGGATGAGGCCCTGTTCTAGCAGTTGAGGTGTGAAAACCAAGGGAGGAGAAACTGGTTTTGTAGTTGGCAAGCCATGACCTTTAACTCAGTCATTGACATGATCAGATTAAATCTGACTTGGTACATACTAATTCCTATCTGATTAGTTCGGACCAGTGGCAAGCAACTCATCTCTGTAATTCAATAGACTGTAAAATTACAGCAGAATGATGGGGGAAACTCACTGCTCTTAATATGTACAGTAAAAGGAGAGGTCAGAAGGAAGGAGAATTGGATAAGATCAAGTTTAGTACCTATTTCACATCTGGTATATCCTTAATAGGGACGATATTCTTGCCCTTTCGGAGGGCAGAGCTCTGTTTAATCTGGCTTTTGCAGTTCTGTCATGAGCCTTATTAATTTACACCATTCAAATTCTAGCATCTATTGGCAGGTAGAAAATAGTAACATAAGCTGTCTTTAAAAGAAAGAAAAAATTAGTCCAATTTATAGTGGCATTCAGAGACTCAAATCAGGATCAGGACACCATTGTACTAAGTATTGTGCATGCACAAAGTGACATGGAGTGAAATCCTAGCTCCACTGAATTCAATGCCAAAACTCCCATTGACTTCCTTGAGTCAGGATTGCATGCACAGCCTCTAACCTGAAGATATTTCAGCAGACTAGTTTACAGAATATCTAGACATAAAAAATTCCAATGTTTTTACCCTCACCAGCCACAGTCCACTCTATACTTGCTGTTGGTCCCTCCCTATGCAGCCCCAACCAGCATTTAAATTGTGCAGTGGGTCTTGTGTTTGTCCTATACACTATAAATTTCACTCATTATCTATTTGTTAAATCCAGCCTTATACAATGGTAGGTAACATGTGTGTGTCAGTTACCAGGCTAACTGCACCAGAGGTGGATTTACCATGAAACAATGACGGGGGGCCACCAAAATTCAGGACAAAGCTCATCTGACAACCTGCCCCAGAGTCCCAGCCAGCGGTGCAGCTGGGCTCAGGCAGGCAGGCTGCCTGCATTCCATGGCCCCACGCTGTTCCCAGGAGTGGCTGGCTGCTTGCATATCTCTGTGTGCCCCTGGCGTGAGGGATGCAGCTCCGCGCACTGCCCCCACCCCAGGCAACGCACAGAGACCCGTTGCCCCCCTTCACCCAAGGGGTGCCTCCATGCATTGCTCCCACCCCGAGCACCGACTCCACAGCTCCCATTGGCCAGGAACTGCAACCAATGGGAGCTGTAGGGGCGGCGCCTCTGGCCAGTGGCACACAGAGACACCCCCCCCCGCCTCCCCACCTAAGAGCTGCTGCTAGAGGGGTGTGCTTTCGCTTTGAGAACTGCACCGACCCCTGGCCCCTCCTGTACCTCAACCCCCTGCCCCAGCCCAGAGCCCGCACCCAAACTTCCTCCCAGAGCCCAACCCCTGCACCTCCTCCCCACCCTAACCCCCTGCCCCAATCAAGGTACCTCACTTTATTTTCATTTACTTCCCATTACTTATAATATAGGAAGAGGATGAAGGAAAAAAAGAATGAAAAACGGGGAGATAAGAGAGAATGTTCTTTTTCTTGGCTGGGTCCCGAGGGGGAGGCCCCCAAAAATGAAGCTGCGCACAGGGCCCCACTAACTCTAAATCCGCCACTGAACTGCACTGTGGTCCCCAGTCTGGGTACATCTGCAATTATAAACCCACAGGATTAGGTACTGAAATCCAGTCCAGTGTATATAATTTATTTGCTTCACAGCCATTTTAAGAATTTTAATTTACTCCTCATGCCCGCCAGGAGTAATGGCGACTTAAACATGCTTAAAAATAGCATCAAAGTTGAGAGCATGGGTTTGACAGATATGGCAATTTCCTGCAATATCGTTGGGAGCTCTTACTGTATTAAATTTACGTATCGTTGTGGGCCATGGATTCTACGTAATTTCATGGGGTGACCAAAGCTTCCTCATGAACTAAGAGGTGATTAGGCAAATTCACTCAGGTGATAACATCATCAGAGAAATATCACAACGTGGAGAGGCTCACATATACTAGTTCAAAATGGATTCTCCAGAGACCAGCACACAAAGAAAAGGCTTTTGGATAACTAGCCTGAGTTTAAGCTGACTCAGGGCCTTTTTTCTGATCCCGCAAAGCAACAGGATCTTCTGTCCAATGAGAGGGGTTGGAAGGACTTAGGCCTGCTGAGGCTCCATAAGACTGATGGATGACCTCTGTTAAGCTTTGAACATGTGTATAGGAACTTTTTAAAAAAAAATTTTCTCTGTAATGCTTTCACATGAAGAATAAATGTGTTTGCTTATAAAGAGATGTGTGGTAAGGTGTGACTGCTGACAATGACAGCTGTTCACAGTCTTTGGAGAGAAAGGAAAGCTCAGATGCTGGCCTGTGTAGGCAAGGAACTAGGCATCCTGGAAAACCCCTGGTCAGGAAGGAGAGAGATGCAGGTCACCACCCAAGAGAGGTGACGGCTGAAGAGCTGGGAGCCTAGAGTGGCCGCCCTTAAGAGAGCCGAGGGGAGGAATACAGGTGCAGTTGGCCTGAACAGTGAATTATTCCATCATGGACACAGAAATGTTTGAGGAATCTTAAAAAAAAAAAAAAAAAGTGGTATTCCCCACAGGAGGTTGTTCAGTGCCTTGTGAGTTATACTGGCATAGGACTCGTGCCAGCTCCTTTAATTTTGCTGTTTTACTGGGTCATAATAACTAACAGAGCAATATGCTGAGTTGCCCGTACTGGTAGCTGAATATTTTTCTCACATATCTCTCATCTACACTTTTACCGGACTGAGCCCTATGTTTTTATCTTGCAGTGGTGTTTACTAAACCCAAATAAGCTAGGGAAAGTACATCTTCTGTCTAGTTGTTTATTGATTTAGAACTCCGCTTGCCTTTTTCTGGGAAAGAGGAAAATGAACAAAAAGCCACCGTGATTATTTAATTTTTTTAATTTCCTTTTTCCAAAGTAAGCAGGGCAAAATTAGATTTAGGCTGATGCATGCTCCACAAACATTTTGTATGGAACTAGAATGGCTGAATGAACTTTCAGTGGACATTATTGGAAAGACAAATATTTAACATTGAACGTAGTGAGTCATGTTTATAAAAAATCTTTACTTTTTGTGTTGCTATTTTTTTCTCCCTCTGATTTCCTATTGTGGCCTCTGATTCAGTTCTGAGGACCTTAAAGCTGCAGACAATTCCTTAAGCCCTTGCGAGTTCCACTCTCAAAACTGCCTGATCTGTGGCCTTCTTGCAGGAGAGTGTCAAAGCAGAAGGTCTTTATCTAACCTGACAGCTGTCTGTAATTGTGTTAAATTATATTTTACCTTTAGAGATTCATTAAAATTAAAATTTGCTGAAAAGAAAATCCTTTGTTATGTAACTCCTAAGCATTCTTTCACAATTACAGACAGAACATAAGAATTTTTAGAGCACTTCCATTTGTGGATCTTAAAGTGCTGTACAAAGGAGCTTGACTGAAATCAGTAGAGTTCCACTGGTGAAAACCTGGCATTATACAGTAGTGAATCAGATCCATAAACTTCAAGACTTCGCTGAGAAAGAGGGATAAATATTGTTCCCTATTTAACAGATGGGAAAAGAGAGGCAGTTGCTCAGCTATAACAGTAACAGGCTCAGTATAGAAACCTGGGTACGATAGAAAGAGAGGTTAAGGCCAACATTGTCAGATCCCCTAAAGAATGCTTAGGAGTTACATAATAAAGGATTTTTTTTTTAGCAAATTTAATTTTAAGTGGCCTGATATTTCAAATGTCCTGAGCACCTATTGCTACAGTTAAAGTTTGGACATTTTTCCCTTAGAGAGTGGTTACAAAGCAAGTCAAAGACAGGGCTAGGAAGGGTACCCAGATCTGCTATCATTCTTGAAATTTAACCACAAGATTGTCCTGCCAAGAGCCATAAGCTGGGCCTACTGGTTAATGTTGTAGGACAGCAGAAGGCTAAGTCATATGATAATGAATAGTTGGATTCCCATTATCTTTTACCAGAAAAGTAGAAATCATAACATATTACAGGTTTTCATATTTCAATGGATACTGTGTTTTTAGCGAGGAGAGGGATCATGCTTGCTGACTTAGAGAAAAGCACCTTCAAACAGTTTTGCTAGGTCAGATTACTTGAGACTAAGTCTCAGGACATGACCCTTAGGCCGTGCTGGCACATCAGTAATTATTACAAAACTACTTGTGTTGAATGCACCAATTACTGATTGCAAAGTTTTATAATTACCATAGATTGCCTGATTGCAGAATGGGGAACGCTGAAGGAAAATGGGAGCTAGAGTAGAAATCTCCCATGAGTCCCTCCTGGTGCTCTTTTGCTCTACATGACAGGGTCGAGCCAGATGGCTACAGGAGTTCTGGGAAGTGAGCGGGTTTGCTGCTAAAGGACCCTCCTCCAGCCTTTGGGGAAGATCCAAAAGGCCCAGGAACTCAAGTAGTTACGGGGGACAATGGAAAAAATAACAAGGGCAGGTGTGAGGATCAAAGGGACAAAAATAAGGAACTGGAATGGGACACTGAGCAGAGAACCCCGGACAGCACCCACTGCTCCTCAAAGGTGTCAAGGGAGCCAATGGACCCCACCCAGAGGAACTCTGCCTGGATGCGTGAACAGAAGGGTGATCGGAAATAGGCCTCAGAGTCACAGGAAACTCCCTCAGCCAACCTCCTCTCCCTGAGCTTATAGATGGCCACTTTGGCCAGTGCTTGGAGGAGTTTAACAAGGAGGTCCTGCGACTTTGTGGGGCCACTGGAAGGCAGGTATATTAGCCCCAGGATAAGCAGGTCTCTTTTCCCTTGGTAACTGAACCGGGGTTAGTATAGGTTAATTAGGACACCTGGGGCAATCAAGGGCCTGCCAGAACCTGTTAAAAGCCTCCCCTCCAGCCAGATAGGGGTGCGTGATAGGAGTTGTGGGAGGAAAGTGTGCTACTGGAGATCTGGGCAGTGCAGATGCCGACAAGCACCAGGAGGGGAAAACCCCCACAGGTACAGAGGTGAAGGGCAGGGGAAACCCTACCCAACAGGGTGAACAGCCCTTCTGAATAGGGTGACCAGATATCCTGATTTTATAGGGACGGTCCCGATTTTTGGGTCTTTTTCTTATATTCTCCTATTACCCCCCACCCCGTCCTAATTTTTCACACTTGCTGTCTGGTCACCCTACTTCCAGGCCCCAGAGGTCTGAGGGAAGAGACCTCGCCGGAGAGGAGAAACTGAAGTGGGTGCCTGGTTTGTTGCCACCACGCCTGAAGGGACTACCAGAGACTAAGAGGCTCCCCTTCCTCTCCCCTGTCAGGGAGGCCGGGAGGAACCCTGCTCAGGCAAGGTATGGGGCGTCGGGAAATTCTGAGGTAGAGAGGAATACGCTGGCCCACCGCTAAGTGGAAGTGCAGAACCCACTGAGGCAGAGAAGGAACTCTGTCACACCTTGCTAAACTAATAAAATGATTTAAATAACAAGGAGTCTGGTGGCACTTAAAGACTAGCAGATTTATTTGGGCATAAGCTTTCATGAGTAAAAAACCACTTCTTCAGATGCATGGAATTTACAGATGCAGGCATTATATACTGACACATGAGGAGAAGGGAGTTACCTCACAGGTGAAGAACCAGTGTTGACAGGACCAATTCGATCAGGGTGGATGTAGTCCACTCCCAATAACTGATGAGGCGGTGTCAATTCCAGGAGAGGCAAAGCTGCTTTTGTAATGAGCCAGCCACTCCCAGCCCCTATTCAAGCCCAAATTAATGGTGTTAAACTTGCAAATGAATTTTAGTTCTGCAGTTTCTCTTTGAAGTCTGTTTCTGAAGTTTTTTTGTTCAATTATGGCTACTTTTAAATCTGTTATAGAATGTCCAGGGAGATTGAAGTGTTCTCCTATTGGCTTTTGTATATTACCATTCTTGATGTCCAATTTGTGTCCATTTATTCTTTTACATAGAGACTGTCCGGTTTGGCCAATGTACATGACAGAGGGGCATTGCTGGCACATGATGGCATATATAACATTAGTAGACATGCAGGTGAATGAGCCCCTGATGGTGTGGCTGATGTGGTTGGGTCCTCTGATGGTGTCACTAGAGTAGATATGAGGACAGAGTAGGCAACAAGGTTTGCTACAGGTATCGGTTTCTGGGTTAGTGTTTCTGTGGTGTGGTGTGTAGTTGCTGGTGAGTATTTGCTTCAGGTTGGGGGCTGTCTGTAAGTGAGGACTGGCCTGCCTCCCAAGGTCTGTGAGAGTGAGGGATCGTTTTCCAGGATAGGTTGTAGATCATTGATGATGTGCTGGAGAGGTTTTAGCTGGGGGCTGTACTTGATGGCCAGTGGCGTTCTGTTATTTTCCTTGTTGGACCTGTCCTGTAGTAGGTGACTTCTGGGTACCCGTCTCGCTCTGTAAATCTGTTTCCTCACTTCCCCAGGTGGGTATTGTAGTTTTAAGAATGCTTGATAAAGATCTTGTAGGTGTTTGTCTCTGTCTGAGGGATTGGAGCAAATTTGGTTGTATCTTAGGGCTTGGCTGTAGACAATGGATCATGTGATGTGTCCTGGATGAAAGCTGGAGGCTTGTAGGTAAGTATAGCGGTCAGCAGGTTTCCATATAGGGTGGTGTTTATGTGACCATCACTTATTTGCACTGCAGTGTCCAGGAAGTGGATCTCTTGTGTGGACTGGTCCAGGCTGAGGTTGATGGTGGGGTGGAAATTGTAGAAATCCAGGTGGAATTCTTTAAGGGCCTCCTTCCCATGGGTCCATATGATGAAGATGTAGTGCAAGTAGAGGAGGGGCACTAGGGGACAAGAGCTGAGGAAGTGTTGTTCTAAGTCAGCCATAAAATGTTGGCATACTGTGGGGCCATGAAGGTACCCATAGCAGTGCCACTGATTTGAAGGTATAAGTTGTCCCCAAATCTGAAATGGTTGTGAGTGAGGACAAAGTCACAAAGCTCATCCACCAGATGAGCCGTGGTCTCATCAGGGATACTGTTCTTGACAGCTTGTAGTCCATCCTCACGTGGAATATTGGTTCACAAGAAGCACTCTAGGTAGAAGTCCAGTCTGTCATTTCAACCGTCAGGAGGAGTCCACACAGAATTCTTCTTCTTGTACTGTTGGTAGGAGGATTCCTTTGGGTCAGTGCACTGTTCAGTGGTGTGTTGAAAATATTTCTTGAGTCAGAGATGATGAAAGTAGGCTTCCAGATCACCACAGAACTGTATCATGTTCATGGGGGTGGTTGGGCAGAAAGAGAGTTCCCGAGATAGGACAGACTCTTCCGCCGGACTAAGTGTGTGGTTTGATAGATTAACAATATTGTTAGGTGAGTTGAGGGTACCGCTGTTGTAGCCCTTGTGGCATATAGGAGTTTACATAGTTTACTGTCCTTTTTCCTCTATAGAGAAGTGAAGTGTGCGTTGTAAATGGCTTGTCTCGTTTTTGTAAAGTCCAGCAACGTGGAAGTTTGTGTGGAAGGTTGGTTTTGTATGAGAGTCTCCAGTTTTGAAAGCACATTCTTGATCTTCTCCTGTCTGCTGTACAGGATGCTGATCAGGTGGTTCCTCAGTTTCTTTGAGAGTGTGTGGCACAGTCTCTCACTATAGTCAGTGTAGTATGTCGATTGCAATGAATTTTTTACCTTCAGTCCATTTGGTATGATGTCCATTTGTTTGCACTTGGAGAGGAAGATGATGTCTGTCTGTATCTGTGCAAGTTTTTTGTTGAGGTTGATGGATTTCCACTCCATATGGCTAAATTTAGTGCCTTGCATGGTGTCAAGTATCAGGGTGTAGCCACAAAAACAACAAGGAGTCCGGTGGCACCTTAAAGACTAACAGATTTATTTGGGCATAAGCTTTCTCTAAGGTAAATAATGATTTCACTCCCCTGAGAGATGCATCAACTGATAAGACGTGGGAGGGGGCTGTCTGCCTGCTAGCTGTGGTATTATCAGTGATAATTTAGAAGAATCTAGGAATCCTAGGGCTGTTTCAATTTCAATAACTGCAGATACAGCATGAATATTATGTATTAGACTCCCCAGTTTCCCTTTTCATATCCCAGTCAGGAACACACAGTCAGTTAAAGCAAGTCTTTGAAACATTTGTTTTGCTGTATGTTTTAAGAAGGTGACACTCAAAGTGGAAACTTCTCTCTCACCCATTTACCTCCATCAGTTGCTGGCTGTCCAGCATTTTGAGGATGTTGGGCCTGATTCTCCCCACATTTACACCAATGTAACTCCAGTTTGGGCCATATCTTCAGATGGTGTAAAATGAAGTATCTCCATTGTAATTACATCAGCTGAGGATCAGGCCCGTTGAGGCTAGATGAGTTAGTCAGCAGCCCAGTAACATATAATAATAATTATTATTATTATTATTATTGGAGATATACCTATCTCCTAGAACTGGAAGGGACCTCAAAAGGTCATTGAGTCCAGCCCCCTGCCTTCACTAGCAGGACCAAGTACTGATATTTGCCCCAGATCCCTAAGTAGCCCCCTCAAGGATTGAGCTCACAACCCTGGGTTTAGCAGGCCAATGTTCAAACCACTGAGCTATCCCTCCCTGCATTAAGTGAGTTACTCACTGTATATGAGAGGAGGACTAGGCTCATTAAGTGCTAAATTTTATTTTTATTGTCTGAATACCAGTGAGAGACATACATTCAATCTGGTTTCCTAATGCTTTGCCTCTAAGATATTTCCCTAATATTTGAAGACAAAGAAATACCAAGTAGAAAATACCTAGAAAAATAAAGTGATTGCAAACAGTTAAGCAGCACATAAGTCAACTCTGGAAAGAAAAACACCACTAAATAGCTAATGGGGTGGGGGAGAGACAGACATTAAAAGCATCAAAGCTTCTTCAGACAGGATATTACAGTAACATTTTAAGCCTACATATGTTGCAGTATTTCCATTACAGATGTAATCACTTCTAATATTTAATTCCTCCTCCTCTCTTGTCCTTAAACCTTTCAGTGGTGCAGTTAACCAAGAATGGTTAGACTTCGAACACTTGGACAGGTGGCCAGTCTGCCAAGAGATTTTAAAGTATTATTGCTATACTCATTAAGTTTCATGTCGAACATGAATGAACTTCCAGTCTGAAGGTGACCTTTGATAACAACCATTCCATTTGTCTGGTCATTAAATATATTAATGTATTTCCTGATATTAACATATGACAGAAATTGTTAAAATGTGTCATATCAGTGAAAGCAACTTTCATACTAAATGCTCTTCTAGCTGAAATTTAGGAATCTTGACTTCTGTTATCTAGATTTAACAGGATTCCTCCTCATAGATTTTTTTTACTCTTTCATTTGCAGAACATAATATGGTTTTTACTCCCTCAGGGAACATGTCTACAAGTTCACAGATCAAAGCAGAACCAGACATGAACCATAAGACTCACTTTGACTTCAGAGGCTTTTGAAATGAAACCCCAAATTTATTATAAAATAATGTTGAGAGAAGTTTAAATCACTGAAAAGAAAGAATATATATTCTTTAGTGTGTGTATACTTTTTGCATTCTTTAGAACCTGATAAAAACATTTTGCATTATTTTGCATGAGCAAAGTTAGTATACTGGCAAATATCTCTACAGTAAATCTACACTGATATTATACAAGCTTCTACAAATTCAGTAACAGCCACAACCATATTGGTGATTGCAATAATATTTGTTATTGACCCCATTCAGCATATTCAGATATGCTGTTTTATGTAGAAAATCATATTAGTTATTTGAGGCAAAATAAAAATATTTATTCAGCTACCCTGTTTTCTACTAAAAATGCTATTTTATCAGTGCCTGTAGTATTTGATCTATAAATATAATGAATAATAAATCCCAAATTATTCTTTTACTGATTTAACCATTTAAAACCTAGTGGATTAGTACTCCACACAGATGTGAGGGTTCATGCAAGCAGATTCCATTGCAAGATCGGGGAATCAGGGTGAGCTTGTTATTTATGATTAAGGTGGCTGAAAGTTTGTGTATACTTTGCAGCTTCTGTGTGTAATTTGCAGCTTTTTATATTTTGTTGACAGTTTGAAGCAGACAGTTGCTATTTGAAAGTCCACAAGGTGTAGTCAATTTCATCATTGTGGTTTAATTCATTTTTGGATTGCATATCCCCTTTATATATTTATTTTGCATCATTTCTTTAACAAGATTATTTCTAGAGCTGGTCAAAACGGTAAGGATTGGCTAAAAATAATTGTCTTTGTAGTCCAAAATTTTCATGAAAATTTTCTGCTTTGTCAATGCAATTTCTTTTCCAAAGTCTTTTTTTAAAATAAAAAACCAGAACATTGCTAAAGAAACACTTTTTTCCATAAAAGTCATCATTTTGGAAAGAAGGCTATTATTGCAAGAAACCAAAAAATTGAATTAAAACTTTCCACCAGCTCTGCTAATGACACTGCCTTCCAAAGAGAAGCTCCACTCACATTTGGTAGAGCTGTTTTTTAAATATTTTCCTTCAAAATAAACAAAATGTAACTAAAATCACAGAAAGCTCATGAAGCTAACTGGTTTCTGTGCTAGCATGGCCTTACCATGCCTACTGTTTACCCATCGGTGTGAGCAGTACAGAGTGCTCCTGTGGTATCAAGGCTAGAAGTCAAAATGGAAGGGAGCAGGTGAGGAAATTAAATCCCATATGTATCATAATTGTAACAGAAAATAGTCAGTTTTTCTTACTTGGAACGATGATTTCTCCCCATGATTGGAGTCAATCAGTGGTGGTGAGAGCCACTTTGTAGATTTGGGCAGGTAGACCCCATGCAGGGAGTGAGATCTGCGGGGATTAGGGAATGTAGGGGCAGCGATAAGGGAAAATAGCTCTCAGTACTGCCTATATGGCATAGTAGACAGCAGGCACATCAGCATCACATAGCTAACATTCGTGCTGCTATAGTGATGAGAACAACCAAAAATGTCTTGTGGTGACTTAATTTTGAAGTCTTCCTTGATCCCTCTTTTGCTTCAGCTGTAGCCTTTGTGTTTTGATTACCTTTGCTACCTGCCTTCCACTCCCCTCTATTTCTTTTGAGATATGGCATGTCATCTGAAATCCTGGTATCAGACTCCAGTGTTGAAGGAATCCTGCTCCTTTTAAAGATGCTGGTTAATTTTTGTAAGGCAAAGTCTTTTTTTTTAATTGTTGTTTTTGTTCCTGTGGTCCACAAAGGATTCCACAGCTGTGGAATCATGGGAAAATTTGTGGTCCTGTTAATTGCGGGGTGCCATTTGTATTGCTGTAGTCAAAGGTCTGCCAGCATTTCCATTATAAACCCCATTGCAGTGGTTTATGGCTCAACCATAAAAATCAGTGGCTGCCTTATAATGTCCCAACCAGGCAGTGATTTGTTTTTTATTTTAAACTTGGGCGGTGGGGAGAAATTTAACTTTTTAAAAAATATGAAGGTAATGAATAAATAACTAAAATTTAGGATATGTGCTACTTTGTATTCCCATAATTCACAGCTTAATTTTTAAACTAAAACATAGCCAGCCAGTAATTCATAGTGTGTGTGCGCATACATGCTTTTGACTAGTTGAAAACAAGGCTAATTAAAAAACTGATAAGGAATTGGAGATGCATTTAACTGCAGATTACTTAGACTGAAGTTCTCTAGAGAAACAATTTTATGTTTGTTGGATCAAAGATCAACTCTTGAAATGGTTCCTAAAAATAGATTCAAGTGAAAGAATTCCAAAGAAATGATTATTTATTGATGTCTGCAGCACCATTCTGAAGCGTGAAGGTGCTTTGCAGAAATACAAACAATATTTACACAGAAATCACCCATCACTGAAATGTGGCCATGACAAAACAGTTTCTTGCTGGAAGTGATAGAAAAATTATTTTTCCATGTACAGTCACTGGGGAATTAAGTAGGCAGAATGTTTTCATCCATACAGGTATTTTAGTTAGAATACAGAAAACAACACCTCTTAATCTTGTTATATGTACTATAGGAACTTTAAAGGCCACAGCCGCTTAGGTGCTCTTAGCTTTACATCTCTGCTGATGAACAGAGCCTTTAACAGTATGGTGCTCCCTGGCATCATGCTGGGCAGTTTACTCAATCAGGACCCCATTCAGCAAAACACTTAACACACATGCAGAAGTCCCATTGAAGTTAGTGAAACTTCAGCATGTTCTTAAAACTATACACATGCCTATGTTTTTATTGAATAGGGATCTATTTAAGCATGTGATTAAGGGTTTCAGTACTAGAAGGAGGATCTATCACCTGCCAATTAAAACCCACTTCCTGATGCACCAGAATTTATTCCCCCAGAGTGTTCCCATGTGGTGCAGAGGAGAAAATGTCTAGGTCCCCTGTAACCATCCCAATACCCATCACAAGCTAAATGAGTCAACAATATAACGTTGCAAGAAAAGCAAACATCTTTCTGGGATGTATTAGCAGGGGTGGTGTAAGCAAGACACATGAAGTAATTCTTCCACTCTACTCCACGCTGATTAGGCCTCAGCTGGAGTATTGTGACCAAGTCTGGGTGCCACATCTCAGGAAAAATGTGGATAAATTGGAGAAAGTCCAGAGAAGAGCAACAAATATGATTAAACGTGTAGAAAACATGACCTGTGAGGGAAGATTGAAAAAACTGTGTTTCTTTAGTCTAGAGAAGACTGAGAGGGGACATAACTTTCAAGTACATAAAAGGATGTTACAAGGAAGAGGGAGAAAAAAAATTTCTTCTTAACTTCTGAGGATAGGACAAGAAGTAATGGGCTTAAATTGCAGCAAGGGCGGTTTATGTTGGACATTAGGAAAAACTTCCTAACTGTCAGGGTAGTTAAGCACTGGAATAAATAAACCTCTATGGAGGTTGTGGAATCTGCATCATTGGAGATTTTTAAGAGCAAGTTAGATAAACACCTGTCAGGGATGGCCTAGAGATAATATTTAGTCCTGCCATGAGTGCAGAGGACTGGACTAGATGGCCTTTCGAGGTCCCTTCAAGTCCTATGGATTCTGTGTTCCACGTCACATCATGCCCACTGTCCTTCCTTTCTTCTGTTTTATTTAATGCTTTGTTTGCAATGCCTTTCATCTTTACTGGATGTACATTTATTTAGAACCAGACTAAATATATTTCCTAAAAAAGAAAAGGGACCAGTGAAATCTAGCAGTATATTGAATTGGAAAGAGGTCTCTTGAGTCATTGCATAGGCTAGTATTAATTCCAGTCTAATGTAACAGTCTTGATGATAATGATCTGGAACTAGTTGAGTTTGGTGTCTGAGAGTTCTGTAGGTTTCAGTAGTGAAGGAACTTTCAGGGAAAGGGATAAATTACTTTTGCTCCATTGGAAACAATGATTCGTGCATTCATATAATGGGCGATCCAGCATCAGCCCCAACTTACTCACATGAGTGATGGATGTTAATAGAACTATTTACATACCTAAAGCCATGCAAGACTGGGGCTTCTGTCATTTGACTGGACAAAAGAAATAGTTTACATGCTATGTTATGATTTGCATTGCAGTAGCCTCTGGAGAGCCTAATCAGGGCCCTGTTATACTAGGTACTGCACACACAACGAAAAGCCTGCCCCAAAGTCCTTATAGTCTACGCAAAGTAATTTGTTAGGCATTTTTAACAGACAAACATTTGAGGTGGGATCTGCTGCTTAGAAGATAAAAGTATTGCAAAAAAATATATATTATAGACATTTCATTTCATAAGCAAATTCACTCCCGAAATACTTAGTATTTTACAGCTTTACTAAATGATGGGAACAAAGTGGGAAAAGTAAAAATGTAATTTACATTAATTTGACATACATTAATGATGATAACCTTAGAGTGTAAATTAGGGGTCAGAAAACATATCATCAAGAGAGGCATAAAACAAGAGTTGGTGGCAATTCAAATGGTGACAGTGCAGTTGAGTCAAAATAAGGGACCCATAAAGTGTTGTATCAGAGTTGAGAACACAGATAAGTGTTGAGGATGATAGGTAATTTAGAAAATATATACAGTAATTCAACTAATATCTCTGCGGGCTGTGTGTTCCAGAGAATAGGACACAGGAAGGGGAATCAGACAAGGGTTCTGTTCCTAGCTCTCCCACTGATTCATTGTGTAACCGTGGCCAATTCACTTTACCCTTCTGTATCTCATTTTCCCCTTTCTAAAATGAAGATAATAATAGTAATTAAACTTCAGTGCTTTGGGAGTTACGGGTGTGACAGTGTATCCCATAAGGCTTTATGGGGGGGTGTGCTCATAAATGTATGTATGATATAACTGGAATCGTTTTGCTATATATGCCATGTAACGTATCTATGTAAAGGTTATGATCTGCTGGTTATGTTCATCCTAGTTGTATGCAGGCACCATTTGTGTGTTCAAAGTTATGTACATTGGCTGTATAATTGCTTGATTTCTAAGTAGCCTTAGTTAGAATATTTGGTCACTTCTTGGGAAAGGAATGTGCAAAGTAGGTGCTCAGTGAGGCCTGGTCTACACTAGGACTTTAATTCGAATTTATCAGCGTTAATTCGAACTAACCACCGCAACCCACACCAGGAAAAGCCATTTAATTCGAAGACTGGGGCTCTTTTTTGGTGGGTCTTCCACCCGGCAGGGGCCCAAGTGCTAAGCGCGCACTTGCTAGCTCCTCAATGCTGTGGTGGTGTGTGTCTGCTCTGCTCAGGGGGGCTCCGGGGCTATCCCACAGTGCACCTGCTGCTCTGGACAGCACAGCAGTCTTGGCTCTGGGCCACCACACAGAGGAAATGAAAATGAAAATTTTTCATTTTTTTGTCTGGGCGGTTTTTGAATCTGGCGTGCTGGTTGCACACATCAACGCGCACAGCACACCGCAGCACTGCAGAGCTCTCCAGCAGAGGAGTCCGGGCATCCCCAGAAGAGAATAGAGAGAGCATGGGAGACCCAGAGGAGGATCTCAGGTCGCTGGGTGTGGGGCGAGTCTGTGCTCGGAGCTGCGCTCCAACAAGGGAACGCGCTTTCAGAGGTCTCTAGCCAGCCAAGAGGAAGGATACAGCAGCCGATGCGGATGCGTGCGTGCAGGAAAGGTGAAAGTGTGAGAGCAAAGGGTAGTCAAAAAGGGCGGGCGCAAAGGGCAGCGGGCGGGCTGCCCCCCCACATGCAGCACGCAGCACTGCATGCCCTGCTCTGTGTGGGTGGGTCACCCCCACAGGTGTGGACCCAGTGGTGGGGAACAGTGTAGTGTGCAGGACAGTTCCTCCCTGTTCGCCTGTGGGAAGATGGGGAAGGAGGGAAGGGGGCGGGAAGGCGACGCCAGCGACGACCGCCCACTCCTCCCAGCAGACATCCAGGATCACCTCACAGCCTCCACAGAGATCTCACCCTCGGAGCCGCCCCTACCAGGAGGACGGAATCAGGGAAGGATCAGGTGAGGAAAACAATCAACATTTATTTTTTTTTTTTTTTAAACAAAACAAAAAAAAAAAATTAATATAAAAAATAAAAAATTTTATAAAAAAACAAAAAACAACAACACACAACACACACAGCAATGGAGCAATAGTCAATCTGGGGATAAAAGCTCTCTCAGAGAGAGCTGGGAAGCCTCAGTCAAGCAGAGGTTTCTTGAGAGGTGTGAGTTGTTGGGGTGCAAGCACAAGCATCGCCATCATCCCATCATAGAGGGGACCATCACACCACCATCACGCATCGGCATGCACCTCTGGTCTCTGTGTGGTCTGTGGCATCTGTGCGTCTCTCTCTCTCTCCGTGTGCCTCTAACTGTGCGTGGTGATGTCATGGAAGTGTGCCTCATGTAAATTGTGGTTTGGTTAGTGTAGTGTTACTTATTGGTTTACTTACACTTACTAAGAAATAGATGCAAGCATTTACTTTGCATGAGAATGACCAAACAGAGTTTTATTTTAGTTTGCATAAGACTTTCTTAACACAGCCACGTGTTTTGCCTTAGCCAGGCCTCATACCTCGGAGGAACAGGTCTTGTCGCAGGCGGCCGCATGCGAGAGGCTTTTCTAACTTTCATCTTTTGCACCTGCTTTGCTACAGCAGGCAGCTAGCCACGCAGCTAAGCAGTTGCTCAGTACTGTAGCACTTACCAAGGCTTTGTGCAAGAGGATGCAGCTGTCTCTCCCACCAAGTGCTTTGTCTGGCATGCAGCTGCGTCTGTCTCTCAAATCTCAAATCCTCCTCTCTGTTCCCAATGTTGGTCTTTTCGAATCTGTTGACTAGTTCCGAGATCTCTGCTTGAACTGTTTGTGTTTTGTGTTCTTACTGTTGGAAAAGTCCTAGACTGTATTTACTGACCTTCATGTATTGCCCACTGGAAATCACCTACTACTGCTTGCCTGCCCCACGCCTCAGGGCAAAAGAAGACCAGAAAAGACCCCAAAGAAAAGCCCCACAGGCCAGCTGGAGGCAAGAAGCGCGGAGAGCAAGACAGGCAGAGAGAAGAGCAGAGAGAGTCGGGGCAGCATGGAGGAGCAGAGAGGGCAGGACAGAGAGCAGGAAGGCGAGAGAAGCGCTGCTTGGTCTGGCAGGCGGACAGAGCGCGGCACGGGAGCACGCAGAGCGCCTGAGGAGGCAGCGGCACAGGCAAGAGAGAGGCCCTGCAGTGCATCTGCAAATCCTGAAGCCTGCAACAGCCAAAGCCCCCACCAAGACAGCAAGCAGGAAGAGAGCCAAGTAGGGTGAGAAACAAAGAAGGAGTGAAGAAGGAGGAGCGTACCACACAAACTGAGCACCAAACGCTCTGTAAACAAGTTCTCCTGAGCCACAATACAGAGTCCCCCCCCCCCAAATCAACAAGATCACCCAGTTTGTTTCCCACCTTTGTAAGCGTTTTGCTGTTACTCTGTGTTCAAGTTCCTGTTTTGTGTCAGGTTTCTTGTTTGTGGGGGTTTTTGTTTACACAGGGTACAGACTTGGGGCAGGGTTGTCAGAACACTTTGCAGGCAGGGGACTTACACAGGCCACACACAGGAGGGCACACTGGGCACCAGGGCACACTTTGACTGCACACACTGGGCAGGGGACTGTCCTGTGTGTCCTGGTGCTGTGACGTTCCCTTGATGTGTAGGGTCCTCTTTCCATGGCATCCCCGAACATGCAGGCAGGCCTCCCTCACGATTTGGACCATCCCCTCATCATCCTCCCCCCCCCCCCCCCCCCCAACCCTCAACCCCCACACCACCCAAACCCACCCCCTCCCAGGCACCCCAACCACGGGCACCCCCACCTCACCAAACCCCCACCCCACAGCACACTACCCCCCAGAGCACACCAAACTCCATTTGTTCAGAAACAGAACAGCAAACAGAAAAGAAGATGAAATATTTAATTTAAAAGAAATGAAGTTAAAATAAGATTAAAAATTTACTGGGAAAACATTAACAAAGTTTTAAAACGGGAAAAAAAAGGAAAAACTCTTTAAATCAAGTTGACTCTCAGACAAACTTCTTTTCAAGCTCCTGCTGATGCATACCTCTTCCCGCTGATGCATCTCCTTCGCAAGCTCAGCACATGCATTGGGCTCTGGCTAAGCTCAAGCCAGCAGATAAAGCCATAGGCTGAAACCTCGCAGCCCCCTCTCCTCAAAGCATTCGCCTCAACATTAGGTCTGCAACAATTCTCTCTCAGAGCTTGTCTCACAGCATCCAAGCAAGCAGCGATGCAGGGATAGTTCTTTCCACCATGTCCCCAGCGACCAGCCATCTCCCCTCCACCACCCCGAGGGTACCGGGAGTCACAGTCCAAGTCCATGCGGCTTAGTTGTGCTTCGCAGAGTAAGAGGCGCCAGCAGGCAGGGGCCAGGTCCCCGGCGCCAGCGATCTGGGCATCCCGTCATGAGGCGTGGTCCGAGAGGAAGAATGGTCCCAGAAGCATATTTGTGGTCCAGGATCCTGAACTGCCTACGCCATGCGTCGTGCCGCCCAGCACCTGACACCACTGACCGAACGCATGAACCTTGCCCCTAACACCCACCAGCCACCAGTGGCATGCCCCCACTGGTTGTTGTGCCTTAGAGCACAGGGTGAGGGTCCAGGATTCGGTTGATGTGCAGCTGAATGGCCCCATGGGCCGGTGAAGCATGCATGGATCTCCATCCTATGATGCCATGGGGATTCCGGCTGTGCATACCCATTCCATCATTGCTCGGCCAATGATGACCTGGACAGCCAGACAGTTTGAGAACCGTTGATCAGCCCACGCAGTTGTGTGCCATTGTTGTGGCGTTGTTGCACGGAGGCTGGCGCCCAGGCTATGGCTGCCGCTGGGCTACTGCAGGCTCTGCTGTGCCTAGCAGTTCAGGGCCAGGCACTCCTGGCACTTCAGGGTCAGCAGGGAGCAGCAAGTCTGTCCTCCAGAGCTGGGAGTGCAGCATCAGCCACACAGGTCAGCACTCATCTGCAGCCTGTCCTGACCACTCTGTGTCAGCCTGTGTCATTCCTGCCATCCCCTCCCTGGTCCCACACCATCCACCACCACCACCCGGTTCCACTGCCCTTCCAGGAACGCCGCGAGACACCCTCCTTGCCACTCCTCCACCCACTCTCCCCTCTCCTGCGCCGCTTCTGAGGTCTCGGCTCCTCGCCACCTCGCTGTGGAGCGGAGCGGAGCGCGTTCTCAGAGTTGTCACGCTGAAGCTGTGGACCTGCCGTGCGAGCCAGCGAACACGCTTCGCTGCGCGTGCTCGCGCGAGCATGCCGGGAATGCTCGCGCGCGGGTGCTGTGGCGTCGAGGCTGTAACCGAGAGAGAGAAGAGGCATTGACGCGGGATTCGCGGAAGGGGGGAGAGGAATTCAATTGGGGATGTTCAATTCCAGCATTTTCGGAGTGTGAGTGGATTGGGATAGCTCCAACAATGAACTGTGGTGGATGAGCAACTGGGGTGCCAATGAATGGAATGCTAGTTCAATTTGTATTGTATTTGGTATGGCAAAAGTTCGAATTTGTGTATCTGTCGAATAAATGAAATTCGTAGATAGTTACAGTCCTGTAATCAGGAAGCAGTTAACAGACAAAAGAGCTTGGAAGGCTCCAATCCACATAAGAAGTCTTCCTGGAGACATACAAGATACCATGTGGACAATGGCTTCTGCATGTAAAGACTGAGTCATGTGACTTGCCCAGGTGACTCCAGAACTCCATCTTGGAGCTGGACTTTGCATAGGAGTGAGCAGCCTTTTCAAAACAAAGTAGCATTTATTAGTCAACTGGAATACAGCAGCGGGAAGTCCTTAGCTTAGTATAGAGAAGCAAAGGTTAAGATAGAGTTCAGACTGGCCAGCATCAGGGCTCCACCCACCCAACCTGCTATAGAAGCCTTTTTGGCTCTCATAGACTTTAAGGTTAGAGGGGACGGTTGTGATCATTTAGTCTGACCTCCTGCACATTGCAGGCCACAGAACCTCACCCACCTGCTCAGTCTCTCATTGCCAGGTGAGAGCTCTTATGTCTCCCAAGGCCAGCTCTTATTCTAGTCTCAACTCTTGGTCCATTGTTTTCTTCTTGTAGACCCATGCTGAGTCCACAGAGATTCCTGTTGATAGATGTCAGTTGTTCTGTCCTTGGGGTTCCCCTTGGCTTTCTGGATCCTCCACTGATGTAGTTTAGTTTATTTATACCACCCCAGCCAGTTACATGATACAAACCGCTCATGTCTCCTCCTCTGCCTCAAGGTAGTGTTTAGTCCTTCTATACTCATTGGGCTGGAATCCTAGGTCATGTAAGTCACTTGCATGCGTATCATTCTTAAAAATATTACAGAAAATTCCTATTTGATCACAGGGGGGAAATAGCTTTGTTTATATTGATAAGTTTTTTGGAGGGACCCGAAACACTGGGTTTAAAAGATTTTGACCAGCTGTCATGCTAAGTGTTGATGTTATGTTGTTTTGTTTAGCTCAGTTCCCAAATACTGCAAGACAAGTCAAAATCGCTAATGAGTTTAGTTACCCCTGAGTAAGTACAAGTACGGCAGCTTTACATATAGAAAACTACCCACAGCTGATTAAAACCCCAGTACAGTAAAGTATTCCCTATACATACTTAACATTAAGCATGTGTTTAAGTGCTTTGCTGAGTTAGGTCCTAAATGCAAAAGTGAAGTCAAACCATTTAAATTAGTAGTAGAAAACGTTTAGCATTGCTTGCTTTTTATAGGTCCCTAAGTGTCCACACAGAATGGGCTGAGGGTTGGGGGAGCCCCTTCCATGCCCCTTGATAGGCTAAACAGGAAGCCAGGATCTGGCCAACAGTCTTGGTTTTTTAGAAAAAAAAGTTTACAGTATCACCTGTTTTTTCAGAGTACACATCTCATTCTCATTCTGACCTGTTTTTTTCTTAACTCTACACACACAAAAGCATACCTCATTTGCATACAAAGTTTCATTGTGCACCTACATGGTCATTTGCAAATACTTAAATTAGAAGCCTATCTATCTGTTTATGAACTAATCATATTTGGGTGTGTAAACATGCACATTTAGATTTGAAAAGTAGGCTCTTGATGACCAAATTTGTTCCCAATAGTAAGTAAATTCTGTTGTCCCTTGGGACATCATAAGAAACAGTAGCGAGTGTGTGTTTTTATGCTGCTAAATTTTCATTCACAGTTATGTAACAATGGCCAAAATCTGCCTAAATGTTGCATTTACAGTATATTTACAATGTTTTAACATATTTCTGCAAGTCAAATGAACTACTCTGTTGAAAACCAACTTTGTTAATGCATAGTTCTTTCATAAATGATATTACATTACTATTTTAATTCAATGGAATGACCAATCGCATTATTAGGAATAAAAATGTGTGATTAACATTTAATTGGCTGTTTCTGCCAAAAGGCTGCTGATGTAAAATACTATTCAGATGTGTCAGACTTAAATGTATTGCAGTTGTCATCAGGATTATACCGATAGCATAAAACAATTTAGCTATGCTTAGGATGTTTTGAAATTCTTAAGGTGGCTGTTGTTTTTTTCCAGGATACTGCCACTTCTATTTTAGCTCTGTGTATGAATTCCTACCTTTCCACATTGACTGCATCTTTTATTCCTTACTCCCAGATAGTGACAACCTACTGTCCTCTGCTATCTAAAACATGAGATGCACAAAATGCCTTCTTTGGTTAAAAATAATCCTACTTGTACATATTTTCTTTTACTCCATTGTAGTTGTTGTTTGATATAATATACCCGTTTACTTGCTTCCTGCCCTGTCCAGGAGTTTAAATTCAGAGAGGATGCATAGACTAGGTTTTAGAGCAGTGAATTTGGAGGAACCAGCAGACTAGGGTTCTGTGTTCCCAGCTCTGCGACAGAAGACTTACTGCATGAAGAGTATGAAGTCACAATTGCTGTATTCAAAGATAATTACCCCATTCAGGCTCACAAGAATCTCATAATGAAATTGAAATCCCAGCTGCAACTGGAGCTTGCAGCAGCAGAGGCCAGATTTCAAGGAAGAAACATTAGCTAGCTACCTTGTTGGCTCGTGGCAAAATGCCTCCCTGCAGTATGCTATTTATTTTAAACTTAGCCATTCTCAACAGAAGACACACAACATTACATAAGAAATTCAAAACTGCTATTGTAAGCCTTAAGACCTTCAGTTCATGTTTTCTTTCTATTATCATAGTCAACATTTGCTTTGGGGGGGAAAGATAAATAAAAAATAAACTCTTATGCAACTTCCTACAAAAAACAACTGTAGGAGTTTTTCTTTGCTTGTTTTTTAGGAATATAGAAAAATCAGTTGGAGCAATATTGACTCAAATGTGTTATTGAGGAGCAATACTGATTGCAAAGTTGTGCAATTCTAACAGATCTACTAAGCTGCTCAACAAATCTAGAGATTTTATAAAGAAGAAAATGAGTGAATGGGTTACAACTGTAGTTATTAAAGGTTCAAACTATACTGTAAAAAGGGATGCCTAAAATTCCCCATTAAATTCTAGAAGGTGTCAGCGTGGATTTGATTTAAATCACTAGTCATCAGCAAACATATATTTCTTGGATGGTTCACTCTTAGCTCTGAAGTTTATTATAGTTGGTATTATGGAGGGATGATTGCTGGATGTCCATGTCATAGCCAACTCTTCTTCAGTAGTTAAGGTTTGACCCTAGTAGCGAGTATTGAGATATTTGCAAGAAAATGAGTTGGAGATAGTGCTTGTTCCATTCTTTTTTAATGCTTATAATTTAATTCTGTCATTGCATTTTTCTCTTTTTAAGATCTCACTCAGTCCCTTCCAAATTTCAACAGCGTCAGCAATAAAACGGCTATTTCCCTGCATTTTGTTCAAGGCTACAGAAATAGGTTTCAGGGTACTCAGCACGTGTACAATATTTCTCTTAAGCCCAATGTTGAGAACTTTGGCTGTGACCGTGCCTTCTATTTTTTCATGATTTTGTTCACAAACTGTCATCAGACTAGGCCAGTTCTTGATATAGTGCTCAAAACAGTCCGCTACTGAGTTCCATCGCACGGCTTGTGGGAGAGTTAGCTTGGTTCCTCCCAGTTTTTTCAGAGCAGCTGCTGCAAAGTGGTTGTAACAGAATTATTTTGTAATTTGAACAACATTAGCCTTTATTTCTGGAACACTGAAGTCTTTGGCTAGGAGGTGCATCAAATGAGCACTGCAACCATATGTTATTATCTTGGGACTCTCTTTTAAATAATTTCTTCTAATCTTGGATACATTTGCAGCATTGTCTGTGACCAAGATGCATACTGGACATTTGAATTTTTTTCACAGTTTGTTATAGCTTTTATTGCTACTTCTTGTAAGTATTCTGCTGTGTGTGCATTTCCTGAGGTATCAATTGTTTCTGTAAGGAAGACGTTCCCTTCTTCTGTTGTCACACAAGCACATACAACAGGATCATTGTAGACATTGCTCCACCGATTAAGACTCAGGTTAACATTTTCACCCTCTAGATCTTTTGCATGCTGCTCAATTTCTCTTTCATACACTTTATCCAGCAATTTGCTTGCGACATCTGCTCTGTTGGGTGCACTGTATACTGGTCTTAATGGCTGAACTGTGTTAATGAAGGAGATCATATAGGCAGTTTTTTCATCAATTACCTCCTTTTGTAATCTGCTGGTTCTTATCACAAACTTTTCTATGGTTGTTTCTGGATGATGGAGATCTTTTTTTTTCTTTTTGCTGTAGGTGATATACTGTGGCAAATGTGACTGAAACACTATCAAACACTATCATTGGCAGATAACTCTGAAACTATAGAAAATGATGGTGATCTTGAAGGTGGATAGTCTTCAGAATCCTGTATGTTGAGAATGGATTCTCCTAAACAAAATAAGTCAATGCACTTATTTAATTATTATTACCATACTGCTCATTTAGTATTACTCACTGCATTCACTGACACTCAGTACTACTTTAAAGTGAAATTGTAAAAGGAAGAACAGCCTATTCTTCTTCGAGTGGTTGTTCATGTCCATTCAAAGTAGGTGTGCGCGTGCCACATGCACGCCAGCCGGAAGATTTTCCCCTAGCAGCGCCCATAGGGTCAGCCCTGGCGCCCCCTGGAGTGGCGCCACTACGATGCCCTATAAAGGGGCCCGCTGACCCTCCACCCCCTCAGTTCCTTCTTACCGCCAGTGATGGCTAGCTGGAACTTCGCTTGCTGATAGCAAGTTTAGCAATGTCCATAAAACCTCGTGTATATAGTTTGTGTATATAGTTAGTCTATCTAGATTAGTTGTACATAGTTCTTGCTGTTGGGGGTTCCCCCCCACCTACTTGTCGCCCCGCCGGGGCATGCCCGGGTCTCCCGGGTTTAAACTCTGCAAGGACTGCAGAAAGTTCATGCCAAAGAATGACCCACACTCTGCTTGTCTGCGGTGCCTCGGGGAGAGCCACCAAAGGGACCGGTGCACTATTTGCAGGGGCTTCCGTCCCAGAACTCTCAAAGACAGAGCACAAAGACTTAGAGTTCTTCTGATGGAGGCTGCTTTGCAGCCACCTTCGGACCCGGAGCCGGACGATGCGGTGCCCAGCACGTCATCGTTGGTGCGGAGCGCCCCGGCACCGGCATCAGGACTTAGGGCCCAGCCCAAATCCTCTAAAACCCGGCACTGGAGGGAGTCGGGTCATAAGAAGTCAGCCTCAGTGCGGCACCGCTCACCCTCCCCAGTGCCCGCTAAGAAGAAGAGGTCGGTGAGGGAGCGATCACCCCACCAGGACCTCCACAGGCCGACGCCGTCCGCTGGAACAAATGGACAGGCTGGGCTACAGCCCCCGGCTGTTCTGTTGATTCCCGCACCGGAGAGAGGACGGTCGAATCCGGAGCGACAATCATCCCCAGGCTTTAGCGGAGACGTGCGTCCCCCCTCGACGCTGGAGGCATTTGAGGCAGCCTCAGACCTGCTGAGACTCCCGGTACCGGCCTCCCCGCATCGTGGTAGGGAGTGGCCGACCATAGCTCATCCCCCAGTACAGTCTAGGGGCAAGCCGGCCATCCTGTCACCTCCCTCTCCATCCCACGCCACCCGGGCGGCACCAGACCAGAGAGACAGCTCCCTGCCTCCGCACCGCTCCCCGGCGATGACGGGTGCCACTCCCCCCAGGTCCTCTTATTCAGAGACCTCAGACTCAGAGGCGGACTCCTATTGCTCCAGCCGGTCGCAGAGCAGGAGATCGACTTTGGGGGTGAGCCACCAGCGGCACCCACCTCCTTGGCAGCAGCAATGGCAACCGCCCTCTCAGTGGCCATTTTGGACCCCTTGGGCCTACCACCAGTAGGTGGGCCAGGCGTTTGGTCGCTCCAGGTCGGCCTCAGTCTCCTCGGCATCGATGGCCCCGGCGCAGTTGCCTCCTCCACCGGCACCGGCACCGGGCAGGGGTGTGCCGCATCTAAGTTCAGCACCCCCTAGCCAGGCATCAGCACCAGCGGCGACCACGGTTCATGCTCAACAGGTGCCGCCAGACACGCCAAGCCGTTCATTGGTGACCCCGGTACCGGCCGTGGTGCCGCATTTGGAACTTGCACCGGCCCCGCAACCTCGGTACTGTGTGCCGCTGGACCCCGAAGGGCCGGAAGCGCTGGAGGACGGGCTGATCCAAGTGATTTCCTCCTCTTCTTCCCTGGATGAGGCGGTCGTGGGCATGGCCACGGCAGCGGCCCTGGAAGACACTAGGGTCCTTCAGCAACTGCTCAGGCGAGAGGCTCAGAGCCTCGCAATCCAGGCTGAGGAAATTGAGGTGGACGTAGATCTGGTAGTGGACATCCTGGCTCCGTCGGGACCATCCAGGGTGGCCCTACCATTGATCAAGACCATAGAGGACACATCTCACATCTTACGGCAAACGCCAGCCTCATTGGCCCCTACTGCCAAGAAAACAGAGAGGTGTTATTTTGTGCCCTCGAAGGGGCATGAGCATTTGTACACCCACCCTTCCCCAGACTCCCTGGTGGTAGACGCGGCCAGCCAAAGGGAGCATCAGGGGTTTCAAGGGTCAACACCAAAGAACAGGGACGCCAAAAGGCTCGACCTCTTTGGTAGAAAAGTGTAATCCATGGCAGGCCTTCAATTACGAATAGCCAACCAACAGGCTGTCGTAAGCCGATATAGTCATAACACATGTTCGGCCATGTCGAAGTTTACCGAGCTCCTTCCCCAGAATTCGAGGGCAGAGTTTTTGGCGTTGGTGGAAGAGGGAAAGTTCATCTGCCGAGCCTCCCTTCAGGCTGCCCTAGATGCAGCGGACTCGGCCTCACGCTCCATGGCAATAGGTCTGGTCATGAGGCGGGGAGCCTGGCTTCAGGTCTCGGGCCTCCGCTATGAGGTCCAGCAGACTATCCAGGACCTCCACTTCGAAGGGCAGATGCTGTTTTCAGACAAAACGGATAAGCGGCTGCATAGTCTAAAGGACTCGAGGGCTACACTTCGCTCGCTAGGCCTGCATACCCCGGCAACCCAACGTAGGCAGTTTAGGCCGCAAGCGGCCCCGCGCCCTTACCAGCCTCAGAATCGTCCAGAGGTTGGGCACAGACGGGGCAGGAACGTGCGGAGGCGCCACCACCACCACCCCTCCGGCCAGGCATCCGGCCAGCCAAGACTGTCGTCGGGGCCTAAGCCCCCTCTTTGATGGTACGGTCGAGGACGGCCTACCGATCAGGATTACGGATCCTTCTTTCCCTACCTTTGGGTCACGTCTGTCCCCCTTCTACCATGCCTGGTCCCGAATCACGTCGGACAGTTGGGTGCTTCGCATGGTAGAGAGGGGATATTCTATCCAGTTCTCCTCCCTCCCGCCCCACCAGCCCTGCTCCCCGTCCTTCTTCAGGGACCCCTCTCACGAGCAACTTCTAATTCAGGAAGTGACGTCAGCAGTCTTCTATGTCAACAAACAGGGGGGTGCACGCTCCTCTCCCCTGTGCAGGGAAGCCCTCGCGCTGTGGGACTTTTGCGTTCAGAATGCTACCCACCTGATGGCGTTCTACCTCCCGGGGGAACAGAAAGGCCTGGCAGACGCACTCAGACGCTCTTTCCGGGGCCATGAGTGGTCCCTTCGTCGGGACGTAGTGCATTCAATCTTCTGGCTCTGGGGTCATCCCCCATTAGACCTGTTTGCTTCAAAGGAAAACAGGAAGTGTCGGCAGTTTTGCTCCCTCCAGGGCCACAGCCCGGGGTCTCTGTCGGACGCCTTCCTCTTGTGTGTCGGAGAAGGGCTGCTGCTCGCCTTTCCTCTCATTTCCTTGATGACACAATTAATTCTCAAGATCCGCAGGGATCCACGTAATGTAATCAGCAGCGGCGCCATGGCGCCCCCATACCAACATCTACACACATGTCCACCACATGTCCACCGCGCCCCCAGCCCTGCCCCTGGACCTGACGGACCACGACCAGGGCAGGACCAGGGCTGCCGCCGCCCTCTCCTTGCAATCTCTCTCCCTCTGCAGCCTGGTTGCTCCATGGTTGAACCGGTGGAGATGCAATGCTCCAAACAGGTCAGACAAGTGCTGCTGGTAGCACCAACCTGACCAGGGCCACCACCTTGGCCAAATGAAGCCCTTCCCTTCTCCATCTGGGGGCCGAGGATTCTCAGCCTCTCTCTCGATCTCCATTATCTTAGACTATCTGCTCTGCTCTCCTCAGTTGGAGTTTTCTCTCTCCTCTCTTGGAGTTTTGAGCTTTCCACCCGGGAGGAGGGGGCACCTCAGTGTTCGCAAACCCACTGGTTGGTCGTTTCCTTAAGGGCATGGACAGGCTATTCCCGCATGTCCGTCAACCAGCTCATACCTGGGACCTGAACCTGGTCCTCTCCGCCCTCCTGGGTCCTCCCTTCAAGCCCCTGGCTTCATGCTCTCTGCTGTACCTGTCATACAAGGTCACTTTTCTTGTAGCGATCACCTTGGCAAGGAGGGTATCAGAGCTCAGGGCACTGATATCCAAACCCCCATACACTGTCTTCTATAAGGACAAGGTCCAACTTAGACCTCACCCGACTTTCCTTCCCAAGGTTGTCTCCCAATTCCATATGGGACAAGATATCTTCCTACCGGTGTTTTATCCAAAGCCACACTCTTCCGGTAAGGAGCGGAGGCTGCATTCCCTGGATGTCCGCAGGGCCCTAGCCTTTTATGTTGAACGGACAAAGCCGTTTAGACGGTTGACCCAGCTCTTCATCGCGGTGGCAGATAGAATGAAGGGGCTCCCGGTCTCCTCTCAGAGGATCTCTTCGTGGATCGCAGCCTGCATACGGGAATGCTATTGTATAGCCATACCCCTATTCCTCCGGTTACGGCCCACTCTACCAGGGCGCAGGCCTCCTCCGCAGCGTTCATAGCTCAGATCCCGACTCAGGAGATTTGTAGAGCTGCCACGTGGTCCTCCATCCACACGTTCATGTTGCACTATGCCATCACGCACCAGGCTAGGGATGATGCCGCCTTCCATCTTGCAGTACTCCAGTCAGCAGTGACCTCCGACCCCACCACTTAAGGTTAGGCTTGTGAGTCACCTACTTTGAATGGACATGAACAACCACTCGAAGAAGAAAAAACGGTTACCCACCTTTTAGTAACTGTTGTTCTTCGAGATGTGTTGTTCATGTCCATTCCAATACCCACCCTCCTGGCCCTCTGTTGGAGTGCCGGCAAGAAGGAACTGAGGGGGTGGAGGGTCGGCGGGCCCCTTTATAGGGCACCGTAGTGGCACCACTCCAGCGGGCGCCAGGGCCGACCCTATGGGCTCTGCTAGGGGAAAATCTTCTGGTTGGCGTGCACGCGGCGCGCGCACACCTACTTTGAATGGACACGAACTACACATCTCGAAGAACAACAGTTACTAAAAGGTGGGTAACCATTTTTTTCAGCTATTTATTTTTTATCATAACTACATCTAAAATGATAGTACCATAGAGTAACTACTATATTTTTTGCTCAAACATGAGAATTCAAGAATAATCCAGAAGAAAGACTGGCAGTCCTTAAGAAAGAACCTGAAGATCTTGCATGTTCAGACATGTTCCTTTCATCATCTTCAACACAGCTTCCTCCTGAGAAGGAACACTTCTCATGATGATATTTCATTTGGGCAACCAGGCCTTGCATTTCTTAGTTGCACTGTTTGCATTTTGCACACATGCCTGTCTTACCCACAGGTAGAGGAACTTCAGTAAAATATTCCCAAACTTGGTCTGTTTTATAGCCTGCTGCCATTATAGGTTTTCCCTTCTAGTGAGAGAATGGTATGGTAGATCTCAAATCAATGAAGGCTACACTCAGAAAGACCTCAAGGCTGCTGGAATATGCTGCTCAAACAATTTCACGTTTGTTTCTACTGCCTGTCCCTCCCTTCTCACATTTATCTCCAGACTACTTCTTGTCCAGATCTATTCCGTCCCCAATAATCTTCTATTCATTCAACTTTTTGAAACTTTGCACTTTTAGAGAGAGGTAAGGGATTGACTCTGTGTACACAAATTTGCAGAGAGACAATAGGGTTGAGGTCTGTTATTTCTCACCTCTATATATTATTTATTTTAAAACATTTTTGCTGTTAACAAGCATGTTCTCTCTGGAGACACAAAACTAAGCATCTCTGATGGTATCTTCTAGACCAGTGGTCCCCAACGTGGTGCCCTCAGGCGCCATTGCGCCCGCCGGGGCATTTATGTGCGCCCACCTAGTGCCCAGCAGGGGACTTGCCGGGGACAGAGAACTCAGGCTGCAGGTGCGGTGTTCTCTGTTCCCGGCAGGTGCGGGGCCCACCTAGTGCCCAGCAGGGGAGAGAAGCTACGGCCCCACGCCTGCCAGGGACAGAGTACTCCA
Source organism: Mauremys reevesii (assembly GCF_016161935.1). NCBI lineage: Eukaryota > Metazoa > Chordata > Testudines > Geoemydidae > Mauremys > Mauremys reevesii. The sequence continues at coordinate 88,906,246 of NC_052629.1, forward strand.
GGGCTGTGGGCACCGGTGTTCTCTGTCCTCGCGGCTTTTCTCCGGCTTCTCTCTGGATTCATATATTATGTAATATTAAATATGTTTTTTTGTATTATTTAATGTACAAATACAAAATAAGCCTTGAAAAATTGTTGGCGCCCGCCACGCTCTTCTGAAAACATGAATGTGCTACTGGTCACAAAAAGGTTGGGGACCACTGTTCTAGACTGAGCACTGAGTTCCATTGAGTAGATAGAAAGATTAATTTAAATAATCTGTACAGAAGCCCCTGGAACCCCATATAATTGGGTCCCTAATCCATGAACTATTGGAATTCATTTACAAAACTTCTTAAACATTACATGAATATATTGTCACCAGGGGCGGCTCTAGAAAATAGGCTGCCCCAGGCAGCGCAGTGTGCTGCGCCGCCGCCCTTCCTCCGGTCCCCGGTCCCCCCCTCTTCCCCCGCGCTCCGCTGAGCTCCACAGGTCGGGTCACGGCCCCGAGTGGACCTACTGCCGCACGCAGACTGCGGGAGAACGGGGAGCCGGGAAGAGGCGGACACGGGCACGGCGCGGGCACGGATGCGGATGGCGGGCGGGTCCGGCTCCCCGCTGAGCCTGCAGTCAGCCCTGCCCGGGAGAGGCCAGCGCCGGCGCGCGCGCCCCTCCATGCCTGCGCCTGCCAGTCCCGCGCGGCTCCGGGCCGTGGACCTCCCGCAGGCGCCGCGGCAGGCAGCACCCCCACCTGCCCCCCCCCCGCCCCCCCCCAGCTTTTTTTGCTTGCAGGTGCCAGTTTGCTGGTGCCTGCCTGATTGTCACATACTATAGAATTATAATTTATAATTCCTGTTCCACAGTGAGATATTTTTGAGCTATACTGTATCTATCTTTAGATAGGTTTTTTCCACAAAAAGTATTTTATCAAAAAATCCGATTTTTTTTTAAATCATTGATTTTTATCCACCCTGCAAGGTGTGGTGTAGAAATGTGCTATTTATTTCTGGCACTTTGCTTTATTCTCCCTAGTAATATCCTTGGTTTGATGGTCTCTGAGGAGATAAGTCTTCTCTCTTCCTCCCCTCAAACACACACACATACATGAAGAGCATGGTAAGAACCAGCTTTGGTGATGGAGCACTGAAATCCATGAGAGATGAAGTGCCCTCTTTAACAAAGAGGATTTGGCTCTTATACTCTTCACCAAAAATTACCTGGCTTGCAAATCAAATATATAATGGGCAGTCCAGGTCTAACCCTGGGGTATCAAGTTAGAAATTCAAATTACAGGTACAGAGGATGCCATTAAAAAGCCAATATCCACCCTCCCAGCTATCTGTAGTCACTTGCAGGAGATCTTCTGCGGCTGAATCTGAGCAGGCTGAGAAACATGAGAATGGCTGTTATCAATGGAAGGTACACGTTTTTCAGCTTCGCTACAAATCAAGTTCTAACTGGAGAGTGGCAAATGTTTTTAATGCTACATGCTGTGAGGATAAAGGTCTTCTCTGTGTTGGAATCCTAAACTGAGTTAGAATATTGTGGGTGTATCTTTATTATGAAGAAGATTTTTCTCAGCAGAGCTTTGCAATAAATGAAGTTTCAAACTTCTTCACATTAAAAAAAAGAAAGAAATGTAGCTTTTGATTATGCAATCATCTAATATGTTGTATGGGCATGTAATTCATAATGTAGCACAGCTCTATTTAAACAAACACTTGAGTTCAAATTAAATAGCTGAGCAATCCATGGATACTTCTAAAATCTGCATTTTTTGTTGTGTTGTATAAACTAAAGGCAGTGTTACATGGGACAGAGAGGAATGTAACATAGTAATGATGATGCTCTTGCAAACACCAGTTTGATAGATGAAGATATGCAGGCAAGTTTAAACCAGGATGAAAAAAATTCTAATGAATCCTGAACAGCTACTTCAGAAGAAGTTATTTCCATTAATATTAAAAAGTTCATGACTTCAACGGTCAGTTAAATTAATATTGTTTTTCTTTTCTTCCCCTCTTAGTTAACACTGCCAACGTTTCCAGTTGTCGTGAAGATTGGACATGCTCATTCAGGCATGGGAAAGGTGCAGGTCCTATTTATATATATGCTAGGGGTTTTCTGGTGCTAGTCTACATTTTAATTGTCTAAATATTAAAATATATAAACTTCTCCACAGTAGGTGTTAAAACTTGTGAGCTGGCCAAATTCCAACTCAGGGTTCTGATTCTGCAAAGCCTTACTTGGGTCCCTATTCAGGACAGTACTTAAGCATCTGCTTACATCCCCAGACAGCTTAAATTCTGGCCTTGAGAAATGGACTTAAGCACATGCTCAAATGCATTCCTGAATCAGGGCCTTATATAATAATTTTGTTGCCTGCAGCAGAACTACTCGAAAAGTCAGGTTTATAAGCACAAGTAAAGATTTGCAGGTCTGAGAATCTGGTGAATAAAATTTTCCTACATCTTCCTAAATTCCCATAGTAGTTTCAATTGGATACAGTATTTTTCTTCATTTCCTGTCCTGTAGCGTTGCAGCACACTTGCTGCATTCAAACCAGAGGCAACTGCATTTCACTGGTGGGTGAAACAATTTCTATATCACTTACATCTCACAATGGTGGTTTGAGTGTATGGCTCAATTATGCTTCCACTGATGTCAATGGGTGCAGGTACTCAATTGGTAGACAAAGTGCTAAGAGATATTCAGATGAACAAGGGCAAAGTGTCATCAAATGACACTTATCCCCTTGGATTTCCAAAACTTCTATGAATGAAATATCAGCCGTTGAATAGTAGAAAATGGATTTTTGTCATTTGCATGTTTATTGACTAAATATGGACACAAACAGAAATATCCCATGACGGAACAACGTAATTGCTTAAACATCCTTACTAGGAGTTGAATGGCTTAAGCAACCAATCTTTTTTTAAGAGGTCTATAAATATACTTGAATTTAAAAAACAAAACCAAGAACCTTTTTATCTTATCCACATTGTTACTTTACCACGCTGGATGTTCTTACTCTTTTGATTTGGGGAAAGTTTATGAACTCCTCTTTGTCTGAGGGTTTTTTAATGTTAGTCACTCCATTATTCCTCCTCTCCCACCTACATTGGTTCTTTAATGGTATTCTTTCTATACCATCTAACTTTTTCCTTATATTCATAATTTTTCCACTATAGTGGCCAAATACTGTTCTCAAATATTTGAATGCGACTCCCACTTAAGTATTTATACCATTAAAGACTTTGGCATTAGTACATTGTATCTATCTATCTGTCTATCGAGTTTCTAGAAAAGGATTTCGGAAAAATCAGCCTTTCAATTCTTTTTCAAAATTCTCTTGTGATCTGGAATAGGGGAAAGCGAATGGTAAAAATTAAGTTTTATTGTGAACACACAATTTAAACTGTAGACAGGAGGAGGAATTGAGAATGAGATTTTACAGATTTAGTTAAATTGTAATCTCTTTACTCTCATCCATTTTGCAGATCAGAATCTTAATAAAAAGGCATTTTATTAATACACCTCTACCCCAATATAACACAAATTCAGATATAACGCAGTAAAGCAGCGCTCCAGGGGGGTGGGGCTGCGCACTCCGGTGGATCAAAGCAAGTTTGATATAACGCGGTTTCACCTATAACATGATAAGATTTTTGGCTCCTGAGGACTGCGTTATATCGGGGTAGAAGTGTACTTGTAAATTCAGCCTGGTGTATAAGAAGTGTAATGCCTGTGGAAATCTCTGGGCCAAATACATTTCAGAATTTAGTGTAATAGAAGTGCCAGGTACATATTACCTGCGTCCCATAACAGTTACTGTGAGGGAATGTTACCCCTATTTGTACATTACCTACTTAATGCCAAATCAGTGCAGTATCATTTTTCTACTTGTATATATTTTCTGACCAGCTTACACAGATTCCTAACCATCACCATTGAATTTGGCCTATAAAATGTTCTAGTTTGTTGGATAAAATTTTCTTTCAATCCAAAAGTTGGTGGAAATGGCTAAAGTTGTGATAATATAATTGGGCTGCTTTGACATCAAAGCTGCTACAAATTTTGAATCCAGGCACTTATAGTTAACATTGAGCTTGGTCCAATTCCCATTGAGTCAGTGGTGAAACTCCCAAAGACTTCAGTTGGAGCAGGATATGGCCCACTGTGCAAGTTATTAGACTCAACATTCTTCTGATATACATGGTTACACCTTGAAAAAACTATGAACTCATCTTTCAAGATACTGAGCTATTTTTGTCAGATGATGAGTCCCTCAGCTTCTATTGAGCCTAAGTTCAGTTAAGTTCAGTTCAGAACACTTAGGACCTTGGAGGACTGGTTCCTGACTATCAAAACATTTTTAAAACATTTTTTAAAACACTGATATAAAGTTTGTGTACACCTAACACATGCCTTTGCACACATTCAGTTTTCACATTATTCCTCAAAATCTTCATTAGTATGCCTGTCACCTTATTTAAAAGTACAACACAGATACTAAATACCCAATAGGTGTATTTACTTATTTCAAAATTAAATATGAAGTCCTATAAGCAACCGTTTGTGTTTTGGGCTCTGATGAAGATGCCTGAAGGCCAGAACAGCTGAACCATATTGGATTAAGACTATAGAATTCAATCCTTTAACAAACATATCCCAATCAGGAGAGGTGTCTTGCAATATAATGGTATAAACAGACTCCAGAATTTATGGTTAAGATAATGCAATTAGTTTTTTCTTGTTTGGTTTGGTTGGGTTTTTGTATTCCTTTCCTTCCTTCCTCTTATTATAACTGATCCATCCCATACAGAAATACTGTTCACTGCATCCTTAAAAACTGAAATGCCAAAGTGCTACAATAAAATACCTATAAAGAACTATTCCTAGAGATAGTTTATGTGACACAAAAATAAACGTCAGTATTTTATAAGGGTTTCCTCAAACAAAATGTAATATCGATACATGATAATTGCCTTCTACAACAGTGAAGGTTACATTTCTGGCTAGAAATTACACATCTTATTGCAGGAATATTTTTGCCATATTCTAGTTTTAACAACTACAGCTTTTTTTTACAGATCAGATAAATTGTCCATTCTTTGTTTTGTAATCTAACACTATAAAAAGTAATATTTCTCACAGGAGTCATTTGCAATTGCATTTTACAGTACATGCTTAACTATTGTTCTTGTTATTTTTCTCTTCCTCATGCTGTTTGTGTTATGACAACAGGTTAAGGTAGACAACCACTACGACTTTCAGGACATAGCCAGTGTGGTAGCACTTACCCAAACCTACGCCACCACTGAACCCTTCATAGACTCCAAATACGACATCAGGATCCAAAAGATAGGCAGTAACTACAAAGCATACATGTGAGCCAAAAATTATCTCCTTTCATTTTCTGATTTCAATATTTACAAAGCACCACCAAAGTTCACTTGATTGAAGTCTAATACCTCTTTTTAAATAGTTCTCTATTATCAGCACTTTTGGGAGGAAAGTATTTTAGCCTTTTTTTAATTTGTTGATGGACATTTTCAGTCATTTAAAAAGTGTTAATATCTCAGCTGTTTCATGTTTATATTAATAATGCATTTTGTTGAACTCTATTTGTTACAGAAATAACAATGGAAATGCTCTGAGAGAATAAAATAAATAAATGTGATATTTCAAATGGAAAGCATACAGAGGTTATAAAACTGGAAATTAAAAGGGGTCTTGTGGAGAGTGCAAAAATGGACTTTACTTCAAATGGTTTAAACTTTAAAGGATGGCAAAGTACTTTCTAATTATTTTTTTGGAGGGGGAATGGGGAGGGAGGAATTAAACACATGCTTAGCACATTCCAGAATGGTTACCTACAACTCCCATGTGGGCGGTGAAAGTGAGTTAAAGGATTTACCGGTACGCTGGAGTCCTGGGCAGGGGCAGGACCTCAACTAGAAGAGGCGGGGCCTTTAAATCAAGATTTAAAGCTCTGGGGCTCCAGCTATCCCCAGAGCTACCAACTGCAGTGGCAGCTGGGAGCCCCAGGACTTAGGGGAGATTTAAAGGGCCCGGGGCTCTGGCCGCCGCTACTGCAGCGGAGCTCCAGGCCCTTTAAATCTCTGAGGGAGCCCTGCTGCCCTACCCTGGGACTCCAGCAGCTGGGCTTGGGAGGTGATTTAAAGGGCCTAGGGCTCCCTGCAGCAGCAGGAGCCCTGGCCCTTTAAATCGCCAGCCTGGGGAAGCCGGTCGGGTCCGGCATGGCATTCCGGCTTACTTTCACCTCTGCATGTGGGTCAATTCTTTCATAGCAATTTCTCAAAATAGTTTCAGGGAACCAACAACAGGAAGTGTGGTCTGATTGTTTTATAGGTGACTTTTTAAATCCCTTCAGCAACAAGACCCAATTTTATTATTAAAAAGCTTTGAGACAACTTTAGGTCATTTTCATTCACAGAGAGACCTGAATGTATAACTCTTAACTAATGGCACAGAATATTTCATTCTAACAACACCTGATATAACTGAGACCCCAATCTTGTAATGACCTTTAGTCAGATGTACATGGAGCTCTTCTGTTGTCAGTAGAGCTTGGAGTGGGTGCTCACAGCTCTGTCTTTTCAGGGGTCACTGCTGGATCAAGACATACATTTATTACTCATAATTCAGTTATTGATGCAATGGACACAATATATATTGTATGCACCTAGGGATTCCCATGATTTTGGAAAGGAGAAGGTATTCTTGTATATTAATTTTTTTATTTATTGTTATATTTGAGCTAAAGTACAGCCTAACTCCTAATTTTATTGGGCTCCAAGCAAACCAGAAACACTGAGATTAATACATCTCTACCATTTGTTTCAGAAAATGCTGCATTAATATACATAGTATGGAATTAAACAAAAATACAAAAACACAGGAAAAAGAAACAAATAGCAAATGAACTTCTGTAACAGAAAATACTCACTGGGACCAAGGCTGGGTCTCTTGGAAATCCTTCCTGAAGATAATTCTTACAATAAAATTTCAGCAAAATGTCAGTAAAATGCTTTAAGCATTTTTGCAAATTTTCAGAAAACAGTCATGGCCCTATATGAAAAAATGATGCATCTGACCTCCTTGTCAGCATCTTTCATCTGATGGCTCAGAAGGAGCACAGTTTTAGCAGTAAGGTACAACTGCTGAATGGTTATGACACCAGCAGAAGCAGAGTCCATATGAGCAATTTGATGGTTCAATAGTACAAGGTGGTGAGCTGCTCCTTCTTTGAGATGTTGCACCTCCTCAACAGTGAAGTTGATGGGAGTTTAGAGCACTCTGCGCTTCACAGGGCTGGGCCCTAGATTTGTTGCATAGACTGCAGACCAAACTTCTCTTAGGAGTCTCATCCATATTATTTACCACATTTAACACTTTTTTTTTCACTCTGAAAATGCAAATAGGAAAATAGACCTCAAAAACTGAATTAAAATGGTGGTATGTTCCTCAGACTTTTTTAAAAATCTTCATTTTCTCCAAAATTGGGGATTGTGGCTGAACACTGTGAGCCTAGCTGTTATTCCCCTAGATTCTTATGAAAAAAATATTGATCTATTGTTATATACTCTAAAGCAACATGAAAAGCAGGTGATTTACCAAATCACAGTGCAACACCTCATATGCATTCATGTAAGTTTTGTCAGTAGTATCTTGTTCTACAGCTGGTTCTCATTTTCTGCTATGACACAGAAACAGTACTTAAAGAGCAATCACAGAAAATGCCAGCAGAACATTTGTTTTTGTAGTTTAAAAAGTGTTATTAAGAGCTTCTGTGTTGTAATTCTGTGGGAAATTGTGGTACAAACTGGATCCATGACTCACAAAAAAAGGGATGTTTAACATTTGTCAGTGGAGATTATAGCCAAAATGCAATGTTGGATCGCTCCAAATACCACAGCTCCTCAAAAGATTTCATGACACACACACAACTACCAGTACAGGATTCATTACATCTGATTTCAAGGAAATGTAATTTAAAAGGGTGAAGCACAATGAAAACATACAAAAGTACCAACTGATCTTAAATCCCCACCCTCTCTTTCCAAAAGCAGCACACATTGAATCCATAATTCTCTGACCAAAACAACAAAACTAATGTCTAGTGTTCACATCAGTCTAAAGTAATAACCTGTACTGTAGTATCAACATACCACATTAGCATTGCAAGTACAGTGTATGGTAATTTATGCACCTCTTCATGGAGAAAAGTCACTGGCCAGAATAGAAATGCAAGTGCTTTTTCATCAAACTTGAGGGCGGTAAAAGCCTTTTAAACTTGAGCTAAAGTGTTATATTAATCTCAAATTCTTTGTTTCTTTTAAGACATTGCTTCTCTTCAAACTCCACAAAGATGGATATGAGCTGAAAATACATGATACGCACAGGTGTAATGCATTCTAATATGCTAGGACTTGATTCCTTAATTAATACATAATTACTCCATTTGTTTATTCAATTAATATATTTTAAAATCTTTTACTCTATGGATTGATACCTCTTCCCAAGTTCATAATTAGGTTTATAGAAAGATGGAGACAAGCCTATTGCCACTGTAATTCACTTCTCATAAATTACAGGTGTTGCTGTTCTTTTGCCAGCAGGAAACAAGAGGTCATAATTTAGACAGTTTGTATCCTTTGCCCATTTCTAGTACAGTCTTTTCAATTACAGAATATATTCCTCTTCTCTGTACTATTCATCATCATTGGTTTAAAAAGCCAAAATGTTTTAAAAGGTACTCATTTATAAAATGTAATGATGATGATGATGCTCTATTATAGACATAAAAAGAGAGTAGCTTTTGTTTAGTGGGCTTTAAAATGACATCATTAGAAATAGATTAATTTAATGTAATTTAATTTGAGAAGGATCCAGAATCAGGGCCTGAAGCTGGATCCAAATTTCACAGGAAGAGTCTATCTTGATTAGGGTCAAACTGGAACAATGACTCTGAATGGTCCTGAACCTTGGAGTGGTTCAAAATATGCATCTGAATATCACTGTTAGGGCCTAACTCTATAATTGGTTAAAATGAAAGTTTGGGATGGATTTGATATCTGGACCTGAAGCTTTCTTTGTCTCCTGTTATTTGCTATGCATTTAGAATTAGTTCACAATGTTGGTACATCCATACTCACCACTCATAGTTGCAATTTCATAATAGTCTATTAATAATATCACGAGTAAACAACAGTTGTCACAACAGTTATGAAAGTGAACAGGCAAAAGGGCATGCGGAACTGCCAATATCACACTTTATAAAATGTATGCATGATGTTTTACTGAGACTTATGTTATCAGTTGAATTCTTGACAGTGTGGACATTATATTGTAAGCAGCACGAGGAGAGAAACCGAGGTAACCATTGGTATCATATCTGTGTGAAAATAAGATCAACTTAAGAAAGATGGTGAAGATGTCTGCTCAGTTTACTGACAGTAAATGTAAGTGTGCAATAGGTACTCAGTTAATATTGTGTCTATTTTTTTTTCTCTCAGGAGGACTTCCATATCTGGAAACTGGAAGACAAACACTGGCTCTGCAATGTTGGAACAAATCGCTATGTCGGATAGGTAAGTGCAGCCTCATGTATGGACTAATTAGAAATTTAAATAATTCTCATTTTAAATTAATTAAAAATTCCCATGGCTGATGCTAGTGCAATTAGTGTTAACTGAAGGTCCAAGAGTTCCTTTTGAAAAAGTCATTGAGATAATATGGCCAAGGTTTTCCAAATAGTGGGTGCCTTAAAGGTAAGCTCCCACATCCTTATTTAGATTCCTAAATCTAAATCTATGCACTCACCTTCAAGCCAGTCAGGATTCTATTCAGGCACTTCACCACCACAGCATTAGTCCACTAGTCACTTCTCCTCTTCTCCCCAGCAGACTTCTCCTCCTGGTATATTGTACTTTTCCTCTCCTGCATCCATCCATATATTTTCTTTACCTTGAGCTAAGTTTCTTTTCCTGTGCAACCAAACAGGCTGGTCTTAATTTCAGCCACATAAAGCATTTTCTTCTTGTAGCCCTGCTGAACAGCTTATTCTTTCCCTCGGGACCTCTACACTACATTGGGCTACACATTGAGTTCTTCTCAGCTGCTGGGATGTACTGAGGCCTCTCCCATGACACCAGTCCAGGTGTTTTGTTAGGCTCTTAAACCCAATAAATGGATATTTCCTGCAGCCCTATCAAGCTCTTTCTTCCTTGCCATACCACTTTGAGCTTAGCCCCAGAACTCTGATATTGCTCACTTTTGTATGTTCCTCAGCTATGCCTAGGCCTCTGTCCCCTGAAAACAGAGCTCTGGAGCCTTACTGCAGCTGTGAGATTTTTCTTCTTTCTACTTCTGTAACTGTTGCCATTGTTTGAAGTTAAACAAATTATGCACAGTAAAAATGTCCTATCCTTGTTTTCATGATGCTAAAGAATCTTCACCTTTTTGTAGAGTGGTTAGGTGGTGAAAAGGTAAAATAAAGTTTCTTCACCAATGATAACCTTTTTCCCTTCAGTTTCTCTGAATCTGGAAGCTACACTCATTCACTCCCACTTGTGAATTGACAGACACAGGAAAGCCAGCCTTTTCTATAAGGGTGAAAAGGGATAGCTCAGTGGTTTGAACATTGGCCTGCTAAACCCAGGGTTGTGAGCTCAATCCTTGAGGGAGCTACTTAGGGATCTAGGGCAAAAAATCAGTACTTGGTCCTGCCTAGTAAAGGCAGGGGGCTGGACTTGATGACTTTTCAGGGTCCCTTCCAGCTCTATGAGATAGGTATGTCTCCATATTTAAATTTAATAAGGGGAATGATAGCTCCCTGCTGTCCAGCCCCTTCCCCCTTCTATCTAGACCAGGGATGGGCAAACTACGGCCTGGGGGCCGCATCTGGCCAGTCACATGTTTTAATCTGGCCCTCAAGCTCCTGCCGGGGAATGGGGTCCGGGGCTTGCCCCAATCCACACGGCTCCCAGAAGCAGCAGCATGTCCCCTCTCCAGCTCCTATGCGGACAGGCAGCCAGGGGGCTCTGCATGCTGCCCCCACCCCAAGTGCCACCCCTGCAGCTCCCATTGGCTGGCAACCATGGCCAATGAGAGCTGCAGGGGTGGTGCCTGCAGATGGGGCAGCACGCAGAGCAGCCTGGTCACGCCTCTGCATAGGAGCCGGAAGGGGGGCATGCCGCTGCTTCCAGGAGCTGCTTGAGGTAAGCACTGCCTGGATCCTGGATCCCTGACCCTATCCTGCACCCCAACCCCTTGCCCTAGCCCTGATCCCCATCCTGACCTCTGAAACCCTCGGTCCCAGCCCGGAGCACCCACCCGCACCCCAACCTGGAGCTCCCTCCCACACGTGAACTCCTCATTTCTGGCCCACCCCAGAGCCCGCACCCCTAGCCAGAACCCTCACCCCCTCCTGCACCCTAACCCCCAATTTTGAGAGGATTCATGGCCTGTGATACAATTTTCATACCCAGATGTGGCCCGTGGGACAAAAAGTTTGCCCACCCCTGATCTAGACAGATCCCTCAGTGGACGAGCATGGCAGTGATAGCTCTGGACTCTGAGGGGGAAGTGTAAGTGAGCTGAAATGCACTCCCTGTTCTTTCAGAGAGTGAGACTACATCTTCCCCAACCAAAAAAAAAGTGTGTTTACGAATATTAGCTATCCCACTTTAAAAATATAGTAGAGACTAGGCACTTTTATATTACTGTGCAGTAAACTAGTCATCCCCAGGTGGGAGGGAGAGGATGGAAGTATAGTGCTGACCTCACCTAGCTACCTTATGGTAAACACTAGAAGTAGTTTGTCTCCACTTTGGATTTTACAGAGAAATAACTATCACACAGTTTTTGCACTATAAAAATATACCTTCTGCCAGCAAAGACAAAGCTTGAGAGTAAAACAGAAATCCCTTCCCAAAAGCCAGTAACAGGAGAATGAACATCTACACCACACATATATACATGTGTATATACATTTTTTGTGCATTCACACTGAAATGCCTGCACCAGTGCAGGAAGGAGTGAACTCTACTTGCCAAGAATTAAGCGAATTTGAAAACAGACTCAGAATAATTAAGGGTTTGAGCTAATATCCTGAGATTTACATATAATAATTGTCATGATTTGGAGTTGTCTGAATTTTTGTAGCTCCTCGGGTTGGCAACAGAAATCCCAGTCCACGTCCTGGAGACAGACTTAAAAATATCAGAGTCTGTTGAAATAATGAAAAGAGAATGTGCAGAGCACATGTGCTCTTTGCAGCTGTAGCATGTTCTCATTGACCCTTCCATTCCAGACAGGTCCCTCTCACCAAACTAGAGGGCTCATCTCCCTTCCCACACCAAATGCTCCCTAAACATGTCCCACGGAACATTATCTTTTAGTTTTGAGTGTCCTCTCTTGGACACAGCAAATTATATTAGCTCTGGGAAAACTAGGACTGTGGCCTTTGGTCAAACCTACCAAGCAACAAGCTCTTCCACCCAAGATCCCTCCTAATACCTGTAGTTGTCTTTGCAGCTCTGTGTTTTATTGGCAAAAGATGGAATGTCAAAAAATGCCTTCAGTAAAATCCAGTTGATGTTTTATGGCTTTCAAATGATAGCTTCTTTAAAAGAGAAATAACATTTGCTTGCAAATACAAGCTTTGTGTTTCCCATTTTTTGCTAAACACACCTTGGCATTTTACAGCAAAAAAAAACAAAAAAACAACGGTTATGAACAAGTGGATACTATCAGTATAGTCAGTGAATCCACAGCTGTTGAAATTGAGAAGAATCCAAACATCACTAGTTTCAGACAAAAGGATTTTGCTCGAAGGATTTTTTTTAAACAGTTATACAAATTTCAAAGTACAGCATTCTGCCTAAAGTGAAACGTTTCTTCTGGAAAAGACTTGTAATAAGAAAATATTCAAAATGTGCACTAAGAAGTTTGCTTGTAAATGATACGATTACTTAAGATGTGTGAATAAAAGCTTTATCTCTCACAGCCCAGCCTCTCCCTTCCCTGTGATCTTACAGTAAAATCTGAATCCTGTGTTTATTACATCAGTTTTTTTTGCAGTGGAAATTTCTATGATGTGGCAAATTGATCCTTATGGCTCAAAGGCTGAATCAAAAAAGGGAGGAGATGAGCTGTAAAGGAAACAGCTCTCATTTAAACTCAAATATTTGACCATTAGCTTACGTGGGAAGAAAAAACAAAACAAAACAAACATGTGAATGGTAAATGTCTTTTCTTTAAAAAAAATGGGCTCATCAGCCTCTGAATTAGGAGAGCTGTAATATCAAACTCTATAAATTATTTCAAGATTGTATCATCAGGCACTATGGCCCATGTTCAGATAGGCTTTTAGTTAACAGAAGTTCTCGATACCACAGCTGCCATCTTTCATCCTATAGGCCAACCTCTTCCCTTGAGCATGTGCACATAACTCCCATTGTCTTCATCTAACTCTGCAGGCTCATAACTGAAGGCACAGTACAGCTATGTGTGCCCTGGGATTTTATGACTCCCGCCAAACACTATCCATCCTGTCCATGCCCCACCCTAGCAATTGCTTCTTTTTTTTTCTGGCAAGAAAGTCCCACTTTGATTCAGTCACTGGTTAGTTATCTGGCCCTTCTACAGACATGAGCACAGGATGGACAGACCATTCTTGCATTGAGAACTTTGAGTTACTCCTTACTGTAAAGATGAACTATCCAGCATAATCAACATGTATTGTAAACATCCATCTTGTTTCTTTCTCTGAGGTTATAAATAAAATGTAATGCAAGAGGTAATGTGCTTAAGAGTCTAAAAAGGGCCTAACTTACCATATTACACTATCTAAAATATTTGAGGTAAGGAACACAAAATCAATATAACACTCAATATAGAAAAGTCTTGTAAAATGTAATAGTTTAATTGGCATTAAACCAAAACAGTTCCAGAAATGTTATTCCAAAAACCAACAGAAATTAGCAGATAATTATATCCTTTCTATAGCTTTTTTGAAACATCCTTTAAAATTCTTTAGGATGATCCAAAAATGTATATAACTGCTATAATATATGATTGAATTCTACATAGGGGACCATACCACTACACTTCACTTGATGCCTTTACGTTGTCCGTTCTCATTGTGTTGGTTTAGTGTTAAATGATTTGTTCATAACCTACCACTGACAATGTTGAATACATTTATGGACAATAAAATATTGAAGATAAAGACACTCCCATGTTTCAAAACAGATTAGTTTTCCTGATAGAATAGTAAGAATAGCCAAAATTAAGAAGCAGCCTAGCCAGTGTCAGGCAACAGTTACGTAACAACATATTTGGAGCTCTGCTCATGTACACAGATTTAGAGTGGTCCCAGTTTCCTACCTTACTTTAGCTCCTTGGCACCACTCCAGCAGCAGAGAAGGTTCAGAATTTGGCTAGATCTCAGCAGCTGATAATTTGGCCTTTTGGGGAGTCCTTGGCTGGTGTAGAGCCAGCATAAGTAGCTACACCACCCTCTCCTGGCCTGAACATAAAGGGCATGTGAAAGTCAGAAGGACCATGGCTGGAATGCTACTGAGCTCCAGCTACTCTCAGATGATGGATGGCACTTTAGGGGCAGGTACCAGCATTCATGGTTTCGATCAGCCTTAAGGGTATTCTAAACTATGCTGGAGCTAGGGCCAGTATATCACCAGTTCAAGAACTAGGGAGCTAGCTCCTCTGTGACACCACAGCACTGTGCCTAGTGGACACTGGGCTAGTATTTCTAAGGGTATGTCTACACTACCTGCAGGATCGGTGGGCAGCGATCGATCCAGTGGGGATCGATTTATCGCATCTAGTCTAGATGCGATAAATCAATCCCCTTGCGCTCTCCCGTCGACTCCTGTACTCCACCACCGTGAGAGGCGCAGGCAGAGTTGACAAGGGAGCAGCAGCAGTCGACTCACTGCGGTGAAGATAAGTAAGTAACTCACATATGATAAGTCGATCTAAGTATGTTGACTTCAGCTACGTTATTCACGTAGCTGAAGTTGCTTAACTTAGATCGATACCCACCCTCCCCTCCCCCTCCCCCCCCCGTGTAGACCACGCCTAAGACACTACTATAGTAAATGAAAATTCAGTAAAGCTGACAGACTCAGGAGAAGATTGAATTTAAAGCAACTGTCCAGCTAACAAACTATCCAATTAGGTCTATATAATAATGAGGACTTGATTTTATACTGATGGGAACTATTTTTTCCACACAGGTACAAGCTCTGGGTTGACACTTGTTCTGAAATGTTTGGGGGTTTGGATATCTGTGCTGTCAAAGCTGTACATGGCAAGGATGGAAAGGATTATATTTTTGAGGTAAGATGTGCCATATTTGTCAATATAAGCATTTCCTTGTTAAGAGACCTGAGTAAAACCACTTTACATATGATTTAGGCTTCCAACTCAGGTTGTTTGCATTTCAGAGGATGTAGTGTATTTAACAATGTTTAAGTCATAATGCAAGACCACATATCCAAGTTAGGGGCACAGCTTGCTGGAAAATGTAACCATATCATAATGTTTTCTAGTGCCTGAGGAAACGTACACACACTATAAACAAAACCAAATGGAGGTGTCTTATTTTCCCAACTCAAACTTTCCTTCCTAAATGGGCTCACCAAGGTTACTTTGGAGTAAGATTTGTGTACAACACTATCCCAAGGGAACCCCAACAAAAGTATATCTTTACATGGAAAGGGAAATTAAGAACCTTGTTTTCACTATGTGCCTTTTTTTCAGCCTAAAATGCAATTTTCAGGTCTGATACCCCATGAGCCATCAGTGCTGGAAGACACTGCTGGGCTTTTCAAAATGATATAGGCGTTTCTAGACCTGATGGTTCTTGATCACTGGGCTTACCCCCACCCTGCCCCCAAAAAAGCCATCAGAGATTATTTATCTATGTAGTCCATTGTGGGGAGTGGCTCCTCCCCGTCCTGGTCTGTGGGTGGCCAGTCCATCCCACTACGTCTCCACATGTCACCTGTCATGGGGAATCAGCGGGGCGACGGGAGACGCGAGCTTGGGCCTGTGATCAGGGCCAAACAACAAACACAGTTACGGAGCCCCAGCCCCTGGTTGGGGCAGGCAGCAGAGTGTCTCGGGCTCAGGCCTGTACTCAGGCTGGGCAGCAAACAGCCAGTTAGCACAGGCCCTTGATCAGGGCAGGGCAGTAGAGTCTAAAGGGCTCAGGCCTCCACTCAGGCTGAGCAGCAGACAGTTGGGCCTCCTAGTTCTGGCAGAGGGCCAACAAGCGCAGGCTTCTTGCCTGTGGGGGGAGGGAATGCCACCCCACAGATTGGGGTGGCAGGCGGAACGCAGGCCCATCCACTCCACTGCTTCCTGGCCAAGGGCCCTAGTAGTGGCAACAGTGTACTTCCGGTCCTGTCCACTGACTTCCAGCAGGAGGGTTGAGCGTGGTGTAGCTCCATCCACCAGAGTTCAATGAGGGGCTCCTCCCCCTCTGGGTCTGTGGGTGGCCAATCCACCCCACTACAATCTAACAACGCAGGATGCTTTCAGCATCTCAGGACAGTCTGTCCTTAGGATCCCTGTTCCATTTTTTTCAAATCCCCCCAAGTCAGGTTCTGATTTTGCAAAAACAAAAGCAAGAGTGGTTTTATCCAAGCCACCAAAGTACACTGGTATCCCAGAGATAGGTTCTGGTTTTGTCCTCTCATGGATCATGATATCCATTTCTAAATAAAACCAAAAGGTTTGGTTCTTTTGTGTTCTGCTTGAGAGATACCAAAAGAAGAAAATACATAAAGCTGCTTACAAATGCAATTAAAATTCATTTGTCATCACTGTCAAGTGCTAAGCACCCACGACTCCCACTGACATCAGTAGTAGTTGAGGGAACTCAGAAGCTCACAGGATCAAACTCAGTGCTGTACTCCTCAAAAATTAGAGTTCATCAGTAGTAGCTCCCTCACATCTTGAAGAATGTGAACTGTAGAGCTCCTGTTTCCTCAGACAACATGCCTGGCTACATCAAAACAACTCTATACACTTCCAGCAGGATGAAAGCCATTCCATTCTAACCCCTTATTTTCACTCCCTTGTATATTGCAACTCTCTCTGAAATATCCATGCTTGTTTTCAGCAATAATTTCAATTTTTGTTAAGTTTCTATAAAGCTGGTTAAGATGGCTGATTGTAAGCATGGAAGTTTTCCTTTAAAAAAAAAATCTCCTTTTTGGTCCTTTTTCTGCTAATTCAAAATAGAGGATAGTGCTTGAATTTGCAATGTACCATGGTCTTAGAGCACAATCTTGCGAGGTTCTGAGCAACACCTGCAAAATGGTAAGCACCTGCCAACTGAAGTTAACATGCGCTCAGTAACTTTCTAGATGAGGACCAGTGTCTGTGACAGGTCTGAAAAATGTTTTCACTGATTAAAAAAAATTGTGAATGAAAGTGTCATAACAGACATGCACAATACTTCATTTTTCTTCCTCCTTTTGAGCACATGCCCTGGCCATCTGCACCAGATGTACTCCTGTTTTTAAAAAAAATTCTAATCAACTGTAGTGGGCCTACTTAAGCACCATTTAAAAATATAATACATAGAATACATACAATAGACAGTGCAATTACGAACTGATAGAAGTATGGTAATTCTTTGCTGAAATTACAAACTGATAGAAGTATGGTAATTCTTTGCTACTCTACAGAGTCAGCTGAATTGTTTTGGAAACGGTATCACATTCATCAGCATGGATTGTTAAAAGTTCTTCTTCGAGTGATTGCTCATATCCATTCCATGTAGGTGTGCGCGCGCCGCGTGCAAGTTCGTCGGAAGACTTTTACCCTAGCAACTCAGTGGGTCGGCTGGGCGCCCCCTGGAGTGGCGCCACTATGGCCGCGGATATATACCCCAGCCGACCCGCCCACTCCTCAGTTCCTTCTTACTGCCCGTGTCGGTCATTGGAACAGTGGAGTGCAGCTTAGCTGACCTTCACCTCCCTAGCATTCTCATAGCTTCTGTGTATATAGTTCTCAAATTAGTTTAAAGTTGTTAGCATAGTTATTTCTTAGTTGTTAGATTAGAGTATCAGTAAGTTTAGTCGGGTTAGGGGCTTCGGCCCTCCCCGCACCGGGATCGGCGCTCATGCCCGGCTCCCCGGGATTCAAGCCGTGCTCGGCTTGCCATCGCCCGATGCCTACAGGGAATCCGCATGACTCCTGTTTAAAGTGCCTCGGGGAGTCGCACTTATCGGTTAAGTGCTCAATTTGTAAGTCTTTTAAGCCTCACACCAAGAAGGAGAGGGACATTAGACTTAAACAGCTCCTCATGGAGGCGGCTCTAACCCCTCCGTCCTCGGCACTGAGTGCACCTCCTTCAGATGCGAGGAGTTCCTCATCGGCACCGGGCAGCACCGGTGCGCCCGCTCCGTCTCTGCACCGAACGTCATCGGCGCCTAAGTCAAGCCAGAGGCGCTCGCTCTCTCCTCAAGCGAAGAAATCTAAGACCCCTGCCGTCCCGGCACCGCCCGCGGTACGGCATGAGGGCACGGCTCCGCCGCACCGCCCGGTGCCCACAGCCACCGTGCTGCCTGCTAAGCCGTTGCCGTCAACTCCGGTTCGCCAAGGCCCGTCGAGTCCGGCTCCTGTCTCCCCGGCACCCGCCGTGGTCGAGCTGATTGTGCCATCCACACCGGAGGTCTGCGAGGTAGCAAAGGACCTGATCGCGCTCTTGGATGTGGCACCACCGCTACCCCCGGCACCGCCGGTGCGGGTCATCCAATCCATTGGAAAGCCAGCGTTGATCCATCCTGCTTCCACCAGCGCTCCCAAACGGCACCGCTCCAGATCGTGGTCCCATCAACGTTCCAGGTCCCGGCACCGTTCGCGTTCTTCCCGCCGCTCGCAGTCCCGGTACCGCTCCTCGGCACGGCGCCGATTGGACTCGTGGCACTGCTCTCGATCCCGGTCGCCGTCGTATTACTCCCGGCACCGCTCGAGGTCCAGGCACCGGTCGCAGCACCGATCCACCAGAAGCCGCTCCCGACGCCGTTACTCCAGGTCGACCTCCTGGCACAGGGCCGGTCGTAGGTCCCGGTCTCTCTCCTGGCACCGGAGTCCTTCGCGGCACCGCTCCCCGGTGTGGAAGAGCACCAGGTCGGTGGGGACGTCGGCTCAAGGCCTATCTGCTCCACCATGGCCTTCCAGGCATCCGTCGGCTTCCTCCCACATGGGAAGCTACTACTCCCAAGACCAGGAAGTGGATGTATTGGAGGGCTTGTTTCAGGAACCGCACCCTGAAATGCAGGGTAACCAGCAGTGGCCCTTTTGGACACCATGGGCGTACCATCAGGCCCAAGGTGCTCCCCTAGCTCCATCGCAGGCCGCCTCTTTGGAGCATTGGGCCCCTGAGGCCACAATTAGTTGTCCTCCACCAGCGGGCACGGATGCCCAGTTACCTCCTCCAGTCACCTCACCGGTGCCTCCGGAGCAGGAGCCTCAGCTCGAGGAGCAGATTCCAGATGCCCTGGCCCCCGGTGTCTTGTCCTCCTCTTCACCAGACGAGGCAGTGGCGGGCGCATCGTCTTCGAGCCCACCACCAGTTGACCTCGCTGCTCATCAGGACCTCCTCAGGCAAATTGCCCTGAATATTGACCTGCAGGTGGAGGAGGTCCCAGAGGTCGAGGACCCTGTGTGCAGCATCCTGGCAGCGGACGCACCCACTAGAGTGGCTCTGCCGTTCATTAAGACGATCCAGGCCAAGGCTGATACCCTTTGGCAATCGCCGGCTTCAATTCCACCGACGGCAAAGGGCGTCGATTCATGGTGCCATCCCGTGGGTATGAGTACCTTTACATGTACCCCCCTCCCTCATCTCTGGTCATCCAGTCGGTTAATGACAAGGAGCGCCATGGACAACCGGCCCCCGCTCCAAAGTCCAAGGACGCCAGAAGGATGGACCTCCTGGGTCGCAAAGTGTACTTGGCGGGCGCCTTACAGCTCCACGTAGCGAATCAGCATGCTCTGCTGAGTCGCTACGACTACAACACCTGGGCGGAGATGGCGAAGTTCCGGGAGTTGCTTCCCCCAGATTCCCGCCAGGAGTACAAAGCCTTCCTAGAAGAAGGAAAGAAGGTGGCTAGGACCTCATTGCAGGCCTCCCTAGACGCGGCGGATTCTGCAGCCCGGACCCTGGCAGCCGGCGTTACCATGAGACGCATCTCCTGGCTACAGGCTTCCAACCTTCCGCCTGAACTCCAGTACACCATATAGGACTTGCCCTTCGAGGGCAAGGGCCTATTTTCGGAGAAGACTGACTCTAGTCTTCAGAGCTTAAAGGACAATCGGGTTACTATGCGCAACCTCGGTATGCATACTCCTGTAACCCAGCGCCGCACTTACCGCCCTCAACACTTCCGTCCCTACTCTGTCCCTAGGCAGAGACAAGGCTTCAACAGACGCCGAGGGCGCGGAGGCCGCAGGCGCTATTCGGGCCCTCAATCGAACCAAAATCGCGGCTCCTCTAAACCGCAGCCGGACCCGAAGCCGTCCTTTTGAAGGCACGCCCGGGGACAGCATACCAATCTCAGTTTGGGATCCTTTCCCCCCGTTCTCCAACCGCCTCTCATTTTTTCCCTGCGTGGTCCCTCCTGACCTCAGATGTCTGGGTCCTGCGCATCATGAAGCACGGATACCACCTCCAGTTTGCTTTAACCCCGCCTTACCGTCCTCCCTCCCAGTCCCTCTTCAGGGACCCCTCTCACAAGCAATTCCTCTTACAAGAGGTACAGACGCTCCTCAGCATCGGAGCAGTAGAGGAGGTACCAAAGAAGGATTGGGGCAGGGGATTTTACTCCCATTACTTCCTGATTCCAAAGTCAAAAGGAGGTCTCAGGCCGATCCTAGACCTACGCGGCCTCAACAAATTCCTAATAAAGTTAAAGTTCCGGATGGTCTCCCTAGGGACCATTATCCCTTCCTTGGACCCCGGGGACTGGTATACTGCCCTCGACATGAAAGACGCTTACTTTCACATAGCCATTTTTCCTCCGCACAGACAATACCTCCGCTTTGTGGCGGGCCAACGCCATTTCCAGTTCGCGGTCCTTCCCTTCGGCCTCTCCACGGCACCTCGAGTATTCACGAAGTGCATGGCAGTGGTAGCCGCCCACCTCCGTCGCCAAGGGCTCCACGTGTTCCCCTACCTGGACGACTGGCTCCTGAAGGGGGCCTCCCGGGAACAAGTCAGGGAGCATGTCCGTGTGGCAAGGGACCTGTTCACGAGCCTCGGCCTGATGCTCAACGTAGACAAATCCACCCTGGTTCCCGCTCAGAGGCTGGACTTTATAGGAGCGACCTTGGATTCCACTCTGGCCAAGGCCTGTCTTCCTCAGCTGAGGTTCCTGGCGCTGACAACCGTCATCCGCAGCCTTCAGGCCTTCCCCACAACTTTGGTCCGCACTTGCCTCGCTCTGCTGGGCCACATGGAGGCGTGTACGTACGTCACCAAGTATGCCAGGCTCCAGCTCCGCCCCTTTCAGATGTGGCTTCACTCGGTGTACCGTCCGGCCAGAGACTCAATAGACTCCCTGGTCACCGTGCCGCCGAATGTGCTTCACTCCCTCAATTGGTGGCTGAACCCCTCCGTGGTGTGTGCAGGGTTGCCCTTTCACCCGCCCTAGCCAACGCTGTCTCTGATGACAGACGCGTCTTCCCTCGGCTGAGGAGCCCACCTCGGCCACCTGCGCACCCAGGGCCTGTGGTCATCACAGGAGCTCTCCCTCCACGTAAACGTGCGGGAACTCAGAGCGGTCCGCCTTGCATGCCAGGCGTTCCTCAGGCTTCTGTCCGGCCGTTGTGTCTCTGTCTTCACGGACAACACAACGGCCATGTACTACATAAACAAACAGGGCAGGGCCCGCTCTTCCCCCCTTTGCCGAGAAGCCATCGAGTTATGGGACTTCGGCATAGCACATACGATCGACCTGGTGGCATCCTTTCTCCCAGGAGTTCGGAACACTCTCGCGGATCAGTTGAGCAGATCCTTCCTGTGCCACGAGTGGTCCATAACACCAGACATTATCCACGCCATTTTCCGCAAGTGGGGCTTTCCCCAGGTGGACCTCTTCGTGTGAACAGGAAGTGCCAAAGGTTCTGCTCGTTCCAGGGCCACTCACCAGGGTCGATCTCGGACGCATTTCTCATTCAGTGGACGCACCAACTGTGCTATGCGTTTCCCCCGTTCCCACTAGTCCACAAGGTTCTGCTGAAGCTCCGTCAGGACAGGGCTCATCTGATCCTAATTGCTCCGGCATGGCCCAGGCAACCCTGGTACACCACGCTGCTCAGCCTCTCTGTGTCCCCGCCGATCACCCTCCCCCTCTGCCCGGACCTTATAACTCAAGATCACGGCAGTCTCTGCCATCCGGACCTCACGGCTCTCCACCTCACGGCGTGGCTCCTGCGTGGCTAGACGCCTCAGAGCTTCGCTGCTCCGCCCCTGTGCAACACATTCTGCTCAGCGGCAGGAAACCTTCCACTTGGTCCGCATACTTGGCCAAGTGGAAGCGTTTCTCGGTCTGGTGTGTGTCACGGGCTCTTGCGCCCACGGTCCCTGTGCCAGTTATCCTGGACTACCTATGGCACCTTAAGCAGCAGGGCCTGGCCATATCCTCCCTGAAGGTCCACTTAGCGGCCATATCCGCTTTCCATCCTGGCGAAGGTGGACACTCAGTGTTTTCTCAGCCAGTGGTCGCTAGGTTCCATAAAGGGCTGGAACGTCTCTACCCTCAGATCCGTCACCCCACCCCTACCTGGGACCTGAACCTAGTACTCAACAGGCTCATGGGTCCACCCTTTGAGCTGCTGTCAACCTGTTCTCTCCTGTACCTGTCATGGAAGACAGTTTTTCTGGTGGCCATTACTTCGGCTAGGAGGGTCTCCGAGCTCCAAGCTCTCACTGTAGATCCTCCTTACACTGTCTTTCACAAGGACAAAGTTCAATTGCGGCCACATCCCGCTTTTCTCCCTAAGGTGGTCTCGGCCTTCCACACCGGTCAGGACATCTTCCTCCCGGTCTTCTTTCCCAAACCTCATTCATCTCCACGGGAGCAGCGATTACACTCTCTGGATGTCCGCAGGGCGCTTGCATTTTATATTGATCGCACAAGGCCCTTTCGTAAGTCCCCCCAGCTCTTCGTGGCCGTAGCGGACCGAATGAAAGGCCTTCCCATCTCCACTCAAAGGATCTCCTCGTGGCTGACAGCATGCATCCGCACGTGCTATGACTTGGCCCATGTCCCAGCGGGCCACCTCACTGCCCATTCTACGAGGGCTCAGGCTTCTTCAGCCGCCTTCCTGGCACATGTACCGGTTCAGGAGATCTGCCGTGCAGCGACCTGGTCATCGGTCCATACGTTTGCTTCGCACTACGCTCTAGTGCAGCAGTCTAGAGACGATGCGGCCTTCGGCTCAGCAGTTTTGCATTCCGCCACGTCTCACTCCGACCCCACCGCCTAGGTAAGGCTTGGGAATCACCTACATGGAATGGATATGAGCAATCACTCAAAGAAGAAAAGATGGTTACTCACCGTTGTAACTGTTGTTCTTCGAGATGTGTTGCTCATATCCATTCCAAACCCACCCTCCTTCCCCACTGTCGGAGGAGCTGGCAAGAAGGAACTGAGGAGTGGGCGGGTCGGCTGGGGTATATATCCGCGGCCATCGTGGCGCCACTCCAGGGGGCGCCCAGCCGACCCACTGAGTTGCTAGGGTAAAAGTCTTCCAACGAACGTGCACGCGGCGCGCACACACCTACATGGAATGGATATGAGCAACACATCTCGAAGAACAACAGTTACAATGGTGAGTAACCATCTTTTTTATTATCCATTGAGATGTAGAACTGCTCTAGAAGTTCAGATTCATGACATATGTAAAAATCTGTGATTTCCTATAAACATGTAGTGATTGGTATTAAAAAGTCAACATTTACCACACAGTTGTTCTGAGATATCACAAAGGTTGCCTAGTTTAAGATAGGGGGAAACTTGTGGTGTCTCAGGCCTGGTCTACACTAAGGGGGTGGGGGGGTCGAACTAGGGTACGCAAGTTCAGCTACACGAATAGTTCGTCCAGATGCGGCGGGGTCGAACTCCGCGGCTCCAAGGTCGACTCCGCCACCGCCGTTCGCGGTGGTGGACTTCCGGAGTTGACCGGAGCGCGCGGGGAGTTCGAACTATCGCGTCTTGATTAGACGCGATAGTTCGAACTCCGAGAAGTCGAACTCACCGCGTCGACCCGGACGGTGAGTATAGACCTACCCTCAGATATGGTTTGGTAACCGAGGATAAATGCTGACTTTTTAAACGTCAAGCTGTATAAACACACTTGCACCCAATACAGTAAGATGATACAAATGCTAACTTTTAAAAATAGTAGACCACAGCACAATGTAGGAACACTTAAGTCAAATAGGTACACTTAAGTCAAATTCAGATGCAATGTTAGGACCCCTTCAACAAACACATCCTCTCAGACAGGAGGACTGGGACCTTTTTAAATACACACTTTCTGTCTAGGCCAGGGGTTCTCAAACTGTGGATCGGGACCCCTCAGGGGGTCGTGAGCTGTCAGCCTCAACCCCAAACCCTGCTTTTCCTCCAGCATTTATAATGGTGTTAAATATATAAAAATGTGGTTTTAATTTATAAGGGGGGTCCGCACACAGAGACTTGCTATTTGAAAGGGGTCACCAGTACAAAAGTTTGAAAACCACTGTTCTAGGCAGATACCCTCTATATAATACAAGGTTCATGATTTGGGACATACATAAGCAGAGACTCACAATATCAGGATACCCATGGTACTTAGGCACTATGTGCATTACCTTTAGACTTACGCTGAAAGAAAAGTAATTCTAAATTATTATTATAATTGTATGTCTTATGAAAATAACACTAGCTCTGGCCTGTGAAAGCTTATTACCCAATTTCATATTGCCCATCACTTTTCATTTTATATGCTGTTCTCATTAATCATATTCCCCTGGTAATTTAGCTGGTCTGTTTTGTGCTGTGGATGGTCATTTCAGATTTCCATGATTTAAAGCTCTGCTTCTTTTCAGTCCTCAAAGTCTTTAAGCAATAGACAGTACCAGAATCAGATACAAAGTGCTGACACCATATTATATCTCATGAACTTAATGTTCTAGCTGAACTTTTAAAGCACCTTTTCTAAAGAGATCCATTACTTATGTTTTAGTCCAGTGCCTGCTCACTGTATGCAAGTGTTATTTATTTGATATTTTATCCAAGTCTAAAGAAGGCTAAGCTATTCTTCATTGTTCTGAAATAGTTTTCTCTGATACATGTAGGTGGATTGAATGTGGTTCTCCTGTTGTCTGGCACATTTTCCATAACAACCAGCTAATTATTTGCATTTTAAAGCCTCCTAACTGGGCATGTAATATTGCTAGCATACTTGTTCTGTACCAATGATGCTAGTGATCATAAATAATATGGAAGTATTTTTGAAATACACTGAATTCATAAAGACAGAAATATGTCATAAATGCTAAGCAACACTGAAGCAAATTTACAGACACTTAGCAACTTGGAGTAAGAAATAAGTTTTATTCTGAAAAAGAAAAATCTACAGACCCTCATCTTCAAATATTAGCCTCTTTTAGAGTTTTTCTTCATGGGGCTTCATGTTTTGCTTTGACATGTTAATAAATGGTTTTCAATGTCTTTGGCTATCAACAATTACAGTTTAAAATATAGATTTCTAGATATATTAGGTTTCTGGTTTAGGTCAAACTTCTCACCAGCAGCACCTCCTCCTCTCCATGCAGACAGACAGGAACTCCTTTTTAATCAACCCTCCAGGATGATTTTTCCCCTGGTTTGGAAGGTGCTGCTTGCTGAGACCAATACAATTAGTATTCCTTAGCACTTACTGAATAGAAAAGATTAACGTTGGAGCAGCTCCTATTCCTTCCTCATATCACCGATCAAGAATGGCGTCAATTAATGTTTTGTGACTGGCTTGCTAACCATAGTGGTGTCTCCAGTTGTTCTCTGGCAGTGGTGACCTTGACTGCCACTGGTGTTGCAGGACTACACTGCATCTATCATGCTATACCCCCACCCCCATGCCCTTCTTCAGGGCTCCTCGAAGAGACTATGGATTGTTTGTTTTGCGGCCCTTTGTAAGTGAAACACCCGCTCTTCCATCAGCTCAAAAATGCTATTCTCTGGGTTTGGCAGTCACTTCTGCCTCTCCCTCAGCATCTGTACAAACAACATTCCATTAGAAGCATTATTCCCTGTGGTTACAGAGATCTGTCCCCAGAATAAAAAATGCTGATTTTGTGTCCTGTCTCAGGAGCAGGCTCTCTCTTTGGAAGAAGCTGATGTAACCACTAATTAAGAGTGGACAGCAAACCATTCCAGCTGTCTCTGGGTGCCTAAATCAGTTAATCTCTGCAGCTGCACTGCTCTTGAAACTAAGGGGTGGCACTCAGCTACTTTGCCATATCCTGACACACTTAGTGGAGTGGTATTCTTCAAAACCTGGCATGCACTCCTATGTCTGTGACTCAGCATTAAAGCTAGTTAAATTTTGGGAAATTCTGATTTTTTTTTTCTAGTGAAAAATATCAAAATTTGGTGATGAAAATGTGGGGAGAAGTTTGGCAAAACTTCCTCAAATCCTCTTTACCCACAATTTTCTCAAATTTAAAAAAAATAACATTTTGATGAAATGTGGACTGCTCTTGTACCAGAGGCCCAGGGCTTCCAGACTCTCAGACTAGCTGGCTACCTGCTCACCTACATGGTGGGGCTGTCCTGGAGCCACAGACCCTTCTGACTTCTTTGACAGGGTCACTGGTTTGGTGGATGGGGGAATGTGGTGGACTTCAGCAAGGCTTTTGACACAGTCCCACAGAGGGCTGGATTACCCAATAGGCAGACTAAGCATGTGCTTAGGGCACCAGCAAAGCAGGGGGCACCAAAAAAAAAAGATATTTTTTGAAAAAAATTGATATTTGATATTTCAAAAAAAGCATTGACGTAGTCATGGGAAAAGTCAGAACTTTATTAGACTTCCTTACACTCCACTACACGCTCCTCCCCCATTTTTCTGGTCTCTTTTTATTACTTATCCCCACCTAAACCGGGGTGGGGGCGCTTCCTGCTAACGTAGATCGAAATAATGCGAGGAAATCAGAGACTGTAACTGATCATCCTACTCCTGGTAGTAAAACAGACATTGTTCTAGAAGGTATGGATGTGTCAGAGACTGAACCTGCTCATGCTGTAAATAATAGGAGAAAAGATCCTGGTATGTGGGTTGATTTCAGTACCAATGATGTAGCTTACTGGATAGATCGTGGACCAAATGACTGTCAACACCACACTGGGCCATTTGACAAATCACGTTGGACTTTTACCAATGGCAAACAAACAAGATATTGTCCACAAAAAAATATTTTTTGGCATGAAAGCGAATGGTGAGAAATACACTCAAGAATGGCTACTGCATTCACCATCAACAGGGTCTGTGTACTGTTTTGTTTGCAAACTTTTTGCTTATAAACCTTCAACATCCTGGTTTGCTGCAGATGGATTTAGTGACTGGCAGAATGCTGTTTTAATTGAACAACATGAAAATAGCACTACTCACAGAGATTCAGTGTTGACATATTTAAATCGAAGACAGGGCTTTGAATTGACACAAAAATTGGAAGAACAAATTAAAGGGGAGCATGAATACTGGCAACATGTTTTGAAGCGTGTTATAGCTATTATTCAAACATTAGCTGAACGTGGTCCGCCTTTCCAGGGATCAAATGACACATTTGGATCATTGCAGAATGGAAATTTCTTGGAATTGTTGGAGCTTGTGGCCTAGTTTGACCCATTTTTAGCAGGCCATATCTCAAAATATGGGAATGCTGGCAAAGGTAACCCATCATACTTATCCAAGACAATATGTGATTAACTCATTGGTCTAATGAGTGACAAAGTTCGTTCAGCTATTGTGGATGAAATAAGTACTGCTGGGTACTTCAGTTTATCTGTCAACTCTACATCTGATCTTTCACATATTGATCAATCGAGTATTGTACTAAGGTATGTGTCTCCCACAGATGGAAAATCAGTTGAACGATTTATAACATTCCTCAATTTGAAAAGCCACACTGGTGAAGAAATGGCAAATCAAGTACTGCATTATCTGTGCCAAGTTTGCAAAATAGATTTCTCAAAGTGCTGAGGTCAGTCTTATGACAACGCTGCCAACATGTCAGGGCGTTATCAAGGAATGCAGAAGAAGCTTTTAGAGCAGAACAAATATGCCATATTCATACCATGTGCTGCACACTCTCAATCTTGTTGGCCGCAGTGCTGTTGATTGTTGTCCAGTGGCAGTAAGGTTTTTCTCAACAGCCCAGTTACTTTATACATTTTTCTCTCCCTCAACACACCCATGGGCAGTTCTTAAAACATATTTGGGCAATGATCGTGTGTTGAAATCTCTTTTTTATAGTCGCTAGGAGGCACATGCAGTGGCAACAAATGCAATTCTGGAGTCCTACTCAAAGATTGTGGATGCATTAGAAAGTATAACTGAAGATCAATCACAAAAGGGAGAAACTATACTAGAGGCAGAAAACATTGCAAACAAGATGCAAGAACTAGAGTTTGTATTCATGTTGACCATGTGGAATGAAATTTTACAACACTTACCACACAAGTCAAGCTCTCCAAGAAAAAGAATTGGATTTGAAAACATGTGCAGACCTCGGTCAATCATTAGCAGACCACTTGCACACTTTGAGGAATGATTTCGAAAGATTTGAAGACATATCAAAAGATATCTTGCCTGATACAAAGAAGCCCAGTCCCGCAAGCAAATCAGGAAAAAACAAGCAAATGATAGCAGTGCAACAGAAACAGCATTGAATCTTAGAGACAAATTTCACGTATCTACTTACTATGCTATAATTGATACACTTGAAGCTTATATGAAGAGGAGAGGTGAAGTGTACAAAGAAGTATCAAGTAGATTTTCTTTTCTAAACGATATGGACTTATCTGACAAACAATATTCACAAGGTTCCCAAAAGCTAGTTCACTCATACCCTGTTGATGTGAACATGAATCTCTGTGGAGAAGTATGGCAGTTCCACTGTTATATGCGTGCAAAAAGTTTAATGAAACAGGAAAAATGAAATTCAGTCACATTGATCTTCATGACACAATAATGAAAGACGGAATACAATGTGTATTTCCAAATGTAGAGATTGCACTACGTAGTTTTCTAACATTGATGATTACTGACTGCTCCGCAGAACGCTCTTTTTCTCAGCTGAAAAGAATAAAAAACCCTCAGAGAACAACGTATCAGGACAGATTTGATTCACTTTCCCTATTCTGTATGGAAGCGGACATCCTTCGTTGAGTCAGCTTTGATGAACTTATCCAGAATTTTGCAATCAGAAAATCTAGAAAGAAGCTATTTTAATTTCAGCATACATGTAAGTTTTGTGTCATTTCAAAAAATAAATTATTTTACGGCATAGTATTGTTTTTATTTTGAATTATATGGGGGGGCACCATAATCTTTTCAGTGCTTAGACCATCTAAAAGTCTTAATCCGGCCCTGGTCCCACATGACATTCTGATAAATAAGCTGGAGAAATGTGGGCTTGGCAGAACTACCATTAATTGGATACATAATTGGTTAAACAACTGCAAAGAATAACTATTAATAGAATGATGTCAGGTTAGAGGGAGGTCTCAGTGGGTTTCCACAGGGACCTGTTCTGGGTCTGGTGTTTAATGACCTAGATGTAGGAATAGAGAGCATCCCTGATCAAATTTCCAGATGACATAAAGCTGGGCAGGGGTTGCCAACACTTTGGAGGATAGAGCTAAAATTCAGAGGGATCTTGATAAATTGGAAAACTGAGCTATAAACAGCGGCAGCTCCAGACACCAGCGCTCCAAGTGCGTGCCCGGGGCGGCAAGCCACGAGGGGCACCCTGCCGGTCCCTGCGAGGGCAGCAGTCAGGCAGCCTTCAGCGGCGCATCGGTGGGAGGTCCACCGGTCCTGCGGATTCGGCAGCAATTCGGTGGCGGGTACGCCGAAGCCGCGGGACCGGTGGACATCCCGCAGGCATGCCGCCAAATCCGCGGGACCAGGGACCTCCCACAGGCAAGCTGCTGAAGGCTGCCTGACTGCCGTGCTTGGGGCAGCAAAAAAGCTAGAGCCATCCCTGTCTATAAAACAACAAAATGAAATTCAACAAAAGACAAATATAAACCAAAGGCACAAATACAGAATGGGGGATAACTGGTTTGGCAGCAACACTGCTGAGAAGATCTGGGAGTAGTGGTGGATCACAACCTCAACATGAGTCATGTTGCAAAAAAATGCTGCAAAAAAAAACACAAGTGCAATTTTAGGTTGCATACAAGTCACAGGAGGTGATAGTACTGCTCTACTCAGTGCTGGTTAGACTTCAGCTGGAGTACTGTGTCCCATTTTGGTCAGCAATGTATAGAAAGGATGTAGAGAAACTGGAACGGATCCAAAGGTGATTGACAAAAATGATTAAAGAGATGAAATGCAAGCCATATGAGCAAAGACTGAAGGAACTGGGTGTGTTTAGTTCAGAAAAGAGGAGATTAAGGTGGGACATGATAGCAGTTTTCAAATACTTGAAAGGCTGCCATTAAAAAGAGGCAGAAAAGTTGTTCTCTCTTGCCACAGAGAGTAGGACATGAGTCAAGGGGTACAAACTATAGCATAGCAGATTTAGATTAAATATCAGGAAAAACTTCCTAACTATAAGAACAGTAGGACAATGGAACAGACTGCCTAGGGAAGTTGTGGAAGCTCCTTCACTGGAGGTTTTCAAAAGGAGGCTGGATAGCCATCTGTCTTAGATGGTTTAGACACAATAACTCCTGTATATTGGCAGGGGGTTAGACTTAGAGGACCCTTGTGGTCCCTTTTAACCCTATGATTCTAAGTCCATCAGAGGACCTCATCGCTCCACGGCAGGAAAGCTAGAAGTCCTGAGAGTGACAGTTTGAGTCACACAGCTGCGGACATGGGGCTTTCAGCTTCTAGCTCCATAGCAGGGAACCTGGAAGCCCTGGCATGGTGGGGCTGTAATTGGAGCCAGGGACCCAGGCAGTCCACATGATGGGACTACCCTGGAGCCATGGGCCCTCGAAGCCCAGACTTCCCCAGCAGTTTGCCACACAGGCTGTCAGGGAACCAGATAAGTCCAATAGAAGCTTGCCTGTCATTTGATGAAAGTTCATCACACCCAACTCCCTTTCACAAGATATTTCAGGTTCAACAAAGTGGCATTTTCCTACCAGCTCTACTTGAAACTCTGATTATGACCCCTACTACTCTTTTAGATAGGGGGTCTTTATGAGCATTCTTTGCCTAATTGTTAAACATTCTCTAGAACATTCCTACATTTTTTGAAAGACAAGAATAGCTACATCTTTACTATGTTGTAGTCATTCCTTTTTGCTATCACTGCTATTTCTGATTAATTCTAGCTGGCTTTTCCAGCAGAAAGGTATCATTCTGAATACTTGTGGCAACCCATGTCCTAGGGCAAACTTTTTGGCCTGAGAGCTACATCAGGTTTCTGAAATTGTATGGAGGACCGATTAGCTGGCTATGTGCTAGGGCAAAGGGAAGCCTTGGCAGATTTACTTTCATACTGCAAAGGACTGTGTCCGTAAAGTCAAAGTCCTCCCCAAACAGCCAGATGTGGCCCAGTCCCCACCCCCATCCGACTCCCCGCTTTTCTCGCCCCCTGATGGTGTCCCTGGGACTCCTGCCCCATCCACCCCTCCCTGTCCCCTGACTGCCTCCCGCCACTGCATCCAACCCCTCCTCTCATTCCTGACTGCCCCTCTGGGACCCTTGCCCCATCCAACCACCCCTTCTCCCTGGCCACCCCCAGAACCCCTGCCCCTGATTGCTCCCCACTGCCCCATCCAACCCCCCCTCTCCTTCCTGACTGCCCACTCAGGACCCCTGCCCCCATTCAACCCCCCTGCTCCCTGCCCTCTGACTGCCCCAACCCCTAGCCACACCCTCACCCCCGACCACCACCCTGAACTCTCCTGCCCTCTATCCAACCCCCGCTGCTCCCTGTCCCCTTACTGCACTGCCTGGAGCACTGGTGGCTGGCGGCACTACAGCTGCGCCACCCAGAGCACCAGCACAGGCAGCTGCACCACCCGGCTGGAGCCAGCCATGCCACCGTGCAGCACAGAGCACCGGGTCAGGCTGAGGCTCTGCAGCTGTGCTGCCCGGCAAGAGCTCGCAGCCCCGCCGCCCAGAGCATTGCGCCAGAGGCGGGGCAAGCTGAGGCTGCGGGGGAGGGGGAACAGTAGAGGAGGGGCCGGGGGCTAGTCTCCTGGGCCAGGAGCTCAGGGGCTGGGCAGGAGGGTCCCACGGGCCGGATGTAGCCCACAGGCTGTAATTTGCCCACCTCTGTCATAGGGACAGACTAGTATTCTACAGACTGTTGTATTTTAAAAGTAGCTGGCTATGTGCTAGGGCAAAAGGAAGCCTTGGCAGATTTACTTTCATACTGCAAAGGACTGTGTCTGTAAAGTCAAAGTCCTATTAGAGAGTAATGAAGCTAATTAAAGAATCACTTAGCTAGAAGAATTGGTTGTCAGGTTTATCAGCAGGAAAGCCAAGTAATTATTCTGTGCAGCTATCAGAGCTGTTCATTTAGTTTCTGTTCTTTTCACCTCAATTTGAATATTCAGCTGCCATTACCATTACACCAAAGACATGCTATAGAAATATGAATGAATTTTATGAATTCAACATTTAGCTTTAACTGTCTCACAAGTTCATGCTAATAAAACATCTAACTAATGTCCATTTACAGGGTTCAACTTCTTTTCATACTTATAATATAGATAGATAGAATGACAAATGTAAAAAAAAAATGCTTCTCTAGTTTTAACACACTGTTGCACAGCAGCAAGAGTTGGTACTTTGAACACTGCTTTGCATTGCAGAGTACTAGTGAGTGCCATCTCGCCACAGTTCATTCTTGGAAAACCAAAACTGGAAGAAGCTACACAAGATAATAGTGGTAGAAGAACCCAAATTAGATAGAATCCTTTACATTGACCCCACAGCTCAGAGGCATCCTCTTGATTTGTATTTAATACTGAATTGGTTTGTGGAATTTTACTGATACCTACCCTAAAATCAGTCTACAGGACCTTCTTCCCTCCAGAAACCAGCTTCCGACCTGTAGATCTATAAACAATCGGCTTTGATAACCTTTCAGCTTTCATTCAGAATATTTTTGGCAGCTTTAAGCAGGTAGGAGTCTTATGGCTTTTCTACATGGGGAGTTAGTGCGGAATAGTTTGTGCACTTTAAATTTATGCTCTAGCTTACACCACACTAATTTCCCAGTGTAGACGTGCCCTTAAAAATAGATAAATTCATTATCAGTTTCACCATCTGTAAGATGGAGATGATACTGACCTCCTTCGTAAAGAGCTTTGAGACCTATTGATGAAAAGCAGTATATAAGATCTAGCTGTTATTAAATATAACTCACATTAGATAGAGGTTTTTATTTTACAAGTGTTATAACTTTTTAATTTGAAACAGATTTCTTAAAGATGTGCTCCCAGGTGCCAATAAATTTACCTACAGGTTTAGTGAGTTTGCTCTTTGGAGCACAGATGGAAAAAATACAGTATACTAATGCAGTGGTAGATCATCAACCCTAAGTGCATTATCTGTTACAGATTTCCTACAAAAGTGCTAGAGAGTTCTTGCTCAGGGTGGCCCCTGGAGTGCAAGCCAATATGAAGGGGAGAAACTAAGGTCATGGTCCTATTGGCGCATAGAGGAAAGCAGGCTGCATAATTTTAAGGAACAATGAATCTTATAAACTCAGGACCTGAGGGAGGAATTTTGCCCATAGGGAAATACAGCTCTGCACCATCCCAAGCACGCTCCAGATTAAGGACACAATCTGGCCCTAAAAAGATGGACCCTAAATATAATACCAAATCCACTATTCCCTCATTCCTGTCAACGTTATCATGGGATTGCATCTGTTTAAATAGTTTCAAATATGGATAATCAGGCAGCAAGATATTCTTAGGTTCACTTAAAATATTTTTTAACAAATTTCAAATTATCTACTTTTAGAAAATACCAGCACCAGTAAAGTTTAGGATTCTTTACATTTTATCTAAAAGATAAACAATACCTTAAATATTGTTTTTACAATGTAGTTTGCCCCAGTTCACCATTTATATCCCAAGATGCAGCAGAATATGGCCAATTTGAATCAGTGTAACTGTGTGAAAATTAAAGAAATCTTTTTTAAGCTAGTGTCTGCTATGCAGTTGCGGTCAAAGAAACGGAGTAAGCAGGACTGATACAACAGATTCTTTGGTTAGCTGGCTGGACTAATGGTTTACTGGTAGCTCACCACTTTTCTAATTTCAAACACATCAACCAACCACAGTGCAATAGTTGGATTATTCTCCTTCTGTTTCCCATGTGGTTTCTTTGCCACACTAATTATACATTCCAAAAGGCTGTATTCACCAGTGGTGGGCTTCTTTTTTCATTAACTTTTTATTATATTTTTAGATAAAGATACAACAAACATATGTTATGTAGTAAAATAAATAGTCACTGCAAACCATCATTAGCTAGTGAACTGGAAATTCAGTGTCCAGTAACTACTTCACATGATTTATTGATATGGGTCTAATTACATCGTATCATAAGTACTTATCTTATACCCCCAACTGGCTATACATCAGCTGTTGGGCAAGTTGTGGCTAAGGTGACCAGATAGCAAGTGTGAAAAATCAGGACAGGAGATGGGGGGGGGGGGGTAATAGTTGCCTATATAAGACAAAGCCCCAAATATCAGGACTGTCCTTATATAATCGCAACAAAGAATCCTGTGGCACCTTATAGATTAACAGACGTTCTGCAGCATGAGCTTTCGTGGGTGAATACCCACTTCTTCAGATGCAAGTCTGCATCTGAAGAAGTGGGTATTCACCCACGAAAGCTCATGCTGCAGAACGTCTGTTAGTCTATAAGGTGCCCAGGATTCTTTGTTGCTTTTACAGATCCAGACTAACACGGCTACCCCTCTGATACTTATATAATCGGGACATCTGGTCACCCTAGTTGTGGCAAATGCTCCCTATATTCAATGTCCTCAGCAATTTTAGCTATAGTAAGGCAATATATCAATGAATGCATCAGGAGACAAACACCCAACACACAGTGCTGTACGCAGTATCTGTGTAAAATGTAACTTGGAAAAAACAGCTTGTGTTTTGGACATTGTTCTGCCACATAGGTGGGATTGAAGCTGTTGAAAGGCATTTCTTGTTAGACGCCATATTTAAAGTAATAGTGGAAAATAAATAGATCTGGTGTGTCAAAGGAAGCACTGAATGAACAGCCAAACAAGTGCTGAGTCAAGAGAAGTGCACAGCTGTAATGCACTGAGGGTCCCAACAGACTTGACACTAGTGTGCTGAGAACAAACTGGCAAAAAGAGAGAACAGGGATCAAAGCATCAGAAAAAGGACACAGCCACCAAGATCAGGGATGCTTGAGTACTGAAGAGATGAGGCAGACAGGTGCGTAAACCCCACACATGTGAGCCAACAGCCCCAATAATTTAATAATTGTACGGGACCTGATTAGAAAGTAAGAGATGGCAAATGACACACAGTGAGCTTTCCTAGAA
This sequence comes from Mauremys reevesii, assembly GCF_016161935.1. NCBI lineage: Eukaryota > Metazoa > Chordata > Testudines > Geoemydidae > Mauremys > Mauremys reevesii. The sequence continues at coordinate 88,942,087 of NC_052629.1, forward strand.
TCTGAAAGGCAGGAAATTGAAGAAGTGCTGTCTCCTGCAGGGAACTGATTGGAAGGGAATGTTCAGAGAGCAGCATTATTATCCTGCATTGGGTGGCATATGAAATCTAGTGGAGGGACTGGCTTCTGCTCTGCCTTACTACTGCTGCCTTCAAGGCTTAAAAAAACCCTTAAATGTGAGAGTAATTCTGGCACACTCAAGCTAAGAAGCAAGTAATCCTTCACAGAAGGTATCTGTAGAGAACACAGAGTATATTTTTCTTCCTAATAAAATAGTTAATACGACTTATCTGGGCCAAGTGATGTTCTATACAAATGTACTTTAAGAATTAAGATGCTGTATTTAATTTTCTACTAAAACTTAACTAACAGAAATATCCAGACAATTCCTCCACATTAGAGGGCTTGACAAAGTTTAAACACACACAAAGCATCCTGTTTATAACTAGTCTGCTTGCAATATGTAGTGGTTTTTAAAATAACATTTAAACACAGATCCAAGTATTTCTTCACTACCTCATACAGCTACTATTTAAAGCCTTGGAGTTTTCATTAAAAAACGTTTCACAGAAAAAGACATCTGTAACTTATAAAGTGTAATGTGTTTACTTTTGCAGATGTCAACAGAATCATGTTCTGCGGAGTCATCGTGAACAATGGTCATAAAACTCTTGTCAATTTTAACTTTTGCTCATATGTACTATAGTAATTGATTCCATAAGGTGTATTTCTCTTAGCACATGATAACAATCTTCTTAAGAACGGTTAACAGCTCTGTGACCTACTTTTGAAGATAAGGAGAATAAATGCATAGCAGTAGTCACAGAAACAGCAGCAGCACCAATTAATTCATAAATTTTCAGAACCACTAAGTCCATACGGTGTGTAGCGCTCTTGCGTTGTGTAATGAACCTGGTATGTAGAATCACTAGGCCCCTCTGCCTACAGAATCACAACAACTCCCTCTGCCTGTGTGTGTGTGGAGGTGATTTAAATACTCAGATCCTGGCTATGAAGCTGGAGCTGGTTAGAAAGGGGGAATAAATGTCACTTCCATGATGTTTTTGCTACTTCTTCTTCCCACTCTGCAGAAGCACCTCTGTAGGTGCATTGTGGGTTGGAGTTCCATATGTGGAGAAGACATGAGCAAGAGCCTCCATAGCACTATCCCTCTCACAGTCAGAAATGTTGTATTTGCTCTCCTTGTTCTGAAAACACCTTATGAAGTGGGAATGGGGGCAGTAGGCAGTTGGAGCATCTGCTACGATGAGCACCAGGAGCTGCAAAGGGATCCACAGCTGCTGAAGGGAAGTCACCTAGGGGCTGCTGTTGCTGAGTGATGTTCCTCCATTAAAGAATCTGCTTTCAGTGAGGGAGCAGCAAGAGCTGCCAACAAGAGAATCATATGAAGATCCAGGCCAAGTTGGGCCATGGGAAAGAGGAACGGTGGAGATAAAGAAGTGGGAGGCAGGAGTGTGGACCCTTCATTTGGGGGGGGAGAGGGGGAGAGGGAGAAGGAGGTTTTGGGAATCCTGAGGTGGATATGGGAGGAAAGAAAGCAGAGATGGAGCTAGGCTTTGGAAGGGGCTGTATGCAAGAGATGGCACAGGGTGCATGAAGGAGTAATTGTTTATGGAATAGGGAAGGACAGGGGCGGCTCTAGACATTTCGCCGCCCCAAGCAGGGCGGCATGTCGCGGGAGGCGTTCTGCCGGTCGCCGGTCCCGCGGCTCCGGTGGACCTCCCGCAGGCGTGCCTACGGAGGGTCCGCTGCTCCTGCAGCTCCACCGGACCCTCCGCAGGCACGCCTGCAGGAGGTCCACCGGAGCCGCCTACCACCCTCCCGGCGACCGGCAGAGCACCCCCCGCGGCATGCCACCCCAAGCACGCGCTTGGCGTGCTGGAGTCTGGAGCCGCCCCTGGGGAAGGAGAAAAAATGATGGAGTTTGTGTATTGTGGGAGAAGGGGTGGAATTGACTAAAAGAGAAGGGGGAGGAGAATTGAGGTTCAGTGGGGATAAGAGGAATTTAATTGGACTGGGGAGCAGTGATAGAGTGAGATCTGAAAATTGACTGACTGTGGAGAAAGGAAGTTGTTTTGAATTGCCTGTTGGTGAGAGAAATTGGTGCAAATGTTCTTGGGAAGTAAGCAGAACTGGGTTTGTATGGAAGGGGACTATTTGATTGTGGGAGGTACTGATTATAAATGTGGGGCTTATTTTAACTTATTTTGAGAAGAATCATTGATTTTTATGGTAAACTAATAGTTTGAGGACAGTAATTTAGGTTGAGTAGGAGGTAAGGGGAATTGCTTGTGTGATGGGGTGGAGGTGACCTGATTTTGAGATGCATGGGAGCATTGACAGAATTTTAGGTTGTTTGTATGTGTGTGGCTGTCTCTACAGGCTATTACAGTAGTAGCCTCAGGAAGGATTGGAAATCTAAGCATGACTGGGAGATCAGTAGGGGTAATGATTCAGGAGAGAGATTGCCTCACTACTAAGAGTTAGTTACTGCTAGGAAGAAGTTTAGTCATTCCCTGGTGTAGTGAGTTTACTGGCAGAAATGCTCATAGAAATAGTAAATGCTAAAGAATAGCCAGAGAAAGTGAATTTAAATTAATTTTGAGTGCATAGACTTGACTATTTGCACTGGAATCCTGATTCTAGGAGTTACGTTTATACAATCAGGAACAGAAACCAAGCATCTGATTTCTGTATCCTACCAAAACAAATGGTCACAGCTGCAATTTAAATTTTTTAAAAAAAAACCTCATACATGTTCTATAAACCAAAAATCTGTGTAGAAATTGTTCAGGATATAAATACAAACAATAAGTGCATTTGAGAAAACTGTAAGCAGTTTGCAGAGAATTGGTGAATCAAGAGGGGAAATTCATCAATAAATTATATACAATGAATTCTGTGTCCAGTTCTATTAATCAGTTAGTTTATTATCATCAAAGCTGTCACATATCAAAAGTATGAACTAGTATGTAAAGGGAAGTCACCCAATGGAAGTATAATATTTGAGGGATAATGTTAATAACCTACAGCTATAAAAGGATACATGGACTGACGTGATAGAACAGGTAACCATGATATCCTTAGGATGGATTCTCTATCACTGGAAACTTTTAAATCAAAATCAGATGCTTTTTGTTTCTATGCTCTAGTTCAAATAGGAATCAATTCAGGAAAGTCCTATGGCCTATGTTATGGTCCCTTCTGGCTCTATAATCTGTGATGGGATAGGAACTTGCTCACTAGGACCTGAACCAAGATCACTAACCTATTTTACACAGACCACCAGTTACCCTTCTTCTGGTAATGGCTTTCAGTTATTTTTGACCTATGCTGAATTTGAACTAGAGACAGAGAGTAAAAAGCTCCCAATTTCATTACTAATTCCCTCACCAATAGATGCAATCCTAATACTTTTCTGCTTAAGATTGATGATCTAATTGTTTCTTAAACAATCTTTGGCAAACTTCAATGGACTTTTAAAACCAAAATTAAATCGCTCTATGTACTGTTCAATATACTTTACTGACTGTGGTACAACTCTGATGCTTAAGGAATTGAACCTTATTTCACCAGAAGCCTGTTGGAAAAGTTGTAATTCGAAAGGCCGTTTGTAGACAGCAGGATTCACTCTGTTTAACTTCCAGTTCTATAGTGAACATTTAGATGACACTTGTCTGGGAAATGTGAATCCTCACAGACAGATGTGGTTTCTCAAGTACATCTAGGGGACATATTTACCTTTAAAAGATTAATCTTGGCCTCCTGAAAATCCAAAATTTCCTATAGCACAGACTAGTGTGCAATATGGTGTCAGAGACTTCTGAATAAGAGAAAGTCTTGATCAACTGGGCAAACAAGTTTTACAGATGGATCTGGTTTCTTTTACTGAGCTAAAATATGGTATCAACTGATATCTTCCCATGGTAGGTGATAGAGTGTAAAATAGGCTCCTGATTTTTAGCCAGGTCTCAAACAATACAGCAATTGGAATTTTGCTGCTGCAATGCAATTGTGACAGAAAATTGTGGGTGCAGTATATACCACAGGTGCATACATTTAGATACCTAACTACCTAATTTAGGGCTGCAAATTACTCCTGGATCATTTTTGATCTGTTGATTGCAGCCTATGTTAAACTTGTGATCACAGGCACCGGCTTCCTCCTTGCCCCAGGGGTGCTCAACCCTTACTCCACCCCTTCTTCCAAGCCCCCACCCTGCCTCTTCCTGCCCAGTTCTGCCCCCTCCCCTGAGCACACCCTGCCCCTGCTTCTCCTGCATGCCCCAGAACAGCTGATGGTGGCAGGCAGGAGGTGCTGGGAGCAGTTGCGCGGTGGGGCCGCCAGTGGGTGAGACGTGCAGGGGGAGGGACAGGGGGAGCTGGCTGGCATTGGATGATAAGCACTCACTAATTTTTTTCCCATGGGTGCTCGAGGACTGAAGCACCCACAGAGTCAGCACCTATACTTGTGACTCTCTCTATTTAATAACTTACCCAATGAGATTTTCTAAATCAGATGGGGTTAAGGAAAGAAGAACTGATGTACCATGTACAGGAGTACCATTCGGTATTCCTTACATTATATTTTGATATTAAGATTTTTATGCCTTATTTTGTCCAATACTATGTACTGAGTTTAGAGCAATATCAACTACGTTAGAAAAATAACTGAGCTTAATCTCCGTGTCTATGGGAGAAAAATATAGTTAGGCTGTACCCCTAAAGCTTTTCAGTACAACAGCAAATGATGTAGCACTCTACCAATGAAATGCCAATTAAAAGCACTGCATTTTTAAAGCCTAAATTGACTGAATATATTCTAAACTGAATGGTGTTTCCAGCAGCTGCATGCTTGCAACATGTTTATGTTGTCTGCTTTGAAGTCAGCCTCAATGTGCAATGGTGCCAGCTATGCTTACAGATGTCACCTGAAACACAGAAGAAATGTGGAGTTTATGTCCAAACCTCCTTTGAGGGCACAACATGGAAGCTCCTGTAACTCTGGCCAGAGGCCAGCCAGGAGTGCTTCTAAGGGCAAACTCTTTGCCAAGGGTGCTGAATGCCAGGACTCAGAGCTATTACTGTCTGGATGGATGCAGATATAGCTCTTCCCCATCAAGCCCAGCAGGGCATCTTCACTAATGAAGCATTCTGGACAGTTAACAGTGAAGCTGAGGGCTCCATAGATTTTCAGTGCCTCAATTTGTTCAGGGCTTTGGCACTTTAAGTCGGTGATACTGATGTCCAGCTCACTGCCTGAAGCTAAACCACTGCACAAGAGATTGGGGCATTAGGAAAATGTCTAGCAGTTCCACAGTGATACCTTTGTTGAAGCTCCAACTCCTGACAGTTCTGTATACAGACCTCCCTAATTTGCATTCATGCTCTTGGTGTGAAATATGGGATGGCAATTGCAGACCTCTACTAAATGGTCCATTGCTCCCTCTATGAAGCTGTCACAAAATCAACCATACCAGCTTTGCAGCAATCCTCTCATCCTGTATTGGTGGAGTTAGGGTGTTTCAGAACAATCAGCACTTTTTGTGTTGAGGTCATTGCTCACACCAGGCCCTCAACATCAGCACTCCCAGCATCTCCTGAGGAGAACAACAATGTCTGCAGGGAGTATGATGATGTGTCATTCAGGACTCTTTTTCTTGCAGTCACATGTTCTCAGATTCGGCATCAGTAGTACCTCTTGATTCATGTAACTTTTGTAGGAGTTAGAATCCCTTTCTGAGGTACAGAGACTTGATTGAAGTGACCATATAGTCATTTACACCCATCCAAAAGACTAATACCCACCCAGATACAGACAGTGATAACTTTGCACCAGTAAAAAAAAATAGGGTTCAATGTATTTAAATGGTTAGAAAAATGTTTGTACAATATTGTACATGATGAAATACAAGTTTAAAGCTACAAAGCAAAGGAATGTTGACTAAGATAAAACCTAATTTTGAATAAAAAAAACTTAAATGTTCGGGGGGGGAGTCATTAATGAAAATGTTCATGATGATATGAAGAGTTGACTTAGGACTTGATAGTGGTTCAGAAAGAGCCACTATGCTCCATCATGTATGGTTTTCTCCTTGGGTTGGGGGGTGGGAGGGATGTTCAGTCAGATGATTCTTTTTTCTGTGGGGACTTGGTAGTTGTGGGTGGTGTCATCTTTGTTGTGAAAGAATTCTTTGAGGCAGAGTCAGCAAAAGAATTCTTCTAGTATGTTAGTACGGTGTTGTGGTGGGGAAATTCAGTCCCTTGGAGAGTACAGCTAATTCGGCTCCAGTTAGGGGTAGTCTTGATAAGTTGATGATGTGGTGGAGACGTGTAGTGTCTACAACACACTTTTCAAGATCCAGGGGGCCTGCACAAGCCTATCGCAACATGTAGTGTACTTCATCCAGTTATCAAATGCCCCAACGACAAATTTTGTTGGTGAAACCAGACAGACAGTTACTACACTCTCAAATGTATTCACACAGAAAGGCGATAAAAGACAAAAACACCCTCTTAACCTGGGAGTGCACACTTTTCACAAAATGATCACTCCATATTTGACCTGTCCATTTTCATCCTCAAAGGAAACCTGCACAGCACCTTCAAGAGACTAGTCTGGAAGCCTAAATTCATAACTTTGCTAGACACTAAAAATCACAGACTAATGGCACATCTTCACTTAAAACACTGCATCGGTGCACACTACCTACACCAACAGGAGAGCGTCTCGCATCGGTATAGGTAATCCACCTCCCTGAGAGATGGTAGCTATGTCAACAGGAGAATTTTCCATCAGCCTAGCGCTGTCTACACCAGGGCTTAAGTTGGTTTAATTGCATCATTCCAGGGTGACCTTATTTCCTTGTGTAGACCAGGCCTCAACAGGGACACTGGTTTCACTTCTCTTTACAACAATCTGCAACCTGGTATCCCTCCTTTCTCCTGTGACTGCAGAGGTGTTAATTGCCCATTTCATCTTGAATGGTCTCTTGCAACATGGTGTGAACTTATGCTTAACATTCTGTTCAATCTTGTATTTAGCTGTGACATGCTCATTACCTTTCCCAGACTTGAAGAAGAACCCTGTGTGGTACAAAAGTTTCTTTTTTCACCAACAGAAGGTGGTCCAATAAAAGATATTACATCACCCATCATGTGTGTCTCATGTTTTGGGACCAACATGATTACAACCAAACTGCAGACACAGGTTTATATGACAGGGTAATAGCGCCTGAGCTTCAAAGTCTCTTAGGTTAAAAAAATAACCACTTTTAGAACTGTCCAGGCTCTCCAACATTGTGGTGAACAATATTTTGTTTTTCTTTTTACTGACAAAAAGTATAGGAATACTTAAGGGATTTTTTCCCTTGGGTAATTCAACCATCTGGCTGAAAACCACAAAAGCCAAATAAATTTTAAGATAGGTTGGCAGAACTGAGTGAATTAAAGATAGTTTCCAAGTTATTGCCTATGGTTTTTTGGTTGTTACAGCGTTTCCACACCAGGTTTTCTGCTTCCGCTCCTGGGAGTGCTTCCCTCTAAAGCTCATTCTGTTTAACTTGGGATGCCTACTGAGTTTCCGTCCCAACTTTGAAAGTTAGTTGGGTTTGGTTTGTTTTTTAAAAAAGTAGAGGTTCTACGGGGCTCTTATCTAAGGCCTGGTCTACACTATGGGGTTAGGTTGAATTTAGCCACATTGGGTCGATTTAAAAATGAATGCGTCCACACAACCAACCCTGTTCCGTCAACCTAAAGGGCTCTTAAAATCGACTTCTGTACTCCTCCTCTGCGAGGGGAGTAGCACTAAAATCGACTTTGCTGGGTCAAATTTGGAGTAGTGAGGATGCAAATCAACAGTATTGGCCTCCGGGAGCTATCCCAGAGTTCTCCATTGTGACCACTCTGGACAGCACTTTGAACTCCGATGCACTAGCCAGGTACACAGGAAAAGCCCTGAGAACTTTTGAATTTCACTTCCGATTTGGTCAGTATGGTGAACTCAGCAGCATAGGTGACCATGCAGTCCCCCCAGAATCATAGAGCGTAGAATGTTTCTACACTCCCCCTATCATCTCCATCCCTGAGGTTATCGCAGATTAGAAGGCGAAAAAAATGCACTCGCGATGACATGTTGTCCAAGCTCATGCAGTCCTCCTGCACTGATAGGGCACAGCTTAATGCATGGAGGCATTCAGTGGCAGAGGCCAGGAAAGAATTAAGTGAGCATGAAGAGTGGAGGCAGGACGCAATGCTGAGGCTAATGCAGGAGCAAACAGACATGCTGAAGCATTTGTTGGGGGAGCAAACGGACATGATGAAGGGTCTGTTGGAGCTCCAGGAAAGCCAAAAAGAGCACAGACATAAATCCCCATGCATGCCAGCTGTGTAAAAGTTAACTAATTAAGAACCAGGAACCTCCCTGGGTTCCAATCCCAGTCTCCAACTTTGTGGCTTTAAGCATATTACTACTCCTTTTTGGGACAAATTCATTCCTACTACAACTCTTTTGATGTTGATGGATTTACACCAAGAGTGAATTTGTCCCTTTTTCCTCTTTCCCTATCCATGAAATGGGGAGATTACTTTCCTGTCTGGTTGGGGAATGCTGAGGATTAATATAGTTGATATCTAAGGCAGTTTTTTTAAATTATTGTAATTGTTGATAAAACCATTAGGAAACTTAAGTACATCACTCAAAAAGAGGGGCCATCATTTTCAAGTGACTGCTCATTTTGGGTGCTCAACTCGAGGGGCACCTTAAAGGGGACTGATTGTCAGAAAGTGCTGCACATCCACCCTCTGAAAATCAAGTTCCTTTTAAAGGTGCCTCGCATTGGGCATCGAGAAGTTCAGGAATTCAGTCACTAGTCATTTCTGACCAAGATTTTCAAATGTTTTGTGCATGCCTAGTAACCTTTCCCCCTCCCACCTCAAAGAAGATGATTGCTAACCCAGAGGAAATACCTTTAAATGGATATTTAGGTGCTACTCCAGTGCAACTATAAATAATGATAGTGTTCTAGTGATAACCTGCCTAGAATGAAGGTTGATGCCTGTAGTTATTAATACAATACTGAACTAAAGCCCAGATTTCAACAAACATTCCAGTGTATATTAAGGGCCCTTATTCTTCACTATATTACACCCCGTTTTATACAGGAGGAGAGAGTCGGGTGCTAAGTTTAAAACCAGTGTATATACTAGTATCATGAGGCTTGTCTCTGGTCTCACAGAACTGAAACTCTGACTTTAGTGGAGTTACTCCTGATCTATTCCTGGGTGAGAGCAGAATCAAGCACTTGATTTGGTTTACTGTCTGTTATTTTCTCTGGCAAAAATCAGAACATGCAGTTCTTGCATGTAGCTTTCCCTCAAAGACACTGTGAGCTAGGAAACAACCTCAGGAATAAACTATGTTAAAACAAATATAGTATTCTGTTTTCCTCATTTCTCCAGTTATAATTTATCCACTTATGCATCACAGGAATGTGACAAGGAAGTTTGAAAAATAGACACTATGTACCACTTCAAAAATATTAATGTGAAAAATATATAAAACTTATAGGAGCCTTGAGTGCAAATATCATCTATTTCTGTGATACCATTGAGGTGTCCCAAGAGGGGAACACCATTCCTGCTTTTCTTAGAAAACATCTGCTTGAAACAAATTGTATTTCTTTGTTTAATTTGGATTTGTTTTAGCAAGCCTCTGAGCTTTGAGGAAGATTTTTGATGGTTGGGGCATCCTTGAGACTTTGTAGCCCTGAAGACCCCAAATCAATAATTTGCAGCATCTTAATTATAAACAAACAATGCTACTTTCTACCTAATTTTGGGGGTGGAGTGGGTAGGGGGAGAGAATAAAAATATTTGTAAGCTTCAGGTTGTTACATAGTGGCCGTCCCTTGTTTCAGTTTAATCATTAATAATTAATGTGATTAGATTTAATATTTTGGACAGTTTCATTCACAAGTTTTTTTTTAAAGCATCTAATCAATTTCAAAATTCCCAAGCCACCAAACATTCTTTAAAAGGTCATTTGTTATTAGCATCTGTATTGTATGAAATAGTAGCTGGATAGCATAGTTACAAAACATTGTTACACTGAACATAGTAAATTCATTTAGGTCCGAATCTTTCCTTGAGCCTCCACCACAGTGTCTGAGCTAGGCACTAGGAGAGGTATGGGGGAGGAATCTTCTCCACCTTAGATGCAGAGCTGCTTCACTTATGCTAAAACTGGCTGCTGGGTTGGCAGTGTCTCTGCAGACACTCTAGTCCACTCCTTCCAAAAATGGCAAAGAACCAGAAGCTCATGCAGTGTAGATCCTCTGGCTTTCCCCCTCTCCCGTCTGGTCCATGTGCCACCCTTACTCACCCAGTGTGCTGCCACATGGCAAGTACTCGCAGGAGTTGGGCTCCACACCATATAGGATTCATAATCTCTCCCTCCTCCCTTGTGCAATTGAATTGCACTGATTCTGCAGTGGGGATGCCTTTCAGACATGCAAAGTGGGGGGCATGATTCACCCCTTAGGAAGAATACATCAGGTACAAATAGGATAAGAAAGTGCATTTGTGGAAATACTTTAGTCTGCAAACGCCTACAACATACACAGTACTTTTCAGAAACAACCCTATCAATAATAATAGCATCATATGGCCATGTTTCAGATTTTACATTAACCAATAATGACTATGGGATCAAAGTCTAACAGAAAAGCCAGGAAATTCAAGTTTCAACCAGCATTTCCCTAGACATATTCCATTAAGGGGATAGGGTTTGAGCCACACAAACCATGCAGGGGAAAGAGCCCTTTAAAACATTTAATAACCCAGAATTCAGAGGGAAATATCTCAGATTTCAAGCCCTCCTTAGGGAAGCCTTGTGCCTCTTTATAATCCTTAGTTGGTGCAGTGGTGTAGTTCCCTCAGGAACCATGTTCCCATGGAGTGCCCACACATGGCATCCCCAAGAAACGTCAACATACAGTCACATTGGTATATTGCCTTGGGATTAGAAAGGGATGATGCCATGGGGCGTGGCATTCCCAGCTATGAATGGGCTCAGAAACAGCCCACATACAGCACAGAAACTCAAACTCAGATCATATGGAGTGGCTTCCAGTCTCCAGGAAGGGGATGATGATACTTAAGATCAATTCCCTTTCCTCTCACAAAAATTAGGCCATTTCTACACATTTTTCTCCTTTTTGCAGAACAAACTCGATGGATGACCTGACATTTACAGACACACACATGGAGTGGGTTTGCTGCAATGCTACATTCCCTAGCTAATCAGATGTTGTATATTATAGGTTATGGACTGTGCAATGCCTTTGATTGGTGAACATCAGGTGGAAGACAGGCAACTTATAACTGATCTTGTTGTAAGCAAAATGAACCAAATGTTGTCCAAAACACCTATACCATCTCCTCAGAGACCAACTGCCACTCAACAGCCTCAGGTAAGAAACTTCTACTTTCTAAATACACAATAGGATAATATATATAATAAGGCTGTCAAGCAATTAAAAAAATTATTTGTGATTTTAAAAATTATTTGTGATTAATGGCACTGTTAAACAATAATAGAATACCATTTATTTACATGTATTTGGATGTTTTCTACATTTTCAAATATATTGATTTCAATTACAACACAGAATACAAACTGTACAGTGCTCACTTTATATTTATTTTTATTACAAATATTTGCACTGTAAAAAACAAAAGAAACACTATTTTTCAATTCCCCAATTACAAGTATTGTAGTGCAATCTCTTTATCATGAAAGTTGAACTTACGGGAGATGCTGCTGCCTGCTTCTTGTTTACAATGTCACCTGAAAGTCAGTAAAGGCATTCACATGGCACTGTTGTAGCCAGCATCACAAGATATTTACTTGCCAGATGTGCCAAAGGTTCATATGTCTCTTCATGCTTCAACCACCATTCCAGAGGACATGTGTCCATGCTAATGATGTGTTCTGCTCGATAATGATCCAAAACAGAACAGACCGATGCATGTTCATTTTTATCATCTGAGTCAGATGCCACCAGCATACGGTTGATTTTCTTTTTTGGTGATTTGAGTTCTGTAGTTTCCACATCAGAGTGTTGCTCTCTTAAGACTTCTGAAAGTATGCTCCACATCTCATCCCTCTCAGATTTTGGAAGGCACTTCAGATTCTTAAACCTTGGGTCGAGTGCTGTTTCTATCTTTAGAAATTTTACATTGGTAACTTCTTTGCGTTTTGTCAAATCTGCATTGAAAATGTTCTTAAAATGAACAACACGTGCTGGGTCATCATCCGAGACTGCTATAACATGCAATACATAGCAGAATGCAGTTAAACCTGAGAAAGAGACATACAATTCTCCCCCAAGGAGTTCAGTCACAAATTTAAATAATGCATTTTTTTTAATGAGTGTCATCAGCATGGAAGCATGTCCTCTGGAACGGCGGCCGAAGCATGAAGGGGCATACAAATGTTTAGCATATCTGGCACATAAATACCTTGCAATGCCAGCTACAAAAGTGCCATGCGAACGCCTGTTCTCACTTTCAGGTGACATTGTAAATAAGAAGCGGGCAGCATTATCTCCCATAAATGTAAACAAACTTGTTTGTCTTAGCGATTAGCTGAACAAGAACTAGGACTGAGTGGACTTGTAGGCTCCAAAGTTTTACGTTGTTTTGTTTTTGAGTGCAGTTATGTAAAAAAAAGTGTACATTTGTAAGTTGCACTTTCACGATAACAAGAATGCACTGCAGTACTTTGAAAAAGTGTTTTTATTTTATCATTTTTACAGTGCAAACATTTGTAATGAAAAATAATAAGATAAAGTGAGCACTGTACACTTTGTATTCTATGTTGTAACTGAAATCAATATATTTGAAAATGTAGAAAAACATCCAAAAATATTTAATACATTTAAATTGGTATTCTATTATTAACAGTGCAAATAAAACTGTGATTAGTCGTGATTAATTTTTTAATCGTGTGAGTTAACTGCGATTAATCGACAGCCCTAATATGTAAGTCTAAGTCAAGATTTCACTTGCAGTAAAGGATTTGGCTAGAGAAGTTACATACAAAAATTCAAAAACATCTCATCGAAGGCATCCAGCAAGAAATTCTAGAAGGTGTTCTGGAAACAACAATTAACCAGTGTGGATCAAAAGTTATTCTTGTAATGTAGTTCTATGTGCAGGATTGTAGCTATTTAAGTATCTTGATAGCTCTGGATTTGGTATTATTCAGCTGAGTTGCCATTAGGGAAAATGGGGTCCTTATTATGTGGTTATCGGTTATATTCATGTAAAAATATAATGGAGATAATAAACCTATGAGGCACTGCCCTTAGACAGCATTTGGCTTTATTTGAAGATGGAAGCAAGAGTGCTTAATAAAAACATGTGTTATTGCAGAAGATTTTATTGAGATCTATTGACTACAATGTGTGCAAAGTAAATGACATGATCATGTGATCAGTGTAATATAATGCAAACCAGGAGAATAACCGTTGATTTCAAAACTGGAATGCACCTGAAGTATATTTACTGTTTCAGTGAGCAGTTGTCTGGACTGAATTGTTAATTTACAGTTTTATAAGAAGGATAGAAATGCATTAAATTCATCATACATTGTCTAATGCTTTGAGGACAGGAGTTTCTGAGTTCTGATCCTGGCTGTGCTACAGATCTGTTTTGTGACCTTGGTTAAGTCTCCTACCTTCTGTGGGCTAGATCCACAAAAGGACTTAGACTCAGCATTGCATCACCTCACTTTAGGCACCCAGCCACCTAATGGAATCCACAGCCCTGAGTCAGGTGCCTAGGTTCCCCATACAATGAATGCATGGAGAGAGTTAGGTGCCTAATAGGATTCACAAAAGCCAGCACACTGAGTGGGGAGCTGTGTAAACTAGCCAATACCAAGTAGAGGGGTATAACCTAAGACCCGCCCCACAAAAGAAATTAGGCACTTCACAGAAGGTGCCTCCTTCTGCCAGGAGGTGGCAGTCCTGGATTCAAATCCCTGCTCCACATCAGGCAGAGGGGGGATTTGAACCTGGTTCTGCCGCATCCTGAGTCAGTGTTTTAACCACTGGGCTAAAGATTTTAAGGAAAAGCCAGCATTTTGTGTTAGGTCCAAACCAGGTGTACACCGAGCATGCCTACTGGATTGGACCCTGCAGGCAAGAAAGGCAGCCAGGACAATTCTCAGTTTGACTGGGGGTTTAGTGTGAGCTTGGTGCTCAGGGTGTCAGAACTTAGGCAGCTGTGCACATGCCCAGAAACAGAAATTTAGGCACCTGCAGGATTAGGTGGCAGTTGAGCAAGGGATTTAAGAATCCAAATTTTGGACTTAGGCACCTGAAGTGGCATGTAGGCACTTAAATCCCTTTGTTGATCTAGTCCTCTGCATCCTCATGTCACTGTCTATGAAAATGAGGATGTTACTTACTTAACTCTTGGAAGTGTGGTGAGGATTAATTCATTTTTGTGCTATGCATTGAACATGCAAAGTGCTACGTAAATGCCAAATATTATTCCTTATGAGCTCATAGCTGATAGTCAATGGGATTGATCCTGGCAGGGGTTAAGCAGCCGCAAATTCTGTTGATATCAGTGTGTGGTTTAGGTACTCAGCACTTCTCAGTATCAGGCCTAAGTGAACAGTTGAGAACAAGATTGTCTAACTATACTGATAGGACCAATGGTGATTGTTTAAGCAATAAAATGGACCCAAATGGTAGGTTGGGAGTTGCCGACTCTAACTGAAAAGTCTGTTTTTAATTCTGAATAGGCCCCACATCAGGTAAACAGCTTTGTGGTACATCTCAAGTAGACCAATTCTTGAGGGAGAGTGACTAATTTGCTCTTCAAATATATCATCATACTTTGTTTAAAAAAAAAACCCACCACTATCCCATATAAAGAAGTGGTGTGGCATCTATTTATATTATAGCCACTAGAAACTGAACACAATGTTTCAACCACATACAATGAATTTCCATCCACCACAACTCAAGCCCAGTTGTAAAGGGCACCTAAAAAAAAAAAAAAAAAGTCACTTTAGTACCAAACATGCTTTCTTTCAGGACCAGCAAATTAACCATATATTAAAACACAACAGGCTAATTGAGAAGCATTGCCGAAAGCACCAAAGAGAGATGTCAAATTGACAGAATAAATTAAAAAAGTGTTGTCAGATTAACAGATAGCTTTCTTCCCCTCCCTCCTCCCCTGAAAATGGAGCATTAAATGCTCTCACTGACTGAAAATCTGGTATACCAGTTAGGCACTTGTGCCTAGATTTTAGAGAAGCACAAGGTGTGGAAATGTTTGTGTAAGTGATTACTACTGCCATGTAAGCAAATTGGCTGCTTTTGTACTCAAATTGGGTCTGTTCCTGTATGTAAACACAATTTCACACTCAAAAGTAGGTCCAAAATGAGCATACCCCACAGGCCTCCTTTTATACAAATCTGGTTCTTAAAGCTCTTGCTACAATAATTAATGTAATTAATTAGATGCATGCACTAGGATCTTTGTTGCAGGATGTAGAATTTGCCATTTTTGTTCCTGTCAACTATCTTGGTAACAACCCCCTTCCCTGCAGGAAAGCTTGCACTATGCACAGATGCAAGAATCCTAAGACTTATAAAAGGCCTCGCTATAATAGCATGTGCTCAGAACTATCCTGATGCCTATGGCTGGTTGAAAAGTTTCTATCCAAACTTTCTTCCAACAGAAAGTTGTTGTCAACTAACAATTTATTATTTTATTTTATTTTATTTATTTGGAAAGGGTCAGTTTTCCTTGAAATTTTCAAAAAAATAAATTGGGGAGGAGGTCTAAACATTTTTTTTTAAATCTATTCATGGTTTTTTAATGCAAAATCAAATTTTCCACTGCAAACTTGAATGAAGGCAAAGAAAAATTTCATTTTCACTTAAAGAGTGGTCAAAAAAGCAAACAGGATGTTAGGGAATCATTAAAAAGGGGATAGAGAATAAGACTGAGAATATATTATTGCCCTTATATAAATCCATGGTACACCCACATCTCGAATACTGCATACAGATGTGGTCTCCTCACTTCAAAAAAGATATACTGGCACTAGAAAAGGTTCAGAAAAGGGCAACTAAAATGACTAGGGGTTTGGAGAGGATCCCATATGAGGAAAGATTAAAGAGGCTAGGACTCTTCAGCTTGGAAAAGAGACGACTAAGGGGGGATATGATAGAGGTATATAAAATCATGAGTGATGTTGAGAAAGTGGATAAGGAAAAGTTATTTACTTATTCCCATAATACAAGAACTAGGGGTCACCAAATGAAATTAATAGGCAGCAGGTTTAAAACAAATAAAAGGAAGTTCTTCTTCGCGCAGCGCACAGTCAACTTGTGGAACTCCTTACCTGAGGAGGTTGTGAAGGCTAGGACTATAACAGTGTTTAAAAGGGGACTGGATAAATTAATGGTGGTTAAGTCCATAAATGGCTATTAGCCAGGATGGCTAAGGAATGGTGTCCCTAGCCTCTGTTTGTCAGAGGATGGAGATGGATGGCAGGAGAGAGATCACTTGATCATTGCCTGTTAAGTTCACTCCCTCTGGGGCACCTGGCATTGGCCACTGTCGGTAGACAGATACTGGGCTAGATGGACCTTTGGTCTGACCCGGTATGGCCATTCTTATGTTCTTAAAGTTTCTGGAAGAAAAAAAATTCTGACCCATTCTACTGATAATTGCAGTCTTCTAATTTCCTCCTGTTCTTTGAATAGTCTCAGCTGAACACTTGAGAAATCTTGGGGGTTTTCTAGAATTGTATGAGCTAGCCAGCCAGGAAATTGTTCCATCTGCTGGAGACAACAGCAGCTAAGAATTTTGAGTCAGCAGATGAATAGGGATGTCATGACTGAAAAGTTCATTCTTGTCTGTCCCCATCTGCTGGCAGAAAAGATCTGTACTCACACACCTGGACTGTCAGAACTAGGTTTTGCACAGGATTATTTGAACAGTTCTCCAGGATAACTGCTAATGGTTCTGAGATTGCTTCAGCTAGTTCCTTAAGTACCCGAGGATGAATTTCATCAGGCCCTGCCAAATTGAATATATCTGAGTTATCTAAATATTCTTTAACCCGTTCTTACCCTATTTTGGTTTGCATTCGTTTCCTCTTGTTAATATTAATTGTGTTGCATATGGTCACAATTTACCTTTTTAGTGAAGACTGAAGCAAAACATTAATAAAAGCATTAAATCACCTCAGTTTTCTTGATGTCACCAGTTACTAACTCTCCTTCCCCACTAAATAGAGGGCCTGTACTTTCTTTCCTCTTTCTCTTACTCCTAATGTGAACCTCTTCTTATTGCCTTTTATGTCCCTTGCTAGGTGTAACTCATTCTGTGCCTTAGCCTTTCTGATTTTGTTCCTGCATGCTTGTAATATTCTTTTGTATTCATCCTTAGCAATTTGCCCATGTTTCCACTTTTTTAGGATTCCTTTTTTATGACAATTTATCAGTTTAAATCAGTTTAAATTCAGGTTCTGAATCCAAGATAAATGGTACAAAAAGTAGTGTTAATGCAAGCCTTCTAACTATTGTACGATAATGAGTTATGATAAAATTATTTCAGTGCAGATGCACAAGTGCCACATTACAATGGCAAATTCTGAGAGTACATTTCTGGGAGTTCAAGTCTATGAAGATTCTATTAGGAAAATGTCAAGACAATCTCAATGCAACTCTATTGAGGCCATGTTGCAATATCAACAAAAGTGTTGCTGTAGGATACGCAGCCATTAAAGAAATGGGAAAAAACATACACACTATGTTAAACTGGTTCAGAACATAATATTTTAGACAAGCTGACAAAGTCCAATACACTATAAGTGAAGCTGGCCACAGCATCTTTAATACTGACCTGACTGGGCTTTCTTTATAAGTAAGGGCCATGAAACAACAGTAATTAAGTGTATGATCAACAGCCCACTAATGAAACAGACATTTATCTAACTGTTTTGAAATAGGGGTAGTAATACCCAGAAAAGTTTTAATCTTTAACAAACCATTCAGACTTTTTAAAAAAATGTTTTCCCCAAAATAAGCCCTTCTGTATTGAAACCAAGTACAGCACATTGATATAGAAATTGGATCAAAACCTCCCCCTCAGATTTACAGAACTCCTGCCTGTTTTAATTTCTTTCCATTTTCACTATCACTCTCATGACCTCCTCACTATCCATCCCTTATTCTTCACATGACATACAACCAGCTCAAGAGTGCCGGGGAGCTGGGCTCAGTTTTTCCTCTAGCTTCTTCATTCCAATAACTATTAGAGAGAGATAACTTAACTGAACTTGACCACCCATAGTGCGACAAGTTTGGGAAAAGGCAATGCTCAAAGCAGTTAGCATTGTCTCTATGAAGAAATGGCAAAAGTACATTAGTCAAGTCCACACAATTAACTCCTCTACTGTTCTGTTTCCAGTAGAAACACAGAACCATGATTTCCTCTATCAGTCATGATTTTTTTAAATTGTAATTCGCTTATGTTTAGTAGGTTGGTGGTAATTTGCTTTAATCTATTTGAATGTGAATGTAGCCTGACACTACAACAGTTTGATTTGGCTTTATAAAGAACATCTCATTATATAGAGGGGAAATCCTGCACCCACCTGTGGCGGCACAAAGAAACTTAGAATTAAGTACAATTGTGCTGAACAGGGGAGACAAGATATGGGGAGCCCACACAAAGGTCCATGCCAGATGGACCCCACCTCCACACCATTTTCCACTTAGTCTATCCCCACACACAGTTTGAGTAATGGCAATGGCTGCCGGGGGGAGGAACAAAGCCAATGTTGGCAGATCATCTTCTACACAAAACCTTCAACCCTTAGACCTACTTTAGCATCCAGACTGTAGTCACAACTACTGAGTATCTCCACAGCCAAGGGAGACCATTCCATTTTTCTCCACCCTCTGGTACCTGAGTTTAGCCTTTAGGCATTAAGAATTTATATTTCTGCCTCTGGGAAGGAAAACCCACCAAATATGTATACAAATTAAAGGTTAGGTTAAATTCTTCTACAGGAGTAACAGATGATACTGATACTGGTACTCAAACTGTCTTCCTAAACTGGAGCAAAACTGTCTAGAGTAATTATATCCATAGTAGTAAACAGCAATAACAATAATCACAGAAATGTAGAACTGGAAGAGACCTCAAGAGGTCATCAAGTCCAGCCCCCTATACTGAGGCAGGACAAAGGAAACCTAGACCATCCCTGACAGGTGTTTATCCAACCTGTTTTTAACAACCTACTGTGATGGGGAGTCTAGCATTAAGAAGTTTGATTAAAATCATTGTTTACTTCTCTAAAATAATTATGTACCATCTATAAAGAAACCCTGTGCTGTATTTCTGTCTCTCAATATAACATTTAAAATTAAGGGCAGAAATCTGGGGTATAGTGCAGCTGCTTTGCATTGAACAGCCAGCAGCCTAAAGCTGGTGCAAGCAGAAGTGGGAAGATCGCTCCAGATTTAGATGCATCTTCTGGTGAGACAGAGCCACCATAACGTGGCTTCTCAGTATCCCTCTGATCCCTAGCTGATGGGATGTTGAGGTCGTTGGCCACAAGCACAACTCAGTTTAGCCTTCACCTGTTCTAAATTATGCCAGAGTACTAGCCTGACATAGTTTGCCCATGATCAAGGGAGCAAAGGCCACCTTAGCTACATTATGGCCTCCTCAGGTATAGCTCAGGATTTGGTCCATGCTGTTGCAAAGTACTTCAGTGGAAAGAATCTGCTGGTTCTTGGTTCTGCTGTTTGCCTCTTTAACTGAGTATTTACATTTTTTAAGTCTTTCATCAGGTTACATCATAATATGACTCAATGGAACTTATCAAAAAACCTTAGGTTGTAGTTTTGATATGATCAATATATTTTCTGTGAGCTAAATTAGTAAATGTCATATGTCTCTTTTCTGCTGAATTTCTTAAACATGAAAGTTTGTGTGCACTTTGTGAGCTACCACTCAGTATATACAAGTGGGTGTAAATACTTACACAAAGTGCATGTCGGTGGACAATTAGTATCCGGGACTGCGTTCTTTTGAAGATGTAGCCTACAGTGATTAAAGTTCTCTTTCTATTAAAATTTGCTTGACATACTTCAGTCCCAAAAGCAAGTGAATTAGAAGCAGGGGGCATATGCTTTCCAGGTTTGTAGGTCAGCATACAATCTAGACTTCTTGCTAGAAGTTCAGTAAGAAACATTTAAAGCTATGCCCCCAAAAAACGTTTATAAATGATGGAAGCCTTTCTTTTAATTTTTAAAGACTAGAATTCTGCTACAGAGAAATAGTCATCCCTCTGCTGTACTACAGCACCTTTTCTTTATTTAAATTATAGTGACATCTTGTGGTAGATTTTCATTTTCATGATGGTCAGATGTTATTTACTGTTTAATGAAAGAGGATAGATAATGTGCAAGTACAAATTGGTAAATTACAAAAGTGATATTATAGTAAAAATGAAATTGAGTGTCTCATGTACATACACTATTACTAAATAACTAAAATGCTACTTATACAAAGGTTTCTAGACATACTCATGTTTCCAAAGTCTTTAATTTCCCTTTGATTTGAATATAGGTTAGTTATTCTACATGCACTCAGATGAAGGGAGAAAACTTGATTTAAATCAGCCTCTCAGTAACACTATTTTAACTGTGTTCACTTTGTGGAACTACGTGAAAAAAAGAAGCCTCCTTTTCAGATCCCAGGCCAAGTTTGCACTATTAAGGATGGCAACATCTTTGTGCTTGCCAACTAAGCAAACTTGATCTGGAAAAAACACATTTTGCTCTGCACAGGTGGACTCACTACACTTGCACAGAGGCGCAGTGAAATCAAGTCTCTCCCTACATGAAGCTCAGTGCAGGATCAGGGCCTAAATGCAAAACCCCAGACTGTACTTTTTTTTTTTTTTTTTTTTTTACTGTCATTGGTCAGTAGAACTACACATTAATATAAAATATATTTACCTAGTGGCAGCCTGTTATTTTCAGTTTTACACTTCAGAATACCTATTTGGCTGTGATTGCAGAGATCCATCCACTTCTGCAAGAGGAGGGCAATAAAGCTTAATAGCATTCTTAAGTTCTTTACCGGATCAAGACCTTATGAAAAAAAGTTTCCACGTGGTTTTGCTGTGAGGGCCACCTTCTTCACTAGGAAATGGCCATTCTTGCTAATTAAAAAAAATTGCCCACCTTTGGGAAAAAGAGTCAAAGAAATTGTCCCATTTCAAGTTCAGAGAAAAATGTGATAACCATTCAGATAAGAGTAGTTTTGCACTTCATTGCAAATATTTCACATCTCTCTGTTCTGAACTATAGGCTAAGAAACGGTACTGATTTTGTAGCTGCATATCTGAGACATTGAGGCTGTTGCACATTAAGCATAGAAGTCCGACAGATACTCTACCTCTGGCAAGGCACTTATGACAAAAAGCCAGTCAGTCCCACTTGATAATCAGCCTTTTTTTTTTTAATTATTAAGAGGTGTTTAGACCTCTGAACAGTATAATAATTCATAATCTTTTCTAACAGGAAATATGTTGAAGTTACATCCTAGATAATAAGTCTGAACATTTCTGGACACAAAGCTACTGTGGGTATATTTTCAACTATGAAAGATTTGCTTATTTTAGCTAGCTATTTCTTCCTCCGGCAGGGAGCTAGACTCAAACTGGGGGAATAGGAGCAGTCTACTTCCATTCACTGCTTAAATCTTTCCTTCAGCACTGCTGTAAGAAACAACAGTGGAATCACCAGCAGAATGGCTTCATTTTCTGATAGCAGAGGGTCTGTGTTTGTCTAACCCTTGCTGTGTAGGAATCTGATTCTCAGTCAGGTCTATGAAATCAGTCTTCTGTATCCTCAGAAACACTTGAGGTACTAATATTGCAAATTAAAGCTACATTTTCCAGAACATTCAATCTGTTTCCTTCATTGTTGCTGTCTGTGAGGCAACCTTGCACCTGAACTCTCACTTAGATCACCAAGGATGGCTACAGAATGACACACTATTTCCCCATGCTAATTTTTCCCCTACTGTTACTCACACCTTCTTGTCAACTGTTTGAAATGGGCCATCCTGGTTATCACTACAAAAGTTTTTTTTCCTTCTGCTGATAATAGCCCACCTTAATTGATTAGTCTTGTTAGAGTTGGTATGGCAACACCCATTTTTTCATGTTCTCTGTGTATATATAGATAGATATCTTCCTACTGTATTTTCCACTGCATGCATCCAATGAAGTGGGTTTTAGCCCATGAAAGCTTATGCCCAAATAAATTTGTTAGTCTCTAAGGTGCCACAAGTAGTTGTTCTTTTTACAAATATCCCAGTGGAGCTTATTTAAAAAAAGAGAAAAAAAGATACTTGATGTGGTTCCGTCCAAATGTTAAAAACTAGGCCATTGATAAAATGCAGTGTATGATTTATCCCAAGCATTTTAACTTGGCTTGACATTTAGCTACTCTATTTAAAATATTGAAAATAATAAGTTTATATGCAAAAATAAAAATCCAATATCTTGGGCTTCGGCACCATTTAAAAACAGTGGATGTGGTCATATAGAAGTGAGCTAGCATACAGGCATATTGATTGTAGTTCAAATATTACTCTATTTTTATGGATACAATTTTGTCATGGTAAAATTATGCATAATTTAATAGCACAGTCATGGTAAAAATAGACAATTTCATGCTACAGTTACAGAAACTACATGGACCCTGCTGCTATGCATTAACAGTTTGTTAGCTCACTTTGAACTAGACAGAAGTGAACTAACAAACTGCTAATCCGCAGCAGCTAATCAAAAGTGGAGTGCCCCAAGGGTCGGTGCTGGGGCCGGTTTTATTCAATATCTTCATTAACGATCTGGAGGATGGTGTGGACTGCACCCTTAGCAAGTTTGCAGATGACACTAAACTGGGAGGAATGGTTGATACGCTGGAGGGTAGGGATAGGATACAGAGGGACCTAGACAAATTAGAGGATTGGGCCAAAAGAAATATGAGGAGGTTCAACAAGGACAAGTGCAGAGTCCTGCACTTAGGACGGAAGAATCCCATGCACTGTTACAGACTAGGGACCGAATGGCTGGGCAGCAGTTCTGCAGAAAAGGACCTAGGGGTTACGGTGGATGAAAAGCTGAATATGAGTCAACAGTGTGCCCTTGTTGCCAAGAAGGCTAATGGCATTTTGGGTTGTATAAGTAGGGGCATTTCCAGCAGATCGAGGGATGTGATCATTCCCCTCTACTCAGCACTGGTGAGGCCTCATTTGGAGTACTGTGTCCAGTTTTGGGCCCCACACTACAAGAAGGATGTGGATAAATTGGAGAGAGTCCAGCGGAGGGCAACAAAAATGATTAGGGGGCTGGAGCACATGACTTATGAGGATAGGCTGAGGGAACTGGGATTGTTTAGTCTGCAGAAGAGAAGAATGAGGGGGGATTTGATAGCAGCTTTCAACTACCTGAAAGGGGGTTCCAAAGAGGATGGATCTAGACTGTTCTCAGTGGTAGAAGATGACAGAACAAGGAGTAATAGTCTCAAGTTGCAGAGGGGGAGGTTTAGGTTGGACATTAGGAAAAACTTTTTCACTAGTAGGGTGGTGAAGAACTGGAATGGGTTACCTAGGGAGGTAGTGGAATCTCCTTCCTTAGAGGTTTTTAAGGTCAGGCTTGACAAAGCCCTGGCTGGGATGATTTAGTTGGGTTTGGTCCTGCTTTGAGCAGGGGGTTGGACTAGATGACCTCCTGAGGTCCCTTCCAACCCTGAGATTCTATGATTCTATGAAAACAAACTAATGAACTGTTAATGCACGGTCACAGACTCCATATGGCAAACTCCACTGTTCTGAGACGGGTGATCTTTCACTATCTAATTTAAATAAACAGGTTCCATGACAGCTGTGACCACCATGACAAAATTATATCAATGTCTGTTTTGAAATGTCCATTGGGATGCTACACCAGCAGACAGAGTAATTGTTAAGGGACACAGTGGAAAATATTGCCCAACTCTTCTGCTTATTTATTTATGGTCACTGATAAATAGGAACTAATGAAGATGCAGCTTGCTGAATATTTATTAACAATGATATCTATATAAACACTTCCTGTGGCTAGCTGAGAGTGTGTCTGTTACTTTAGGGTAAGCAACTAAGCACTGACAAATGCTTCATTTCCACAGCCTGCTAAGACATAATGTATAACAACCTATCAATGTTGCATAAAAACTGCCTTGTACTAAAAGATTTTAAATGCCCTTTTTTTAAAAAAAACATGGTTGATACTTAGGTGTATGGGCTGTATTGGGCAAATCTTGAGGATTTTATTCAGGCAAACTTCCATTGACATCAGTCTAAGTTTGTCCAAATAAACACAGAATAGAATCTGAGCAAGAACCTAGGTACATGGCCTGATATTATTTATTACTGGATAATTTATTGTATGTTAATCACCACAATGGTTCTTGGAACTATAAATAAAATACTTAGTAAATTTCATAAATCATAAACAAGGCCCAGTGGTCCCTGCAAACAGGGAGATCAATGCTAAATGGTTAGGTGAGAAAGGACTCGTTCTCAAAACATTCCTCGCAGGACACCCTCAAAGACAGTCCCACAGGCAAGGTCATACTCCTGAGAAGGCGCTGCCCTCAATCTGGCAGACAAGCCTCAGTACAGAAGTGGGGCAACTAGAATAATTTCAGTTGCCTTGGCATGACATAAAGTGATAATCTTGCAGCTAGTATTATTTCAGTAACTAAGCAGAAACAAAATGCTCAATGAAATTGATGGGCAAATATAAAATGTTATAATTAACAATAGATGCTTTCCCCAGATTCCTTTAAGTGTAATAAGAATAATTTTCACTTTCTGTTCTCACTCACTCAGCATAAATTGGTGGATTATCCCTTTGAGTTCAGTTTTGCAGGATGGCCTTCTCTCTCCTTTTAGCTCTGTCTGTCCAAGCAGACGCTGCCTTTTAAAAGTCCTGAAACTGTTTAAACTGTTGCTCTCACGAACAGAACAAATGGGTTTGTTCATTAAAGGACAATGAACCTAAGATAGATGTTTGTGCTCAATAGTCTTTGGGCTATCCATTCTTTAGTACAGTCTCATATTCAGATGCCTTGTACTTCTGTCACTTGTGTCTCACACACACACACACACACACATCCCCACACATATATATGTAATTAAATTCAAGTTTGGTTGTGTGTGTCTGTGTATTATTAGAGAGGAAGGGTGTGTGAAGTAATATATTTTATTGGACCAACTTCTGTTGGTAAAAGAAACAAGATTTCGAGCTTACACAGAGCTCTTCTTCAGCTCTGTGTATTATTCTCAGCTTCTGTATTACCTTACCACACAAGGGGGAGCTCTTTCCCATTACATAGCCTGCATTCCTTCACTATCTATTGCTTACAGGCCTACTGTGCAACTATACTTTTAATGCCTTTTCATACATTGTACTATGAATATGTCCATCTGAAGCAAGAGTCACAATAAACTATAAAACAGCATTACTTTCTTTCAGGACTCCTCGCTAAAAATGGAGAGGAACCATCCAGTTCTAGTGGGATGATAGATCTTCATAATTAATTAATTCTTCCTAAACATTTAATATCCTTTTCAGCTGAGGCTTACTCCTGCTTTTTATAGTTTATTTGTATTGTTTTTAGGGGAGCTATGCTTAACAGAAGCAAGTCCGCATGAGCATGTTTGTCTTTAACACTGTTCTATAATTTAATCAGATTTGGATTTTTGGAAATAAAACCCTTTCCAATTTGTGCTCCTAGATTACAGCCCTGCAAAAAAACTGAACAGTAATTTTTATTTACATCAGAAGCAGGAAGTCTACCAAACAATCAGTCAGGCCACTGGATGATCAAGGTACCTAAGGAGCACTCAGGAAAGGCAAGCCAGCTCTAGTCACCACATCTCAAAAAAGATACATTAGAACTGGAAAAAGTACAGAGAAGGACAACAAAAACTATTTGGGTATGGAGCAGCTTCCACATGAGGAGAGATTAAAAAGACGTGGACTGTTCAGTTTAGAAAATAAATGATATGTTAGACGTCTATAAAATCATGAATGGTTTAGAGAAAGTGAAAAGGGAAGAGTTATTTACCCCTTCTCATGACTAATAATACATGAACCAGGGATCGCCTAATGAAATTAATAGGCGGCATGTTTAAAAATGAACAAAAGGAATTATTTCTTCACACAATGCCCAGTCAACCTGTGGAACTTGTTGCCAGGGGATGTTGTGAAGGCCAAAAATGTAACTCGGTTCAAAAAAAAAAAATGTGATTGTGGATAGGACCATCAATGGCTATTAGCCAAGATGCTCAGGGATGCAGTCCCTAAACCTGAAAGCCAGAAGCTAGGAGTGGACAACAGGAAATGGATCACTGAATCAATTGCCCTATTATGTTCATTCTCTCTGAAGCATCTGGCACTGGTGGAAGACAGGATACTGGGCTAGATGGACCATTGGTCTGATGTAATATGGCCATTCTTATGTTCAAAGCTTTTATATTTCATAAGAACCAAATGATTTCATTCATTTCTTATATGAATTTTTTCCACACACGTTGGCTAGAAAATACGGAGGAATTGTATCTATTGGGTTTCTGGGAAACGGGGTGGGCGGAGCCCACCCCATGCTAACGGATTCTGCCCCCCCAGCCTAAGGGGAGGTTCCACAAGGCCTCAGAAACCCACTAATTGCGGGGGACAACTAATAAAAGAACAGGGACAGGAGTGCGGTCAAAGGTTCATAAGAAGGGAGCCTGACGGGGACACCGAGCAGAGAACCCCGGACAGCGCCCACTGCTCCTCGAAGGTGTCAAGGGAGCCAGCGGACGCCGCCTGGAGGAACTCCGCCCGGAGACGTGAACGGACTAAGGATCGGAAACAAGCCCCACAGTCGCAGGAGTCTCCATTGGCCAACCGCCTCTCCCTGGTCACGTAGATGGCCATTTTAGCCAGGGCGAGGAGGAGGTTGACCAGGAGGTCTCGCAACTTTGTGGGGCCACGGATAGGGAGTGCATGGAGAAGGAGGTGGGGGGAAAAGTGCAGCCAGAAACGCAATAGGAGATTGGTGAGGAGCCGGTATAGACAGGTAACTGGAAGAGATTGTTTAGTAACAACAATAGCTGATCTACATTTTTTCAACTCATGAATTCATCTTGACGATCTCAACCTGGAGATACAGCTCCACTGGGAAGGGGGAGGAATTAAGGAAAATGCAACATGTATAAAATCATTGTGTGTCAGTCTCACTGGCATCAGATAACAATGCTTTCTTACAATAAGAATCTGATTCTGTAGCAAGGCCTGTGCCAACATGTCACCCTGCTTATCTGTTTCCTAGAACTAGTTCTCTTCTGTGGAGACCTCTGTAATCAAGCCAAAGCACAAGGGTGCAATCCTGCCTGGCTGTTCTAAAGAGTCTCTTCCATCCACATTTTCCCTGCAGAGCAGCAGGCAGGATTGCACACTGACATTCAGAACTGCTAGATTGTATGAGCCAGCTACCTTCCCCAAGGGCATGCAGTCAATAGGCTCTGGAACATACTCATCTACCCACTCCCCCTGTTTATATAATGCTTTGTGCAGCTTCAGGAGGCAAGATGAAAGTGGCTTCTTTGAGGAGTAAGGTGTGCCCCACCACCTGTCTCTGCAATGTAACTGTAAAGTGCAGTATGCAGTCACACTGCCTTGCTTAATCTGCAGTGAATATACAGTATGGTACCAATGAGGCCTGGTCTACACTACGCGTTTAAACCGGTTTTAGGAGCATTAAACCGATTTAACGCCACACCCGTCCACACTAAGAGTCCCTTTACATCGATATAAAGGGCTCTTTAAACCGGTTTCTGTACTCCTCCCTAATGAGAGGAGTAGCGCTAATATCGGTATTACCATATCGGATTAGGATTAATGTGGCCGCAAATCGACGGTATTGGCCTCCGGGCGGTATCCCACAGTGCACCACTGACCACTCTGGACAGCAATCTGAACTCGGGTGCAGTGGCCAGGTAGACAGGAAAAGCCCCGCGAACTTTTGAATATCATTTCCTGTTTGCCCAGCGTGGAGCTCCGATCAGCACGGGTGGCGATGCAGTCCGAAATCAAAATCCAAAAAGAGCTCCAGCATGGACCGTACGGATGTGATCGCTGTATGGGCAGGCAAATCTGTTCTATCAGAGCTCCATTACAGAAGACGAAATTCCAAAGCATTTTTTAAAAATCTCCAGACAGAGGCCACAGTAGGGACTCAGCACACTTCTGTGTGACAAACGTAACGGAAAGCCAAAGAATCAAATGGACGTTCATTGAGGGGTGGGGGGGAACTGAGGACTCAAGCTATCCCACAGTTCCTGCAGTCTCCAAAAAGAATTTGCATTCTTGGCTGAGCTCCCAATGCCTGTAGTGTCAAACACATTGTCCGCGGTGGTTCAGGGCATAGCTCGTCAATTTACCCCCGTCATCCACCCCCAGAAGTAAAAGGGGAAAAAATCCTCTCTTGACTCTTTTAAATGTCACCCTATGTTTACTGAATGCTGCTGATAGACGTGATGCAGCAGCAGTCAACGGCAGCATCCTCGCCCCCCCCCCTTGGTGGCTGATGGTACAATATGGCTGATATCCATCGTCATCATCAGCCTTGTGGCAGATGGTGCAGTACAATAGGACTGGTATCCGTCCTCATCATCAGCCTGTGAGTGCTCCTGGCTGGCGTCCGGTGAGGTCGGCCGGGGGCACCTGGGTAAAAAACTCCTGATCATTCCCAGTAGATGGTACAGAACGGCTGGTAACCATCTTCATCATAGCAACAGGGGGCTGAGCTCCATCAGCCCCTGCCCTTCATGTGTAAAGAAAAGATTCTGTTCTGCCTGGACTATCATAGCAGCGGGATGCTGGGCTCCTCTCCCCCACACTGCTTAATGTCCTGTCTGGACTATCATAGCAGCTGGAGGCTGCCTTCCCCTCATTTTATCTCACTAACAAGTCACTGTTTCTTATTCCTGCATTCTTTATTACTTCATCACACAAATGGGGGACACTGCAACGGTAGCCCAGGAAGGCTGGGGGAGGAGGGAATCAACAGGTGGGGTTGCTGCAGGGGCACCCCCTGTGAATGGCATACAGCTCATCATTTCTGCGGGATCTGACACGGAGCGGCTGTGCTCTCTGGTTCTCTGATACACTGGTTCTCTAGTACACTTGCCCCATATTCTAGGCAGGACTGATTCTATTTTTAGATACCATAAAGGAGAGATTGACTCAGGGAGTCATTCCCATTTTTGTCTTTTGCGCCCCCGGCCGATCTCAGCCAGGGGCATCTATGACAGCAGCAGATGGTACAGCACAAAAGGACTGGTAACCGTCATCTCATTGCCAATTTACAATGGCATGGTAGATGGTACAGAACGGCTGATAACCATCTCTGCTATCATGCAAAAGCAAATGAATGCTGCTGTGTAGTGCTGCTGAATCGCCTCTGTCAGCGGCATCTAGTACACATACGGTGACAGTGACAAAAGGCAAAACAGGCTCCGTGGTTGCCATGCTATGGCGTCTGCCAGGGCAATCCAGGGAAAAAGGGCGTGAAATGATTGTCTGCAGTTGCTTTCCCAGAGGAAGGAGTGACTGACGACATTTACCCAGAACCACCCGCGACAATGATTTTTGCCCCATCAGGCACTGGGATCTCAACCCAGAATTCCAAGGGGCGGGGGAGACTGCGGGAACTATGGGATAGCTACAGAATAGCTACCCACAGTGCAACGTTTCAGAAATCGATGCTAGCCTCAGACCGTGGACGCACACCGCCGAATTAATGTGCTTAGTGTGGCTGCGTGCACTCGATTTTATACAATCTGTTTTACTAAATCGGTTTATGTAAAATCAGAATAATCCCGTAGTGTAGACATACCCTCAGTAGCAACCAGTAACAGCCCTGCCACATTCATTATACAGTAAAGTAAAGAAATCAGTGAGCAACCATCAGCCATGACTCATTCATAGAGCAGTGGCTGGAAGGTGCAGTAACTAGTAAATAGCCCTGCCACATTCATTATCCAGCAAAGTAAAGCAATCAGTGAGCAACCATTAGCCATGACTCATTCACAGAGCAGTAGCTGGAAGGTGCAGTAACCAGTAGCCCTGCAACATTCACCATACTTAACTATAGCGAAGTCAGGTGCTAAGGAGTCACTCCCCTTAGGCATCTCTGCAGGAGAAGGGATACATTGATTCTGCTGTCCTACAAAGTTCCTACTCTCCTTTAGCATCTAGATGCTCTTGCACTGAATAAGGCTGGTCTCTTTATACTTAATTTACTCTTAAACTACCAAAGTGTGGTGCAGCCCTATTTCCTTTCGAATGTGGAGACACCTATTAAAAGCTTCAGTCATTGCATCAAATAAACCTACTATACATGTTCCAATGCTGGTTTTCAAATCCTTCTAACTCAGCCAAATCAAAACCAATTTTCACTGGGATACAGCAAACATCTCTATTGCCCAAGGGCTATTTCTCTGCCAAATTATAGCCTTTTGCACCCTCCCACTTTGACACTAGCCAGACAATCCCAAAGTCACAAATACATACAAGTATGATATTTTTATATATAGAATGTGAAAGATCATGCATTAGCACAATCTAATCCTAATCCATGGAGTCACAGGGGACAATGCTTTGGAGAACAGCCAGTCCCATCTTCCACCTCTGCCCCCTAACAGTCTAGGGAATGCATTTCAAGCAAAAAGCATCTATATGTTTCTGTGGAGTAGGAGAAAGCGGTACAGAGGCAGCATTCCACCCATTCCAGACCAATGGGATTATCTGACCACTAAAGGGATGCTCTGGCCAAAATTGTTAGCTCATGCTTTTTTAATATATATCATTATGCAGCTAATGCACCTCTCATTACATACACAACTGGGAAGTTACTAGCTTAGAGAGGGCTTTCTTGGGTAAAGCTTGGTGATTTTTATAAATATATAAAACAAACCAATCTTATTTGAAAAGGGGAGATTCCACAAATAGGCAATTCAAGACTTGATGTTTTTAGTAATATTACAATCCCCCTGTCATTTGGGTATTCAGTTTCAAATTTAAGTGCAGAAAAAGTAATCAGACATGATATGAGAGTTTTATTCCATGGGAATTGGCATATGCCCCCAAAGGGCATTCATTACCACCTCAATTACTTCACCTCTGAGGTATTCATAGCCATATCAAGCACTGTACACACACACACACAAATTAGATATTAGACCATTTTCTCTCTTTGGCCCTAGGCATCCAAGCAATAGGCTGTTTTCAGCCATTTTACATAAGTTATCTGGAATTCCATAGCTCTGGTTCCAGACAGGTCTGGACTAACTATTGGATGGGTTTGAGATCCAAAAGTTTGATGTACAAAACCTTGTTTGTGCTAAGAGAAATAAACTGGCAACAGATTTAGCTTCTAGCCTGGCGGGCAAGTATAAGAATCTTAGGAGGGAAGAATAGATCTTCAAGACAGGTCTAGTCCCTGTGGGCTTCTGCGCACAGGAATTAGATTTTGCACAAGGAGTTAGAATGCTTGCAGTTGCATTAGCAGCATACCACCTTAGGGTATGTCTACACTACAAGAGTAGTTCGATTTAACTTAGGTTGAATTTGTGGATTCGACCTTATGAATTCGAATTTGTGTATCCACACTAAGGACACTAATTCGACTTTGTGAGTCCACACTAACGGGGCAAGCGTCAACATTGGAAGCGGTGCATTCTGGGCAGCTATCCCACAGTTCATGCAGTCCCCGCTTCCCATTGGAATGCTGGGTAGAGCCCCCAATGCCTGCTGGGGGAAAAATGTGTCGAGGTGGTTTTGGGTAACTGTCGTCATTCAACCGTCACTTCCGCCCTCCCTCCCTGAAAGCGCTGGCGGGAAATCTGTTTGCGCACTTTTCTGGTCAGTGACAGCGCGGACGCCACAGCACTGCGAGCATGGAGCCCGCTGCGATCATCGCTGCACTTATGGCCGTTGTCAACTCCTTGCACCTTATCGTCCACCTCTTCCACAGTCAGCTGCTGAGAAATCGGGCGAGGAGGCTCCAGCAGCGCGGTGAGGACATGAAGTGTCAGAGTGGCACAGACCTCTCACAAAGCACGGGATCCCGCGCTGCGGAGATCATGGTGGCAATGGGTCACATTCATGCTATGGGACGGCGATTCTGGGCCCGGGAAACAAGCACGGACTGGTGGGACCGCATAGTGCTGCAGGTCTGGGATGAATCACAGTGGCTGCGAAACTTCAGGATGCGTAAGGGCACTTTCCTTGAACTGTGTGACTTGCTGGCCCCTGCCCTGAAGTGCCAGGACACCCGGATGCGAGCAGCCCTGACTGTGCAGAAGCGAGTGGCCATAGCCCTCTGGAAACTTGCAACGGCAGACAGCTACCGGTCAGTAGTGAACCACTTTGGCGTGGGCAAATCTACCGTGGGGGTTGCTGTGATGCAAGTAGCCCACGCAATCGTTGACCTACTGCTCTCAAAGGTAGTGACCCTGGGAAACGTCCAGGTCGTCATAGCTGGCTTCGCCACGATGGGATTCCCAAACTGCGGTGGGGCTATAGATGGCACTCACATCCCTATCCTGGGACCGGCCCACCAGGCCAGCCAGTATATTAACCGAAAGGGCTACTTTTCAATGGTGCTGCAAGCACTGGTGGACCATAGGGGACGTTTTACCAACATCTACGTCGGGTGGCCGGGCACGGTTCATGACGCGCGTGTTTTCAGGAACTCTTGTCTGTTTAGACGCCTGCAGGAAGGTAGTTTCTTCCCGGACCACAAAATAACTGTTGGGGATGTGGAGATGCCTACAGTGATCCTCGGGGACCCAGCCTACCCGCTAATGCCCTGGCTCATGAAGCCCTATACAGGCGCCCTGGACAGTGACAAGGAGCTCTTCAACTACCGGCTGAGCAAGTGCAGAATGGTGGTGGAGTGTGCTTTCGGACGTCTCAAGGGGAGATGGAGGAGCTTACTGACTCGCTCGGATCTCAGCGAAACCAATATCCCCATTGTTATTGCAGCTTGCTGTGTGCTCCACAATCTCTGTGAGACCAAGGGGGAGACCTTTATGGCGGGATGGGAGGTTGAGGCAAATCGCCTGGCTGCTGATTACGCTCAGCCAGACACCCGTGCGATTAGAAGAGCCCAGCGGGAAGCGCTGTGCATCCGGGAGGCTTTGAAAGCTAGGTTCCTCAGAGAGCAGGGTAACCTATGACTGTCCAGTCTCTTTACAGAGAAGCTGAACCTGCCCCTGTTTCAGTTACTATTGACTTTTTTCAGCAGTTACATACCCCGTTCACCAGGTTTCCCCCCTTCCAACAGACGTTTACAAATAAAGTTATTGGAACATTTTTAATTAACAAAGTTTTCTTTACTAACGAATTCGCGTTAAAGGGTTCAAACAGGGACGCAGACTGTGGTGGGTACGGTGTGCAGTGATGTACAGACCGCTTCTACACTCGAGGACTGACAGGCTCCTGCTCCTACAGCGGTCTCTGGCGGGAGGACGGTTACAGGAGGGTGTGCAGGAAGGGGTGGGTTTGCAGGAAGGGGTGAGGGGTGTGTGGGAAGGGTGAGTAGGTGTAGGGGGA
This sequence comes from Mauremys reevesii, assembly GCF_016161935.1. Taxonomy (NCBI): domain Eukaryota; kingdom Metazoa; phylum Chordata; order Testudines; family Geoemydidae; genus Mauremys; species Mauremys reevesii. Next base: position 88,975,888 of record NC_052629.1, read on the forward strand.
TGGTGGCTCTGGCTGGGGCTCAGGGCATCGGAGAGGTTCATGGCTAGGGTGGAAGGGCATGGTAAGGGCAGCCTGCCTTGCCATTTGTGGATGCCAGGCGCTCGGACCCTGGGGCAGCATACACCTCCCAGACTGACCTGGGGCAGCAGACACCTCCTAGAGTGACCCGGGTGCCTAGTGACTGCACTCTGTGTGTGACCTGCTGTTGATCCTGCCCCCATGTCTGTACCCTGGTAATGGTGGCCGTCCTATGCAATTAACAAACCCCTATTTCCCCTTCACAAAAAATCTTCTGCAAAGAAACATGACGGAAACAGTAATGAACAGCAAACTATTTTTAATACTCAACTACACAGTTGAGGGATGAAACTGGGATTTTGGATTCGGTGAGCCAGGAAGGGAAGCAATTCTCATACTTTAGGGAATGAGAGCTGTTTGGTACATGAGTGCTCTGCTGGGGTGGAGTGACAGTTTTCACGGCCCCTAGCGCCCCTCCTTCTTGTGATTTTGGGTGAGGGGAGGACAGGACTTTGTGGCGGGGGAGGGCGGTTGCAGATACAGTTCAGGGGGGCTCTCTGCTCCTGCCTGCGGTCCTGCAGAACATCCACAAGGCGCCGGAGCGTGTCCGTTTGCTCCCTCATTAGTCCAAGCAGCGTTTGAGTTGCCTGCTGGTCTTCCTGCCGCCACCTGTCCTCCCGTTCGCTGTGTGAGCACTGCTGCTGAGAGAGGGTCTCCCTCCACTGGCTCTGCTGGGCCGCCTCAGCTCTGGAGCAGGCCATCAGTTCAGCGAACATCTCGTCCCGAGTCTTTTTCTTTCGCCGCCTAATCTGCGCCCGCCTCTGTGAGGGGGATGCCGGGGCAGTTCGGGAAAGAGCTGCAGCTGTGTGATGGGAAAAAGGAAGTGATTTCCTTGCAAAGATACATGTTTGCGAACACTGAACACAGTCTAGTCTGTTTCTGTGAACAAGACCATACAGGGCACCTATCTCATGTGCTCTCAGGACAAGTTCGAATTTTCGGCATTCACTTTCATTGCCTGGGGTCTTGCACTGGAGATCAGACAAGCGGGGCAGGACAGCAGAATCCGTGTAGCAGCCAGGCCTGGTAAGCCGTAAACTTTAGGCTGCTTAACAGTTAATGGATGACAGTGCCCTCCTGCTGCTGGCAATCTGGAAAGCATAAAGTCTGACCCTGTTCCAGCCCCTCGCAGCTGTCCCCGGGAAAGATCCCTGTATGCTTTCCCTCTGCAGCCTCCACCACGTGGCTGTTAAACGACGCTTATTGTTATGCAAAGGAAAAGTCAAGCATTCACAATAGTAACATTACAGTAATTCCCCTAATTAGATGCAGCAGTCGCCGAGCGAGATCACCCTGAGGCGGGTCACTAGGAGAGACAGAGAGCGCATGCTGCGTGAATCCCTGCACAGACCAGGGCCCTATGCTGCCATGCTGGTCAAGGCAATGCTCCCACTGTACCTCAGGATGGCCTGGCGTGGAAGAGTGTGCTTCCACGGAGCACCCAATAAGGCACCTCTCCCCAGGAACCTCCTGCGGAGGCTTTTCAAGTACCTCTACGAGAGCTTCGTGGAACTCTCCCAAGAGGATTTCTGTTCTATCCCTATATGTATTGACCTTCTTTTCATATAGTTTTTATTCCTGTTTTTTAAAAAATAAATGTTTACATGTTTATAGCACTTACCGACTGATCCTTCCCCTGATTCAGAGTCCGGGTTAACGGCCGGGGAGGGTTGGTAGGGGATCTCTGTGAGGCTGATGAAGAGACCCTGGCTGTCGGGGAAAGCAGTATTGTAAGCGCTGTCACCTGCCTCGTCCTCCACAAACCCTTCCTCATCTTCTCCATCCGCGAACATCGCCGAGAAACTGCCCGTCGACACTATCCCATCCTCAGAGTCCACGGTCACTGGTGGGGCAGTGGTGGCAGACCCACCGAGAATGGCATGCAGTGCCTCGTAGAAGCGGCATGTCTGGGGCTGGGCTCCGGAGCGTCCGTTTGCCGCTTTGATTTTTTGGTAGCCTTGTCTCAGGTCCTTGATTTTCACGCAGCACTGCGTTGCATCCCGGCTGTATCCTCTGAGTGCCATGACTTTGGAGACCTTCTCGTAGGTCTTTGCATTCCGTTTTTTGGAGCGCAGCTCCGAAAGCACAGACTCATTGCCCCACACAGCGATCAGATCCAAGACTTCCCGGTCAGTCCATGCTGGGGCCCTCTTTCTACTCTGAGATTGCATGGACTCCTCTGCTGGAGAGCTCTGCATCGCTGCCAGTGCTGCTGAGCTCGCCCCGATGTCCAACCAGGAATTGAGATTCAAAATGGCCAGACAGGAAAAGGAATTCAAATTTTCCCGGGGCTTTTCCTGTATGGCTGATCAGAACATCTGAGCTCGGACTGCTGTCCAGAGCGTCAACACAGTGGTGCACTGTGGGATAGCTCCCGGAGCTACTAAGGTCGATTTCCGTCCACACATAGGCTAACTCAACATAGCCATGTCGAATTTAGCGCTACTCCCCTCGTCGGGGTGGAGTACCCCGAACTAAAGAGCCCTCTAGGTCGAACTAATTAGCTTCCTGCTGTGGACGGTTGCACGGTTAAATTGAATTAACGCTGCTAAATTCGACATAAACTCCTAGTGTAGACCAGGCCTTAGAAAGGTGAGAAATACCCGGCTATCATTGATTTACCAGCCACTGCAGTTTTAAAGAGAAGCCTAGCTTTTATTAGAAGCATTGGCTCAAGAAAGCAACCAAGTATGGAGTTAGAAGACTCTGGATTCCCAGCCTGTTTTTAATATGAAAGGCTCTGTGTGAGAGAGAAGCAGACTCCTGAAAGGGAACAGATTATTGCAGTTCACTGAAAACCCAAGAGTCAAATTTCTCAATTTAGGAATATAGGGTGAATTAGGCCTTTTGGGGTCAGCCTGGTGGGTTGGCAAACATAATTTAGCCATGTGATTGGCCTGGAGAGTGGGTGAGGTTCCCAAGCACTAGGTGATATTTGGTGAAGAGAGGATGTGTGGGTGGAAGAACCAGGACAGCTGCAGTCAGTGAATAGAGTGAAGCAATTATAACATCAGTAGGGATGTATGCAGGGGCTCTGAAACTTCAGAACTGCCAAGGTAGGGCATGCATTAGAGAAACTTGAGTAAGAGGGAAATGCTAGCAAGTTTTCTGGAAAGCTTCATTTAAGATAAAGGCATTTCCTTGTAGATGGGGAGATATATAGGGAGGTGGACTGCAGAAATACTGGTAGTGTTGTAACAAGGGAGTTGGATGTGATCTGATCTGTGATTAAACCAAAGCCCTGACAACATGCAAACAAATTGCAGCTCTACTTTAGCCTGCAGGTATGGAGGTGACTAAGGACCTACAGATATTCTGTTTAGAGTTCATAGCTAGTTTTACATATTGAATGACCAGCTCCCATTTTCTTTTCCTGTAAGTAAAAGACTGGATTGTTCTCCTACACACAACCCCTTACTTTAGGTTAAAAAATAAACAAATCCATCTCCCTCCCAGCTTTCATCTGCCAGTGTGTGAGCAGACAGTGCTTCTCTCCCCATCCCCACCTCCCTCCATGCTCTCTCGCTCGCTCTCCCTAAAAGAAGGATAATACCAGCAGGCATGTCTAACATAGACCAATTTGTTTGGGTTTCAGTTCTCTAACAGGAATTACATGATTGGTTTAATTCAGTCCTCCAGAAACAACCATTGGAGGCCTGTGCCCATCCACCACAGAACTCCACAGACAGAGAGGATGTAAACCCCAGAGATCCCTGCCTCGAGGGCATAGAAAAAACGGTTACTTACCTTTGTAACTGTTGTTCTTCGAGATGTGTTGCTCATATCCATTCCAGTTAGGTGTGCGCGCGCCGCGTGCACGTTCGTCAGAAGACTTTTACCCTAGCAACCCCAGTGGGTCAGCTGAGCGCCCCCTGGAGTGGCGCCATAACGGCACCGCATATATACCTCAGCCGACCCACCCGACCCTCAGTTCCTTCTTGCCGGCTACTCCGACAGCGGGGAAGGAGGGTGGCTGTGGAATGGATATGAGCAACACATCTCAAAGAACAACAGTTACAAAGGTAAGTAACCGTTTTTTCTTCTTCAAGTGATTGCTCATATCCATTCCATTTAGGTTAATCCCAAGCCTTACCTAGGCGGTGGGGTCGGAGTGAGACGTGGCGGAATGCAGGACCGCCGAGCCAAAGGCTGCGTCATCTCTCGACTGCTGGACCAGAGCATAGTGAGAGGCGAAAGTATGAAACAGTTTCAGCCCTTGCTGTTTTAGCAACCAGAGATAGTCAAGGACCATTGGAAGCGGAAGCTCTGAAGGAATAGCATTGCGCGCTTGAGCCCAGCAAGCGAAGCGCTTCCACTTGGCCACATAGGTAGAGCGAGTGGAAAGCTTTCTGCTGCTCAATAAAACATGCTGCACGGGAGCAGAGCAGCGCAATTCCGACTGGTCTAGCCACTCAGGAGCCACGCCGTGAGGTGGAGGGCCGGCAGGTCTGGGTGACGGAGAGTGCCGTGATCTTGTGTTATAAGATCCGGGTGAAGCGGTAGAGGAATTGGGCTGGCTACCGACAGATGGAGCAGCGTGGTGAACCAGTGTTGCCTGGGCCACGTTGGCGCAATTAAGATGAGACGTGCCTTGTCCCGTCCGAGCTTCAGCAGGACCTTGTGTATGAGGGGAAACGGAGGAAAGGTGTAGAACAGATGACGAGTCCATGGAAGGAGAAACGCGTCCGACAGAGAGCCCGGTGCCAGGCCTTGAAAGGAGCAAAACTCCTGGCATTTGCAGTTCGATCGGGATGCAAACAGGTCTACATGGGGAAATCCCCACTGTTGGAAAATGGCATGAGCAATGTCTGCTCTCAGCGACCACTCATGGCAGAGAAAGGACCTGCTCAGGCGATCCGCAATGGTGTTCTTGACGCCGGGAAGGAACGACGCCACTAGATGGATCGAGTGGGCTATGCAGAATTCCCACAGTAGCATCGCCTTGTGGCAGAGGGGGGGAGAGCGGGTCCCGCCTTGCTTGTTGATTTAGTACATGGCCATTGTGTTGTCTGTAAAGACTGAGACACAACGGCCGTGGAGGCGAGTTCGGAACGCCTGGCATGCCAGGCGCACTGCCCGGATCTCCCTGACATTGATGTGCATATTCAATTCCTGCACCGACCAAAGGCCTTGAGTACGAAGAGCGCCGAGATGGGCTCCCCATCCGAGGGACGAGGCGTCCGTTGTCAGGGAAAGGGAAGGCTGAGGAGCCTGGAATGGTACCCCCGCGCATACGTGAGAAGGGGTCAGCCACCAATCCAGGGATTGAAGGACACCCGCTGGAATGGTGAGTAGGGTATCCAGAGGGTCCCTGTGCGGGCGGTATCTGGAGTGGAGCCACAGCTGAAATGGGCGGAGGCGGAGCCTGGCAAATGGAGTGACGTGCGTGCAAGCCGCCATATGACCGAGAAGTCGGAGACAAGCACGGGCCGAGGTCATACGAGAGGCCTGAAGGGCGCGGATTAGCTGCGTAAGGGCCTGGAACCGTAGCTGCGGAAGGTAGGCCTTGGCTAGAGATGAGTCCAGGGTCACGCCAATAAAGTCCAACCTCTGAGCTGGTACTAGGGTGGATTTCTCTATGTTGAGAACTAGGCCCAGGCGTGTGAATAAGTCTTTGATTACTGTGACCTGTCGCTGGACTGTGTCCTGCGAGTCCCCTCTGATGAGCCAGTCGTCCAGGTATGGAAAAAAGCAGATGCCGCGCCGACGGAGGTGGGCAGCGACAACGGCCATGCGCTTCGTGAACACCCTTGGGGCCGTAGAGAGGCCGAAGGAGAGGACCGCAAACTGGAAGTGAAGGTGTGTGATTGTAAATCGGAGGAAGCGTCTGTGCGGTGGAAAGATGGCGATATGAAAATAAGCGTCCTTCATATCGAGGGCGGCATACCAGTCTCCCTGTTCCAGAGTGGGGATAATGGTCCCGAGGGACACCATGCGGAACTTCAACTTCAGCATGTATGAGTTGAGGTCTTGCAGGTCGAGGATGGGACGGAGGCCCCCTCTGGACTTGGGGATCAAAAAATAACGGGAATAAAACCCGTTGCCCCTTTCCCTCTCCAGAACGTTCTCGACCGCTCCGATGGCTAGGAGTGAATGCACCTCTTGTAAGAGGAGTTGCTCGTGAGAGGGGTCCCTCAATAGGGACTGGGAAGGAGGGTGGGAAGGAGGGGGTGAAACGAACTGCAGTTGGTAACCGCGTTCCACGGTGCGTAGGACCCAGGCATCGGTGGTCAGCCGGGCCCACGCCGGGAGGAAATAGGAAAGGCGGTTGGAAAAGGGCAGGGAGGGAGCTGAAGAGAGCTCTGGTATGCCGTCCCCGGGCGCATCTTCAAAAGGATGGCTTAGGCCCTGGCGGTTTAGAGGGGGTTCTGCTCTGGGACAATTGGTTGCCAGGCTGCCGCCTACGTCCACTGCGACCTCGTCGCCGACCAGAGTCCTGCCTGTAGCGAGGCATATAGTAGGGCTGGTTAAACTGGGGACGGAACGGACGCCTCTGGGTAGCAGGGGTATGCATCCCCAGAGTACGGATGATGACCCTGTTGTCTTTGAGGTTTTGAAGTCGGGAGTCCGTCTTTTCGGAGAAGAGGGCCTTGGAATCAAAGGGAAGGTTCTGAATGGTGTACTGTACTTCAGGTGGGAGCGTTGAACTCTGCAGCCAAGATATCCGGCGCATGGTAACGCCCGAGGCTATAGTACGTGCCCCCGAGTCAGCTGCGTCCAAGGAGGCTTGCAACGAGGTGCGCGCAACCTTTTTACCCTCCTCTACGAAGGCCGCGAACTCCTGACGGGAATCTTGAGGTAGGAGCTCTTTGTACTTTTCCACCTCAGCCCAAGTGTCATGTGCGTAGCGGCTTAGCAAGGCCTGTTGGTTAGCCACTCGGATCTGCAGGGCACCAGCGGAGTAGACCTTGTGGCCAAGCAAGTCCATTCGCCTAGCGTCCTTTGATTTAGGAGCGGGGCCTTGCTGGCCGTGACGCTCCTTATCGTTCACCGACTGCACCACCAACGACGATGGGGTCGGATGCACATACAAATATTCATATCCCTTGGAAGGGACCATGTACTTGCGCTCCACGCCCCTTGCTGTGGGCACAATAGAGGACGGAGTCTGCCATAGGGTATCCGCAGTGGCTTGGATAGTCTTAATGAAGGGCAAGGCTATGTGGGTAGAGGCGTCTGCTGATAAGATGGTTACTATCGGATCGTCCACTTCCGATACCTCCTCCGCCTGTAAGTCCATTCGCAGAGCTACCCTGTGAAGGAGCTCTTGGTGTGCCCGTAAATCAATAGGTGGGGGACCTGCGGACGACGACCCCGCCACCGCCTCGTCCGGAGAAGAGGAGGAGGAAGAAATACCAGGCAGGATGGTGTCCCGGTCCGCGTTTGGGGCCTGGGAAGGCTCCTGCTCTAGGGGTTCTTGGGCTGGCTGATTGCCTTCCTCCGCACACGATGGCACCTCTGTGTCATCCGGTGGATGAGTTATTGTGGCCTCCGCGGCGCGTGCCTCATTTGTCACGGTGCGCACGGTAGGCAGAGGAGCGCCTTGGGCTTGGTGGTAGGCCCAAGGAGTCCAGTAACCCCAGTGATGAGGGTCCTGGTCCGCTTGATGGGACTGGTGAAAAACGCCCGCTGGGACCTGAGGGTCATACTCGTCGACATAATAATTCTCGGCATGTGAAGAGGCCGAGGCGTGTCGGGAGGGCCAGGGTGGAGCGGATAACCCTTGCGCCGAGGTGCCAACGGATCGTAGTTCCCGCCTCTGTGGTGACCGGTGCCGTGAAGCATCTCAATAGCGAGAACGGGAGCGAGACCGGGACCTGCGACCGGCCCAATGCCGGGAGGTCGACCGGGATCTCCATGTTCGGTGCCGGGAGCAGCTTCGCGAATAGCGGCGGCCGTATCGGTGCCGAGATGTTGAGCGGTGCCGGGAATGACGAGTTGGAGAGCAGGAGTATGACCGGTGCCGCGAGTCTGACCGGTGCTGCGTAGTGGAGCGGTGCCGGGACTGCGAGCGGCGCCTAGATGGAGAGCGGCGTCGAGAGCGAAAGCGCTGGTGAGAGCGGGAACGGGATCGGTGCGGGTCAGGCTCGGTGCCGACAGGAGGCTTGAGCATGGATGGCTTGCCCATGGAACGGGGCGCCCGCACCGGCGGTGCCGGAGGCAGTGGCACAGCCGGGTCTGTGAGAGCAATGAGGTCCCGCGCCGCCTCAAAGGTCTCCGGAGTGGACGGCAGTGGCATCTCTACCGCGGCCGGAGCCGGGGAGGCCACAGGTGCCGGGCTCGACAGCCTCTGAGGAGCCGGAGTCGCCAGTGCCGGCAGAAGCATCTGCGGCAGAGGGACCGGTGCCGCGGCAGGTTTCGGTGCCGGGCGGTCCGGGCAGGGCGCGCTCTTTTGTTTCGGCGCAGGTGTCGGTGCCGAAGAAGCAGCGGCCTTCCCTTTCTTTGCCTTCGGCGAGAGAGAGCGCCTCTGGGCGGGTTTCGGTGCCTATGTTACTTTCGGCTGCAATGCCGAGCACCCCGGCGCCGTGCCGGCGCTGCGAGAGTCCAGAGGGACAGCAGGCGGTGCCGCGGCCGGAGGGGTTAAGGCTGCCTCCATGAGGAGTTGTCTTAGCCGAATGTCTCTTTCCCTCTTTGTGCGAGGCTTGAAAGCCTTGCAAATTGAGCACTTAGAAGATAAGTGCGACTCTCCCAGGCACTTTAAGCAGGAGCTATGAGGATCTCCTGTAGGCATAGGCCTGCGGCAGACCGAACACGGCTTGAAACCCGGGGAGCCGGGCATACACTCCGGTCCCGGGTGCAGGAGGGGGTTAATCCCCGAACCCGCTAACTATCTAACAGTAACGGATTAACTATTAAAACAAGAAAACCTACAACTAAGATAACAACTATATACAATTTTTAACAGAAAAACGTATGAGGAAGCTAGGGAAGCGGAGGTCAGGCAAGCTGCACTCCACTGTTCCAACGACTGAGACGGGCGGTAAGAAGGAACTGAGGGTCGGGTGGGTCGGCTGAGATATATATGTGGTGCCGTTATGGCGCCACTCCAGGGGGTGCTCAGCCGACCCACTGGGGTTGCTAGGGTAAAAGTCTTCCGACGAACGTGCACGCGGCGTGCGCACACCTAACTGGAATGGATATGAGCAATCACTCGAAGAAGAATGGGGAATATTCTTCTCCATTGCAGCATTCTATCCTGCTTCCACAGGAACTGCACCATCCATTTGGGGTTTTGCATATGGGGAGGGGGCAGGTAACATTCCCCTACCAATGCCACAGAAAACACGCACCGTCTCCACACAGTGTGGAGCACCACATGTCCTGATGGCACACAGAGGAAGGTGTGAGCTGCATCAGCATTGGACTGGAACAGTATGGAGGAAACACCTCAAGGTGAACCTTCCAGAGTTTCCAGTACCCTGTGCAGGCTTCCCAGCTATCACAGGAAAGACTGACATTGCCCCAGTGAGATACAATGCTCTGTACAATGCAAATATCAATACACTTTCCATATGATCACAGTTGTCGTAGAGCAGATTGGACTTTCATGTGTAGTTCAGGGGGTGAGAACTCTGACCGACTCACGATCCAGGAGTTTTAAAGTGATCTTCCTAAGTGTAGGGGTCTCTGTTTCTCCTTGTGAAATTCCCCTCTCCTTCCCAATCCTTGTATGAATGTTTATAGAAAACTGTATTATTGTATCAACTCCTCTTGTGACAAGCAGATTTTGGCCCATTCATACTATACATTCATTTTTAACCCCCCTTCTTCTCATCTTGAAGTTTGTAATACTGAACAATTAGAGTGTCAGATCCATCATGTCCCCTTTTATTTATGCAGCTAAAGCAACTTTGCACAGCTGCTTAGGATAGAATACTGTTGCCTTGAAACACATAAAAATTACAATTTCTAGGTTCCCATGAAATTCCAATCATTAGTGGTAACATGTATTTTCAGTTTTAAGATCAAACACAAATCTTTCTGAAGAAAAGTAAGTTTTGCAAGGATTGTATTTTACACTCACCCTTTAATAGATTCTAGGTTTTTTTTTCTCTCTAGGTAGAAGGCAATAATTTCTTGATCATTCTTAAAAAAAATAAAATAAAGCACAGCTATCTTGTCCAGAGATTTAACATATTGCCGTATATTTTGAAAAATATTAGTGATGGGCCCAAGACAAAGCTTGGATCCAGAGTCTAATGTTCCCAGAGGGTGTTCTGCTCCAAAGTTTTTGTTCAGGCCCATCTCTCCCTCTGGACAAGAATATGTTGAAAGAAATACTGCCAAATACATATCTTATTTTGAAAAGTTAACTATTACATGCTAGGTGAGAAAGAGTGAAGTAATTTTTTTCCATTATGTTTTTGCTAACCCTCTTTCATTTCACTTAATGAAACAGCTAAAACTATAGTCAGTGTCACTTTGATACTCAAACACAGTGGAATGTTGCTGATGCTAGTTTCTAAACTGCAGGGGAATGTCATTGAGTTGCAACTGAAAAAGACTAAGTTCTTACCTAACTTACATTCAGGTAACTATTGAAGTCCCCTTAGTATCTCATTGAATACACAGGTGTAACAGAGGCCAAAATTTGGCCCACTGGGCACAATCCTGCATGCATTAATTTCTGTGGGAGGAGGAGTGAGCCCACTTTATGCAGAGATTAAGTCAAAGCATTCATTCATGAGCTCAAAAATACGGGGAAAGGAATGAGGAAGGAAGAAGAATTTTAAAATCTAAATTGAAAAAGTGATATAGTTAGTGTGATAGAGAAAAGGTTGTTCAAGATAGCAGGAATTGAAGGAAAAAGGCCTCACATGAGCTATGGTGAGGTTTTGGGAAGGCAATCTTTGGAAGAAAAGACACTCTCCTGCTCATGTTATATAGTGGTAACCTCATGCTGAAAAGGGAGAGGTGTTTTGGTTTTATTTTTTAATTACCCCAAAGCTGAGTTCTTGTATACCAGGATTCATGCATCATGACCAGCAATAACTAAACTAGACCTGATTTTACCTGGAGAAAACTGAAGAGCATGTTTTAAACCCCAAACTAAATGCAGAGCTTTCAGTGGAAACACAGGTAGACTCAGTGTAACTGTGCTGCTCTATTTTTACGTCTCTTCTTTTTTTGTATTTATCTTCCAGAGTGGATCACTTAAGGAACCAGAGCCAAACAAAATCCCACCTCAGCGACCACCACCTCAAGGTTGTTTACAGTATATTCTCGACTGTAATGGCGTTGCAGTAGGACCAAAACAAGTCCAGGCTACTTAAATAATTGACAGTAAAAGCAGGGGTTAAAGCCAAAAACAAACCTTAAAAGCAAACATACCCGTTTATGTGCAGTTTTTGCATTGTTTCAGTGCTGACCTGGACTGTGTTTTTTCTATGCAGTGTCAACTATACTGTCTGGTTGTTTACCTGTTCATGTCTGTGCTTGTAATGCTTACCTATGTTTCTCTGTATAACTTGTGATTTCAGGGCTGTTGTCAACAGTGTACAAAGAATTGTGCCTCTACAGAGTCCAGTGCGACTGTATATTATGGATAGTTAGACAGTATTTTTTAAGTATTATATATTGTGGGGTAAACAACAACCCAGGTTCAGATTTAAATACTTTTGCTTAACTCTGTGAGTGTGTGCGTGTGATAGTTGTAATTTTATTTTTGCATGACTAACATTGATAGGTGATTCAGATAGATATACTTAAAAGACATAATTTAATATATTTGTTGATTGAGGCTTTTTTTAAATAATTTTATAAAGTTTGTTAATATTTGAATTTTATTTATAGGTAAGATGTAGAACTCTAGTGTTTTAGTGATTCCATAAAACAAGAGACTTCTTCCCAAGAACATTTAAACATCCTGTATTTTACATACTGGTGTTCATATTTTTAATTAATTCTGCATTAAATTATTAGCTACAAAGCTATGTAAATGGGCCACCTATGTGCAATATCTCAGTGGAAATGTGAGTATTTAATGTATCTCAGTTCAATTAAGTAGTTTCTTTTGTTGTGGTTCTGAATTAGTCATTTGTGGTTTCTACAAAAACCCAAGACAAATGTTACCCCAAAATTCTTTACCTAGCTAAAAAGGTTAAGATAATCTCATGGTGTTTGGTGGGAAGTGTCTGCAGGATTATTGAGCCCCCTGAAATGTCTTGTTTGCTAAATATCAGGACCTCAACTGGTATCATTCTGCAGAGTTCCACTGACTTCAATAGAGCTGGGTTGATTTACACCAGCTAAGGCTCTGTCCCATTAACTGTAACATGAAACAAATAGATAAGTAATTTACTTCATCATCTCAGTGCCACTATTTTCACTGAAATATCAGGATATGCATTAAATAATTCTATCCCAGGATTAACCACAAAACAGGGCCTTATCTTTATTCATAACTCAACATGCAAAAAGACCTGAGAAGTTTGACTTTTGCCAGACTTTCTATAGCCATAATTGCTTATGACTTTCACATAACCAATTTACTCTTCAATATCACAAGCAATATCCAGGCAGGCCACTGAACTGTTATGAGATATCTAGCCTAGGAACACAACCTGCGCTATTCTAGCATACTGTAAAACTTAGTTGTAAGCAAGGCACAGCACTGTATTTTGTCATTTAGACAAAGGCAAATAGTGGTCACTAGCTTAATACAAACAAGATTGTTTTCCTTAAAAAAAAATATTATATTCTACTTTTTATTTTCCCTACAAACACTGCAAAAAAACCAACAACCACAAAAAAAAAACTCAGCATTGTGAGCTTTCTTAATTGTAAAAGCAGGCTGGCAAGATGAGAATTTATATATGCATTATTAACTATTTAAATATTAATGGTGAATGCTATTGTTTACTGCCGATCAGTAAATTACATGAAATTTTGCTTTAGTGATCTATGTTTTTCTGGGTCAATGATCATTCTGATGACGACATGGGCTATTTTTGTTGTGTATGGAGAAAATACACTTAAGATCAGGTTCACAAACTCCTACCTTCAGATATCATAGATGAGAATAAAGCATACTGCCCTGGGGTGAAGAAATGAATCTGTTAACTACGTGATTTTTATTTAAAGCAGTAGGTGTTGTTTTGCATGTAGTAGTGTGAGTAATCACAAGTGCTTTTCATGTGACATTTGTGAGTTGTATGTGCAGAGTGCAAAGAAAAGATTTGCATTTCAGGTAGGACTTCAGCTTGTTGATTGTAAAAGTTAGAGGGGCACATACCTATTACTTCATACCACAGAGAAGCAGCAAGTCAAAATGTCTCTGCATGCAAGCATGCTTAGGTGCAAGTTTGTGAGTAACAGGGAACAGATGTTTTACAGTGTAGGATTAATGTTCAGATTTTATTTATTTCTTTATTTGGTAAAAGTTTCTTTCATGATTGTTGCCTTTTTGTACAACCAGCTGCAAGAAAGTGAGCAAATGCTGGAAGTGTGACTGCAGTATATCTTTTATGTGAAATACCTTGTACAGCTTAATGTGCAATAAAAGAAAGTTACATCTGTCTTCAGTGTAAAGTTTCTGGCATTCAAGCCACTATGTGTAAGTGGGAGGAGGAGGGGAATATTTGTTTTCCAGTACTGAGTGAAGGGAGGCTAATAAGTAAATGAGTATCGTTAAGATGTTGCAAGACTGTTACCACTTTTGAGGTTTCCTAAAAAAGTCATACAAATTTACAAAATGAAGTCCCATTCCCTAGTATTAAGGAGATGCTCCTTACCTTTCTACAACACAAAATATTGAATAATCCTAGTCGTGGCAAACATTTTGAAGCACTAGTATATTCTGTTCTTCCACAAACACAATCTTATACAGTAAGTGGAAAACTAGCCATGGCTATCTGTCTATTTAAAAAGAAAGCCAATGGCATATTATGCTGATACCATTTCTTCCAGATTTTTTCTGATGACTAAAAAGAGGATGAAAGATCTTACACGGACATTAAATCTCTTTGTAAGAGGACTTAAATTCTGACATTTTCAAAACAGCTAGATTAATAGGCTTGTCTAATGTTCATGGTCCATTCTGCACAGATCCTGACTGAAAGATTATTTAATCAAATATATCAAAAAGTTTTGTCTCTGTCCCTGCCTCCCTTTCATTCAGATGTGCTATATGAGCTGTGTGACATGTGAGGGTAACGATTCTGCTGTAACTGCTAATTCATCTAAAGCCTCCCAGTGAAAACCACATGTAGACACCTGACACTACATAAAGTGCAGTGCCTGCTGACTGAGATCTGACTGAGTACATTTTCAGTCAGGAAGCCTCAAAACCAACAGTCTGATGATACAGCATCTTTTCAAAAGCCTGCTGATCAGTTCTGTCATGGATTTCACAATTTAGGTTTCTGCCTCATGTGCTATTCCCATACTTTTTATAATGCTGTTCTATTTGCCACCTTCTAGTCTAGTCAGTAAAAGCAAAAACTCAGACTTCTTGGTCACTAAGAATAAATTAGTGATGACTTTTTCAGGTCTCTCTGTATTCTGTTCTTAGATATTTCACTACAAAATCTAATAAAATTACCAGAAGTCTCCAGTCAGTGTCATTTTAAAGTTATTTTACTGCTGTAAAGGTAACTGTAAATGGAATAATATAAGCAACTATGGAGATAATGTTAAAGCTTTGGCTCTTCAACAGTACTGTAGTAACATCACATAAAAACAATAGATGAATCAGCTGCACTGGTGAACTATCAGAATATTCTGCGGTAGCTAAATCTCTCACTGAACCAAGCCAAATTTATCCCAGGGATGTTTAGCTATTTGGATCTCATAGTAATTTTAGGGCTGGAGTGTAAAGGTGGTATAAGGAATGTATTAATGTATCAGCTGTGGTAAATAATACTGACTATACTAAGTTGGTGGTCCATATTAGCAGAATATTGTCTCAGCACAGAATTTGACAGATTCCAGGATTATTTTTAAGTGTTGGATATAAAATATAATAGACATTCTTTGATACTGTAACATTATGAAGTTTTTCTTGTACTGAACTTAGGGGGCCCAGTACAACCCCAAGGAACGCAATCACAAAGCCAGGAGCCATTGCAACCACAGCGCATGTTCCCCCCGGGGCAGTCAGCAAAGCCCTCAACTTCCCAGCCACAGCGTCCACCTGGCCCTACAACTCAACAACCACATGCCCAGGGTCAAGGTATTTCCAGCTCCGGATTATCAATGGAAGTGGAGCCAGAGCCACAACCTGCTTCACAGCAGAAACCTCAGTCTCATCCACAGCTTAAGTAAGATATTTGTTTCGCTCCCTCCCCCACCATATAATTGTATTTTGTTTCCATCACAGTAGCTTGGGTGCCTGTCTAATATATAGCAGCAAAGCAAAACATGTGCTTTTGACTGTAAAAATAGGTCAATTCAGGGAGTCATACCCACATCCTAAATGCTGTAAAAGCAGAATTTCATATAATACCTGCACATTTTCAGCTCAAACCAAGGCTGGTTTGAGGAGGCATCATCTTCTAATTTCTTTTTGTCTCCTTTTTTGTATCATTGACTCATGATTTGCATGCACCGTGAGTAAAGCTGCACAGAAAAAAGGAAGTCTTATCTGTTTAAACTTTTAACCTTGCAATCACTCAGCAAAAGATTTCAGTTTCAAAAGGCCTATTTGAAAAATAATCCAATTTAGCATGCTACACAGATGCAATAGTCAGTAAGATGGGTTTCTTTGCAATACTGTTTCTTTCAAGGTTATATACACTGCAGCTTGAACATACAGTACAGGTAACAAACAAACCATTTCCCTTGTATACTGCAGTTAAAATATAAGTACCAGTACAATAAACGGTGTGCACTGAACACAGAGAAGGATCCTTGGGTTCCACACCTCACTGTAGGAGGATACTCCAGACTAGGGTGACCAGATAGCAAGTGTGAAAAATCAGGACATGGAGTGGGGGGGTAATAGGCACCTATATAAGAAAAAGTCCCAAATATCGGGACTGTCCCTATAAAAATCGGGACATCTGGTCACCCTACTCCAGACCAACAGTGAGCAGCAAGTGGCATAGTACGCAATTGCTGCTATCTCCAGCCAACCCCCGCCTCCCCGTTGCCACTGACTGATCCTCTGTCCCACAGATCTCCCTCCTCACATCTTGACCCAAGAGAAGGGAGAAGAAAAGAGAAGCAGCAAAGAGTCTTGTTCTTCAAACTCTTGCAGTGTGCATGACACACACATGCTGCTAGCAGGAATGGGAGGCATGTCCTAACATTCCAACGGATCTTCTGATATTATATATATTCTGACAGTATAGTCTTAATTGGCTAAACAAAGAGACTAGATCAATTTTTGGATTTCACAGTAAATCTGTATGAGAGACCCATTACCTTTTTCTAGACACTAATATGCTAAAACTAATGTGAGCAAATCTCCCCTCCCCACCTATAATCAGACTTTGCTGAGAGTCTCCCCACAATGAGTGCTCAATGACTTGGACTTTTTAAGCACATGAGGCTCAGTGGGGGCAATAGTGACCCCTAAAATGGGACAAGTGCAGCTGTTTCTGGAAGAAACCTATTTCTCTGTCCCATAGGACGTTGTATGTCACTATTCTTGTTCTATGATTTTATGCCCTGGGATAAATTAATCCATTCTTTAAGTGTACATAAGAGAATGTGAATGACAATTTTCCTTATCCCAGATGGATGAATACAGAAACAGTCTGAAACCTAACTAAGATTTTCCTGACATTCTTTTTAGTTATTATATACACATGATTTTCTAACTCTCCCCATTAATTTGTACCTCTGCTCCCAATTTACATCTAAATAGATTTATAGTTTTCCTTTCCAAGATACATCCAGTTTTCTCTCATCAAATATAACTTTTAAAAGGCAATTAGTTTTTAGTTGGCAAGATTTCAAAACTAGAGATATAATATGGCATTAACCCTGTCATGGGTAAAATTAGTTTATGCAACTTTCCAAGAAGCAACTTTACTCCAAACAGATTTCAGTACATAATAAAATGCCTTGCCTTTGGGATTAACTGTACTGTAGATATTTGCATGTGCGTGCTTTGTAGTCACCCACAAACTGTTGCCTAACATGTGCATGCAGGTTATTAATCTGTGAATAAATATTTAATTAGGCCATTTATTTTGTGTTACTAATCAAGTCAATTGCTGCTTTGCCTCCCTCACTCCACCTTTCATTAGTGCAAACACAAATGTTTATCAGTCATTAATCCATCTATAATGTATTAAAAGCCTTAAATGCATACAGCACTGCTGGTTGTAAAGGTGGATAAGTTGCAAGCCACAGAGTATGAGCCAATATGAACTAGAGAAGTGTGTTGCTGCTGTATCACAGCCAAATATCAATCTCCTACTGAATTCTATTTGAGATCTGATAAGATAAACACTTGACAGAGTTAATTTCATTCCCAAAAAGTTAATTATCTTTACTAATTAAGCAATGGATACTTTTTTGAAAGGCTTACAAATTTAGGGTGTTTTAGATAGATAGATAGATAGATAGATGTTTTGCTTTAAATTTAAGCCACCCTTTTAAAAAGTTATTCCACTTGAAGTTCTATGAATTGGACATAGTTTTAAACTTCAAACTTTATCCTTCATGTATGCTAAAGTATATTTTATTCACTATTTCACAGAGACTTATGCTATAGTTAGTGTTAACACCACAAAAAAGAAAAAGACAGCATACTATAGCACCTCAGAGTTACGAAGACCTCAAAAATGGAGGTTGTTCATAACTCTGAACAAAATGTTATGGTTGCTCTTTCAAACATTTACAACTGAACACTGACTTAATACCACTTTGAAACTTTATTATGCAGAAGAAAAATGCTTCTTTTATCCATCTTAATTTAAATAAAACAAACATAGTACTTCTGGTTCCAAATGAGGTGTGTGGTTGACTAGTCAGTTCGTACCTCTGGTGTTCGTATCTCTGAGGTTCTACTGTAGTTAGGCTAATTGCTTGCAGTAAATACACAAGCACTGACAGATTGTGGGGGGGGTTTAAATCAAGTGCATTCACAAAACAAAAGTTTCATCAAGTCACAATTAAGAATTAAACATCCAATAAATCATCAGACGAGATTACAATTTTAGGGTTCATTTCTTCAAATGTACTGACATGACTCTTCTCCTTGTGTCAATAAATGTTTGCAGCCTTAAGGAACATAATTGTGCCTTATTGATACTCATCTTGAATTCAGGTTTCCCTGGCTTTGAATTTGATTTAATAGGCCCAATTCTTCTTTACTCCAGTTTTATGCACTAGGAGCTACTGAAATTAATGGAGTTACTGTTGGGGGAACAAAATGTCAAACAGAGGGGAATCAGGCTCAGTATTCCTCTTATTTCTATTTTGTTGGTGATTTAGTATCCTTTCAATTCATAGAATAATATAAGCTGTTTTATTATTAAGCAACCTGTTCTATTAAGTATAGGTGATATAGCCTACTTCTCAGACTAAAGCATAGAGAGAAAGTGCTGTATTCAGCGGTTCTATATGCTGTACTTGTCTCTGCTTCACCATCTTTGTTTGAACATGTAAGTTGTTTTCCATCCCATAAATGCTTCTCCTTTTTACACAGCATATAGTTTGTATGGACATAGTATATGTACACTTGGAAGCTGACTAACAATGTGAATACCAACCATGTTGCTTTTGTCTTGCAGCAAATCACAGTCTTTGACAAATGCCTTCAGTTTCACAGAATCATCCTTCTTTCGATCATCCGTGAACGAGGATGAAGCAAAAGCTGAAACCATCCGAAACTTGAGGAAGTCCTTTGCTAGCCTTTTTTCTGATTAGCCATTTGAAGATCAGTTTCATGCAGTTGCATATGGCATATAGACTAGAACCTACAGTGAATATTATTTAGTATTTATATCCCTGTGACCCATCCTCCATTACTGTTCCAAGCAATATGTTAATCTTTAAAAAGGTCCATGAGGAGATACAATTCAGGTACACTATATAAAATCTATATAAGATGAGAGGAAAAGCTATATTAGAAGAAGTACAAAATGCTTAATTTTATGGTCTTTGTCAATTGTAACATTGTGGCCTTACTATGACTGCACTATATCATCCTATTGGATACTCCTTCGTGGAATTGTTGTAATAAAGCAATGTGTTATGTGTTTCCCCTTGTTTTACCCATCTCCAGTGCTTTGCAATGCATGTTTATGTTCTGTTTTGTATTGCAAGGATATAGTCTTAACCTGACTTGTTCTTGCCTCAGATTATTATGAGGCAAATCATATTGATGTTTCCTGTTGTCGAGCCACTTTACTGTTGTGAGAAATTAAAGCAGTTTTCTTCCTCCTTTGACAACCTTTCCATCAACCAACTATAGAGTTCTGATATATTTGCTGAGAGTTATCACTAGGCTAAAACAGTGATGTCATAAATAGAGTATGTGTATGTACTATTGTATCCTCATAGGTCTATTGAACATTTATTTCCTATTGTTAATTTAATAATGATCTCTGAGTTGTAAAGTAACATGCATGACCTAATAATGTTACCAATATTTTTCTGTACCCCTTCTAATAAATGCAAAGCCCTGTGCTTGGTAAAGAGAAGCTTTGAAGAAGACTGATTTCAACAATCAGGTGTACCATGTTTTGACTTTGGTTGTCCATCTGTGTTTGTAAAATATTTGGACAACTAAGTCATTGCCATCAGAAACTAACATGTAAAATTATCAGTTAACCATGAACCAAGAGAAACATAATGTGGTAAAATTACAACTCACAGGAATGGAGCTTAGAAAAACTAAGAGATTATGCATATTGAAAATATTGCTCTGACTTGCTGTAACAAAAGTGGTCCTATATATTGGGATAACAGCAGCATTTTTAAATGTTCAAGTCAATCTGAAGCAGTCCAAGTTAACACTGTGCTCCTCTCTAAAACAAGTTACATACAACAGAGTGTTCCATGGCAGGGAACAGTTGTGTTTCCTTTCCCTTGTTTGTCCTGATGTCATGTTAACACTTAAGAAGGGAAATAAGTGGCAGATGGTTTCCCTTTTTTCCAGAAACAAAAAAGGTACTTGCTCCTATTTTTTCACGTTCATATAAAATTAGGCTTAATACCACAAGGGTTAGAATCAGCAAAAAGATTCAGACAGATTTAGATATACCTGGCCAAAGGTACATCCCATCCCAAAAATAACCCCACCTACTCCAGTTACATTAGGGAAGGATTTGGCTCACCATGCACATATTTAGGGAGCTGAAGTTATAATTCTAGAGTTATAATGTTATAGGGCTTTATATAAAAGTATCCTATCTAGCTCCTTGCTTACTTGTGACCTGGGAGAGTAGAAGAAGGGACCACTGCAATGGTAGTTCGATTAGTCTGGGTAAACTGTGAATTATACTCTGAGCTCTCTGCAGCTGCATAGGCCAAAAACTGACTGGTAAGATGCTCTATACCAGGAGTCGGCAACCTTTCAGAAGTGGTGTGCCAAGTCTTCATTTATTCACTATAATTTAAGGTTTTGCGTACTAGTAATACATTTTAACATTTTTAGAAGGTCTCTTTCTATAAGTCTATAATATATAACTAAACTATTGTTGTTTGTAAAGTAAATAAGGTTTTTAAAATGTTTTAAGAAGCTTCATTTAAAATTAAATTAAAATGCAGAGCCCCCAGGACTGGTGGCCAGGACCCAGGCAGTGTGAGTGCCACTGAAAATCAGCTCGCGTGCGGCACACATGCCATAGGTTGTCTACCCCTGCTCTATAGTCTTTAGCAAAGATTATTAGTTATCACACTGACTCTTATTGTATACCAGCATCTTCCTAAATGATTTACATTTGGCCTCTTAGTGTCACTGGCTATTAAATTATTAATGAAAAGAAGGGTTCCTTAAAAACTACAGATCTGAGGAGTGTTCTAACATCTACTGTTGTACAAGGAAACGTACAAAGAAAGCAACAAATATGGGATTTTTAGGGGGTTGTTTTGTTTTTTTAAATCCTTTTATTTTTTTTTTAGTTAACTCTCCACATCACCCTCAAATGAAGGTGGCGGGTAGAATCTACTTAAATAGATTTGTTCTAGACTTCAATTAGTATTACCCAGTGATGTGGGTTCACATCAGATCTGTTCTCACTTCTGTTATAGACTTAGAAACAACATAAAAGTGTGAATTAAAAAACCCATATATGCATCAGCTACATCCTTCAGATACCAGAAACTTAACAGGCGCAGCTTTTCCTGACTTCATACAACTGAGGGACAATTGTCAGGCTAAAGTCAGGTAGGCAGCAGGTGAAGAAAATGGGAAAGTGTACAGTGTACAGAGTACATACCAGAGAAAGAATAGTGAAAAAAAGACTTTAAAATATATAATCAAGATTTAAACCTATTATTTGTCCATTACCCAAAATGTGACAGGCACTTACACAAATAAAATAGACAAGCTTCGTATTCTTGTGCATCCTTCCTTGAAATACAATTCATTTTCCTAAAGAAAATGGAGTATAATGTCAGCCCAAGAAGATGTAAGCTGTTTTTTTCATTATGTATTATGATACCATGTAAAGGCCCCAACAGAGATCAGGGTCCATTGTGCTGTACACACATCCAGTAAGAGACAGTCCTTACTCTGGAAAGCTTATTACAAGTAATATTAAGCCATTTTTTACAAATAATGAACCATTTGTCACTATTTTTAAAAATTAAATTAGGAGGTACTTGAATACTATAACAAAGATGGCCAACAAAGTACCTAGAGATATTTACAGGCAGTTAAGGGGTTTAAGTAAGTAAGTTTCTCAATTATAAAAGTATCCATTGTAAAGCTAGGTACAAAGGTTCTCATTTGCCCCAAAACAGTGATTATTTTGTTCTTACCTTGTGTAGTTGTTAAAAAGGAAAATTTACAAGCTACTAGCATTTTGCTATTGTTTTGCCATAGTCTTATGTAAAACGAAGTTCATTTACTTGAAAGTGTTTATGGATTCTGCAACAGATTTTAGAGGCTTGAGTTTTATTAGCTCTCTGAGTTTATATCTCCTACCAACCTAAAATAACAATTTATGAAATGTACATAAAGCACAGATTTGGCCTCCCGTGTTATTGAGATTGTCAGCAGATCTAAGCCTCTTCAACAATACTGGACTCCTTTTTGGTGAGTGACCCTGTTTGGAGCTTGGTAATGAGATGAGATATGGAGACTTGTATCTCTAATTCACTAAGTTTTTACCTATAAAAAGTGTTATTGGACAGCTGTTTATTCATCAATGTAAAATGATTTGGTGATCTTAGTATGTACAACAGCTGTCTGCATCACAGTTGGCATCCTATTTGGATTCTCAGCTAAGGACTGACTGGCTATGGAAAGCTGAACTACCATGCTCCCTTCAGATCAATGTTGAAACATCTTAGTGGGGAAGTTTGCACTACTTCTGCTAATATACTAGCCAGAGTGAATGTATAGCACTGCCTTTTACTGGATTGAATGGCAGACCTGATCAAGTGTCTTGTGACTATCTTCCTGTAGTGGCAACAGAACTCAAAGAAGAGAAGCCCTAATGCTAAAAGAGTAGTGATTTCCCTTTACTTCAAGGGGCATGCACTTTGGAAGCAGAAAGCCTTTAGTTCTTTCCCTTTTCCTGTGGGTCATGAATTCTCTGTACTAGTTCTGTGGCTAAGTACAGGGCTTCAATTTCCTTGCTACTGGTCAGGCACCTTTCTCCACCACATAGCTGCTCTTTTGAATTAGCCCAATCAAATATAACACCTACAACTTTGCATTTGTTTTGTATTTATTGGACTAAACACCCTTCATTATGCTGCAGTAGTACCAGTTATATGGTACTTTATGAAACACTTTAAAATCTTTGTAATCAATCTAAAAATAAAATTACTAAAGCAAATTAATTACTGCTACAGAGAAAAGTATAGTCATTAAGCATAATTTGGCATTATGCATAACTAGCATCTGTCTAGTTTCAAAAGTGTGTATGTAGTACAATCTGCATTACAGAGCTCATTAGGTCAGGCCTCACCTTTCTGCTTGAGGCAAAGTTTCACACTCTCATATAAAATTCCCTGCCATACTGTATTTGGTTAAAACCAGTTTCCCCACAGGCTTTTTTGGTTTTACTTTCTGGAAAAGATGGTGAAACAATCAACTCTGCACAGTGTATCCTCCCACACAGAGTACATACCAGATCACCACGCCACAGTGCAAAAGTTTCTTTATATCTCTGACTGTAGCCATGCATTTCACATGCAAGTTGATACATGTCTATGCTCTAGATGTAGAGTTTCAGGTTTAAAGAGATTTTGTTTTATAAAGTGATCTGTAAAACCCTCTAAACAAGACAAGGTATTAGTTGTTTATAAAATCAGTTCGGTCACTTACCATATTGTCCTATAAGTCATTAGTATTACCTCACTAAACAGCTTGAGTTTTGAATTCAGATGCAAGTTGCCACCTCTAAATTTAAAGACCCAGTTACCCAATATGTTGCTATCTAGGTTTGTACAGAGTCACCCACCACAGCAGTATTGGAGCGACAGTAGGCCAGCAGTTGCACAACATTGAGCCACCTGGACAAACTACCCAAGAACCCAAGGGCTGCAACTAATTTGCATAAAATTTAGTAATGGAGCCAATTGCAGATAAGGTCATTTTTACCATGGAGTTTATGAAGATAGTTGGTCCCAATATACACTGTTCCATCTTACTCCAAGTGGCAGTCCTTATCACCTTTCGCAAACAAACACAATACAAAATCTTATAGTAAGGTTTATAAAAATTTATTCTGAAGACTGGAATGTACTACTTCCTCACCGTTAAGTTCTGAGCCACTGCAATGTATTTAAGCAGTTTTATAATAATAGATTATAATTATGTACCAAGAAAACAGATTAACTTTGAAGAAGTCATTTCTCTCTCCAGTAAAGATAGTGAACATAGTGTTAAAGTGTTTTTCAAAAGGCACATATTACTCCCCACACACACACACCAAAAGAAAAAAGGAAATACCTCCTGTGCAGTCCTTCCGGCCTATTTTGTCTCAATGAATGGTCACACACAGTAGAAAAATCCTTATAAAGATCAGTTAGAAAAAGTTGCAGGAGCAGGTTTTGATCCTGGATATCGTTTAACTTTTTTGCACCAAAAAACAACTCCAGACGGTATTACTAATTAGACCATATTATAAACTAGACATTTGCTATGTTATTCTAAAAAAGGCAATGAGTTTTGAGTTATGGAACGCTAACATATGTTTCCAACACAGAAACTTTATTATACTTGCTTAGTTTTTTTAAACTAGCCAAAAGTTTTTCTAAAGAAGATAACTGAAAATCTTGAACCAAGATTTCATAAAAGATAAGTGCCTAAAATTAGGCTTCTAAATCCATATTTAATGAGCTAATAAGTGGCCAGATTTTCAAAACTGCTGCACGCTTTCTTCTGCTCTATACTTCTCCCTAAGATTGTTCAAACTCATGATGTTAAACTATATTTGAAGTCAGGAAAAGATAAATTAGTATTTTAACTAGAGAGAGGCTAAGAGTTTTTATTTACTAATGCTTATTTTACTAAGGAGGCTTCTCAACAGCGTGTCACTAAAAAAGAAAACAAAAAAGATGCCCAAAGTATCAAGAAGTATTTTAACTAAAATAAGCAGTGAGGAAGTTGAGCTGGATTAACTTTCCATCCTGCCTTGAGATAGCCCATTAACAAGAGGGAAATGCCCTCTTCCAGGGATAATGATGCATATGTTGTAACAGACTATCTAGATTTAGAAAGTGGAGCAAAAACATCTCTGTGAGAAATATAAAACATCAGCAAGTAAGTTAAAAATAGTGCAACAAATTAAAACCTGTTACAAGACTTTGAAGAGTAATGTACAAAAGACCAAACAAACAGACACATTTTTTTAACATACAGTAGAACCTCAGAGTTACGAACACCTCAAGAATGGAGGTTGTTCATAACTCTGAAATGTTTGTAAATGAACAAAACGTTATGGTTCTTTCAAAAGTTTACAACTGAAAATTGACTTAATACAACTTTGATACTTTACTATGCAGAAGAAAAATGCTGCTTTCCCTTTTATTTAGTAGTAGCTGTTTAACACAGTATGGACTGTATTTGCTTTTTATTTATTTTATTTGGGGGGGCGGGGGGGCAAGTCTGCTGTTGCCTGACTTTGTACTTCTGGTTCGAGTACAAGTGGTTCCAAATTAGGTGTGTGGTTGTCTGGTCAGTTTGTAACTCTGAGGTTCTATTGCATAGGTTTTGTTTGATTTGGGCATTTCAAATTCTCCTCCAGAAGCACCATATTTGATAACTAAGAACCTATAGTTCTGTATCTGGTATTATTACTGGTGTATACTTTGACACTGATCACATTGACGCTCCACACCATTTGCAAAAAAATCCTGATTTTTTAAAAACTATTTCATTTGTGTCTTAAAATTTATTTAAAGCTCTATTAAGACAGAATTTCATTCTTCCTTGATGAACAGTGAAAATATATCTGGGTTTAAAAGTCTAGAGTAAAGAACAGAATTTTAGATCAGAAGAATAATTTATTTACTGTAACTACCTAGGTAGATACACATAGACATCAATCTGAAATATAAAAAGTGCCCACTAGTTATGGGTGCCTAACTTGAAACATCCAAGCCCTCATTTTCAGGGCTGCTGGGCACTGGCAGCATCATTCACTTCTGCTGGCATTGTGAGTGATCAGTATCATAGGGTATGTCTACACTTACCTTGGATTGATGCTGCAGTGATCAATCCACCCAGGGTCAATTTAGTGGGTCTAGTGAAGACCCACTTAAAATCAACCGCAGATCGCTCTCCCATCAACTCTAGTACTCCACCGGAATGAAAAGCATAAGGTAAGTCGATGGGAGAGTTTCTCCCGTCGACCCAGTGCGGTGTAAACACTGCAATAAGTCGACCTAAGCTACATCGACTCCAGCTACGTTATTCATGTAGCTGGCGTTGCGTAACTTAGGTCGACTTAACCCCGTAGTGTAGACCTGCCCTGAGAATCAGAGAAATGTAGGGCTGGAAGTCCTTGAGAAGTCATTAAGTCCCAGCCCCCTGTGCTGTGGAAGGACCAAGTAAACCTAGAGCATTCCTGACAAGTGTTTATTCAACTTGTTTCTAAAAGCTTCCCATTATGCAAACTCCACAACCTCCATTGGAAGCCTATTCCAGAGCTTAGCTCTCCTTACAGTTACAAAGATTTTTCCTAATATCTAACCTAAATCTTCCTTGCTGCAGATTAAGCCCATTACTTCTTGTCCTACCTTCAGTGAACTTGGAGTACAATTGATCACTGTCCTCTTTATAACAGCCCTTAACATATTGGGAGACTTATCAGGTTGCCCTGCCCTTGGTCTTCTTTACTCAAGACTCATTTTTTTCAACCTTTCCTCATAGGTCAGGTTTTCTAAACATGGTGCCCAGAAATAGACAATGTACTCCAGGTGAGGCCTCACCAGTGCCAAGGACAGAGGGACAATTATCTCTTATGTCTGACATACAAGACTCCTGTTAATAAACTCCATAATCATATTAGCCTTTTTTGCAGCTGCACATTGACAACTCATATTCAATTTGTATTCCACTATAATTCCCAGATCCTTTTCAGCAGTGCTACCACCTAGGTAGTTATTCCCCATTGTGTAGTTGTGCATTTGATTTTTCCTTCCTAAGTGAAGTACTTTGCGTTTGTCTTTATTGAATTTCATCTTGTTGAATTCATACCAATTCTCCAATTTGTCAAGGTCATTTAGAATTTTAAACCTGTCCTCCAAAGTGCTTGCAGCCCCTCCCCGCTTGGTGTCATCTGAAAATTTTATAAGTATACTCTCTAGTCTATTATTCAAGTAATTAATGAAAATACTGAATAGTACCAGACCCATGACTCACCCCTGCAGGATCCCACTAGATACGTACCTCCAATTTGTCAGCAAACCACTGATACGTTTGGAAAAAATAGAATCATAGAATATCAGGGTTGGAAGGGACCTCAGGAGGTCATTTAGTCCTACTGCCTGTTCAAAGCAGGACCAATCCCCAGACAGATTTTTACCCCAGTTCCCTAAATAGCCCCCTCAAGGACTGAGCTCACAACCCTGGGTTTAGCAGGTCAACGCTCAAACCACTGCACTATCCTTCCCCTACATGTTTTATGTTGGACACCTGAAAACTGAGACAAGCAAAATTGGTGAACTTAAAACTTTTCACTTGTACATTCACAGATACACACAGGGTACATCCTGCAAAGGAGCACTAAGTGGTCCTACAGATAAGATTTTATTCTACATCACATCAATTAGAGGAGTGGAGGTTTCCAAAACGTAATCAGAAATTAATTACAATAAACTGTGCCTAACTGAAGAGACTGAATGGTAAGAAAGTGTCCTATTTGAGTGACTTGAAGTATATAGTAAAAGTTTGAAGACCTGGCTGTGTCATGTTCTTTTCTCAGTTTGTTTCTTAAATGAGAATGAAGGTAGGAGTGGTAGGAGTGGCTTATAAAAATTAAAGAATTGCACAGAGGTGTACTGGCTTGCGGAAGAGTCATCTTGCAGGTTTAAAAATGTAAGTCAGACAAGTACACAGGGAAATATCTGTAGCTGTTCATGTGGATAAGGACAGCTGCTGAAAATACTGCAAGCAGCACAAACATTGACTGCTCTAAGAGACCTTTTAAAGTTGACTATAACTATACTGTATATTCCATTCACAAACAGCAGAGGAAAAAATAAAGAATGGGTAAATACTGAACTATTTTTTTAATGTGAGCATGGCTTTTTGGAGGTCTGTAATGCAGATTTGGTGATCTGAAGCCTTTTTCCCCCCTACCCTCCCCCCCCAAAAAAAGATGGGTCTGTTTCATTCTTGGTGTAAATCCAGTGACTTGAAGAGAGTTACAGCAGATAGATCTGGCCCAAAAATTTGCATGATTGTATTAGTTCAGTTCTTTCTTTTCAAATGTTGTACACTACTATAATTGATACAATACTATGTTTAGAATTAAAGCTGTGGTTCATTCTAACAAGAGCTAGGAAATTCACAAGTAAGACTCACATGGTTCATGTATGCTGACATGCAGCCTATTACCAAGTCTTTGCAAAATGCTGCAACAAAACCCTAAGTCTGTGTGACCGTGTATAAACCTCTCACTGAACGGGAGGGAGCTAAGGAGCAACTCGGGGCTAAGGAGGCCCCACCCCTCCACTGGTGCTGAGCATGCTCAGGTTGGTGGCAGGGTTTAAAAGGCAACCAGAACGCTCAGTTAGGGGCTGGCAGGCCAGGGAGAAGGATATGCCCTGGGAAAGGATGAGAGCCAAGCCCAAACCAAGCCAGGGAACAGGGGAGCCACAGCACTCGGGGACTGGGACCAGGACCAGAAGCCAGCGCTTCCCAGAAACAAAAGGCCAGGTGGGATGCACAGTGAGGCAGGAAAAGATCCAGGGAGGCTGACGCAAGACACTGCCAGATGCATGAAGCCGAACTAGCCTCCAAGGGCCCAGAGTTGGAACCCAGTGGAGTGGGAGAGCCAGGTTCCTTTACCCCACCCCAGAACTGCACTCAATAGGTAAGAGAACCTGCTCCTGCTCACAACCTGGTTTCAATTTTATTTGAAACTTGGAACTGTAAGGACATTCATCAAAAGGGTCACCAAGGGTTGTGAATCTCAGTAATAGCTTTGCACTAAAAATAAATCAGGGCTTTTCAGGGTTTTGACATGAAAGCGGGTGAACTTGGTGGTTTTGATCTTTGATCTTTTGTGTTTATGTGAACTGGAAACTTGAAGCAAATCTCATTGGAGCTATGTGGTATGCAGGGAGGGGAGTGAGGTGGTGAAACTGAGGGAGAGAACGAGCAAGTGTTCATATAATCTCCACCCACCACAGTAAGATTGGCAAGCATCCCACAACCCTACCTGTGACTCCCAATCCTGCTCCATTAAAATCAATGTGAGTTTTACTGTTAACATCAACTGCAACAGGAACACGTCAGCTATTTTTGCAGGTAATAATCACACAAAAAGAAAGTGAAAAAAGTCCTTTAAATGTTGACAAGAATTGCCCCAAGCTGACATCTCACTTGCTAAGTTATGGTCTGTTCTTTTTAGAGATTTACTGTATAGAT
This sequence comes from Mauremys reevesii, assembly GCF_016161935.1. Lineage (NCBI taxonomy): Eukaryota > Metazoa > Chordata > Testudines > Geoemydidae > Mauremys > Mauremys reevesii. The sequence goes on from NC_052629.1 coordinate 89,005,139, forward strand.
TTCTCAAAGTGATGATTATTTAAATACTTACAGAGGGGCTTTTCAAACTGCAGATTACTGATCTGATTATTTCAACCCTCACTCAGCATTTTCTGGCTTTTGTGAGTTCAAGCCAAACTTTTATAGTCTTTGCTTTGTGCACAAGATTTTTTCATTAGCTAAACTGCATTAACAGTAATGGCATGAAAACAATATCTCTATAATGTATTATATGGCATAGTATATAAAAATTACCATGCATATTCTCTCCATGATGTGGGTTTTTTTGGGGAAGGGGTTTGCAAAAAAATTAAAAGATCATATGCCCCCATGGCTCCTGTGCCCAGTATATCAATCTCCCACAACATTGTCTCCACTTCTTACACAGAAACTCCTCCTGCTGACTATGTTGCCATATCAATGCATGATACAAGAATGGTCCCACACAGAAAAGCCACAGAAGATCTACCACCTCCAAAAAACAAGGGATGTGGAAGAACTCCAAACAGCATAAGCACCTCATCCTTCCATGAAGACAATGACAGTAAGTCACTAACTTCAGTGGGTCCAGGATCAGGTCCTATGTTACTACAGAAAACTGATAATTGATCACTATTGCTTTGATTATGATCAGCATTAACTTGCTCTCAGCTTCAGATGCAAGTGGGGAGAGTTATGTGCTACATCTGAGACTCCAACTTGTGGGAGTTTGCAAATATTTACACACATCAGATTCTATCATACGTTGTGCATTATTCCCCCTCAAACCCAAAACATTTTAAACATCTTTTGAAGGGTTGTTCCTAGCCATACCCACCTGTTAACTAAAAACAGTTTTCCTCCATGGTTTAATGGCATTCTAATGAAAACCTTAGACTTTGGAGGGGTATTGTAACTTTAAGGCGTCTGCCTCACCTGCTCAAGGAATGTCTCTGGACCCTCTGAGCCAGGATCAAGAAAGCATTCTTCTGAGGCCTTGCCTACACCAAAAGGGAAAAGTCGATCTAAGCTATGCAATTTGAATTACGTGAATAGTGTAACTCAAATCGACGTAGCTTAGACCTACTTAATGCAGGGTCCACACTACACGACATCAACAGGAGACGCTCTCTTGTCGACTCCCCTTGCTCTTCTCGATCAGGTGGAGTACAGAAGTCGAGGGGAGAGCAATTGGCGGTCGATTTAGCAGGTCTTCACTAGACCCGCTAAATTGACCTCCGGTAAGTGTAGAAAGCCCTGAGACAAGGTGGATGAGGTAGTATCTTTTACTGGACCAGCTTCTGTTAGTGAGAGATAAGCTTTTGGCTTATGCCTTTCCCCTCCTCCTTTTTCCCCCCAGCACTGCAGGGGTGTTAATGGACTACTTCACCTTCAATGGTCCCTTGAAATGTGTTAGCTACTTATGCTAAACAATCTGTTCAACCTTGTATTTAGCTGTGACACTCTGGGTATGTCTGTACTGTAATTAAAAACCCACAACTGGATTGTGCCAGCTGACTTGAGCTCACAGGTCATGGGCTGTGGGACTGTTAACTGCTGTGTAGACATCATTACAGGCTTTAGCCTGAGCTTGGAAGTTAAACAGCCCCGCAGGCAGAGCCCAAGTCAGCTGGCACAGGCCAGCCGCAGGTTTCTAATTGCAGTGTAAACATATCCTCTCAGTACATTTCCCAAACCTGAAGCTCTGTGTAAGCTCAGAAGCTTGTCTCTCTCATCAGCAGAAGTTGGTCCAATAAAAGATATTACCTCACCCACCTTGTCTCTCCTATTCTAGTACTGACAGGGCTACAACAACACTGCATAAAGCATTCTTCTGTTTTTTATGCAGAGCCTAGGCTGTTTGCAAGTCATGACTGCATCTATCAAAGTACAATGTCTCAATCTCTCCTCTTTAAGCTGAAGTTCACTTATAGGTGAATGTCACAGCATGATACTTATTAGTTTATGTAACTCTGTTCAGTAGCACATTTTTGAAGACCTTAGCATTTTCCACACTTTTTTACAACAAAGGAAAAACGTGTGTTGATTCTGGGCCATATGGAGCTTATGTAATCTCATGGCAAGAACATTGCTGCTGCCCTTCAGGATGTTAATACAAGTTCTGAACTGACCCACCCATTTTTTGAATTTCACTCTGACATATTTTATCATGTAAATCTTTTGCTGTGTAACATTACATGTCTTCAGAGTACACAAAACAGAAGAGTAGAGGAGTGTTTTTCTTTTGTGCAGGGAAATATCAAAGACACCTCAAGCAGTAAATTCCTCACATTGCTATAACTTTACATTTATATCATGCCTTCCATCCACCAGGATCCCAACATATTTTACCAATTTCACTTAATGTATACACTATGCACAGAGATTATTTCATATACCAGTGAAATGCCAGCACCTCTTGGGAGGAAGGCAGCAGCAAGATGTGTATATTGTTTAGAATATAACCGAACAAGCTAGAATTTGTCAGGACACTAGCATTAAATACTTCACTCTCAAATTCAAACTTGATGAGGCCAAATTATGCCCTCAGTGACCTTCTGCAAACCCCTTGTCTTCAGTGGATTTTAACAAGCTTAAATGTCTGCAACTTAAAAAACAATTCTGTTGATTATGCCCAAGAAGGAATAGAAAAGCTCCCTTTTCATCTGTGTTGGCTCTGCACAGATAACAGGAGTAAAAAGCATTAAATATGTATTGTTACTAAAATCAGCAGATATGACTCAAATACACAAGAGAGAGCAGAACTGTTGGGCAAGACGATGTAAATTGGCACTGTTTACTTTTCAGGGCAGAACCACACCATTAAAATGGGATTTTATTACCCTTACCGTAATTCCTTCAGAGCCATTGCAGTCCATCTTATTGATTAGGATTAGAATTTTAAAAAAAATTAAGCTCCTTTCTTCTTGGTCATCAACGCATGTATGAAATTAGTTAGAATTGAGAGAATTTTAAAGGAAGGAATGTTTCTACTATACAGACCTGCCAAGAATTCTTCTCTGTCCTGACCCATAATAGACCTGCTGCTCCATTCTCAACACTCCTGACACTTTCACAAAAGCTGTTACAATGCACCTCAGTCCTGTCCTGCAAAACAAATCCTATTCTATCCAGGAGCCTTCCTTGGACAGCCACACCAATGCCCTGTGAGTTCATCAGACGAGGTGACACAACATTACTGATTAAAACAGTACAAAGGAAACCAACCAACACTTTCAGTTTTCACCTAAACATGAATTTGAACAAAACTGACAGGCCAGACTACTAATGCAATGCATCCTGATTCTTCCTATATGTCTGTGTATATGCTGTGGCTACCATTCTCACAATACTGTATACCCTCTGAATGTGACACTACCACTGCAGTTATTGGGAGGGCTTCCTGGGTCAGGCACCAAGTCAATTTACCAGAAAAATTTAAACATATTTAAGTTGTGGTGGAAGGGTTTGGGCTGTATGCAATGCAGCATACTCACTGTATACAATGAAATTATTAACACATAACTTTTTCAGATGCCTTCCCGCAAAATGCCAAGGCACAAGTCCACGCTAGGAGAAACAGCTCTTCACACTTCTTGGGTTTTGATTTTTTGTTTTTAAACAAACACTAGGACCTTCTTAAAATGGAAATATGTGCAAAGGTTGCTAGAAACTACTGATGCTTTTTGTACTTAACTTACACACACACACACACACACACAACAGGTTAGCTGAAACTGCATGGCAAGTTCAAGCTTGGAGTCAATTTTTACAACCAGCCTATAACTCCAGAAACACAAATTAATAATGGAAAAACTGGCACAGCCTTAAAGGAATATCAGCAAGTGGAAAAGATATGCACGTGACTTACTATAAAACTGTTAAAATCGGGCGGGAAGTGTAATCCAGGTTCTTAAATAACTTACAGTGTAAAAAAAAAAAAAAACCACCCAAAAAAAAAAACAACCCACACCCTTTCCAACCAAAGATCCCCCATCAGCAAAGCAAGTCATGACCTGCACTCACATTTGTCTAAACGCCCTTACAAATAATCACAGTAACTCATTTCTATTTAATTTTAGACATTTTAATGCCACTATCTTAAAAGCCGCCTTAACATATTGTATTAGGCCCCCATGAAACAGGAAACTAGCACTGGGCCCAGTCCTGTGCCACTAAAGTCAATGGGAGTTTTGTCATTGACTACAATTAGAGCAGAATCAGACTTCACATGCCTAGAACTGTGCACATTACATTAATTACACTGATCACAAACAAGTAAATAAAATGCACCCACATTGTCTTTGGTTGCACTGATTTAAAAAACAAACATTTTACTATTTGCTAAAATGAAAAGAAAGCAATTTTATGGCAAGATAATTTTCACGTTTTTCAGGTTATCCACAATGGAGCATAAAAAGCAATAGCTTTTTGGGCAGCCCCTCTGTTACAGCATACATAACATCTTGTTATAAACAACTGAATATAAAGGATGAACATTCTCCCCCCACCAGAGTTTTGTTGATTATAGACATTTAGTAACTGCCAGTAACAGTTCAGTGTACAATCAACAGTGTTTTGTCTAAACTACTTTGAAGTATAAATGCAATGGTCATGCTTTCCCCATATGTAGTGCAATGGTCATGCTTTCCCCATCAGTATTTTTTCCTGCAGTAAGTTTGTCTACAGCAAAACTGATACATTATTTTATAGGGGTCACCCTTAAAAAAAAAACTATTACAGTACAAAAAATATTTGAAATAATTAAAAACTGGATCACTTATGGCTAGATTTGCCAACTAGAATGAAGGTCTTTAGCTTTGTTCAGTCATTGCATACTCACTATTAGAACATCAGAACTTTGGGCTACAATTCCTTCAACATGTCTTCCTCCACTTAAAGCAGCAAATTTACTTCAAAGATGGCAAGGTGGTCTCTTTCACCCTTGATACCTGCACATAACATCCCCACTACATAATGCTATGGCAACAAGGTGAAAGGCATAAGAAAGTTGAGAACAGCCCCAGAAGTTAGGGCTCGGCTACACTTGCAAGTTAGGGCACCTGGGGCTGACTTAATGTGCTCTAACTCCTGAGGAGTCCACACTGGCAAGGCACGTAAAGCGCTTGGACTCTGCAGCTGGAGCGCCCCTAGTAATCCACCTCCATGAGAAGCAGAATGCTTGCTGCATCCTGACTGGAGCTCCGCGGTGCCAGTGTGGACACCCTGGTCTATTAATGCGCTCTGATTTACCTCCAGAAGTGTCCCATATTGCCTATTCTAGCCACTCTGGTCATCATTTTGAACTCTACTGCCCTGCCTTCAGGTGACCAACTGTAAGACCCGCCCTTTAAATTCTCTAGGAATTTTGAAATTCCCCTTCCTGTTTGCTCAGCAAGGCGTGGCATGCTTTCAGCGCATCTTTCCAAGTGACCATGCCTCCACGCACCAGGCGATCCCCAGTATGGAGCAACAGCGAGGTGCTGGACCTCATCAGTGTTTGGGGGGAGGAAGCTATCCAGTCCCAGCTGCGCTCCAGCCATAGGAATTACAATACCTATGGGCAGATATCAAGGGCCATGATGGAAAGGGGCCATGACCGGGACGCAGTGCAGTGCAGGGTTAAAGTGAAGGAGCTGCAGAATGCCTGCCACAAAGCCTGCAAGGCAAACTGCCACTCCAGTTGCCCCCATGACCTGCCATTTCTACAAAAAGCTGGACACGATACTTGGGGGCGACCCCACCTCCACTCCGAAGACCACCATGGACACTTCAGAGGCTGTAGTAGCACAGAGTTCAACAAGGCAGGAGGAGGAAAGCGGGAGCGGGTGCCAAGCCAGAGGATGGGATCCCTAGATGCATGCAGTCAGGAGTTGTTTTCAAGCCAGGAGGAAGGAAGCCAGTCGCAGCAGATGGTGGTTGGGGAAGAACAAACAGCAGAGGAGGTGCCCAGTAAGTGGTTTTTATTTTGGGAAGGTAGTTGTTTGGTGCAGGCTCTTAGGGCAAAGAGGGTTGGAGAAGAAAGGTTAGGGCTGCATGCATGCCTAGATGCGGAATAGGGCATTGATGTGCTCTCTCACATCATAGTGATCGGCCTCAGTGATCTCTTCAAAGATCTCATGCAGAAGCTGGGCAATCCACTTGTGCAGGTTCCTTGGCAGAGCTACTGTGCTCCTTGTCCCAGTAAGGCTAACATGTCCGTGCCACTGTGCCGAGAGCGGTGAGGGACCATTGCTACACACAGGCAAGCGGCATAAGGGCCAAGGCGGAAGCTGCATTGTAGTAGAAGACCCTCCCTTGCTTCCCAGGTCACCCTCAGCAGCGAGATCTTCCAGGACGAACTCATCCCATGGAAAATTTGGGGACAGTATTCAGTATAGGGTCCCCCTGCAGCTGTTGGCTCTCCCCAAGGCACAGGACTCCAGAAGACAGTACGGCCGTGAAACAATTAGTCCCCCTTACCCTTATGCTTACTCACCATTCTGGGGCTCCTGAGGATTATGTGCACTCACTTTGGGATGGGCAATTTCTGCTATTGTGTACACTGTGCTTGTCTTTAGGGATGGCCGAATCATTGCTCTGTCTGGTGTGAAAAATGCTGCCTCTGTTAAGTGTTGCATTTTGGCTTTACAGATGCAACCTTGAGATCCCAGCCGTCCTTGTGATCAACGGCCGAAAGACTCCAAAGAATTAGGAAGCGTCCGTGAAGAACCAAAGAGGACCTGCTGCATGAAGTCAAGTATCAGAGGGGTAGCCGTGTTAGTCTGGTTCTGTAGAAGCAGGATTCTTTGCTGCTTCCGCTGCATGAAGTCATGCAGCAGTCCCTTACTGAAAATCAAAAAAGTACAGGAGTGGCGGGAAACTGAAAGGAGGCTCCACCAGCAGAATGCGGCTCGCTGGCACCAAAGCACGGAGCGGCTCCGAAGCATCATGGAGCACCAAGTGGACTCGATACAGGTGTTCATAGCACTGCAGACAGAGCACATCTGCACCCACCCCGCCCCTGCAACCATTGTCCCAAAACTCTTTCCCTTGTGCCCCCATGTCACTGCCAACCCACTTCCCCCAACATCCAGTTTCTTATTGCCACCAGCTGCCTCACACACCTGTAGCTTCACCACCCAGCCCTGCAAACTACAACCCTTACCCACTGCACTCAACCCCCATCACCATGCATTTTAGCCATTTTGCACTGCACTCCAGACAGGAAGGCTGAGTATGATAACAGGACATATGCAAATCTGTGATTGTCCCATTCCATTCCCCACCCCACCCCCTTCCCTCCTCCCACACAGCACAGATGTTTCATGCCCGTTCTGTTTCCAAAGCAGTTGTGTTTCTTTTCAATAAATGAATTTTTTGGTTTTGAAAACATTCTTTATTATTGCATTAAGTAAAGATACCATAGCCTAGGAAAGCAACAGGCACTGCAAGTCAGTGCATCATACGGAGCAAACACAGATGCCTACTAGTATTGGAACCCCTGCACCTCATTCCCGTGAAGGGCACCAAATATTACTGGTGGCTTTCAGTATTGAATTGCTCCCTCAAGGCATCCCTAATCCTTACAGCCCCACGCTGGGCCCCTCTAATAGCCCTGGTCTCTGGCTGTTCAAATTCAGCCTCCAGGTGATGAATCTCCATGGTCCATGCCTGAGTGAAGCTTTCACCCTTCCCTTCACCAATGTTATGGTGGGTACAGCACGAGGCTATAACTGCGGGGATGTTGTCATCGGCCAGGTCCAGCTTCCCATACAGACAACACCAACAGACCTTTAAATGGCCAAAAGCACACTCAAATAGTCATTCTGCACTGACTCAGCCTGTTGTTGAACCGCACCTTGCTGCTGTCAAGGCTCCTTGTGTAGGGTTTCATGAGCCACAGCATTAAAAGGTAAGTACGGTCTCCAAGGATCACAATGGATATTTCTACTTCCCCTACGGTGATCTTCTGGTCTGGGAAAAAAGTCCCGGTTTGCAGCTTCCTGAACAGGCCTGTGTTCTGGAAAGGTGCATGATGCATATATCTTTCAGACCAGCCTGCATTAACGTCCATGAACCACCCATGGTGATCCACAAGCACCTGGAGAACCATAGAGAAATCCCCCTTCCAATTTATGTACTTGGAGGCTAGGTGGGCTGGTGCCAGAATTGGAATATGCGTCCCATCTATTGCCCCTCCGCAGATAGGGAAAATCATTTGTTCAAAGCCAGCCACAATGTCGCGCATGTTGCCCAGAGTTACGGTTCTTCTGAGCAGGATGCGATTAATGGCCCTGCAAACTTGCATCAACATGATTCCAACGATCGACTTTCCCACTCCAAACTGGTTAGTGACTGATCGGTAGCTGTATGGAGTTGCCAGATTCCAGATTGCAATAGTCACCCGCTTCTCCACCAGCAGGGCAGCTCTTAATCTCGTGTCCTTGCACTGCAGAGTGGGGGCGAGCTCAGCACAGTCCCAGGAAAGTGGCTTTCCTCATCCAAAAGTTCTGCAGCCACTGCTTGTCATCCCAGACTTGCATTACTATGTGATCCCACCACTCAGTGCTTGTTTCCTGAGCCCAAACGTGGCATTTCACTGTGGTGAGCATGTCCACGAATGCCACAAGCAATTTCATGTCGTATGCATTACATGAGTTGACATCATCGTCGGACTCATCACTGTCACTTTGTAGCTTAAGGAGTAACTCGACTGCAATTCGTGATGGGCTGGTGAGACCCATCAGCATATTCCTCACAAGTTCAGGATCCGTTCCCACAAACTGAAAGGGAAGACAGAGCGCGCAGTACAAAAAATGTTGAAAGATGGCTCCAAATGCGGACGGAAGCACAGGGATTGCTAGGATGCAAAGTGATGCATCATGGGGCATTGGGACAGGACCCAGAATGCCCCGCAAAGCCCCCCCCCCCCCGACCCTTCCCACAAGCCACAGCACCAGAATGGGAAGAGTTGTTCTCTGGGATAGCTGCCCATAATGCACTGCTCCCAATGCCACTGCAAGTGCCGCAAATGTGGCCATGCCACTGAGCTTACAGCTGACAGTGTGAACACTCTGCAATGCTTTCCCTGCTGTGGTCTCTGAGAGCTGGTTTAACTCACAGCACTCTACATGTGCAAGTGTAGCCATGCCCCTAGTCCCTTAGTTGCTTTCAAGTTTAAACTTATATTAATTCCTAATGTTAGGTCTAAGGCAGTGACACTCAGACTGAGGGTTATGATCCATAAGTGGCTCTTTAATGTGTCTTCTGCAGCATATGATATTAAAAAACACTGATTTAATAATTAATCAATCAGGATGCTTTTACTATGTTATTAACCAATTAAGTTAATAACTTATTTGCTGTGAGAATAATGTACTATAATAATAATGTACTATATAATAATGAAACAACGTGGCTTTTTGGGGTAATGTTGATTGCTAATTTAGTTCCTGAACCACTGAGGCCTGAGTATCACTGGTCTAAGTTATCAACAGTTCCTTGCCAAACCCATTCAAAGAAGAGGTGTGCCTGTAATTACCAAAGATCTTCTGGTGATAAAGGAGGAATTGCATCAACTTCTGGCTGAAAGCATCAGCATGATTCAGCATTTCAGAACTAATGATTACATTTACTTTCCAGTTAGCTAATGATGAACTTTCATTAATGAACTTTCTTTTCAAATGCCATAAAACAGGCAAATAGTTATTGATGCAACTCTTAAACATCTGACTACTATCTATTTGGTGGGGATGGAAGAGACCACAAAATTCACTGATGACAATATCCCTTCTCCTTCTTTGTAATACAATATGTAGGAAAAGAGGGTGTTTTATTTCAATATCTAAGGGTACGTCTACACTACCCACCGGATCAGCGGGTAGCGATCAATCTGTCATGGATCGATTTATCGCATGTAGTGTAGACACAATAAATCTATCCCCGATTGCTCTCCCGTCGACTGCTGAACTCCAGCAGTGCGAGAGACGGAAGCAAAGTCAACGGGGGAGCCACGGCCGTCGATCCAGCACCACAAGGACGCGAAGTAAGTAATTTTAATTCGATCTAAGATACATTGACTTCAGCTACACTATTCTCGTAGCTGAAGTTGCGGTTCTTAGATCAATCCCCCTGCCCCAGTGTAGACCAGGCCTAAGACTCTTCCACATTTAAACCAGTCTGATAACCTAGTGGTTAGCACAATATATGGCACTGGGGATCCACGTTTGGGATTAAGATGTTATTATACAGGCAAGGCTCCATGGAAATTCCTTGTTTCTTAATTAGTGCTCCTCTCTATGGTCTTGGCTCTCTCAACCCAGCATTTCATCCATTTTACATAAATTCAGACTATATATTTAACATAAACCAGAACATTTCAGGAAGTTATATTTAATCAGTTGCTTAAATTGGAGCTTTGCTGTAGTAGTACTAAACCTTATTTTTAAATACCTACCTTCTCCCCTGCTCTCAGGTCCAGTTCTCAGAACTGCACATATGCTTTCACCAAAAAGCAGCACTGTTCTTAAGTCACCATAATCCACTTGCAAAGAGTCATGGGAAACTTTTACTCCAATTTTGTTTCCCCAAGACTTTGCACCTCTTACATTTTTTTATTCAAAGTTGATCTCAGCCAAACATGCCAAGTTTCACCTGATTTGGGGTTGAAACTATGCAAACCAACAGAGTCCAGGCTTGCTAGAAAGGCTTGTGAATCAGAGAAAGTCTGGCTTGACTGTTGGTTTTGCTGTATAGCCATATGCTGAATGAAAATGGTGGCACTCTATCCACAAAATCTACCCATGCTCCAGAAATTACCGGAGGCTTCTGCTAAACTGATCAGCAGTGAAACATTTAAAGTTGATATGTGTTGTCATTAGGATTCACAGTTAACATCCAACTGAGGGAAGTTTACACTTGAGTTCTTTCCGGCTTTTCACTGCAGATTCAAAGCAACACTCAATTCGATTCACATTTGGAAAGTTTTGTTTGTTTGTTTTTACAAAAGCTTACAGTCAGCATAAACTCTGTAGAAAATGAGGGGGCCATGAGACAAGTGCTGTTATGATATATTGTCATGTACCAGCTCAATCCATCTCCCACAGGATTTGTCCATTTCTAGTGTAAACCCAATTGAATACTGTAACCTACCATTGTGCAAAACATTACAAGGCTCCTAAAGCCAACATGGTTTTTCGCCTTCCTCTGCAGCATGGGGCATGGGTCACTTGCTGGAAGATTCTCTGCACCTTGAAGTCTTTAAACCATGATTTGAGGACTTCAACGGCTCAGACACAGGTTTGATACAGGAGTGGGTGGGTGAGATTCTGTAACCTCCGTTGTGCAGGAGGTCAGACTAGATGATCATAATGGTCCCTTCTGACCTTAAAGTCTATGATGCTATGAATTATAATACTCTATGTAGCCACGCTCTGAAGTCACTGAGTCATAGACCCAGCCAAAAGCCCCCCAGAAAAATCAAATGGGCTAACTGTAGCAGATTGACTGAGAGCACCATATTGACAACTCTATCCTTAAACTACTTTCCCTGTATTTCTTGCATTTTTCCAGGACATTTAACTTGTAGCAAGTGTGCCATGTCCTCATGTGTGCATTTCAGTTTGAACATAAGTACTGGGGATTTAGCTGTGTTTGTCCTTTACCAGACAGGAAGTGGTATGTGACACTGAGTCACCACACTGCACCCAGCTCTGCCTAGCATTTAATCAAGGCTGATGCAACTATGGCAGCACTCCCTGATTGGCAAACCCAACCTAGTGCACCTATTCATTTTTTTCCTTCTCTCTGGAATTTAAAAATTACCTCCCTGCACCATCAAAGGAAGCAATCATATAAATGTATTTAAACAAGATATTGAAATGTGATATCACAGACCTAAACTGTGATATAAATTGCCTGATGATGCAAGCGATGACAGATCCAGAACTTCCTTTGAACTACACACAGGGCGTAAAATGGCTTCTAAAAAGTAGAAAAACCTACAGGCTATATTTCCAGTAAGTCCTGTTCTTGGAAAAATAAGCCAAAAAAAACCCCTAACAATTACAAATGTACAGAAAAGAATTCAAAAAGAGTGCAGATATTTCCAGTCCAATGCTTAATTTAAGCACTGTTTCACCTCTTAAATTCCTACAAGCTGTAACTTCCCTCTCATCAGGTTCAATAAATAGGGCCTTACCAAATTTACGGTCCATTTTGGTACATTTCATGGTCATAGGATTTTTTAAATTGTAAATTTCATGATTTCAGCTATTTACATCTGAAATTTCACGGTGTTGTAATTGTAGGGGTCCTGACACAAAAAGGAGGGGGGGGCAGCAAAGTTATTGTTGGGGGGTTGTGGTGGCTGCTGCTGGCAGCGGCCCTACCTTCAGAGCTGGGCAGCTGAAGAGCGGTGGCTACTGGCCGGGAGCCCAGCTCTGAAGGCAGAGCCTCTGCCAGCAGCAGCACAGAAGTAAGGATGGCACATTTTTCATGGTTATCAATTTGGTAAGGCCCTATCAATAAATTTGAATTATGTGATGAAATAATAGTGAAGTAAGGAAAGAGTGATTTGGGTGTCCAATTTATACAATACACTTTTTGGTGCATTCTCCCATGTCCATCATATAATCTAGGAAATTTACCTTTTGGTAACTGTTTTCAGCTAAAGGTCCCCTTGAGCTAGTGTTGAAACTCAACCAGTACAGATGGTCAAAAATCTGATTTTATTTTTGAAAAAAAAAATGGCTATAAACTTTTTTGTGGATTTTTTTGGGTTAAAAAAATTGAATCTTTTTGTTTTCAGAAACTGAAAGGGGGTTTGGTTTGGGTTTTTATTTTTTTGACAAAACCAAGACAATTCCATCAAAAAATGAAAAATTGACAGAAGATAAATAGAACTGGGTGAAAAGTGTATAACACATGCAGATAGTGTCATTTAGATGAGCTTCCTGCAATAGCACTAAAAACTGTTTTCTAGCAGTTAAATCCATTTCCATCACTGCTAGCAACAACTGGTCAGTTTCACAGAACTGACTGGGCTTTGAGGGATCAGCTTTGTTTGTGACATATTGGTACTGACCATAAGGCAGGTTGGGTAAGTACTGCATGTTTATAAATTACTTAAACCACTAGGAATCCAATACATTCACATTAGCTAATTATATTCACTTTCAAACAAGAATGTGACTCAGGTGTGTAATGTCAGGAATCAGAAAAGGCAACAAACCTCTCATACTAGCTGCTACCCTGCAGAAATTTTACATTATACAGGGTCATATTTCCACTTGCTTAATGTGTTTCTTCCTTTCACAAAATATACTCATGGGACAAGACACTAAAGTTTGCACACAAAACTGTATTCTATTATAATGGTGAAAGTTTCTAAGCAAAAGATGGTAAATAGTTTATAGGCCTCTTCTTTCTTGTCTCAAGCATTTGTCAGTCTTAGCTGCTAAAGTCATTAAGTATACATTCTCAGAAAAAGTTATTTTACTGCAAAATCCTGAAAGGCAGGTACTGCTAGCTATACAATAATGCTGCTTTACAAGAAAAGTATAGATGAATTGAGTACATACCAGAATGCTAAGGTACCTGTTCCACTGCAAAGGTTAGTCACAAAGGACCAAATGTTGGTCCCCAGGTACAGTTGTGTGGGGGGTGTTCCACATGTATCAGGAGAATGGGATCCCCCGACCCACAGACTGCAGAACAGCATTGTAGCTGCTCCGTAACCGTTACTGAAACTTCAGTAGTCTCTATGAGCACTGCACTACCACCTGTAATGAGGGGGCCTGGTTTGTGGATCCATGTAATCCCACACTGGCTCCCTCGTTGCTGGCTTTCACCTAGCAGAGCAGCGCTTGTTCCAAAGCCAAGCGGATTTTAAATGCCCTGTGTGTCAAGATTTGCCCAAAGACAGTGTCAAAAAGCTGCATCATTAAGAGGGGTTCTCTAGATAATGAGACTTTGTTACAAATATTGTGTATGTATATTCATCTCCCTAGTAGCCCAGGCAATGTTTGTTAGTTTTGTATATCTTGCTCCAGAGAGATGCTTTCCAGACAACCAAAGTGAATTCACAATTCACATCAGCCTCCTGTCTCACAATGCACATGAAGTGCATGATTCATGTATGACTGCACTCGGATATATTCTTACGCATGAAGGAATCATTTCATTATTGTGCACAAAAAATGCACACTGAAAGCCCATTTAAAGAAATCAGATCTTCCATTCCACTCAGTACACCAGGTTAGAAGTCACTTTTCAAAATCCGTAGCCACCTTTTCCTCATAGACATGCTATAGCTCTGCATTGACCTTCCTATAGCCACTATCATACACAGGAGAGAGACTGAGAATAAGGAGTACAGCACCAGTAGAACTTGTCTGCTATAGATATCATAAGATCCTAGAGCAGATGCCTCCAAAACACAAAGAACCAAAGAGCTGCTCCAAGCAGGAAGGTGGTTGTCAGACTTAAGACTTTTCCATCATTTAGAAGGTCTCTGTCTGTTCAGTGACACACAAATTAAGTTAGCATTTGAAGGGTATGTTGATGCTGCAGCTTGGGAGCATACTTCCCAGTTCAGGTAGACAAGCACTAGCTCTGTTTGAGATGTCATGCTAAAAATAATAGTGTAGCTGGATGGGTAGCATGCAATTCAGGCTAGCTGCCTGAGTACAACCCTGCCTGGACCCCCTGGGTACATACTTCAGTGGCTTGTCTGACCTGCCACCCATGCTACTCCCAGCTACACTGCTATTTTTAGCACACTAGCTCAAGCATGTCTGTCTACCTATGCTGGGAAGCATACTCCCGGTTGCAGTGTAGACATATCCTTAGGAATGCTGACTGAGGGGAAAAAACTGGATCTGCACATATCCTAGACCCGGAATGCAGTGCTCTCTTGGGTTGGATTGACTATCTGTCTATCTCCCAAGCACTGTCTTGAAATTTTATCCCATATGGCCAGCATCGGAGGAGACACTGCTATTTTATCTTTGTAAATATGAGAATCAAAAATTGTGAACCCAAAGGGCTCTCAGAAACTGTGTATACACAGGGATTTTTCTGTACTGTTATTTTTGAAAGTGGGGTGGGAGGAAGATTAAATACCAACCCTCTTTTTCACCTTTTGCATAGGCAAATCTGAACATCATTCTCTCCTTTATGCTGTCAGTACATCTCTCAGGTACACAAATTCACCAATACTACTGGTGAGACAGATAAAATAGAAAAGGGACATGGTACTAGCTGTCTCATATTATACAATATACATATGGAAACCATTTTTAGAATTTCTAAATTAGTATTTCTAAAGGAGGATGTGGCAGCCTGGTATGGTAATTTGTCAGCCACATTCTTTCCCAGGTTCCCTACTTTTACACTGATCATTAAAAGAAGTGATGGTGTTACACTAGCTGTTTAAATCACGTAGCCCAGCAACTGTGATCAGAGAGCCCCTGAGCATTACACTGGGCAAATATGTGACTGAGTTTAAGATGGACCCAGTAGCAGTTTGTATGAAGTTTGTTCCTCTACATCAGTGGCTCTCAACCTTTCCAGACTACTGTACCCCTTTCAGGAGTCTGGATTGTCTTGCGTACTCCCAAGTCTCACCTCACTTAAAAATGACTTGCTTACAAAATCAGACATACAAACACAAAAGAGTCACAGCACACTATTACTGAAAATTGCTTACTTTCTCATTTTACCACATAATTATAAAATCAATTGGAATATAAATATTGTACTTATATTTCAGTGCATAATATATAAAGCAGTATAAACAAGTCGTCGTCTGTATGAAATTTTAGTTTGTACTGACTTCGCTAGTGCTTTTTATGTAGCCTGTTTAAAACTAGGCAAGTATCTAGATGAGTTGTTATACCCTCTGGAAGACCTCTGCATACCCCCGTGGGTACATGTACCCCTGGTTGAGAACCACTGCCCTACACAGATTTTTGTCAGAGATGGATACTAAACAGTTTTTATTCTGTGGACCTATGAATGTTCTTAGGTCACTTTTTAATGCATTTTGAATTCAACCTGTATTCTCTGTAAAAGGGCATACTGTGGAGCAGTTGCAGTTTACAACAAGCTCTCTTTTCTGAGCTACATAATGTTGAATAAAAATCATTTAGTTTTGAAATACAACCTCTCTGTGCTTTAAGAACACCACACATTTGAGGTAAGTTAAATGGTGTTATCTACTATAGCTACTACTTCCCTTTCAACACTGGAGATTGAAATCCTACTTCTAAATGGACAAAATGCATTTGGCATGATGTACTTTTTGAATAATTTTAAAGGGATGCTCAAGAAAATTGTAATGAAATGGCAAGGGTGTATATATCCCATTGCTCTCTAATGAACAGGATCAGAACTGCTTAGTTATGCAGCATCGGCCCTTTACTTTTAAAAAACTCATGGAGATTCTCCTTTATTCAAGTAGTGGAGGCCTGTGCTTTCAGATCAGGTGAACCAGAGAGTTCTTTCCCCACAGCCAAATGATCACAGTATTTGTTATAATCATGACCATCATGTCTTAGGTAGCCATAAATTTGTTATAGGTTTCTTTTTGAAGACCTTACTTTGGGTAATTAAGAATCCCAATATTGTTAAAACTGAATTGTAAAATCAAATGTATATCTGATCATCTGCACCATATACTTCTTTGCATTTCACTTGGCTTGGACCTTGAAACTAGACTTAGTTCCACCTCTGTTTATAGTCCATGGGATAGCATGCAGAGGCCAGGATCTGGCACATAGGGAGTTAACTCTCTGCTCAGTACTCTTTTGGCTCACACAAATGGAAAGGATTGAAAATAACCCAGGATAATAATAAACTTATGACAATCATGAGCCCTGTAGAAAAAGCTCACAAAAAGAGGGAAGATTTGCAACTAGTAGGGAGACAATGCTCTGCAAGGAGCAGTAAACTGTAACCCAAGCATAGCCTATTTGGTATCTGTCTCCTCAAAGTCCATTATGAGATGGATGGGCATTGTTGTTGAAATCTGTTGAATGGAAAAATCCTACAACACACTTTGGAGAAAAACTCTAGCAAGGAAACTTTTCCTGTTGGGTCTGTTTGGCTGACTTCACAATTTTACACTGAATTTCATTTTCTTGTTTACATGCAATGGTTAGTGCAATACTATTGCAACTGGTTTCATAACATTGCAGCAACTTATTTAAATTTTTTTAAACATTTTCATTGGTTGTTTTTATTTCTTAAATGTTTCTGTAAGACATACTTTTAAAAGGATAAACAGCTCCATGTTGAGCCCAAGATACAGGAATAACTCACTCTTGGGATGAGAGACAGTTCAATCAGCACGTGCCAGGGCAGCATGGGGATTAGCCTCAGCAAGAATTCCTGCCAATGATGTCATGTCATGCTGATTTATTTTCTGTGCATTTTAAAACGACAATACTGCACTGTTCACTGGGGACTAGGTTTAGGATCAGATCAGTTCAGCACTATACTTTTCTTATTCTAACTGCAGCCCCAGAGATGGGTTTTCATAGACACCAAAGGCTTGTTAAGTGTCAAAAAAGTTTTGAAAAAGCGTAAGTCAAACATGCTACATAGTTGCATAAAGTAATCATTATACATGTGGGAGATTAATGTAAGACTGATGTAATCAGGAAAATCCTATCACTAATGTTAAAGAGTGAAACACTTAATGCTTGATTCTTTCATCCTCAGTAACCCAGGCTCTTTTCATGTTTCAATAAACAAGTCTCATGTCCAGTTTAAAATACAAAACAACAACTATATTAAAATCATAAGTGCTCACTGACATCAACTAATATAGGACAGTACAGTACCAGATTCCATTTCTTATACATTTTCCCACACATTCATGTACAGAGATTAAATTTAGACACTATTTCAAACTCCTGCATTGTCAGAAGTAAAACTGAAACACTCAAACCAGAAAGTTGAAAGGCATTTTGATCTTTGTTACATTAGGATTATGGAACCTGAGCAGCTCTTTTACAAAGCATTGTAATTGTTTGTACTTGCAAAACTGGATTAAGAAATCATTGGTATTCTTAAAACACATTTATCTCACACACTCAAAAAAGTCAGCATATTTCTACTTCGAGCTCAGCCTTCAGCCAACCAGAATGAATTCCTGAGCACCACCCACGCTCATTCTCTCATCCTCCCCTTCTCCAGAGAATCACTTTTTCTGGCCAATAGAGCATGAAAAAGTTCCCAATACGCTTTACCTGTGGTACATCTGCCCTGCAGATGAACCATATAGTCACCTGTACCTTGTTATGAGGTCATCACTCATTTCAGAACCAGATTTACTTCCATCTCCTATCTCATTGTTAGTACTGTAACACTGGTACTAGAAATGCTTAATGGTACAGAAAGCTTTAGATTTGCAAAAGAAATGAATGCCACATCATTTCAAGTAGCCTTAAGAGCAACTGGGAGTTAAAGCAATGGTATCACAATCTCAGCTTTAGCTGTATACAGATGAAGAATGCGAGAACCTAGTAGTGCTGGGGATTTTGCCAAACCTCTAGGATTTTTTTTTTTAAGTTTTGAGCTTCACTGAACTTTTCTGCATTTTATGAAACATTTTTTCCTGTAATTTAAATCCATTTGTTCTTCGGTAGAAGTTGTTTAATTTAAAAAACATGTCTTTCTAGCTAAATGGAAGCCTGAGTAATTTTCATCTTGAAAGTGCAACTAAACATGAACAAAACTAACACCAATTTTTCAAAAACAAAAGTTTATATATAATAGACTTCACAAAAGTGGTTCCAACATTGTAAAATTACTGTACTATCTATAGTTAGCCCACTCCAAACCAGCATCAGAAAAAAATACATAATAGTGCATACAAAACAAGCATCAGCTTTTATTTTGAGAGACTTTCGTATTACCTTTTGTTCTGTGGAAGCTAGAAGCCTCACTGATTGGTTGGCTTATGGACACTAGACTATCCCATCTTCAGGAGTCTCTCCTTCCCCACCTTTCCCATATTTATCCTCAACAGTAAATTTCTCCCACCTCTACCCTACTTCCTTCATCTCCTCGCTAACTATCTGCTCTATATGGCATGGGTGGAAGGGAACGATGGCCAGCTAGCACCAGTGTGGATCTCCTCATCATCTCCTCTAGAGCAGTGATTCTCAACCTTTCCAGACTACTGTACCCTTTTCAGGAGTCTGATTTGTCTCGAGTACCCCCAGTTTCACCTCACTTAAAAACTACTTGCTTACAAAATACAAAAATGTCACAACACACTATTACTGAAAAATTGTTTACTTTCTTATTTTTACCATATAATTATAAAACAAATAGATTGGACTATAAATATTGTACTTAGAGTGCAGTGTGATATTTGAGTCTATTTTTCACTTCTGAGCCTTGTCTGGAGCCCAAGCCCTGCTGCCCAGGGCTGATGCATATAACTTGGCTTCGGGGGGCAGGGGGGAGTGGCCCTATGGCATGTGACCCCAGGCAATTGCCCTGCTTGCCACCTCCCAATCCTGGCCCTGCATTTGCAACCCCCCCCTAAACCTGTCTCATGACCACCCTCAGGGCTGCAAGCCCCAGGTTGATAAACACTGATCTAGATAAATTGAGTACCCCCTGGAACACCTCTGAATACCCCCTGGGGTACACATACCCCTGGTTGAGAACCACTGCTCTAGAGCAGTGCTTCTCAAGGTCAGGCTGCTGCTTGTTCAGGGAAAGCCCCAGGTGGTCCGGCCAGTTTGTTTACCTGCCGCGTCCACAGGTTCGATGTTCGTGGCTCCCATTGGCCACGGTTCGCCGCTCCGGGCCAATGGGGGCTGCAGGAAGGGCAGCCAGCACATCCCTTGGCCTGCGCTGCTTTCTGCAGCCCCCATTGGCCTGGGATGGCGAACTGCAGCTAGTGGGAGCCGCAATCGTCCGAACCTGTGGACACGGCAGGTAAACAAACCGGCCCGGCATGCCAGGGGCTTTCCCTGAACAAACGGCGGACCAGCTTTGAGAAGCACTGCTCTAGAGGACACGGCTGCCTCAATGAATTGTTCTCTGTTCTCCAGGCTCAAAGATTCTCCTTCACCTCTCATCAAAGGCCAGGGATGCCATTCTTCCTCCCTCTCAACGTCTAAGGTGAGAGGAGAAAGACGAGTCCAGTAAGGTGCCACAGAACTCCTCGTTGTTTTTGTGGATACAGACTAACACGGCTACCCTTCTGATAATAGTGACAAAGAGGAGGTCCAGGCCAGTTTGTTTACCTTCTGGCCGCTCCAGGCCAATGGGGGCCGGTCATGCGTCTGACGAAGTGGATATTCACCCATGAAAGCTTATGCTCCAATACGTCTGTTAGTCTATAAGGTGCCACAGGACTCTTTGTCACTTTTTACAGATCCAGACTAACACGGCTACCCCTCTGATACTTCTGATTATAGGAGAAAGAAGATGTTCATGCTGGTTTCTTTCTCTCACACCCTGGGGACAATCAGGGAAAAAGGGGGTGGGAGGTGGGTCAGGTTTGATTGGGATTAGGTCAGGCAGCATTTTAGCTAGGAAGGATAATGAACCCCGTGTTCTTCTGCTCACAACCCTCCATCTGCCTCCACACTTCGAAAATCTTCTCCCTAAGTACCTATGACATCACTACCTGTTTCTTTCAGTCTAAAGATATTACTAATAAACATTTATGACACATTGCCAATTTACATGTAGTGCAACTATTCATAGTGGGAGCTCATTGCAACCTTCTGCTCTTTTGGGTGGGATCCCTTGTTACACATTTACGCAATGGGAGATTGAGAATTATAACACAAATATTCTTTCCTTCGTTAGTGCTGCAAATACCTATACTACCAAAAATCCAAGTAGACTTATTTCCCTGAACCCAACAAGAAAAACAGTTTATGCTTCCTTCCCCTGGAAGCTATTTGAGCCAAAATATGCTGTTATACCCTTCTTGTGGGCTAAGAACCTTTGCTCAGCCTTACCTATACCCTACCACCGCTAAAGGAGGAAGCCAGGATTCTTTCTCTTGGCAACTTTTCTGGAGGTATACTATTGTATTCCCAGAGTGCTCGTTCCCAAATCCTATTGTGAAAACAGTAGTAAACAGAACTCTCAGCTTCAGGATGCAAGGAACCGGGTCCAAGACTAAAGCCAGCTGCCAAGAGTGGATGTGACCACTGCCCTCATTCAATCCTGGATGGTACAACTGAGTTCATCTTAGCTGCAAGATATAGTACACTCTAATGAGGAGTGAAGAGGTGGTGATTCTCAAGAATTACAAAGAAAGTGCATTACTGGGAAAAACAGCATCAGAAGGAAACCAAGTTTTTCTCTACATCAGAGTTATTTAGTTGTTATAGCAGGGTTACTGTTAAAGCTACTGGGTGAGATGCTCAGCTTGTCTAAATCAGCATAATTCCATGGACTCTAATGGAGCTCCGCCAACTCATAGGCTCCATGAGACCAAATCAATTAATCTGAGCTCTGAGACTCACTGCCACAGAGGTTTTTGTTCTTTTTGGTTGTTTTTGCAGTGTAGATATACCCTGAGACATCAAGAGGGAGGCCAATTAGGAGCCAAGGTGTGTGACCAAATGAAGCAGGAATCCCCTTCCCATGACTAGTAAGGTATCTTTAACATTTAAAAAATGTCAAAGGCCAAAAAACCACCTCCTCACAAGACTAGTAATAGATGTAGGGAAGGCTGGGGTTGGGAGTGGAATTTGGAAGATCATTTCAGGTAAAAACAGAGACATCTGTGCAAAGTACCCTTAACAAAACTGGGCAAATACTCAATTTGTCTCTTTATAAGGCTCAGTTATGCAACTGCTTCTCTCACCTCATCAACTTCAGTCACTTTCTGGCTACCCATTTTGCCTTACAACTAAGAGGCATGTTTTTTGCCTTAGAATCCCAAGGTGGTAGTTGGGATCACCAGCTGCTTTTTTGTTTATTTGTGCAGCAAGCAAGCAAGCAAAGAATATGTTTTAGTCTTTAAGAGTAAGATGTTTTGCACCCCTTTCCATGACTCTGTTTTGACTGAGGAACCAGAAGAACCTGTACAGCCTCTGAGTGTAGGAAGCAAAAGCATTGACAACATTCAGCTTTCTCCTGTGGACCTGAATAGTTCACAATGATTCATGTTTTTTCATAGTCAATATCAGTCTGTGTAGCCTATGGCAATGAATAGGGCCCTACCAAATTCATGGTCCATTTTGGTCAATTTCATGGTGATAGGATTTTTAAAATTGTAAATTTCATGATTTCAGCTATTTAAATCTGAAATTTCATGGTGTTGTAATTGTAGAGTCCTGACCCAAAAAGGAGTTGTTGGGGGGGTTGCAAAGTTATTGTAGTGGGGGTTGTGGTACTGCTACCCTTATTTCTGCGCTGGGCAGCTGGAGAGCTGGCCAGCTCTGAAAGGAGCACAGAAGTAAAGGTGACAATGCCACACACACCCCTAAAATAACCTTGTGCCCCCCTCTCCCTACAACTTCCTTTTGGGTCATGACCCCCAGTTTGCGAAACGCTGGTCTCCCCTGTGAAATCTGTATAGTATAGGGTAAAAACACACAAAAGACCAGATTTCATGGGAGGAAACCAGATTTCAGTCTGTGATGCATTTTACATGGTCTTGAATTTGGTAGGGCCCTAGCAATGAACTAGGGAAAAACTCTGTGCAAGGACTACACAAAGTTGTGGGGAAAGGAATAAGAAGTCATATAGTGTAAATCTATCTTGTGACATAATACAGATAAATTAAGGTCTTGATGCAAACACTCACTTCCTCTTTCTACTCTGAGTGGGTCCATTGTGGGACAATTCACAGTAGTAAAGTTAAGCACATGCATAACTGTTTACAGAATCAGGGTCTATGTCAACATTAGTGTTCTTGTACAGATACCTCAAATACAAGAGTATTTTTAATGTCACAGAAAAAAACTAGCTTGCGGCCCAGCCAAGCAAAGACTTTAGTATCATCTGTGCACATGCCAAGTTCCAAACTTCGTTACTTTTCCTGCATTGTCTCTAAAAAACTAAAATGTTTTAAAAATGAGATTATTGTAACTTTCAGAACTCTATCATAACCTAGGAGTGGCTAAAATAATTTTCCTCAAACTCAAAAAATTCCATCCTGAGCAGATGGCTATTTCAACTAAGGCAGTGACTTTTTGGAGTGCTATCAACATGCAGATTCAGGGATTACTATGGAAGTGTTTTAAAACTTAATTATAGGAAGGCTAATTAGCATATTCTTTAATAAAATAAGCCATGTAAATAAATCATTTATCCATTCACTGCATATAGCACTGAATACATTGTTAGTATTTAACCATTACTTCATAATAATCCATCAGAGAAAATAGTGAAATATGCCCACTTGAAGGAACGTGCAACACAGATCCTTCTATATCTTCCCATAACATGTCTCCATCCCATCCCAATTTCCCAGTAACAGGATAACATAATTGATCTGACACCCAGAGTTCTTTCAACAAAACTACAGAAAACACATTTTTTTTTAAAAGCCAATGCTAAAGAAAAGCCTCTTCCTTAAAGCCCTCAGATAGTTGGTCTTGGGCCACCTATGCTAAAACATTCATAAAATAAACCAATAAAGGCGCATACCTTGGAAAGTTCCCTTTCAAGGAGCAAACAGCAGTTCTTCCGATCTTTCAGGCAGCCATCTCCAACATATTGGTTGGTTAGAAGGTGATTAACCTTAACTGCAGCTACCCTGTTGCTACCATTGTTGCTTTGAGCTCTTGCAGGGATTATTCCTTCAAGTGCCAGCTTTCCACCTTTCAGACACAGCCACTTTTTGTTATTGGGACAAATGGGATGTTGAATAACTACATCTGTTATTCTCGGTTCTTGTCATAGGAAGCCTCATCTAACTAAACAATTATACAAGAGAGTTCCAGAAGGCACTAGAACCCAAGGAAGTTCATCTCCCTCACTGCAGAGAATCTGAGAAAGAACAGCTAAATTCTACTGCGCCTGAGTCACTTACAGCAGCTGCAGCTCATTTCTTTATCAAGGGACTTAGAACAAAAGGTTCTAATGCTCTCCAAAAAGTAGGATGTTAACAGGAGATTTATGCTTAAACTTGTTGTGGGTTTTGCACCTCATTCAAGCCTCTATAAACAGCACGTTATTTCTATTTAATTTTTCAGTGGTAAACGCACAGGCTCTGGAAGGTCTCCTGGGTCAAGATTCTGACAACCGGGGATTTCTTCTTTTTGTTGAACCCTAAGCAATAACTGTGGAAGACCCTAAAAGAAGGAAGGCTTTCTTTTTTTCATTAGCTAAGATTTGTGGTAAACTGTGACCCCTGCTTTGATAGCATATAACAACAATCTAGGCCAGAAAGTGAAGAAGAAATCTGTGCCTAATTGAAATTATAGGGAGAATTTAGAGAGGTAAACTAAAACTACTTCTGGCAAATGCCCCCAATGTCTGTTAAAGGTATACTCTGACTTTCTGCAATCACTGTAATTACCTGCCAGTCCAGTGCATAGAGAAAGAATGAAGGCAATGCCTCATCTCTGCTGCTTATCTTTTCCATGCTAGTTAACGCAACAATGGGGTCAGGGGAAAAAAAACCTAGAAAAGCTGCTCACCAATATGGGAAAGCTCTGACTAATCCCTTCATGCACACAGACATACTATTAATCTACTACATTTTAATATATTTCCCTTTTCTTGTTTCTTCATCAGAAAGCCAGCTCACTGAGGGTTCTTAACAGACCGCCTAGAAGTCCAGCTATACACTTGCAGAAACCTATGCACTCTCTTCCTTTTTTGGACCTTGTGTGAAGTCCTGTGCTGGTAGAAAGGAGTGCTAATTCAGGCACTGCATGCTTTGATCCAAATTCTGCCCTTAAACACCCACGCAACTCCTAATGGAATCACATGTGTGCACATGACTGAGGGCAGGATTTGACCTGTTCTGCTTTGCTGTGAGTGCAACAAGGAGGGATGTGGCTGTCTTTTTAATAAAAGCAAATTTGTAAAGCAGTGTTTTTTTAAAAGCCTAGATATTTAAGACCCAGAGAACATTCTCCCCCACTCACACCTATTTTAGAGTAGGTTTAGTATTGGGGCATAGATAAGTTGACAGTTTCTCTTTAGCCCAGCGGTTCTCAAACTGTGGGTCAGGACCCCAAAGTAGGTCAGGACCCCATTTTAATGGAGTAACCAGGGCTGGCTTAGGCTTAGACTTGCTGGGGCCCAGGGCAAAAGCCCAAGTCCTACCCCCTGGACCAAAGCCGAAGCCCGAACCCCACAACCTGGGGCCAAAGTCAAAACCAGAGGGCTTCAGCTCTGGGTGGCAGGGCTCAGGTTACAGGCCCCCTGCATGGGCCTAAAGTCCATGGGCATGGGCGCTGACTCCGTGGGTGCTTGGGGACTGGAGCACCCACAGGGAAAAATTAGTGGGTGCTCTGCACCCACTGGAAGCCAAGCTCCCCTAACCCCCTGCCCCACCTCCTCCTCCCACCCTGAACATGCCGCATCCCTGTTCCTCCACCTACCTCCCAGTGTTTCCCGCCCGGCCACTGCCAAACAGCTGTTTGGCAGCATTAGCAAGCTCCGGGAGGGACTGGGAGGAGCGGGAACGAGGCACGCTCGGGGAGGAGGTGGGGAAGAGGCAGGGCTGGGGCGGAGATTTGGGGAAGGAGTTGGAATATTGGCAGGGAGGGGGCGGAGTTGGGGCAGGGACTTTGGGGAAGGGGTGGGAAGAGGTGGGGCAGGGGCAGGGCCTCATGGAAGGGGTGGAGCGGGGGTGGGGCCAGAGGCAGAGTGGGGGGTCAAACACCCATGGGAAAGAGGGGAAGTTGGTGCCTATGTCCATGGGCTTCGGCTTTGCCCCCCACCACCCAGGGTGGTGGGGCTCGGGTTTTCCCCCAGCCCTCCAGGGCATCAGGGCATGGACAGGCTCAGGCTTCAGTCCCCCATCCTGGGGTCATGTAGTAATTTTTGTTATCAGAAGGGAGTCACAGTGCAATGAAGTTTGAGAACCCCCTGCTTAGCTGAACCCTAGTTGTTAAAAAGACCCAAAGCTAATTAAGCAAAACACAGATGCCAAAACAATACTGGGACTTGTTTCACTTAGGAGAGATTCCCGGAAACTCGAAGCTGCCTACCATAACTCTCTGCTTTAAATAACGGTCTAGGGCCATATTTCAAATTAAATATGGGGGGAAATTATCATGTATTTAAAAGGAGACCTTCCACACTAGTTCAGTTGTTATTGTCTGAGGTTAAGGAATTGCATGATAGGAAGAAAACTGTCATATGGAAAAACAGTAAAATGCCAAGAAAGAAAGGGTAGCCATAAATCAATAATATTCAAGCTAGAAAAGAGTTATGTGTGGGGCTAACACAGAGATCAGTGTAAAAAAAATAGACTTTTTATATATTTGCATATTTCTTGTGGAAACAAGATTAATTGTTTAGATGATCCTTATGAACCATACACTGTGAATGACTATACAATCAGAGAGAGTTGAATTTAAGATTTGTTTCCACTTTCAGTGGAATACTGTCATGCTCACAGATCTCAGGGTCGGTAGTTCAGTTTATCTTGTTCTAATTTGAGCCATACCAAACTTACTCCTAGCCACCTGGAGACTAAATATCATTATCCATTCCCCTAGGTTAAGTGAGCTTGAGGTTCATGCAGATCATACTACAGAAGCAAACTGGCACAGCTGGAAAATACAGTAGGGTGGACTCTGCTTTGGAAAAACTACTAGCTTAAAAAATGTTTTTAAAAGGACAGTTTCTTATAAGTGATGAATGAAGATTTAAAATAAAGTTTGTGAGTCTTAGAATTTGAGCTGGTGAATGAATCAGACCAAAAGAAATCACAAAGACATGATGATATACGTGGAAATATTAAATAACAGAAAAGGCTAATGTAAAAATGTTCTACACTAATAGAACCAAGTCAGTTACTAACCAAGAAGGACTAGGGAAATTAGGTGTCTTTATGTGTGGAAAGGACTCTAGAAAAAGTGAACCTGGAGCTGTTTCATGAGTAAACAGGAAACTAAAGATGGGGAAAACAGAATGGAAGGAGTTTGGGGCCATATGTGAGAATAGAAGTATCCTAATTCTCTTTGTGGACCAACGAAAGAGAAAATGCTGAGGTAAAATTAATCATTTGATCCAGATGAACAGAGTTTAGAGTATCAACTCTTTTTTGTATTTTTGCTAACCTGCCTCACATATACTTCACCTAGCAAAGTTGCCTTAGTAAACTGTTTTTGCGACAATGATTGCAGTGAAAGCTAAAATCATGGAATAACCTCCTTCCCTCTAAATTACCAAAATGGAAAATGAAATTTGTGGTTTTAATTTTCAAGCCTCAGGGGATGGCTCTTTTTGCTTTCCCCTATTGAACAATACCTCAACTAGGATGAGCCAGTTTATTCTATCCTGTTTGCAACAATCAGATGTCTCTGAAGAGCAAAGTTCTCCGAGCTCTAAAGTCTACAATATGATTCAAATGACATTTCTTTTGCACACAGCTTAATGCTACCAAATCAGAACTCTTCACTCATAGCTGTGGTGGTGTTTCACACTCAGTTGGTACTAATTTTCAACCACTGTAAATGACCACCCAAGGTGCAAAACAATGGAGAATCAGGCCAGAACTGAAGTCAAGAGGCCTATCTTCTACAACTACTGTTACACTTCTTCTGAAAAAAGATGTTGTAGTTTTAAATACGCTTAGTTAGCTAAATTGCCCTGATAAAACATTGCCACGTTGATTTGTAATGAAGGCTGAATTTTCTATATATTTTTTAGAGAAAATACACTGGTAAAGGAGCTACTGTAGCCAAATTTATACTCTATAAATGAATTTGTGAATGTGGATACTTATTAATTAAACAAATTTGATCTGAAGCAATTGACACCCAATAAATATCGGGTTCCCTTATGCCATTTTTACAGAGTAAACTTTTCAGAGAAAAGTTCAATGCTTTAAAATGTTTTGCATAACATTTTATTTGAATCAGATTGTGTTCCCCAGTGTTTTGCTCTTGGTTTCCTTATTTTAGCAGCCTGTGTTCTGCATCTGTGAACCCATGGGTTAAGAAGCACTGTATTGTGCTCTATGTAAAGTCCACTCAGAGGAAAAGAAATGCAAACAAAATAGATGATCTAGCCCAAATTTCGTATATTCAAAAACACACACCAGGGGAGCACATGTTAAAATTACTTCAACTCTCTCATAACAACTGACGGTTGGGAGGTTATTGTTCCACAGCTTATTCTTTAAAAACTACATTTATCTAAAAATACATGGCATATCTCAATCGTGAGACAACACTGATAGTGATTTCACATCTGTACTCCCAAACTTGCTTCATTATTGATTACAGAATAATCAACATTGTGTGAAGAAAACCTTACCAATTAACAAATTCACAACATCCACCTATGTAAAAAGGAGACCTGTTTCCTATGCATTGGTAGCATCTTGTAATACATATGTTATGTATCCAGACTTTGATACCAAACGGGGACATTTACATATTAGTTCATATATGATCTTGCACAAATTCAAAATATGCTACTGATAAAGCATTTTAATGTTACATAGACTTGTAAGTTCTTTGGGATTTCTTCACATAACACACAGTCAACCTGTGGAACTCCTTGCCAGAGGATGTTGTGAAGGCCAAGACTATAACAGGGTTCAAAAAAGAACTAGATAATTTCATGGAGGATAGGTCCATCAATAGCTATGAGCCAAGATGGGCAGGGATGGTGTCCCTAGCCTCTGTTTGCCAGAAGCTAAGAATGGGTGACAGTGGATGGATCACATGATGATTACCTGTTCTGTTCATTCCCTCTGAAGCATCTGGCATTGGCCACTGTTGGAAGACAGGATACTAGGCTAGATGGCCTTTGGTCTGACCTAGTATGGCTGTTCTTATGCCTGTGAGGTGGCCTTTTCCCTTAAAGTGCCAGCCAGCAACTGGCAAATACCATCTTTTTCTCTGTATTCATACAGCACCTAGCACAATGGGATTCTAGTGTATGAGTCTAAGACCTGGTCTACACTACGCGTTTAAACCGAATTTAGCAGCGTTAAACCAATTTAACCCTGCACCCGTCCACACAACGAAGCCCTTTATATCGATATAAAGGGCTCTTTAAACCGATTTCTGTACTCCTCCCCGACGAGGAGAGTAGCGCTGAAATCGGTATTGCTATGGCGGATTAGGGTTACTGTGGCCGCAAATCGACAGTACTGGCCTCCAGGCGCTATCCCACAGTGCACCATTGTGACCGCTCTGGAAAGCAATCTGAACTCGGATGCACTGGCCAGGTAGACAGGAAAAGCCCCGCGAACTTTTGAATTTCATTTCCTATTTGCCCAGCGTGGAGCTCTGATCAGCACGGGTGGCAATGCAGTCCCAAATCCAAAAAGAGCTCCAGCATGGACCGTACGGGAGATACTGGATCTGATCATTGTATGGGGAGACAAATCTGTTCGATCAGAGCTCCGTTACAGAAGATGAAATGCCAAAGCATTTGAAAAAATCTCCAGGCTATGATACAGAGTCCACAGCACAGTGCTGTGTGACAAGCGTAACGGAAAGCCAAAGAATCAAATGGCCGCTCATGGAGGTAGGGAGGGGGTACTGAGGACTCCAGCTATCCCACAGTCCCTACAGTCTCCGAAAAGCATTTGCATTCTTGGTTGAGCTCCCAATGCCTGAAAGGTCAAAAACATTTTCCCAGGTGTTTCAGGGTATATATCATCAACTTACACCCTTCTCCCCCCCCCAAAAAAGGGAAAAAAACGTTTCTCGCCTTTTTTCAATGTCACCCTATGTCTACTGCATGCTGCTGGTAGACGGGGTGCTGCAGCGCTGAACACCAGCATCCCCTTCCCGGTGGCAGACGGTACAATATGACTGCTATCCATCGTCATCATCAGCGCGTGAGTGCTCCTGGCTGGCCTCGGTGAGGTCGGCCGGGGGCGCCTGGGTAAAAATTGGAATGACTCCCGGTCATTCCCGGCAGATGGTACAGAACAGCTGGTAAGCGTCCTCATCATAGCAACTGGAGGCTGAGCTCTATCAGCCCCCCCCCCCTTTCATGTCTAAAGAAAAGATTCTGTACTTCCTGGACTATCATAGCAGCGGGAGGCTGCGCTCCTCTCCCCCCCACCCTTTAATGTCCTGCCTGGACTATCATAGCAGCTGGAGGCTTCCTCACCCTCATTTTATCTCACTAAAAAGTCAGAGTTTCTTATTCCTGCATTCTTTATTTATTCATCACACAAATGTGGGGACACTGCAATGGTAGCCCAGGAGTGTTGGGGGAGGAGGGAAGCAACGGGTGGGGTTGTTGCAGAGGCACCCCATTAGAATGGCATGCAGCTCATCATTTCTGCGGGATCTCTGGGGCTCTGACACGGAGCGGCTGTGCTCTCTGGTTCTCTAGTACACTTGCCCCATATTCTATGCTGGACTGACTCTATTTTTAGACAAAACATAAAGAAGGGAATGACCCGGGAAGTCATTCACATTTTTGTCCATGTGCCCCCAGCTGACCTCAGCGAGGCCAGCCAGGAGCACCCATGACAGCAGCAGACGGTACAAAACAACTAATAACCGTCATCTCATCGCCAATTTACAATGGCAGACGGTGCAATAAGGATGGTAACCGTCTCTGGTACCTTGCAAAGGCAAATGAATGCTGCTGTGTAGCACTGCAGTACAGCATCTGTCAGCAGCATCCAGTACACATACGGTGACAGTGACAAGGCAAAACGGGCTCCATGGTTGCCATGCTATGTCGTCTGCCAGGGCAATCCAGGGAAAAAGGGCACGAAATGACTGTCTGCCGTTGCTTTCACGGAGGAAAGATTGAGTGACGACATTTACCCAGAATTACCCGCGACACTGTTTTTGCATTGGGATCTCAACCCAGAATTCCAATGGGTGGGGGAGACTGCGGGAACTATGGGATAGCTACGGGATAGCTACCCACAGTGCAACGCTCTGGAAATCAACACTAGCCTCGGTACATGGACGCACACTGCTGAATTAATGTGCTTAGTGTGGCCACGTGCACTCGACTTTATACAATATAGTTTACAAAACTGATTTATGTAAAATTGGAATACTCCTGTAGTGTAGACATACCCTATGAGTGGGGTTCATAGGCACTACCACACTACCAATGATATATAATAATATTATATGTGGGAAATAAGGATAGTTCTGACTTTTTGAAGAATATTACTATTTATGTGTCAGCAACTGTGTGCTAGGTGCATTACAGACAAGTATGAAGTGCAGATCCCTGTGCTGATGAACATACAATTAGTATTTGATGAGGATTAAACTCACAGAGCCCAGCAGCCACATCCTGCCAAACAATCTTTTTTGCATAAGTTCAACTTTATAAGTAACAAATAATTCCTTAGCAGTGAGTATTTGCATCCTAAATGAGAGAGACAAGTTTTTGGCTGCTTTATGTTTTATTCCTGTTCCAATGTTATTTTTCCTCTATTTCTGATCCAGCCAGCTATTTGAATTCATCAGGATGTCTGTGAATGTTTTCTAATGCACTTTAAATGTTGGTTAATACTTTCAACTACTTTTTTTGTCGTTTACCACTCCTTGTAAACTTTCTGATACAGTTATAATAAAATTCTTGGACCTTGCATTTTGTCTTCATGTAAGATATCACATAGGCCCTTTCAGAAGAGAGACTGTCATGTCACAAAAATGAGAAGTGGCTTCTGTATTGACAATGAGGGGTTGCAAGCATACAGTGGGCAGAGGTCCTAACATACTTGAAAAATATTTAACTGAACAATAATGGAGCAATGCCAAATACTAAAAGTTACCAAAGATAATTTTAATTGTTGTAGATATAATGGTGTTCAATGACATCTGTTTTGGAACAAAAAGGTTATTTCCTGCAAATTATTGTAATATTTTTCTCCTAAAATAGCTCCTGAGTCACTGTTAAAGGTACTTAGTATCCCTGGTGGCTAGTGGAGACTGAAAACTGGCTAATAACTTTATTTTTAAGAAAAGTGGTTAAGATATAATATAAAAGGATTATTTGTTATAAAATCCCCAGAGAGCCAACCCA
The DNA here is from genome assembly GCF_016161935.1 of Mauremys reevesii. NCBI lineage: Eukaryota > Metazoa > Chordata > Testudines > Geoemydidae > Mauremys > Mauremys reevesii. The sequence goes on from NC_052629.1 coordinate 89,037,230, forward strand.
TATGGGCAGCCGAGAAGCCAGTGGGACTCTTGTGTGACTAAAACAAGAAGAATTTTATCTAATATCTATTTCAGACTGGATACCCTGACCAAATTTTAATTTCTTGTACTGCAGTAAAACAAATTTCAATGATCTGTACAGAATAAAAATGGTGATTCTTTACTCAGCTAAACAATATATAAGATAAAAATATCTGTCTTTGTTGAAGATTCAACCACAAAAATGAATACAGAATGAGTGAACAATGGAAATTGACACAGAAATTTGAGCCCTTACTGAATCTAAGGGCTTAGCATCTGTGTACATTTACATTGAAGTCAACCAAACCTTGTTCTTTGTGGCCCAAGCCTGTAAACTACCATGAATAGTCCCATGTTGGACTACTATGTGCATCATGTGCATAAGTGTTTACAATATCAGGGCTTGTGCGAATTGGGATTTGCCTAGATGAGAAAACGAGAACAGCTTGTGTGATGACTGCCATCTTGGCTGACACACCAGAGAGTCAACAAGAGACCTCCAGAGCTAAAAGCATGAGCTGCTGCTCCAACTTAGCCTAAAGAGCCAAAGGTTTTTAGGTGGTGTTGTCACAGACTCATAACCTCTGTGGACTGGGCACAAAAGAGATCTGAAACACACACACCACTTTCTTACACTTGCAGCACAGTGTGCTCAAATTTTAGTTTGCTGCTGCTCTTCCTGTGATTCTAGTTTTTTTATTGTGGTACAATCCTGTAGAAATGTAGGAATTTTAGAACTACGAGCATTCATTTGCAGCTAATAGTATAGAGCATTGTGATTTTTCTTTGGCTCATCTGCTGTTCTCCAAAATTTGGCAGCAGGTTAGAGGTTGAAAAACTAGGGACACAACTGCCGTACAAACTTTACAGACTCTAATGAAGTTATTTTGGTTGGGATAATTATTAAACATGTATGATCTGCTCAATGTTGCCTGTTCTCTGATTGCATAATAATTAAATTTTAGTGTGTATAATTATGTAGAAGATAATTATAAATGAAAATATTAAAAAGTAAAGTTTTTTAAAAAGTTTACCTCGACGTGTAAACCTATGGAGAGATTAAAGAACTGTTTTTGTTTTAAAAAATTTGACCTAACACCTACAAAAAAGTTAGCTAAAAACCTAACTGCAGGTGGGGATTTCAGCCATAACCCTCCCCTCACCTTTTTTTAAACAGAATAACAAAGGCAAATATTTAATTGTCAGTATTTTTAGTGTTTTAAAAACTCTCAGTAGTTTCTACCAGTAGTAGAAAGTGTAGTTGTAATATATCAGCCTGGGAGGCATGGCACAATAATTGAAATGCAGGAAAACATAATCCTTCACGGCATAGTGTGCACCATCCCAATTTCAACACTTTCACTGGGATTTATAGGTTACAAGTACATTTATAGGACTGCCATTTAGCTGGACTACAGTATTTTTTACATACCAGGGCACATGGGAGATTAGAGTAAAATATGCAAAAGTAGGGATTTTAAAAATAGTATTTCTCATTAATTCTATCATAACAATGTATAAAAACTATAAAACAAGACAAAGGTTACAGGAAATGGGAGCACCAAGAGACTTCAGAGCAGTTGTCCAAAACAAACAGGGAGTGAAAAAAATTAAATCCTTTGCAACAATTATCAGGGATTAAATGTCATAAAACTGTCTTCTTCACATTCTTACAAAGAGAACTCAATTTTTCTTTTTTACCAAAAAAAAATTATTTTGAATCTTTAAACAAAATCCCTTACAAATCTTTGGGTCAAACCCTGTGAGTCTTAGTTGCTTGGAATAAATAGCAAACTACATTGAGACTGAATAAGGAGCATCACTGTTTTGGTCCTTTCATTATAACCTCTTGTAATGATATATGAACTTCCACCAGAAGAAATATGAGTATTTGTAGAATGCTTTCGACTTACTCATTATAGAATTATTCACTGCATTTTACAGATGAGGAAAACGAGACAGAGTTAAGTGACTTACCCAATTACCCACAGGAAGTCTGTGGCACAACCAGAAATAGAACCCAGATCTCTCAGCATCCAGACCCATGCTTTAAACCAGTATACTCAGACCTCAGTGGTTCAGGAGCCAAATTAGCGATCAACATTACCCTAAAGAACCACAGTAGTGTGAATTCATTTTTTCATTTACTGTAGATCTATCTATCTATCTATCTATCTATCTATCTATCTATCTAATTCCCACAGAAAATATGTTAATAACTTAGTGCAAGCTGATAATTTAACTGGTTAATAACATAGTAAAAGAATCTTGATCGGTTAATAACTTAGATTAATAATTAAATCACACAGTGTTTTAATATCATGTACTGCAAAAAGCCACAGGAGACACATTAAAGCGCTACTTGTGGCTCACGAGCCTCAATCTGAGTATCACTGCTTTAACCATAATACCATCTGTCTTCTTGATGCTGGCACAGCACTATGTCGGGGTTCCTGTAGTTATTTATTTAAGAATTCTAAACCTTTACAACTGTCAATGTGATCTGAATTTTCAAAAAGACAACACACTACAGTAACAAACCTGTCTCAATTTGACCACACAAAGGACTAAGAAACACTGATAGTTTTAAATCAAGATCACCATAACAGTAGTGGAATCTTTAAGGATACATTAAAGTGACTGCTTGAGAGAGTTGCCTGGTAGACAGTAGTGCAGTTTTCACCACATTCCCTTACTACAGTGGATTTTCTAAGTCTCCAAATATGGAGTACGCAAGATGGGCACAGGTGATCAGACTGGATATACCTTACATGGAGGCAAGCAAAAAAAACAAAAGCAAAGTTTTAGAGAGACGAAGATGACATCCCTGACAGGAGAACTAAACTACAATTCTAAAGGGACCGCTGGTGGCTCCAAAAATAAAAGAAAAAGAGAAAGGTCTAGAGGGAGAGGGAACAGAGGTCACATACTGTTATTAGAGATAGATAAAATTGTGTAATTTCATAAAAATAAAGCCAGGGATGGTTTGTATTTTGATCTCATTTTATTCAAACCCAAAACTTCAGGGCAGGAGGATCACTTTTAGATAAAACGTTCTTGTTGATCAACTCTAAAGATATGTATGCTAAACATATATCATAGTTATTTTTATTGCTTCTGCTGGTTCCATGGTTACAGATTTCATAGTACAGGAATGTTGACAATATTGGTAGTGTGGTCACTAAAGAGAAAATCTGAAGTCATAATAAGAACCAGAATCCTTTATCAATATTTTAAGGAAATTTGCCCTATTCCATGAGATTTACTCCCTATCTCTATAAAGCGCTAATGGAAACAAATATGAAGAGTACATAAAAGTCAAAGAAGGAAAAATGGAGTAAATAAACTAGATGAAAACCCTTTTTACAAACACGTTATTTTCTCTGCAGACAAAAAGTTAGCAATAAAAACAGATTATTTTAAAATATTCCATTATCCATTGTTAACACCAAATAAGCAGATGAATATTTCAAGTAGAAGGAAGGCTATCCCAGAAAGGCTTCATTATTTTATTTTCTCTGGTCAATATGTGCTTCCAACAACAGCAAGAAGCACTATGAATACTATATTGTTATTGTAACAAATACAGCCATACTGTAGCTGCTGGACATATTTAAAGTAATCCCCTTTACTTTAAGACCAGCATATTTTTCATAGTCAAAACAGTTCTTTTGACCACTAGATTTATAGTTGGACTGCCAGAGTATAAAATTGTCCTCTAGATGCTGAAAGATTGGCTAGATAAATTTTCCATCCTTTCCAGAATATAGAGGTTGATACGCTGTGATTTGTGCTTTTAAACTTTTGTAATGCATCTAGAGACTTCATGCACAAACATAATGGAAAAAAATCTATATAACTAAATAATGAAATTTGTAAATATTCTATCTCCAATTCCTAAATTGGAAATAGAATATTTACAAATAAAGGAAGAAGTATAAATCTTTCACCTTTATAAGATTTCTAATCTTTTTCAAACCAATTCTAGGAATCACTAGATCACAAGACACAGAGGCTCATTATTACATATATAATTCTAAAACTAAGAAATAATATTCAAAGTGATTTCTGACCTAAAATCAAATTATAAAGGTGTGGTTAGTGAAGTCTAGTCCAAAAGTAGTCTAGTTTATTTCAGTGGGACTACTTACTGCATGTGCTACTATTCAGTGTAAGGATATCAAAATCTCCTTTTTAATTATTAAAATCAACAACTGATTTCGATGCAATAAAGAAAGAAATCACTCCTTCTTTCAACCATCACATGGAATTACTGAAGCTGAATATGGACTGTAGTTCTCTTACATGAAAATTGGAAACCCTTCTATAAGGAGTATCTTGCAGATACCTACAGCTTTTACATCCTACAAACTTTTGTCAATAGCAAACAAAGTAAAATAGATCTATGAATGCTAGTTACCACCTAATTTCAAAATTAGTGTTGATGACAAAGAGTCTCTTCCTGCTGCCTTTGAAATTAATGGCATAACTGCAGTGGGAATTGGGCCCAACATTTCATTCTTATTTATATTAGACTGGTGTCTAGAAGCCCCAATCTTTACATACACCCACCAAAAATTGTATAAAGTAGACAAAACTGACAAAAGATGGAGGGGAACAGGGGCACTGAGAGATTAAATGACTTGTCCATGATCATTACATTCTTAATATTAAGAATACAAGAATTATACAAAATATATAAAGTGTTAGCCTCCCAGTAGGAAGTGGCTGACCATATAGATACCAGCTGCCACAAATAAAAAAACAAGCTTTTGTTGGCAAACCAAGCCAGACAAATTAAAATTGGAAATAAAGTTGTTTTTTTATAATGAGGGTGATTAACCATTGCAACAAACTACCCAAGGAACTGGTGGATTCTTCATCCCTTGTTGTCTTGAAATCAAGACTGGATATCTTTCTGGAATCTATGCTTTAGTCAAACACAAGTTATTGAGCTCAATATAGCAGTAAGTAGGTGAAATTCTGTGGCTTCTGTTGTAGAGGAGGTCAGACTAGATTATCTATTGGTCCCTTTTCACCTTAAAATCCTTATACATGCTTATAGAAAAAACTAATTGCTCCCTGTAGTTACTAGGTGACAATGTCCTGACCTCAGAACATAAGCCAATGATAATAAGCACTTCTGTGGTTTAAAGTGCTTGTACAAAAGATGAGTTTGTTCTAACGAAGTAATACTTGTAACTGAATATCCTGAGAGCTCTGGTGGGTTTATTTCTCGGAAACCAGTCTGAACAGGAGTTGGATATGCCTGCACTTTGCTCATGCAGTTGAACTAAACCATTAAAGTTGTTTTTCTAAGTTGGTTGTAGATTTCTTAGGGCCCTATACACATAGTTGAAGGTACATACTCCTAATTATATGTGCATGAATGCCAACCCAATTTGAGCTGGGCTACTACTTGTGTGCACAATTTAAAAAAATGTGTATGCAGCTGCTAATAGCCAGATTTTCAAAAGAGTTCAGTTACTATTTGGGTTAAATGAAATGTCCAGATTTTCAAAAGTGCTCAGCCCACCAGCTCCCACTGAGAACGTAGTTAATTCTGCTGGTGATACATCAGGCAAAGAAGCATAGGAACTGCTGGGTGCAGAGCCCTTTAAAAAATCTGGCCATTTCATTTAGGTGCCCCAAAGAGTAGCTGAATTACGGTATTCTGAAAACGTGCCCTTGTATGATTTATGTAAGGTCACTCAGCCAGGTAATGTCAGAGGTAGGAATGGAACTTGTGTGTCCTACCTCCTGCAATAAACTATCCACTTCACACACTGCCTCCTTTGGGAGTATAAATCTGAAAAAAAAAAAGAGCATAAACCATTACTTCATATATTATTTGACTACAGAACCAGAGACTACTGATTCACGCAAATGCACCCATTTGTACTGTTACATCCATTCCCACCCTTTCCACATTTGTCTGCTTATTCACTTGTATCATCTTGTCATAATCCTAGATTGTGAGCTCTCTAGTGCAGGAACTATTTTTATGTGTTGTTTCTACAGTGCCTAGTACAAAGGCCCCTGACCCTTCATTGAGACCATTTGGCATTAATGCAGCATACAAAATAAAATAATAATATACACAGGGAAAACAAAAGGAAAATGAGGGGAAAACAAAATATTGCTACATCACAGATTTCCAAACTAATCCCACTCTCAGAGAAAAGAACGAGGACTACCTGTGGAACCTTAGAGAGTAACAAATTTATTTGGGCATAAGCTTTTGTGGGTTAAAACCCACTTCATCGGATGCATGCAGTGGAAAATACAGTAGGAAGATATATATACACAGAGAACATGTATTTTCCACTGCATGCATCCGATGAAGTGGGTTTTAGCCCACAAAAGCTTATGTCCAAATAAATTTGTTAGTCTCTAAGGTGCCACAAGTTCTCCTGTTCTTTTTGTGGCTACAAACTAACATGGCTGCTACTCTGAAAACTGTCAGCGAAGAATACAGACTGACCTGAGGTGACAAAAACAAAAATTCCATGCAGCACTGGAAACTGGAAAAGGGACATGGGTATTGATTGGGCAGCCAGAAAACCTGCATTGTCAGATACACTTCAGAAAAGAGGAGCTGAAGTTCAGGTTTCAAACTCCAGGTCCACTTCAGAAACCTTATGGGCCAAAAATATCAATTACACATTTGTAATTTCACTAAAACTAACAGGGTTGCATGGGCTGGACTCGCCTCGGAGTGTGGAGGTGGGGTGAGAGGAAAGAGAAGCAACACGTCCTACATACTCCCTGCATGCCACATTCCCCTTTATGCCATCTCCTTCCCGAGCCCTCTTTATGCCATATTCTCTTTTGTGTCCCGCACCCCATGCCCTACCCGTCCCATGCTTTTGTCCGCCCATTCCCCTCGGTGCCCCGTTTCCCGCCAAGGCTCCAGAGCCCGAGATCAACGGCCCTGACCCTCGCCGCGGGTCGCGCGGATGACCCAGCGCCCAGGGCGGCGGGCAGCGCGGCCCGGCGCCCCGGGCTCTGGGAGGGCCAGCAGCAGGGCGAGGAGGCGGTGCCTGCCGAGCAGGGAGGCGGTGCCGGTCGGGAGGACGGGCCGGGCGGGGGGAGTTTATCCCACTAGAAGGGAACAGTTTCTCCTGCTGAGTCTTGACAGCGTCAGGTCAGTGTGTGAGCTGCTGCGGGGACCATCCCCCGGCGCGGCAGGGGGGCTCTCTGGGGGCAGGAAGGAGGTGTGGGGGGCAGGTACAGACAGGGGACATCTGAGGGAGAGAGGGGGGTCCCTTTTGGAGTAGAAGTAGGCAGGGGGGCTGTGCCCCGGAGGGAGAGAGAAGGGTCTGCTGGGGGCGAGGGCTGTGCCTGTGGGGGGCAGACAGGGTATATCCCCTAGCGCGGAAAGGAGGGCTGTGCTCCTGGGGGACCTTTGGGGTGGCAGGCAGGAGGCTGTGGGAGGGTGGTGCAGGACTGTTGATGGAGGGGAGGCTTCATGGAGTGCGGGGGTTGTGGGCATGGTGGCGAGGGCTGAGAGCGAGGATGGGACTAATGCCCATGGGGGCTCTGTGGGCAGGGCGCAGTTCCCATAGGGGCTTGGGGAGGACTCTGTTCATGGGAGCTCTGGGGCAGTGAGATACACAGAAGGCTTTACGTATGGGTGGTCTATGGAGTTAGTACCATAGGTAGGTCCTTGGTGCTGTGTTGCAGAGGTGGATTATACTGGAGGGGGCTGTATCTCATGTGGACTATGTAAAGTGGTGTGGGGGTAAGCAGAGGGACAGTGTTCATGGGTACTGTATGGGGTTGGTGGAATACACATGGGGATGTATGTCCATTGGTGCTACATGTGTGATATTGATGGAGATAGACAGTAAACTGTGTCCATTGGTATTCTGTGATAGTTACAGGTGGCTATGTCCATTGGTACAACCGGTGGAGAGGGGAGATGGCGAGGGAGTTACTCACTTTGCTTACCTGATAATGAATGAAAAGCATAATTTTCTCTTTGACTTCTCAACCAAGAAAAGTCAGCTAGCCCTGAGTTCAGTCATGCCATAGCAGAGATACTGTGTTGAAATATATTATATATGGGTGGCATGCCCCCGGTTTTCAGGAGCATTTTGTAATTTTCCTGGTGTCATTTCTCTCCAGGGTACTTGGCAGCTGGGGACTGCAAGTTCCTGTAGTGTTGTAACTTTTAGGGAGTATATTCACATGATACAATGCTGTGATAGTATTATTATAACTTTATAGTATGACATTAGACTGATATCTATGTGTAGCCTTTTGGAGATAAGAACAGGAAGTTATCAAGAAATTATTATTTTTAATGTACCTTGGACTTCTGATTTAATAGTCTTGTTATATTTAAGTTAAATTAAAAGGATCAATTATAATTGCCCAGACATTTAAAACTGAGGATGTGGATTTATAATTTTGTTTGTGACCCACTTCCTCCATCTCCAAAAGAGTTGTTTGTCTGGAATATGACACTAACGTTCTGTCTAGTAACCAATGTTCAAAAAGATATATTTCCCCTAGCAATCAGTCTGTAACAATATGCATAGAGTAACTTTTAAAAGATGACAATAAATATGCTACATTACTTGTTAGCTAAAAAGGACCCAGTGTGGCCCATGAGGTACACTGGAACTTGTGTGACCTGCAGTGTCCAGTCTGTCTTTTGCAAATTAGTCTTGTCTGTTGTACCCTGGTTGATATTAGAATTCCCTGTGCGTAGTTATGTTGAACATTTTTAATCCCTCTAGGTCTCACTGAAGATTAATGTGAAAAATTACTTAGAGATTTAATTATGAGACTATGAAGAATAATTTTTAAACAATTCTGCACAATGTAAATGTAGACTATTGTCAGTGAGGGAGATATTTGATCAAATGGTTAGACATGGATGTTGAAATTGGCAGCTAAACATCAGAATAATATTTGATAGGTATTCTTATAGGAGCTGCTGTCAGATTTGAATCTACTTAGACATCAGTTTATTAAAATATTGCATTACTGGTTTACATATTTTTATACATTTCTGTGAGTAGCTCTAGTAGACAGGATCCATTCCTGGATAATACCTGATCTGAAAAGTATATTGTCCTGTACCAGATATCAGTGTACCATGAAAACTTTGTCATAGTATGTTCTTTCCATAAAGAATGATTCTCCTCCTCCAATTTAAGTATGTATTTTACATACTAAGACACCACAACAAACTCCTGTAAGATGGTAAAGTTGATCAATATTATAGCTTCAGTTTTTAACTTTTGCTTTATGATACTGACATTGACATTAGTGCTGAATCTGAGTTTTTTCTACTTGACTTTTCTTTCAGTTCCTATAGATCAGTTCCTAAATTCAGGCCCAGTTCAGTCAATATAAATGTATTTCTATGGCAGTCAGTACTAGAATGATTTTAACCACCAGTTTAATCAGTAGAGCCAGAAATAGTTTATAAGTAGAAGCAAAACTGTGTTTTGTATAAAGCTAGGCAAATAATTCACAGGAAATAATTTACTTAATGATTTTTGCCTCTTTATGTTTTGGAATTGACTGAAAGCACCTTTTGATATTTTGGAAGTATTCACTATTCAAAAAAATTCAGAATAATTTCACTAGCTATTTCTTGTTCTGTAACTCAGGTGTCAGTAATTAGTTTTGAATATTTGGTATTTGAAATTTGAGTGACTTTAATTACTTTTGATTGATACATAGGTCACAAGGTTTTCTTTCTGTTCCCAGTTGTGGTGAGCATAAACCAGTATTTGCTTAAATTTACTATTTCCATATATGTTTCTGCGCTAAAACACTTTTCTAGAGTATTCATGGAAAGCAAGCACAAAAAGCATACGAGCACTGTCTAAATTAACTTAAATTAGCTTAAATATTTTTTAAAATGCCCACAGGATTCTTCAAGCTAGTTTGTTGAGGTGTCATGGGCACAACGCTTTCCATGTTATTTTAAAGCAGTTTATTTTGCTGTGTTGTTATGATATACCCACTAATTTAATTTTAAGTCAATAATAGACTTATTGAAAGCAGATTGTTCCCCAATGTAATATTATAAGTGATGGTGAATTTTGATAAATCTTTATTTATTATGCTGATTTTTTTTCTTATTCTTCAGTCATTTTATTGCAACTGTTTTGAATGTTTCAGTTAATTTTCTGTGTATTTTAAAAAAGCAACAAATCACTAAGTAGTAGAAGATCAGTGTTGTGATTGGTACTGTATAACTATACACCCAGAAATATCATTAAGGGAATTCATGCATGTGCTTCCTATTAACAAGACAGTTCCTGAGGGCCTTACTCAATTTTCACTATGTTCTTACTCAAGAAAAATCCCTTTGGCTTCAATGGGGGTTTTGAAGACTGAATGTAAATTGATTTCGATCAACATTAGTAAGAATCACAGTAACAGGGTATTGATACTGATTCCTGTACTGATTGATAGCCTTTATTTTTCTTTTAACTGACTGGGTTTTTTAATTGCTGTTTCTAAATATGAAGCATAGCTGGCCCTTAGACCAGTTGTGCCCCTAGTCAGGTGCCAATAATAATACAGGCATCTATGAGGCTTGTGCTACTGACAGCACAAATGTCTTCAAAGGGGCTGGAGGAGGATGGGGATGTGGTCCACGCTCAGCTGATTGCGGGGGGGGTGGATGGGGGATTGGGGGATGCACGTGGTACTAATTTAAAGGGTTGCTGAGTTTCCACCGCAGTAAATGGTCCTCCAGAGCCCCGGAATTCCTCCAGGGCATCTGCTGCAATGGAGTCCCCCTGCATACAACCCAAGCACAGAGGCAATCTAGCCCCAAATCTAGTATTTTAACAAAAGAGTATTTAGCAAAGAATTTGCTACATTTAAGGACTGATTTGCGGTCTTTGCATATGCAAATCTTCCATGGGAGTCAGGATTGCAGGATTGGGCTCATAATCTTTATCTCGCCTCTTCTTCCAGTTATGTTCCACAGCCCAGTTATTAACCAATTCCTAAATCCATTAAAAGAACCAAAGAAAACAATGATATCCTTCCCCAAATTAAAGTTCTTGAAAGTGAATTACATAGTTATGATTATTAATTGTTTGTTACTTGAATTGCAGTACTGCCTAATGGCCTGATCAAGAATCAGGGCCCATTGGGTGAGGCATTGTACAAACATAGAGGAAAAGACAGTGCCTATTCCAATGATTTTATGTCCTAAAACTCTGAGGAGAGAGCACTGATAGCTACAAACAAACAGGGGGAACACAATGAAATGATGGGATCATTAATAGAAACTTTGACTTACAGATGCTTTCCCTATGTAGCATATTTACTTTCGTTTGTTTCACTGGCATTGGCTATAATAGCAAAATAACTGCTGTTTAAAAAGGGAAGATAAGCAGCTACCTCAAAATCCAGTTCATGAATTTCTGGAATCAACTAACAGGTGATGGTTTGTAGACATGCATAAGCCACCCTCTTCCCTCATGACTAAGCACATCACCTGCGTGCCATGCAGTTTGCACATTCAGGACAAAGTCTATGAATTCAAGTCTATGAATCCCAAAGTCCCATCTAGCTGAACAACAAGCTACTAACTTGCTACTCTGCTGGTTGATAATTAGCAATTTTTAAAAACAAAGCTTAGGTACCCATGTGTAAGTATGTTCAGGAACAAGTGTATGCTTTGTATATATTAGTACATACACATTCATGTACACTACATATATCTAGCTAGACGGCAGGATGTACATATTATTTCAGTGTTATGAAATAACATCCTCCTGACTTCACCGTATGTAGAAATACTGCATATATAAACCTCTAGTTATCATTTGTATTAGTACTACTAAGTAATAATTAATTGATTTAATGTAATTGAAATAATAATACCCTGAGCGTTTTAAATAAGAACATTGGGACAGTTTCTTTTCAAACCTCTAATACGACAACATGAGACCTCAGTGTAAAAACTATTAAACTGTCTGGACATTTTTTTATGGTATAAATAGCACTGGAATTACGGTATTTCAGATTTTTTGTACTTAACACTGTTTTACACTTTAGTTTTTCAAAAAAAATGTATTTAACTTAAATAAAACAGAAATATGGGTCTGAATTCATCAGGATAGATTACAGTTTAAATCGCACAGTACAGCCCATGCTGTAAATAAATATAGTCCATGCTTCAAGAGAATGTGGAGGGAGTGGGCCGGAGCAGGAGCTCCCAGGAGGGATTTGAGGTAATTCACCAACAGGGTTCTTGCAAAAAGTGCATGGTGCCTTGTGCATTCGCCAGTATATGTGGTCAGCTCTGCTTGCTAAAGCAGAGGGTAGGCAGAAGGTGAAGCCTTCTCTCATCCTCACCCTGCCCTCTTCTTTTGGAGATGCTATTGTTGTCACTGTTGTGGAGCAGTGGCATTGCTTCCCAGTTATGTTTTGACTGGCTTTGGCCCAGTGTCTGGCCAGTTATAGAGATCAGCTACACACCAGTTCACACAGAAGGGTTTTGCAGTTTCCATGAGCAGCTGATCTGACACCTGCCCACCACTCTGTAAGAAGGGTTTTATCCTATACATGTTGGAAGGGACAAATGGTGGGATTTTCAAAAGCACTCAGAGGTCACCTAACTCTGCTTCCACTGAATTAAATGGTAAATTAACTTCCATGGAAGTAGAATTAGACCAGTACTGGGAGATGTTAGAAATCCCACCCAAAATCATTTTTAAGATGATCATATGCTGGCATTCCAAGCAGAGAGGCATACACATAACCTAATGCATGCCACCAAAAGAAAATACAGACGAGAGTTGCACTATAACACACACACACACACACACACACACACACACACACACACACTCGCTCTCTCTAAGGATGACATCCTAGCTTCATTGAAGTCAATGTGCGCTTGGCCATTGACATCAGTAGGGCCAGGATTTCACCCTAAGACTAGCTAGGCATAGAAACTTCTAGAGATTCTGTCCAGCATTTCACATGCATCCAAAACTCCCTTTGAATCCAATGGGGATTTTGAGTGTGCAGAGAATACCAGATCAAGCCCTCAGTGAGTTCTTATTTGCTCAGCAAGACTACATGGCTAAAGCTAGATAAACATAAATACATGATATATCAAGGACATTGTTGTAGAAATGCCTTTGAAACAAACAGTGGTATATTTTTCTATATCATGTTCTGTAGCAAATGTGGTTAGTTCACTGTAGTTTTAGCTGAGCTTTAGTTTTAAGCAAAATGTAAACAATTTTATACAGGTGTTGCAGGTGAGATTAGTTTATGCTGCTCATTCAAATCAAACTAAAGTCATACAGACCAGCCGCTAGTGTAATGTTGTCTGCTTATGCTACCGTGCTGCATGGGGAAGAGAATTAGTTTTTTCATGCAGTTCTACAGCTCTTTTGTGATAACAGCATGTGTCCTGTGTGGAATTAGGATGTCTTCCTCTTTATCATGCATCTGGCTGTGACACATTACAGAGTCCCTCCACTCTAGCCCCCCATTCTTGTTTGACAGGAAACCTCTACTTAATATTCCCCTATTTTCCCTCCACAAACACCACAATTCTGGACACATTATTTATTTCCCTTTAGGAGAATGAACTCTCACAACTGTCATGGAATAGGCATCTGGAACAAGTGGGGATAGAGAGGAAGGTTGCATACTGAGTCTTTGGCCTTTCAGCTGAAGAGTCCATAAAATAGTATTTTATTTCATAGCGTAGTATTTTATTTCAGGTGCACAGTACATTACTTGTATATTTATACATACCTTCTGAACATATTGGTCATCACTTGTGTAAATACTGTAGCAGCTAACCATGGAATGAAATGTAATTCTGCTAATGTTTAACAGTTTTCTCTTAGTATTTTATTGAGAGTTGCATTCTCAACATTTGTGTTTGAAAAGTGCACACCATTTGACCTTCAGTTTGAAAATATATCTTATATTAAAAAGTAATATGGTTAATCCTCAATGCAATATTGCAGTATTCCTCCCCCCTCAGTAAATCTTAACATAGAAACACAAGATATATAACGTTCATCAGTGGAAGTAAAAATAAAAAGGGATTCTAACATAATACTGAACAAAATGAAATGTGTGTATGAAGGGAGGGAAATTATTATTTTTTATATTGCAGGTTTGGCAGCAATTCTGAAGTTTGATATACTTTTATATAAACATAGTGATCAATTATGCATTTTTAATCATTTTCAGTATTTGTTAGCTGGGATATTTTTATGTCCCTGAGACAGAAATTCTCAACCATGGTAGTTTAAAACTGATATCAGAATATCCAAAGAGTTACGGTACTTTGTTACTCCAAAAGAAGAGATATGAAAAGAAAAATGTTAATTACAGGCTTTAACACTCAGAGTAGAATCTTTTAGTAGGGGTGGTCAGAAAAACAGGTTTTACTACTTAAGAGCTGGAGCTTTGTGGTACTATCTAGTTGGAGAGCTTGGAGAAAATGCAACCACTTCTATACTCATAAGGTGCATAATTCCCTATGATAGAATTAACTTTTAGGAACTGTCATTTTTGGTGTCCACAGTAAATAAAAGTGAAGTGCTTATCCTTTAATCTTGAATACATTTTATTTAGTTAGTGCTTGCTATCACCTGCAGTGGTTTTCCAGCTGCTGGATTTTATGCTGGGATCTCAGTTCTTATTCTGTAGAAGCACAGTACAATATGTGTTACTAAGTTGACTTCTAACCATAGTAAATAATTTCTAAGATAGAGGGCCAAATTCTGCCCTCCTTTACTTGTGTGCAATCCCATGGAATTCAAAGGACCTGCATGGGTGTACCTGTGAGCAAAATTTTAGGATAAGTCTATGCTTCAGCAGCACAGCTATGACACTGCAGCTGTGCTGCTGTAGCATTGCAGTGTAGATACTTCCTACATCAACAGGAGGGTTTTTTCTGTCGATATTGGTAGAGGCAATAGCTAGGTCTACAGAAGAATTCTTCTGTCCATCTAGCCTCATCTACAGAGGCAGTTTGGTCCACCTACCAGTGTCACTCTGGGCACAACATTTTTCACAGCCATGAACGGTATACCTAGGTTGATCTAAGTTGTAGGTGTAGAGCAGGCCTCAGAGACATATAAAGTGTTCTCTGTGTTTTATAATCTTATTTAGAAGCATGCGTGGCAGAAGCTCAGTTATCTGCATTTCCATAAACTGGAAATCTGTGCTGAAAATGGATTTGGGGATTTGCATCTTATTGAAGCCCAAATATGGGAAATTCCGAGGAAGGCTGGGGTATCGGCTCTCTGTAGGACAATGGGGGATCACCACTTCCTCACTTGGCCCCACTCCCAGGGCTTATCTGTGCCCTGAAACAAGGCTGTTACAATCGGCTAATGGTGCTGGTGTACCTCCATTGCTTCAAAAATCACTAATTTGTAGTGGGTAGGTTTCCCTCCCTCAATTGGGGCTTGAATTAGGAAGAATTCTGTTGACCTAGCACTGTCTAAACCAGAGCTTCGGTTGGTTTAACTGTGTCACTCAGGGGTGTGGATTTTTCACATTCCTGAGTGACGTAGTTATACTGACCTAATTTCCTAGTGTAGACTAGGCATTAGTGTAGTTTACTGAGGATTTATTGTAGTTCATGTTTTAGGTCTTTTCATGGAGGGCACTCATTTGCATCTACATTTAAGCATCCTCTACTTTCTAATTCAGTGATATATATTTGTGATGATAGCTTAAGGAATATATACGGTATTTAGTAAAACATGTTTCAGCGCTTTATATGCTTTAAATGTCTCTTATTGTCCCAACATAAAAAGAGGCAACATGTTTTGTAATATGTCGCTCCTGCCCATTTGTTGCCATTTTTTTAGATTTTTGTCTTTAAAACTTGCTTATACCAGTATTGAAATGTACGGAAACATAAGTTTGCACTTTCATTTCAAGTAATATGATTTCCTTTTCAGCCATGAGCACTGATCTTGACTTTTGAGATGACAAATGAAATAAACTCTCAGGCCTTGTCTACAATGGATGCAGTTTATACCAGAGCTATTTTGCTGGTATCGTTTAAAATAGTTCCCTGAACAAAATAAGATAAAGGATTATTTTGCCAGTATAACTGCATCTATAGTAGGGCTTTTACCAGAATAGATATGTTAAGGGTTTGATTTTTTTTTCTAGACTCCTAAATGATAAAGATATGCTGGCAAAATTTTAAATGTAGACCAGGCCTAAGAAACCAGGAGTTGTTATAATTAACTGTAGAGTATGTTTGAAGATTAATATTATAAAAGGTCAGTGACTTGTGACTTCAAAATAGTAAGTGGCAAGAAAACATGGGGGAGTTACTTTAGTGTGGTGTCCTTTTGCAGTTTTCAGGACATTTCATTTAGTTTTCTGTAACAATGACTAAAAGTATATGTCTTTATTATTAGTGCTGTCAATGCTATTATCAGGGCAAAAGTGTAACTTGCAAAACACTTATGGAAGCTTAATTAGTTGTTCTCATACAATATTTGGATGTTGGTACTCATGAAAGAGAGAGACTGGTGTTACTGATACAAACAAATTCCATGTGTGCTTCCTTTGCTTAATTCTTCTAATCCACCTCAGTCTCTGCAACACCCATGCTTTTACCATCTTGAGCCTTTTACAATATAAGATTGCCAGTTGCACTGAGCTGATTAGTGATATTTGTGATGAGAACAAAAATTCAGTGGCACCATGAATGAGAGACCCTAAAATGTTTCTTACATAGTTTCCTGAGAATATGCCTATAGAAGTCAAAGATTCGTTCTTTGGGCCTGCCTCATGATCACATATGCTAATTTTACCAGTTTGTTAGGGAGTGGCAAGTATGATTTACATTCAGACAATCTGGAGTATTTTGTTGCCTATGGTAGTCTAACGCATATAAAAAGTAGATGACTACTAGCAAGGGAATCACTGCAATAGTGTGGATTATATTCAGATTAGAATAGAGCTATCATGTTATGACATCTCTTATGGCATCCATAGCCCATTGTGGTGCACCAGCAATTTTTAAAAAATATGTAACAAGTTTATTACTTTTCTAAGTCACAAGTAATTACACACATCTCCAGCAGGGTTGGCTTTACTACTAATTAGAAAAAAATTATACTATAGGAAGCTTGAATAGAACTATAGTGCCAAGTCTCTTAATTCCTATAAGAAGCATCCATTTTTGTAGACCTAGCCTTTAGAAAACTTTTTGTGGTAAAGCAATAAATTTAAAAAATCTAAACATTATCATGACAGGGAAAACATAGAATCATAGAATATCAGGGTTGAAAGAGACCTCAGGAGGTCATCTAGTCCAACCCCCTGCTCAGAGCAGGATCAATCCCCAGACAGATTTTTGTCCCAGATCCCTAAATGGCCCCCTCAAAGATTGAACTCACAACTGTGGGTTTAGCAGGCCAATGCTCAAACCACTGAGCACAGGTGTTTCATAAATTACTTATTTATAAAACACACAAGTAAATTTGTATAGTACTACGTCATCAGTGTTCCCTGTATGAAGCCATTACTACCATGCTGCGTCTATCACTATTTAAATTGTTTTGTGTATCACCATTCTCCTTTCACTTCTTGAAGTATATCCTGTCTGACCATAATAGCTGTCATTTTTTTGAATGGTTCCTGATTTTGTTTAGGAATGCTGTATTCAGTAGAATAAAGGAGTTACATAAGTCACATCATACCGCTGACTTACACATCATTCACTGTTTCCTCCTTAATGATGTAATACTGTGGTTGTGAAAGTCATGAGCACTTCTTTCCATTCACTTTTAGGTCACCAGGGTGCCAATTCTAAGTAGGTGAGAGATCAAATGAAGACTCAGAAAATTGCTCTGGGTCAACTATCAGCCTTGTTTTAAAAAATAATAAAACTGTTGTCATAAACAGTGTGTTCTACTGATTTTTACAAACATAAACATCCCCAGAAGAAAAATTGCACAGGATTTTGCAAGGCTGTGATATGTTCTGTGACTAATGTATTGTGGAATATTTACAGTATCTTTAATCTAAAATAAAGGGCTATTTGAGTTCAGAATATTTTGCATAAATGCTTTTTGCAGTGGTGAATTAAGACAGGATCCTTGGGATCCAAGCCCAGGGTCCTGTGGAAGCCCAGTAAAAAAGAGAGTTTTGGGAAACCAAGAAAGAATTAGAGAAAGAAATCAAGGAGTCCTTGATGTGAGCAAGAATTTGTGGGTGCATGATTATTTGAAAGGGCCTGAATTTTAAGTCTTAAATATCCTCTGTGGTGCTAGTTAAAGGAAAGGATTAATAAAGGGGGAAATCTTAAAAATTATAGACATTTGGTTAGGATCTGTTTCTTCAAGTATAAAATTCTTAGTTGATCCTGTTGGTCTTGAAGCCCTTCTATATCTGGCTTCCTTTGAGATTTTTGGCACTCCCTTGTTTAGGACATGTTGCAAGTGCCATAAGAACAGTCTTTATGTAGTATTTTGGAATTCTTGCCAGTTCTGTTTTGTCCTAAAAAGCCCTTGTTTTAAATCCAGTCCCATTTCTCATTACTCCTGCTGGAACTTGAATTGTCTGATGCACAAAGATGAATGCCAGGTCTTCTGTCACTAGGGACAGCAAAGAAGGAAGTGTATTTCAGTGAAGTCTGAGGTAAGGTTAGGGTAACATATTTAACTAATAAGAAATAGCTTTTACACACAGCACTGATGCTGCTGTAATCTAGCCTGACTATATTAGCTGATTTAGGCTCTGCAATTGGTTCCCCTCTTTCTCTCGCACTTCCCAGAATCAACAGAAAATGCGGCACAGCATAGAGTCATTCAGCTTGTGTGGCAATCTTAAACTTCCTGCTGAAGCTTGACCCTTTAGCAGGAGGATGGCTGCTGACTGACTGCCCTTTCTGTTAGTCACGACTTTCTGCTGATGTGTTTGAGTCCAGAACAGAATGGAAAACCAGCTGAAATAGTGGGGAGGTGGGAGTCAGCAGTCAGCCTCCTGGCCAGTGTCAGCATCCTCCAAATGTTGTGGAAGTGGGTAAAAATAACCAAGTAGGGAGAGCAGAACATGGATGAGGTGGACAATGTCTATTTCCCTCTTTCCAGGTCTGCATTTGAGGGGAGATAGTTGAGGGGGAGGAAGAAGAGGAAAGAAACACGTGTGATGTGTCACCAACACAGGCCATCACCCTGTAGCCTGAGAGGAAGAGACTAAGGGAAAAAACCCTGAGTCACCCCAGCACCAAGTGAGAGGCAAAGATTAAAGAAGAACCAATGACCCCCTAGAAAGAGAGAGAAGCAGATGCTCCCTGAAGATGCAGGAGTGGAAATGGACCTGTCACTCTCTTCTGACAGTGTGAGATGGAGGAATAGTGAACATGCTAATTATCTCTAGCATATGCTGAGTGGAGCTAACAGTCCACTACTGGGCCTTTCCACAGGATCTTGGGGAAGGGGATTGTTTGGGGACAGAGGATTGCAGGGCCTCAGTAATGTTGAAAGAGACTCTAGTGGTGATCGAGGACAGCAAATTAGACATGAGTTTGCAAAGTGATACAACACAACACCTGTAATATTAATTTCTGAGCACCATGTTACCAGAAAGAGATTGACAAACTGGAGGAAGACCAGAGAAGAGCAACAGATAAGATAAAAATATCTTGTGACGCTGGCTACAACAGTGCCATGCAAATGCCTGTTCTCATTTCAGGTGACATTGTAAACAAGAAGCAGGCAGCATTATTGCCTGCAAATTGTAACCAAATTTGTTTGTCTGAGTGATTGGTTGAACAAGAAGTAAGACTGAGTGGACTTGTAGGCTTAGAATGCCCAGAATACCCAGCACACTGATGTGTGATTCAGAGAGCTGAGCTGGAGCCTGCAGGCTGGGTGATTGCCGCTCAGTTTCGTTGAATGTGTACCGCAGAGCACTGTGCAGATACAAAATGTGTATCTGCATCTGCTCTGCAATCCACAAAAATGGTCTGCGGATATCCACATCCGCTGATACAAAGCAGATACCTGTGGATTTGCAGGGCTCTACTAAACTGTACTGTAGGGAAGAATGTTACATTGGCAGGATCGACTGACCCAATAGGACTTTTGCATCACTGTCTTCTATGATTCATTTTATGTATACCAATTTCACCTATGCCATTTGGAGCTGCATAATCCCCGAAAAAGGAGTTACTCTACTATTTAGTCTACCTCATAGTTGGGATATAAGTACTATATCCACATGGTTTATTGTAGCTCATGGAGGATTGGATACAAAGTCAGAGGGAAGAGTACCCACAGGTTCCATGGTAACTGCCACATCACATCATGTGCATACAGGAACTTGGCATCAGAGCTAGAGTTGTCCAGTTGCAGCTGGAGTGCATAGTAGATGGACCACAAGTCTGCCTGAGTGTGACGATTTGTATGTTCTTGTGCAGAGGGACATGGAAGAAACACCCCCCACCACCACCACCTCATTTTCATTTGTATGTGATACGTTAAGAATGCAAATACTCCTTTTAGATTAGCTCTTGGATCACTGACTACATGTTTGTGAAATTACTGGAATTTGATACCTTGTGAATCCTTTTGTTTAATGACTACCAGCAATATACTCTGTGCTTTCCAAGTGCACTCTGGTTCCAACAGACAAAATGGTTCAGAGGTGTCTGATGAGGGTTTATGCTAACGATGATGAAAAAATGTTAGACAGATGCTCATTAAGAACTGTGGTGGGAAACATATTTTTTGGTGAGATTTGAAGAGGTGGTCTAGAAGGCTGTTCACTTTTAGATTCTTTCAAAACTTTCAGAACTGTAAGCCTCCACTCCCTGTGGACAAGTGAGATCCAGCCCATGTATCATGGTGCTGCAGCCAGGAAGTGGGGCTACCTTTGAGAGGAAAATATTGTAAAAATTAAATTCTTTGGGTAAATTTTCAAAACCACCTAGGTGATTTATGGGGCTTTTGAAAAATTTTATTTCATAATAAAAAAATTAATTCATAGTTATTTCTCTGCTGCCCAAGACACTCCAGAATTTGAAAAGTGTGGAATTTCCTCTTAAACTTCTCCCTGCCTGAGGCCAGGATGAGCAAGATCCACTGCAGTTCCAATGATAGCTTTTGTAGACCTAAAAATTGTGTGATTTAAAGTCTGATATCTTGCAAGCATTGAGGGCCAGAGATGAAAGTTTTATATCTAACACTTGGAAAGGCCTGAGATAGCTTTTCTTTATACAAAAAGCCAGTTATTTTAGGTCATTTTTAAACAGTTTTGTGCCATTTGAAAAATCGCTTGACTATCACTCAGTAATTGCCTTGTTCTGTTTATAGAATCATAGACTTTAAGGTCAGAAGGGACCATTATGATTGTTTATTCCCTCTAAAGCATCTGGCACTGACCACTGTCAGAAGACAAGATATTGGGCTAGGTGAACCATTGGTATGGCTCAGTTTGGCTTTTCTTATGTTCTTGCAGATTCCTGTAAAGTTGGACTTATAGTAACTAAGGCACTTGCTTTTCAGGTGGAAGAACATGAAATACATTTTTTAAAAACCACTATAAAAAGATTTATAAAATACATTTTCTGTGACATATATGCTTTCTTTATAGGCTATGAGGGATAGTAAGAAATAATTATTTTTATCAGAGCCCTTTTGGGATGACCTACACAGCTCACCCCTTAGTTATACGTCTGTTTCAAACTCAGGTTGATAAAACCCTTATACCACATCATATCATCATGTTTCCCCCATATATGTAATAGACACATTATAGTCAGCAAAGTGATTTAGGATTCTTCCTCTCTCTCTCTGTATATGTCAACCATTATATCATATTTATATATAACTAAATTTCGTGGTCACCTTTAAAGAATAAATAAGATTTTGTTTGCTCTGTAAAGAAAATTCCTTTTGACTTGAGTTGAAAGTTCCCTATGCAATTAAAGTAATGAGCTGGGTACACAAGGCCTCAGATGGCACATATGCTCAGTTTAAGGCTCTGATTCTCTAGAGGGATCTGTGCAGGCTGATGTTTATGTGCACCGCTCTAGACTCCCTTTGTCTTCAGTGGGACTACACTCAACTGGATTCCATTGCACGACTGGGACCTAGGTTTGGGATTTACAGTAAGAACACAGGACTTTTTTTTAACTACACAGAATTAACAAGAACAATTTTAAAACCAAACAGATTTGTATAACCAAGAAAAAATTGCTAAATGAAGATTAAATTGTAAAAAGCATGAAAAATTAAGCCATAAGGTATTCAATAGTATGTATTTAAACAGCAAAGCCACTCCATTAGCAAAGAAAAGTTACTTCTGTTGTAAAGTTGATAAAGATATTTTATTTTGACTGTTAAAGCTCTTTCCACTGTGTTGCTATCGATTCTGTTAAAAGAGCAGAAAATACAAAATTTTGCAAAGACAAAACAAAGATAGGACAATGACCTACTGTAAATAATGAAATAGATGAAGTGTTTGAGAACAAATCTTTTGTCACAAAATTTTTAAAGAATGCCTGTCACAGATTTATGTAATGGGGATTATTGCTAAATATAGAGCAGGGGTAGGCAACCTATAGCATGTGTGCCGAAGGCGGCACGTGAGCTGATTTTCAGTGGCACTCACACTGCCTGGGTCCTGGCCATTGGTCCGGGGGACTCTGCATTTTAATTTAATTTTAAATGAAGCTTCTTATACATTTAAAAAAAACTTATTTACTTTACATACAACAATAGTTTAGTTATATATTATAGACTTATAGAAAGAGATCTTCTAAAAACATTAAAATGTATTACTGTCACACGAAACCTTAAATTTGAGTGAATAAATGAAGACTCGGCACACCACTTCTGAAGTTTGCCGACCCCTGATATAGAGTATTACAAACTAGAGACACAAACACAGTTCAGTGTGGAAATGTTAAAATACTAACTTCAATCAGCTGTCAAGCAACACTCAGGAGTAGAATTATACTGGGGAGGGAGCAAGATTCAGTTCTCCTTGTCTGAAAGGACAGATCAGCCTTTGATATAGATTAGGAGAAGAAAATAGAGGAGGGAACCTACTATATGAAAAATAAACAATTTAAACATAAAAAATGCAATTTACAGGTTCCTTAACCCTTTGTCATATGCTTTATATTAGAATAAATATGTATGAAATCAGAAAGTCCAAATAAATAACTTTTAAAATAAATCAGTGCCATTTGTGACTGTATTTTGATTATGTGGATACATCCCCAGAAACTGTATTAAGTGACCACCTAATTATATGCAGTATACACATCAGTCATGGTCACAGCCAATCTAAGCTGGATCTGAAAGAGTGACTTAGCGATGCAAGGTTCTTTAAATCACATTGCCAATCCCTGAATCATCACCAAGTAATATTTTTTCAGAGTGCTCTACATTCTCCTATGAAAAACCTTAGTAAGAACAAGAATGAAACTTTAGAAAAAGATATGTTTATTGTGCCAGGTCTTGTCAAGACAAGTTCCAGAATTTGAATGGTTTCGGGTGGGGAAAAGAGAGACCATAAGGCAAATAGTCTGTGTATTATCCCAGTTGCTGAAATTAATGTTTTGTCTAACATACAAAAAAAAGTTAATGAAAATGTATTGTATTTTTAATTGTTTTTAATTAAATGTTTAATACATGTGTATGTTTGGGTAAAACGAAGGGTAAAATGAATTGGTAAAATGAAGTTATGGCTCAATCTTGAAAAGCACTGAGAGCATTTTGGGGCGTGCTGGACCCCTTCAGATGCCATTGAAGTGTATGGGATTTCTGTCCTGAGTAAGAAGTTTGCAGGACTGGGCCTCTCATTAGTCAACATCGCTACATGAAACTGGAAGTACCAGAAATCTCACAAGAGAGCCTTTTCTCTTTTTTGGTATGCCTAGCCTGATTTCTAGACCAGAAGGGCATAGAGCTCTATCTCGACTTCTGGACATTTATCCATAATGGATCTATGAATCTTTTGAGATTTACTTTTTACTATACTTTAACCACCAACTATTGTTCAGAGTGACTCCAAACCATAAAACTTATAAAGCTTGAAATTTTTGCATGAAGCATAAAAAAATCTGGAGTATATGGCCTGTGGGAGAGTAAGTACTAAGGTTAATTTATAACTTAAGGAAATTAATCTATAAAAAGAAGAAAAGCTCTATAAGAAATAGGTTAACAGATGACAACAAACAAAAAAAAAAAGAAAAAAAAAGGCTGATAAAAGATACCTGAACTTGTTTGGTCCCAGTGATTTTATGACTAAGGAATTCAATTATAGGTGTGTTGGGAGTAGCAAATCACAATTCTGTAAATTACTAATGAGACAGAAAGATCTTTATCATGTTCTGTAAGTGTTCACATGCAAAGTTCAGTCCTGCCCTCTGTAAATAAACGCTTAGCACCTAGACTGTATTCCTTTGCAGAAACTCAATGTCACAACAGTAGGAACTGAGATATAACTTGGGCTGAATCATTTTTCAAACATGCCAGCAGATATACAATACTATACTCTGAGAGATGAGGTTAGCCAACAGATGGCTTTTCCTTTCTGTGGGCTAGTGATTTTCATCTTTGGATTTAATTAATTTAATATTATTAGCATTTTCTAGAAACTGCAAAGAGGAGACAGAACCTTCTTTGGTGGTTCCTTCTTTGGGGGTGGTCCAAAACTGTGGAATGAACTCCCCCAGGAACTAAGGACCATCATAAATCTCACCACCTTCCACTCCAAGTGCAAGGTGCATTTCTTTGACCTTGCCTTCTATAAGCACATAGCAACAGGGATATTTATTTAATAAATTAAAAAAAAATCCTACAAAAAACACTCGATTGAACACATTTCTCCCTCTCTGGAGAGGATGAATTAACAAACAACATGTGACAGATGTGTAGTCATGATGTTTAATGGACTATTGGGAGGTGCTCAGATACTACATTGATGAGTGTGGTATAAAAACTTATATAGAATAGAACTAACAAGTTGAATTCAGGATACATATGACATCAGTGTACCATGGAGATACATTAAGTGAATCACACAAGGCTGGATTTATTTAGCCTGTGTTGCATATTCTATTAGAGAGTTTTAACCCACTAATTTAAATCATGAGTCTTTATTTACCCAAGGAAGGCAGATTGGCCTCAGGTCGATTGCAAATTAACTCCTAGGGCCTGCAATCCAAATTGTTTTAAGGGCTGCCTGCTACTTGATTCTTACAGCAGTAAATTATTATCTCTTGTCAGTCATTTAAAGAGGAAGGGCAGTTTCTGGAAAAGCAAATATAATTAGCTGAGACCCACAGTCCAACTGCACAGTAGTTGCAGGAAAGCTTTAAGGGACCAAGCCCTGTTTGCCCTAATCACACAGGAAATCAGTGGGACAACTCACATGACTAAGAGAAGGATTTCACTCAAATATGCAGTTTTGTGTAAATTCACATATTCTTCTAATTATAACTTTCCGAATGATTCATAGGCTGCAGAGTGGAGGGGTCACGCAGGCCATAGCCTGACCACTTTTTGGCCACAATGGTGGGCCAACTGGGCCAAATATGAGTGAGTGATGTTGTGACCTGCTGCAGCAACACTGAGGCACCACATCCCTGTATGCAGGTTGCAGCACTGCTCACTCAAATTTGGACAGGGTGGGTGCAGGGGCTCATGGGCCAGCAACGTCAGGCTGCTGGTAGTGGAGTTGGGGGGATCTGAGGGGAAGAAAGTCAGGTGGAGTGGAAGGCACAAATCTATGCGTGCGCGCGCACACACACACACACACACACACACACACACACACACACACACACACACACACACACACACACACACACTTTAAATGGCACTCTGCAGCCCCATCAATTAGAGAGTCTCAGACCTTTGAGACAAACTGGGTTTCTCTAAACTTCTTTGAGGTGGGACTAGAGTTCTTCCATTCTTCTGTTAATTACCGTGTTGCCACAATATTCAGATATCATAGAGATGAGAATATATAACAAATACCTAGCAAGATAGGTGGTGATTCATAGCCAGTGTATTAATTTAACAATCTTATTCCAGGATATTAAACGCTTAAGTTAACCATTTACTATATTTCACCATTTGGTACATTATGCTATTTACTTAGCAGGTTTGTGGTTGGGGAGAACAGTTATGTGCCTTGAATGCCCAAAAGGCAAAATATTTAATCTTTTTTTAGCTATTCTTTTATTGACCTGCTGACTTTATTTTCAGCAAGCAAGTTACTCTATCCTGAAAAACAATTTGAATGATCAAGAGCTGCTAGATTTTACAATCTTGATTTGCAAAAACCATAGGTTACAAATACAGACATTTCTGATATAAGCAGCACCATTAAAACTTAAATTTATTTCATATTTATTTCTCCACCTACATGGGTTCTACTGAAAAGTTTAAAATCAACAGTGATTAAAATAAAGTTGGGCCCAGTGGTCCAGGGAGAGCAAACACACTATCATAAAATAAGCAAAGAAAAATAATCCTTTTTGTACTGTCCCTAACACCAAGAGGTCCCAATCTTGATTGGGACCTCAAGACAGTGAAAATTAGAATAATGCAAACTGGCCAAAGATGAACTGCTTCAAATAAAAATGCCCTACACAAAACATTGGAGACAGCTAGGAAGTGCAGACATAGGGTCTGATCCAATTTCCAATGAAATCTTTGCAAAGAGCCACTCCATTGACTTTAAATTGGAGGTAGGTTGTACCTACAGTTAGGGAGGGTTTTTATATGAATCGTCAAACTGAAAGTCCCTGGCATGATTTACATAAAACCACAGTATGCAAAGTAAGGCCATCCTAGCAGACTTCATAAACCTTTGAGAGATATAAAATGAGAGATGGTTACTTCAGTACAATTGGCCTAGATCATTAAAAAATTCATTCCCCATTCACTGGCCACTGTTGGAAGACAGGATACTGGGCTAGATGGACTTTTGGTCTGACCCCGTATGACCATTCTTATGTTCACAAGATCTTGAATTGAATTCATTTGCTGATCAGCAATCAGTGCAGGTCAGTGGAACTGGATGTTACCAGTTCCTTGTTCGCAAAACAAAAGAGGCATTGGGAAGCTGAATTTTCTAACTCCTGAAGTTTTCAGATTAGTTTCACAGTTAGGAATGAATTACAGTAATCCGTTAGCATGGAAATACTGAGAGCATAAATATGATCTGAGTGGCAAAGTCCATGTTATAGAAAAAAAAGTGGTATTGGAGAACATGGAGATGATAATAGCCACTCCAGACTAGCGTCATAAAATGGGTTTTCAGACAGAACAATGAATACCAAAAGTGTCTGACAACCAACAACCTCAGCCCTCTGAATAGTAGGACCCCAGAAGCCTAGAAAGTTCCTCAAAACTTAATGTCAGGCAATTTAGGTACTGCAGTACCAAAAAAAATAATAATAATAAAGTGTGTATGTGAGGGTGGGAGGGGCGTTTAAAGGATTCAAGGAAATACCCTTGTCATATTTTTGGGAAAGGGGGGTTAGTTAACATACCGCATGACTTTCCTCTTGACCTCCAAGAATGCTTTGGATGTCTCTCAAGACCACAATGTTTTCTGTTCTGTACAAATATATGAAAGTCCTCTTTCTGTAAGTTGCCATTGCTGTTTTCCTTATCTGTGAAGGAAGCACAGCAGCTCCCACTGGGGACATTTCATGATAACTTGATCTTAAAATAAGAAATATAAGGGAAAGGTCATATCCTAGTAAGTTGTGCATACCTAAATTCCCATGGAGCTTCAAAATTATGCTGAATGACTAGGGCACTAACAATTTTCCAACAATGTGTTATTGAACAGTTTCCAGTGAGTGACTTTAGCATGCCAGAACAATAATTGAAATGAAGATATGATTGATTGGCAGGACATAGCATCCAAGTCTGCCCTTAGATTTTCTGGGTATCTCCCATTGACGATTCTGGGTTTTTATCTTTAGAGTTTCTGTCTTCCTCTTCCCTCTTCTCCAATGAAGATAACTGCCAGAAGCCCTTTTAGCTTTCTTTAAGTCTTGGTGTAAGGCTGTTGAAGTCAATGGGAGATGTGTCTCTTTATCTGACAGAAGAAAATGAGAAAGGCATTCTAGCATAAGTAATGGAATCAGCAGCAACTTTTCTTACTTTAATTGGGAGGATGAGTCTTGTAAGGATTATTTATCATGTAACCCAACCTGGAAATAGCAGCCTAATCCTTCCAGTCAAATAGTTTCAATTGTATTGTAAGAGGATCCTGCTTATATCAAGGTGCTCTTCTTTTGAGATGCATTTTCTTTTTCTCTACAGGCCACAGTGAGGGCAGGGCTGATCACCTCCTCGTATGTATCAAACTCTCTGCATGTGCTTCTGATTTAAGCATCTACCATGTATATTTCTGCTTTGCTTTATGAGGTGTATTAGTGTACTGGTTCCGCAAGTTTTGGCACTCATGCATAACTAGTTGAAGTTGTTACAGAGAGGGTTGTTTCTTTGTTTTGTTTTTAGGTGTACACCACCAATGTGAATTTTAAGACTTGCAAGATTCCTAGAGACACTTTGTTTGCAATCATGTGTAAAACCTCCCTTTGTGGTGCATTGTTTCTGTGCTATCACAGATCTGAGAATAAGTACCAAACTAACTGTATCTTTCGTAATCACCTTCTTTAGTGACTTCAGTTGATTTAAATGGCAATATTTACTTTTAAATTCTGTCATTTTTTATGATATATTTTCTCTTCCTTTAAGTTTAACTCCAGCACAATGGGTTTAATGTTCCATTCTCCCTCACTCAATTCAGGTTAATTGGAAAAATTCAAGATATGTGAGGTGAACTATGTCTCTTAGGTGTAAGTTATTCCCTGAAAGATATCTGAAGATGTGGAACTCAGTTCTCTGAATGCCATGCACCACAGTTGGTATCAATACATGTGTAGCCTTTTCCCACAGGAACTACTGCACAGGAATGTTTTTGTCAAACTGGTTAACCATTGATTGGCTCACAACAGAGATTCAGTGGAGGAGGCCCATGATATGCCTGGCTGTGCTGGCCATCAGGGTTTAAATATGGTATGTCCTGGTATTGACCAAAAGGTACACAAGTCTCCTAAGCAATAAAAAACACCGGGTGAAATCTCAGCCCCATTGAAGTAAATAGGGATTTTGCCATTGACTTAAGTTGAGCCAGGCTATCGCCGCAAGTGTATTATTGTCTTATCTGAATAAATGAACATATGATATATAGCTATGTAATATAGTACAGTGCTTCTCAAAGCCGGTCCACCACTTGTTCTGGGAAATCCCCTGGTAGTCCAGGCCGGTTTGTTTACCTGCCGCGTCTGCAGGTTCGGCCGATGGCAGCTCCCACTGGCCGCGGTTTGCCGGTCCAGGCCAATGGGGGCTGCAGGAAGGGCGACCAGCACATCCCTCGGCCCGCGCCGCTTCCCGCAGCCCCCATTGGCCTGGACCGGCAAACCGCAGCCAGTGGGAGCCGCGATCGGCCGAACCTCTGGACGTGGCAGGTAAACAAACCGTCCCGGACCGCCAGGGGCTTTCCCTGAACAAGCGGCGGCCTGACTTTGAGAAGCACTGATGTAGTATATGCTTCTGAACTATGGGCCAGACCCTATGCCAGTTTACACCAGCAGAAGACAAACCCATAGTTCAGATGTTCTCCGAATATGGGGAAGAGTATCATCTGTACTGAACAATTTTACATGTTATTGCATGCCCACACTCTGCAAGCTCATCTAGTACAATGGAGGGATGTCTGGATGAAGAGGGCAAGTGGATACATGAGAAGTGTCTTTTTGTGAACCTGGGGAAGGCAGGAGTCTCTGTTTGGTGGATAGGGGTTGTAAAATTAGGATTGGGCCCCTTTCCATGTTCCCATTTTTAGGGGAAATATTCAGAAGTAGTAAGTGAAGTTAAGCATGAGAGATGGACCAAAACCAGGCCCTAAATTTCAAACCTATTCCAGTTTGGATGGTGTGACATTATATGCAGGATACTCAGAACTGTGAGCCTGACTGTGCACTCTGCACTGGGCACCTCCCTGACCCACTGATCATTTCATACAATTTAAAGCAAACACAAGCTGTTTAATTCACAATTAATTTTAAAGAAGAATAAGGAAAAATGGGAATGGTTAAAGTTAAACACATCACCCTGCTCTGTGGCAGGGAACATTACAAACTGTCTCTGGAATGTCAGGGCACTTCAGTCTGTTCATTGTAGGTCCCAGGTCTCCTTCTCAGGCCCTGGCTGTGCTGCAGAGATGCTGCAGGTTGAATACTTGCAATTGTGGTGGCCACACACCTCTGGGCTATAGCTGGTGGGACTCTTCTTCCCAGAGTCAGCCCCCCCGTCGGGTTAAGATCCCCCTCCCAGTCCGGTCTGCAAGGACCCTTGGCTGGGGCGTCTTTCTGCTCTGGGCCCTTTGCCCAAGGTTCCTCCCTGGCTGGCCCCACTTGCTCACCACACCTGCCTCTGTGGCTGCAGCTCTGCTCCCAGCACAGGATCTGCTCTCTTCCTGGGCGGTGTCTCTGGTTCTGTGGCTGCAGCTCTGCTCCCAGCACAGGATCTGCTCTCTCCCTGGGCCGTGTCTCTGGTTCTGTGGCTGCAGCTCTGCTCCCAGCACTGACCTGCTTCCTGGGCTGCTTTTCGGCCCCTCTGGATCTGGCACAGCTCTGCTCCCCAGCTCAGCTTGGGCCCCTGCTTTCTCCTTAGCTTGGCCCCACTCTGTCTTACCCAGGCAATTCCAGCTCACATGGAGGATGGGACCCCCCCGGCCTCCTGACTCCCTGATTAGCCTGCCCGCTCTGTCATTCAGGCTGACTTGGAGCATTGGCCTCTTCCCATTGTTCCTGGGGACTGTCAGTCTCAGGGTCCTGATTTCCCATCGACCCTTCCCCTTTTAGTACTGGGAGCTAGCCAACCAAAACACCTCAACTGAATGTTAGTAAGGGGGCAACAGTCCCCTTACACAACTAAAACAAAACAAATACAATACATTCTACTGACTGAAATTTAATTTCATCAAGTTACAATCTTTGTCTAAACAGATTTCTCACTTACATCAAGTTTCCAGCAGCTCTTGCCTTTCAGGCCACGAAGATTCAGCTTTCATAGGCTCAGATCATGATGTACCCTCAGCGACGGATAATTAAAAGGTCTTTTTGCTTCCCTTATATTGCTCAACGTCCATTGTCTCTGCCTCAAGAGCCAGGAAGGCTTCCTGGTGTGCAGATTCTGTCCCCTGGCATTATTGTTAAACAGGTTTCTCCCTGCTCGTTTAGTTTGATGGCTTTGTTTACTTTATATGCAAATATGCTTCTATTCTCCTGTGCCTATAACTAAATCAGTAAGACAGGTAAACACACATTCCTTTGTCTAGGGCACACTAGATTCATGCACTGCATCCCAAACACATTTTAAGAACATATTTTCAGCGCCCATCTAGAACTCTTTGTATAGAATACATACGTACATCACACAATTATTTTTGGTACCAGCATGTCACTAGTTTATATATGGTACCTTACATGATACCTTTGTGATATATATCGTGATAACAGTACATTGCGGCACAGCCCTGATGAGAGTCATGGTATGGTGTGCCCTCTACCAGCTGGTATTGAGGGGCTCTCAGTGTCACAGATGGTGGGGTAAAGTTTGACCAGTTCTGTCCTTGCTCTTACTGTGCTCCTGGTCTTCTTCCTACATTAGACCCAATCCGTCTGGTGTGGGGTCAGCTAAACTATTGCAAAAAAAGTCTGTTCTTGTGGAATTTCTGTGTGTGAATTGAGATAATACAATTAGAGGAGACATACTGGCTGTACTACCCAAAGGACAGGATGTGCTAGGTTTGGGAGGCAGCCTGCTTCTAAATACCCAATTTTGGATTTGAGATAGTTCAGAAAAGTTTAATTGGGAGTTTTGCATGTGAAAAGAATGCAGTAAATGTCCTATTCCTGACATTTAGCTCTACATTACAGTATATTGCATTTGTTGTCATTCAGAGGTCTGTTATGAATTTATTTTTTGCTATAATCTCAATTTTAAATATATTGTAATCTGATAACAGTTCTTTGAGTAGAATTCAGTGTTATTAGAGTTCAGTCATTTGCATTGTAATTTTGGTTCAAATTAATTTGAAATTTGCAAACTATTGATTTTTGTTTAGGTTGGGAATAACTACAGGAGCAAAGAGGGGGAAAAATCTGTTTTTGAACTATTTCTGAACAGTAAAACTCCACAGTAACACATCCCGAGTGCAGTAATACATCCCACCAACCACATGATATTTAGCTGTTCATAGGCATGCTTGAAGGGTTACAAAAAGTCACAATAAAAACTTTTAGTTCCTCATATGATACTTGCTTACCTAGAAAATAAATCCAGTTGTAAAATGACTGAAGCATAACAACATAATTTATTGCATACTTAGCTATAAGAATTCTGCCAAAATGAACTGAGGAAAATGATTTAAAACTGCAGCATTTTAGCTCCTAAGGATTCCAGACTATATGGACCACATTCCAATTTATAGTTCAGAATTTAAACAATATAAAAGTTACAAACTTACCAAGATTGTGGTAATGCATTTTTATTTAATTGTTCAAAAAAAGAATGTATATTTATATTAATTGTGATTACATCTAGAAAATGTTAATGTGATTTTTTTTCTATATGCAGACTTACCCTCTTTTAGTAAATTTTCTGGAAAAACATTAAAATGTGATTAAGCTTTTTATTGATATAAATATGTATAGCATATTAATCTAAAAGATCTGCTGTTATATATCTTGTTGGATGACTTGGAAAATGAATTTTTAATGCAATTTTAAATATATGAGGCAAGGAGATGAGAAGAGCACATGATACAGGGAAAGGAACTGAAATTTACCCGATCTGTTTCTTTCTCTCCTTTTATTGCTGATAAAATTCAGTGTAACAACCCTGTTTATACCACTATAGTTAGTGTTTTATCACCACTTAATCATTAATTCCTAATTTCATGGAGTTAGAATTTGACTATAACACTTTTCACTGGGTTAAAATGTGGCAAATAAAGTCAAAGCCAGTAAGCAAATACTTGGTTGTTTGTATCTTTAAAGAAAACAGAAGAAACGTAATGTGGACTAATACCTTTTGGATATTTTGTAAGAAATCCAGGTAGGGAAGATGGATGGTTCAAAGACCTGGTAATAGAATATGTAGCTTTTTACTTCAAGGCCACTGATATAAATCCTGACAGGCTGCTAGTGAGAACTTAGTGGTTGTGGTCCTATTCCTATAGGCAGGTATCTACCTCTCATTTGTGGCTTTGGAGAGTCCCCTGATGAAAATGGACAAGGTGACTGAACTGTCCTGCAGAGTTTTTCTATCTAAGGTTAGGGTAGAGGGACATTTCCGAGTCCCTACAATATTTATATACACAATACGAAGAGTCATTGAAATGTATTTTAGGCAGACGTGCCAACTTTCCTGAATTAATTGTGAGAGATGCAATTTTGAAGTAAAATTAAGCCTGACTCAAGATCTCGTGATAGAACAAAATGTCAGATTTTTTTTTCCAGCTGTGGCTGGAAACAAAAATCCTGACATTTGAGAGTTGTAAACCAAGATCATGAGTCAGATTTCATAATTTTACTTAGAAATTGCTGTTAGCCCCAGACAGCTGGGGCCGCTGCTGTCAGCCCACCCTGGGACAATGGGGCCCCTGCGAGGAGAGTCTCCTGTTGTCAGCTAGCTTTGGCCTGCCAGGGCTCCCGCTCTCAGCCAGCCCTTGGTGGTGGGGGCTGATAGCGGGAGCCACAGCCACTTGGGGATGACAGTGGGAGCCCTTCTTCACAGGGCCCCTGAGGAGAGGCTCCTGCTGTTAGTCCTGGGTGGCTGGGGCTCCTGTTGTCAGCCAGATACGTGAATTAAGAGCACTTAAAAGGCTCAGAAACTGGAAGGAAAATAAAGAGAACTCACATTTAATTTTTAAAAAATCCTCATGATTTTTAAGCCAATCTATTGATTTTGGGGGGGTCTGACTTATGATTTTCCAATGGCGAGGGTTAGCAACACAGTTTATGTGTGATTCAACTCATGCAGGTGCTTTAATTATAGCTGAAAACAAAGGAATTTGCAAAATATGTTAAATACATGACATAAATTGTCCAAAGTAAGGACAGTCTAGGCTTGCAACAGTTAGTAAACTGGCCCATTGTTCTTGGATATTAAAATTCCAAATTTTCCATTGTGCTGAAAATTTACATCACTGTGACTCCAGAAGGGCAGAAACTGATTGTCAGAGAATATTAACCAGTTTCCATCATTGTTTAATAGAGCTGATTATTATCCATTATCTTCAGTGGGAGATTTGCCCTGGATAGGGAGTGCATAGGGACTCAGGATCCCCTGTAAGTAATACCTGAAGAACGTTATATGCAATCTTTCAAATTCTGGACTCCATTTTTGTGTCTACAAATTATAGGTGCAACCAAATGAAGCAACTGCACTGAAGGTACAAAAATAGGAGCTGGTTACAGCCAGGCTGACAATATTATTTTAAATTCTTCTGATCTACTTCCTGGCTGAATGGCATTCCTGGGAAATGCTAGAGCAGAGGTCGGCAACCTTTCAGAAGTGATGTGCTGAGTCTTCATTTATTCACTGATTTAAGGTTTCACATGCTAGTAATACATTTTAATGTTTTTAGAAGGTCTCTTTCTATATGTCTATAATATATAACTAAACTATTGTTGTATGTAAAGTAAATAAGGTTTTTAAAATGTTTAAGAAGCTTCATTTAAAATTAAATTAAAATGCAGAGCCCCCCAGACTAGTGGCCAGGACCTGGGCAGTGTGAGTGCCACTGAAAATCAGCTCACGTGCCACCTTCGGCACACGTGACATAGGTTGCCTACCCCTGTGCTAGAGTGATACACTGCTGAGGTGGAAGGACAAGGGGAAAGTCAGCTGTGCCAATTAGGGTGACTGAGTGTCTGGTTTTTGACCGGAACACCTAGTTGAAAAGGGATCCAGGCGGCTCAGGTCAGCACCACTGACCGGGCTGTTGACTGTCCGGTTGGCAGCACTGTGCAGTGGGGCTGGCAGTATTCCTGCTAGCCTCAATGTCACGCAGCTCCCAGCAAGCAGCTGGCATGTCCCCCCTCTGGCTCCTATGTGTAGGGGCAGCCAGCGGGCTCCACACGCTGCCACAGTCCCAGCAAGCATCTGGCATGTTCCCCCTCTGGCTCCTATGTGTAGGGGCAGCCAGGGGGCTCTGCACGCCACCGTCCCAAGTGCCACCCCCGCAGCTCCCACTGGCCAGGAACCGCAGCCAATGGGAGCTGCGGGGGCAGCGCGTGCGGATGGGACAGCGCACAGAGCCGCCTGGCTGCGCCTCCATGTAGGCGGTAGGAGCCGGAGGAGGGACATGCTGGTGCTTCTGGGAGCTGCTTGAGGTAACCGTCACCCAGAGCCTGCACTCCTGACACCCTCCCGGGCCCCAACCCCCTGCCTCAGCCCTGATCCCCCTCCTGCCCAATGAACCCCTTGGTCCCAGCCAGGAGCACTCTCCTGCATCCGAAAACCCTCATCCCCAGCCCCACCCCAGAGCCTGCACCCCCAGCTGGAGCCCTCACCCCCCCCCCAGCACCCCACCCCCTTGCCCCAGCCATGATCCCCTTCCTGCCCTCCGAACCCCTCGGTCCCAACCCGGAGCACCCTTCTATACCCCCAAAGCCCTCATCCCCATCCCAGAGTCTACACCCCCAGCCAAAGCCCTCACCCCCTCCTGCACCCCAGATCCCTGAGCCAGCTCGGTGAAAATGAACGAGTGCGTGAAGGTGGGGAGAGCGAGCAATGGGGGGCGTGGAATGGAGTGAGCAGTGGGCGGGGCATCAGAAAAGGCGCAGGGCAGGGACAGGGCAAGGATTTTGTGCGAGTAGAAAGTTGGCAACCCTAGTGATAAGCACCTCACTCCCTGCCAGCCAATCAAAATATTCCTTTTCTCATAGGCGAAAGCAAGGCACTATACATGCAATCTTGTGCTGATGAAAAAAATAGAAATATTGGCTCCAGAATGAAGGAATTGGGAAATCAAGGCAAGACCCAGGAAGAAATTGTTCAGGGTGGGGAAGAGGGGAGGAGAGGGAGGGGCAGGTGGCTTGCTGCCATAGAAAAAGGAAAAATCCAAGAGAGAACATGATAAACATTCTACACATTAAAATGAAAAGCACTCTGTTCTGTTTTAATTTGCATGGATGTTGAGCAAGCTTGGAACATTGCAAGATGTATTGCTATAGAATACTGTAAATTTGTACATTTGTAACGAGGTAAGGACTTTGCATATTTTGTATTGAAATGTTAACCCTGTGTCTCCTGTCTGAGGTTTTCCATGTTGTATGTGCACTCAGCACACAGAAATATCAGCCCTTAGGAGAGAAGAGAGATAAAATGACACACACACAAGCAGTATTCTTATTAAATCAGTTTAGTAAAGATAACTGAAAGAAAGCCTTCTTCTGAATAGGAAACTTGAACAGATTTGCATCTAGCAAAATTCTATACTGCTCTCAAAGAAGCCTCTAAGAAAAGACTATGAAAAGGTGTCAAGTTCAAGTATCAAAGGGGTAGCCGTGTTAGTCTGGATCTGTAAAAGCAGCAAAGAGTTCTGTGGCACTATATAGACTAACAGACGTATTGGAGAATAAGCTTTCGTGGGTGAATACCCACTTTGGCAGATGCATGAAAAGGTGATTTGCTTGTGGAAACTGCAAGGAGGTTTGGGTGACACCAGGCTTAAAATAACTGCTGGGTGTGTCACAGTGACATTTCTTTGGTTTGTTACAGAATATTAGGGTTGGGGCAGCATATGTAAATTTGTTTATAATGGCATGGTTCTCTCTGAGGGGAAAGGGAAGTTATTTTTTAATACTAGAATGCAGGAGCAGAGTGGATACCAAGGAGGAATGATCTGAGTTTACTAGATGGAGAGTGCTGTATGACTGTGCAGGTCTATTTAGATGCTGACAGGGGTGAGCACAAAGTGACAATACATCAAGTACATAAAAGGTTGTTACAAGAAGGAGGGAGAAAAATTGTTCTTAACCTCTGAGGATAGGACAAGAAGCGAATGGGCTTAAATTGCAGCAAGGGTGGTTTAGGTTGGACATTAGGAAAAACTTCCTAACTCTCAGAGTCGTTAAGCACTGGAATAAATTGCCTAGGGAGGTGGTGGAATCTCCATCACTGGAGATTTTTAAGAACAGGTTGGACAAACACCTGTCAGGAATGGTCTAGATCAGTGCTTCTCAAAGTCAGGCTGCCGCTTGTTCAGGGAAAGTCCCTGGCAGTCCAGGCTGGTTCGTTTACTTGCCGAGTCCGCAGGTTCGGCCAGTCGCGGCTCCCACTGGCCGCGGTCGGCTGAACCTGCGAATGCGGCAGGTAAACAAACCGTCCCGGATCACCAGGGGCTTTCCCTGAAAAAGCGGCGGCCCGACTTTGAAAAGCACTGGTCTAGATAATACTTAGTCCTGCCTTGAGTGCAGGGGACTGGACTAGATGACCTCTCAAGGTCCCTTCCAGTTCTATGATTCTATGATCTCCCTGCAATTTCAGTCCATTCTGTATTGTTGTACAGATAAGGTCTGTTCTGGGGCTTCTGGGTAATCTCTGTTCCATAGTTACTATAATTCTGTTCTGTGTTTCCTGTTCTATAGTTACTATAGTTTCCTGGTCTTGTCTGAAATGCACTGCAGAAAGCCTTTGAAAAAATGAAGTAGAAAATTCCTAACCATAACCATACTATTTCTATACAGGGCAAGGGATACAGTAAGTGAAAAAAGTGAAAAAAAATTTATGAGCAAAAAGTTGTGAATTCAACATAAGAAAATATGTTTACCATAAAAATAAATTTTCAAGATGGTTTTTATATGTTAATTAATTCTAAAATAAAGTAGCAGATCGTTTTTATAGCTAGTACAACTGTGTTAAGTGATTCATGGTATATTTCTTCTCAAACTGTTAATATTCAGTCATAATCAGGTTTTTGAAAAATGCTAAGTTACTATTACTCCGAGATTCTCCTTTATGGTAGTTAATCTTCGCAATTTTCCTAAGAAAAACTTCAGCATATGAAATATAGAGTACAATGCATGTTATCATGCAATTATATTGCAGCCCAAAAGAAGCAGGAATGGGGGAAGATTTTCTTGCTCTGGAACCCAACAAAATATTCAGAAGTGGCACTGTATGAGCTAACTTCATGTTAGTGCACAATTCATAACTGAGTCACTGACTCCCTTTAGGTATTTCTCCTTATATTGCAGAATACAGAAATTTCAGTCTCAATAGCAAGCTCCCATGCATATGTCCTGATCTGGTGTTGTCTGCACAGGCATTCTGAAGTCACTTCAAAGTCAATATGACTTTTTTGGTAAAATGTATGGGAGGACATACATGACTATCCAGATATACATGACTACCCAGACATCTGTTGGAAAAATAACACAGCAAGGCACAGATTAGCCAACAAGTTATTGGAATGTATTGGAGACAAAAAAAATTATTTCAGAAGGTGGAGAAAGCTACTGGGGAGAGGGTGTTCTAGATTTGATTTTGACAAATAGGGAAAAACTGGTTGAGAATTTGAAAGTGGAAGGCAACTTGGGAGAAAGTGATCATGAAATGGTAGAATTCACGATTCTAAGGAATGGTAGGAAGGAGAACAGCACAATAAAGACAATGGATTTCAAGAAGGCAGACTTTAGCAAACTCAGGAGTTGGTAGGTAAAATCCCATGGGAAGCATGGAGAAAAACAATTGAAGACAGTTGGCAGTTTTTCAAAGAGACATTATTAAGGACACAAGAGCAAACTATCCCACTGCGTAGGAGAGATAGGAAGTATGGCAAGAGACCACGCTGGCTTAACCAGGAGATCTTCAATGATCTAAAATTCAAAAAAGAGTCCTATAAAAAGTGGAAACTCGGTCAAGCTACGAAGGATGAATATAAACAAATAACACAAGTATGTAGGGACAAAATTAGAAAAGCCAAGGCACAAAATGAGATCAAACTAGCTTGGGACATAAAAGGAAACAAGAAAACATTCTATAAATACATTAGATGCAAGAGGAAGACCAAGGACAGAGTAGGCCTGTTACTCAGTGGGGTGGGGGAGACAATAACAGAGAATGTGGAAATAGCATAGGTGCTTAATGACTTCTTTGTTTCGGTTTTCACCAAGAAGGTTGGTGCCGATTGGATGTCTAAAATAGTGAATGCCAGTGAAACTGAGGTAGGGTCAGAGTCTAAAATAGGGAAAGAACAAGTCAAAAATTACTTAGACAAGTTAGATGTCTTCAATTCACCAGGGCCTGCTGAAATGCATCCTAGAATACTCAAGGAGCTGACTGAGGAGATATCTGAGCCATTAGCAATTATCTTTGAAAAGTCCTGGAAGACGGGAGATATTCCAGAAGACTGGAAAAGGGCAAATATAGTGCCCATCTATAAAAAGTGAAATAAGGACAGCCCGGGGAATTACAGACCAGTCAGCTTAACTTCTGTACCTGGAAAGATAATGAAGCAAATAATTAAGCAATTTGCAAGATAATAAGGTGATAAATAACAGTCAGCATGGATTTCTTGAGAACAAATTGTGTCAAACCAACCTGATAGCTTTTTTTGACAGGGCAACATGCCTTGTGGATAGGGGGGAACTGGTAAATGTGGTATATCTTGACTTTAGTAAGGCTTTTGATACTGTCTCGCATGACCATCTCATACACAAACTAGGGAAATACAACCTAGATGGAGCTGCTATAAGGTGGGTGCATAACTGGTTGGAAAATCGTTCCCAGAGAGTAGTTATCAGTGGCTTACAGTCATACTGGAAGATCATAACGAGTGGGGTCCCGCAGGGATCGGTTCTGGGTCCGGTTCTTTTCAACATCTTCATCAATGGTTTAGATAATGGCATAGATAGTACACTTATAAAGTTTGCGGATGATACTAAGCTGGGAGGGGTTGCAAGTGCTTTGAAAGATAGGATTAAAATTCAAAATGATCTGGACAAACTGGAGAAATGGTCTGAAGTAAATTGGATGAAATTCAATAAGGACAAATGCAACGTACTCCACTTAGCCCTAGTCTACAATACAGGGTTAGGTCGAATTTAGCCGCATTAGATCGATTTTATACGAATGTGTCTACACAAGCAACCCCGTTCCATCAACCTAAAGGGCTCTTAAAATTGACTTCTGTACTCCTCTCCAGCGAGGGGAGTAGCACTAAAATTGACCTTGCTGGTTGGAATTTGGGGTAGTGCAGATGCAAATTGACGTTATTGGCCTCTGGGATCTATCCCAGAGTGCTCCAACGTGACCGCTCTGGACAGCACTTTCAACTCTAATGCATTAGCCAGGTACACAGGAAAAGCCCCGGGAACTTTTGAATTTCATTTCCTGTTTGGTCAGCGTGGTGAGCTCAGCAGCACAGGTGACCAAGCAGTCCCCCGAGAATCGCAAATGAGCTCCAGCATGGAGCGAATGGGAGACACTGGATCTGATTGCTGTATGGGGAGAAGAATCTGTGCAGGCCGAACTCCTATCAAAAAGAAGAAATATTAATATATGTGCCAAAATCGCACAGGACATGATGGACAGAGACTACAACAGGGACACACAGCAGTGCTGCATGAAAGTCAATTTGTTCAGGCAAGCCTACCAAAAGACAAAGGAGGCAAACGGTCGCTCTGGGTCAGAGCCCCATACATGCTGCTTCTATGATCAACTGCATCGCATTCTAGGGGGCGACCCTACCACTACCCCAGCACTGTCCATGGACTCCTGCAAGGGGGGAGTCTCATGCAATATGGAGGAGGACTTGTGGAGGAGGAGGAGAATGCACAGCAGGCAAGTGGTGAATCCATTCTCCCCGGCAGCCAGGATCTTTTCATCACCCTGGAGCCAATACCCTCCCAAGGCGGGATCCCCGACCCTGAAGGCGGAGAAGTCACTTCTGGTGAGTGCACATTTGTAACTACAGTACAGGGTTTAAAAGCAATTGTGTTTAATGTTTGATTTGCCCTGAAGACTTGGGATGCATTCGCGGCCAGTACAGCTACTGGAAAAGTCTGTTAACGTGTCTGGGGACGGAATGGGAATCCTTCAGAGACATCTCCATGAAGCTCTCCTGGAGGTACTCTGAAAGCCTTTGCAGAAGGTTTCTGGGGAGGGCTGCCTTATTTCATCCTCCACGGTAGGACACTTTGCCACATCAAGCCAATAGCAAGTAGTCTGGAATCATTGCTGCACAAAGCATGGCAGCGAATGGTCCTGGGTTTTGGGCGCATTCAAGCAAAATTCGGTCTATATCTTTCTGTGTTAGCCTCAGGAGAGTGATATCATTCATGGTCACCTGGTTGAAATAGGGGAATTTTTGTAAGGGAACAGTAAAAGTTCATGCTGGGCTGTATGTGCTTGGCTAAAAGGGATCATCCCTGAGAATAGCCACGTGGTGGGGGAAAGGATGAAGGGATCATCCCAAATAGCCACGCAGTGGAGTGAGGGGAGCAGTGTGCTTCACATCCACCCAAAAACTGCAGCCCCTCCTTTTAAATGGCAAACCCAACTGGCATTGCTTGCTATGGGAAAGGAGGGCGCTGCAGTTTGAAAACATTCCCACATGTTATGAAGGCATTAGAAGCCAAACCCGCGTACCCTTTGGCTTACCATGGCTGCCTGGAAACCGAATTCTGTTGCCCAGCCGTGTGTGATGTGTCACCATACCGGCAGGCGCTCACTATAAAAGGCAAAGTGCAACCTTGTACCTAAAGCACATGTACTGTCTGCTGTGAATTGCTTGATTCACTGTGAAAGAGTCTCCCATTTGTTCTCAGAAATGTATCATCTTAAATTTTACTCTCCCTTTTTATCCCCCCACAGGTGCAAATGTTTCTAGGCTCCGCCTATCATCTCCATCCCTGAGGTTATCACAGATTAGAAGGTGAAAAAAATGCACTCGCGATGACATGTTTTCGGAGCTCATGCAGTCCTCTGGCACTGATAGGCACAGCTGAATGCATGGAGGCATTCAGTGGCAGAGTCCAGAAAAGCATTAAGTGAGCGCGATGAGAAGAGGCAGGATGCAATGCTGAGGCTAATGGGGGAGCAAACGGACATGCTCAGGCGTCTGGTGGAGCTGCAGGAAAGCCAACAAGAGCACAGACTGCCACTGCATCCACTGTACAACCACCTGCCCTCCTCCCCAAGTTCCATATTCTCCTCACCCAGACGCCCAAGAATGCACTGGGGGAGGCTCCAGGCACTCAGCCACTCCACTTCAGAGTCTGGCCAAGCAACAGAAGTCTGTCATTCAAACAGTTTTGATTTGTAGTGTGGCTACAATAAACAGTGTGGCCTTGTCCTTCCCACCTCCCCTCCTTCCCTACCCTACCCAGGCTACCTTATCAGTTATCTCCCTTTCTTAAAAAAATTTATAAAGAAAGAATGCATAGTTTCAAAACAATAGTGACTTTATTTCCTTTGCCAGCTGAGATCGAAGGGGGGAGGGTAGTTGGCTTACAGGGAATTAAAATCAACAAAGGGGGCAGGTTTGCATCAAAGAGAAACACACACAACTGTCACATCGTAGCCTGGCCAGTCATGAAACTGGTTTTCAAGGCCTCTCTGAGGCGCAGCGCACCTACCTGTGCTCTTCCAATCGTCCTGGTGTCTGGCTGTTCAAAATTGGCAGCCAGGTGATTTGCCTTAACCTCCCACCCCGCCATAAACGGCTCCCCCCTTACTCTCATGGATATTATGGAGCACACAGCAAGCAGTAATAACAATGGGAATATTGGTTGCGCTTTTAAATGTCCAAAGGCACATTCTACCACCATTCTGCACTTGCTCAGCCTATAGTTGAACTGCTCCTTACTACTGTCCAGGCTGCCTGTGTATGGCTTCATGAGTTATGGAAGCAAGGGATAGGCTGGGTCTCCAAGGATAACTATTGGCATTTCAACATCCCCAACAGTAATTTTCTGGTCTGGGAAGTAAGTCCCTTCTTGCAGCTGCTCAAACAGTCTGGAGTTCCTAAAGATGCAAGCGTCATGCACCTTTCCCAGCAATCCCACGTTGATGTCAGTGAAACGTCCCTTGTGATCCACCAGTGCTTGCAGCACCATTGAAAAGTACCCCTTTCAGTTTATGTACTGGTAGGCAAGGTGGTCCGGTGCCAATATAGGGATATGTGTTCCATCTATTGCCCCACCACAATTAGGGAACCCCATTGCAGCAAAGCCATCCACTATGACCTGCACATTTCCCAGAGTCACTACCCTTAATAGCAGAACATCAGTGATTGCTTTGGCTACTTGAATCACAGCAGTCCCCACAGTAGATTTGCCCACTCCAAATTGATTCCTGACTAACCGGTAGCAGTCAGGCATTGCAAGCTTCCACAGGGCTATCGCCACTCGCTTCTCAACAGTCAGGGCAGCTCTCATCTTGGTATTCCTGTGCTTCGGGGCGGGGGAAAGCTACTCACAGAGTTCCAGGAAAGTGGCCTTACACATGCGAAAGTTTTGCAGCCACTGGGAATCATCCCATACCTGCAACACTATGCGGTCTGCACCAGTCTGTGCTTGTTTGCCGGGCTCAGAATCGGTGTTCCACTGTATCAACCAGCCCCACTGCCGCCATGATGTCCCAATTGCCACATTCCTGCTTTTAGGAATGTCTGTGTCCATGTCCTCCTCACAATTGTCCTCGTGCTGCCGTCTCTTAG
Organism: Mauremys reevesii; assembly: GCF_016161935.1. Classification (NCBI taxonomy): domain Eukaryota; kingdom Metazoa; phylum Chordata; order Testudines; family Geoemydidae; genus Mauremys; species Mauremys reevesii. Next base: position 89,081,035 of record NC_052629.1, read on the forward strand.
CCAGGTTCTGCACATATTGCAGTATAATGCGTGAGGTGTTTACAATGCTCACAACAGCAGCAGTGAACTGAGCGGGCTCCAGGCTTGCCGTGCTATGGCATCTGCACCGGTAACCCAGGAAAAAAGGCGCGAAATGATTGCAGTTGCTTTCTCGGAGGGAGGGAGGGGAGACTGACGACATGTACCCAAAACCACCCGTGACAATGTTTTTGCCCTATCAGGTATTGGGAGCTTAACCCAGATTTCCAATGGGCAGCGGAGACTGTGGGAACTGTGAGATAGCTTCCCACAGTGTACCACTCCGTGAGTCGATGCTAGTCACGGTAGTGAGGATGCACTTCGCCAACTTAATGCGCTTAGTGGGGACATACACAATTGACTGTATAAAATCGATTTCTAAAAATTGACTTCTATAAAAGCCACCTAATTTCATGGTGTAGACATACCCTTAGGAAGGAACAATCAGTTGCATACATACAAAATGGGAAATGACTGCCTAGAAAGGAGTATTGTGGAAAGGGATCTGGCAGTCATAGTGGATCACAAGCTAAGTATGAGTCAACAGTGTAATGCTGTTGCAAAAAAAAGCAAGCATCATTCTGTGATGTATTAGCAGGAGTATTGTAAGCAAGACACAAGAAGTAATTCTTCCACTCTACTCCATGCTGATTAGGCCTCAGTTGGAGTATTGTGTCCAGCTCTGGGTGTCATATTTCAGAAAAGATATGGACAAATTGGAGAAAGTCCAGAGAAAAGCAACAAAAATGATTAACGGTATAAAAAACATGACCTATGAAGGAAGATTGAAAAAATTGGGTTTGTTTAGTCTGGAGAAGAGAAGACTAAGAGGGGACATGATAACAGTTTTCAAGTACATAAAAGGTTGTTACAAGGAGGAGGGAGAAAATTTGTTCTTCTTAACCTCTGAGGATAGGACAAGAGGCAATGGGTTTAAATTGCAGCAAGGGTGGTTTGGGTTGGACATTAGGAAAAACTTCCTAACTGTCAGAGTGGTTAAACACTGGAATAAATTGCCTAGGAAGGTGATGGAATCTCCATCATTGGGGATTTTTAAGAGCAGGTGGGACAAACACCTGTCAGGGATGGTCTATAATACTTAGTCTTGCCTTAAGTGTAGGGGACTGGACTAGATGACCTCTCGAGGTCCCTTCCAGTTCTATGGTGTTTATAAGGTTAGAATGAATTTAATATATTCACACTGAATACATAGGGGTGAAAGAATAATGATACTGGGAACAATAATCATCAAAGCACTTCATTTAGACATTACTTGTTTTTACATGTAGATTTTTTTTCAAAAGTGCAGTAGTATAAAAAGAGATTAGCTTATCACTGAAAAGTGGTTAAACAGGTTATACGTTTCTTAGGTTTGTTCACATGAAAAAGTAACTTAGTTATTGAAAGAAAAATAAAAAGGTAAATTTTGTTTTTAAAGTACATCAGATTATAGCTGCACAAAGACACTTAGCTTTATTAATATGTTACTTTAGAATGATGAATATCTGAATTGCACATTTAGGTACTATAGGAAAAATGCTGTAAACTCTTACAGTTGCTGACATTCCAAAAGGTTCCACATATGTAAGTGAGTACAGAATTTGGCTGTACATGAACATTTAATTTATGAAGCATTAACAGCATAAATGAATACAGAATATAAATTAAAGAAGGATGCATTGATATTGTCCAAAATAGAAGAACTAAAATATATTCACATTTGGGTGTGTGGGATTTGCCCATCTCTTCCCATCATAGAATAGACACTAGTTCTGCCCTAATGTCATCCAGACATAGGTTTTGTGCCTCCACTCTGTCCCTGGCTGCACCACCAACCCCAGTTCTGCCGAAGTTGAGCTCTGTTGGAAGCACTGTGGATAGAGAATCCTGACTATGGCTGCCAGTAGGGCCTGCCTTAAATGGGATGTGATACCCTAGATGAGGTGAGGACTGTGCAAAATTTAATGCATGCAGTGGATTGTCTTTTGCTTTTGGAAGAGGGGAATGATACATGTTTACCCCCTTCATCGCTATTTATGTCCCTCCCATTTCCTAGTTTTATTGTGCTTATCAAAATAGGTAGGCACTTCAGCTCTTCTTATACATATTCAAGTAAATATTTCATTTTTGAGAATTTTAGAAGATGGCTGCTTTGTGATGAAACCAATTCATTTTGATATGTCAAAAGCACTTTTATGAATAACTTAAAACATATTCTGACTGCCAGGAAAGACTTTAAAAGTGGGCTTTAATTCAAGGAATGAGCTTCAACTCATGTTGCAGTTGTTCCTTCTCCTCCTGTGGGAGTATTCAGTATTCGATCATGGCAGAGAACTGCATCTATGATATTAGTGATTTACCCTCTTAAAGTCATATTCCTCGTTAGCTCATTTCTTGGAAACATTATTTAAGATGCGTGTCCTGTGAGTATTAAGAACCTATTATTTGATACAGTATCTGTTTGAGAATAATAAGATCTGTTGATTCTTACAAAAGGCCTTTTGGCTTTTTAAAAGATGGAGAGTTTTGATAATACACTAACTCCTCACTTAAAGTCCTCCTGGTTACGTTTTTTCGTAGTTAGGTTGTTACGTTGTTGATCAATTAGAGAACATGCTCATTTCAAGTTGTGCAATGCTCCCTCTTAACTTTGTTTGTCAACTTCCTGCTTTGTCCACTGCTTGCAGAAGAGCAGCCCGTTGGAGCTAGCTGGTGGGGGCTTAGAACCAGGGTGGACTGGCAGCGCCTTCATCAGCTCCCTGCTCCCCTAAGTTCCCTGTGCAGCAGCTGCCCAGCAGGCTATCAATTGCCAGCAGTTCTGCTGTCCCTCCCCCCACTGCCGTGCTATTCCTGCCCTCTGCCTTGGAGCTGCTCCCTGGAGCCTCCTGCTTGCTGTGCGGGGGTGGGAGAGGGAAGGGAGGGCTAACGTCAGGGTGTCCCCCTCCCCCCTGCTCCTGCCCCCTGCTTATCCCATCTCCATAGAGCGGGGTGGGGAAGGGGGGACACAATAGGGCTCAGGACAGAGGGAGCTTGCTGGCGGTAGCTGCTGTCTCAATTTGCTGATCTCCATAAAAAGGCAATGTACTTAGAGTGGGGTCAGCGTACTTAAAGCAGCAATGCGCATCTCTCTCTATCTGTCACACACACACACACACACACACACACACACACACACACACACACACACACACACACACAGGGTGTGTGTCTCTGTCTGCCATGCTGTCTCCCCTCCCCTGTGTACAGTATTAAATTGTTTGTTTAAAACTTATACTATATATATACTATATATAATATAGTCTTTTGTCTGGTGAAAAAAAAATCCCTGGACCCTACCCCCCACCCCCTTTACATTAAGTATCAGAGAGGTAGCCGTGTTAGTCTGGATCTGTAAAAGCAGCAAAGAGTCCTGTGGCACCTTATAGACTAACAGAAGTTTTGGAGCGTGAGCTTTCGTGGGATCCGACAAAGTGGGTATTCACCCACGAAAGCTCACACTCCAAAACTTCTGTTAGTCTATAAGGTGACCCTTTACATTAATTCTTATGGGGAAATTGGATTCGCTTAATATCATTTCGCTTAAAGTCGCTTTTTTTAGGAACATAACTACAACATTAAGTGAGGAGTTACTGTATATTCAGGACAATCTATGGAAAAAGTAACCAGAGGTGGAAAACTGACTCCATTGAAGTCACTTGCCATTGACTTCAGTGGAGCCAAGTTTTCACCTCAGAAGTTTATTTCCTGCATTAAAGAAAACCTTTATACTGTGAAAGATCACTTATAATGTGGTTATTTACATAACATGCTTTATAATATAAAACATTCTTACATGTTAATATAAAACATTCAGATTTAGGAAAATCAAATTTTAAAAAACTTAGAAAGTTGTATACTGTAAACATTATAACAAACAATTAACATTTAAAAATGAAATACCAAGTTTAAGATCAGGTTTGTGTCCCATATCTTCTTGGATTTCAACCACACAGAGATCATTGCCAGATTGGGGGCTTAGTTGATAATTAATGAGTAAGCATAATTTTTACAGAACAAAGGCCCATGATTTTATTTATTAAAAGACACTGCGATTATGTTCTTATTTAACTTAAAAAAACAAGGTAGTGTATTTTTTTCTTGAAAATAATCTGACTTTTCACATTACTGTTCTCATATCACCATTGCAGTGATGCATTCTTAAATCTTTGGTAGGATTGCAAACAAGCAAGTGGCAACAGAGGGTTTGGCCAGTGTTCATATTATAATAAGCAGAGGTGGCTCCAGGCACCAGCACACCAAGCACATTCTTGGGGCGGCAAGCCGTGGGGGGTGGCCTACTGGTCACCATGAGGGCGTCAGTCAGGCTTCCTTCAGTGGCATGCCTGCGGGAGGTCCACCTGTCCCGCAGTTTCGGCGGCAATTCAGCAGCGTGTACGCCGAAGACGCAGGACCAGCGTACCTCACGCAGGCATGCTGCCGAATCTGCATTACCAGTGGACCTCCCGCAGGCATGCTGCCGAAAGCCGCCTGACTGCTGTGCTTGGGGCGGCAAAATAAATAGAGCTGCCCTTGATAATAAGCTATGTGTTAGCCCCTGAACAAACTTACTGGATATGTCTCATACGATTTTTTTCATAGACAATAACAGTTCTGTATCTCAGGTGAATGTAGTGTAGGTAACTGGCTAAATAGATTAACTTCAGAGTTGTGAATCTGTTTTATCAAAGCCTTTTTCAAAAATGTAGATTGTGGTTTCAGTTCAATGCTTTTATCTTATTGGGTACTAGAAGAGGGCAGACATTTTTCATAGAAAGGAGTGAATTTGTGGGGAACTTAATTTCTTATATATATTCCAAAATACCTGTAGTTTAGCAATAAGGCCCTGATACAGGAATGCATCCCTATCCAGGAAGGTCACTTAACCATGTGCTTAATTTTAAGCATGTGTTTAAATTTCATTGAAGTAAGTGTGATTTAAGCATATACACAGTTACCTCAATATAACGCCACCCGATATAACATGAAATGTGGATATAACGCGGTAAAGCAGTGCTCCAGGGGGGCGGGGCTACGCACTCCTGTGGATCAAAGCAAGTTCAATATAACACGGTTTCACCGTAAACTTTATTAATCCAAGTAATGTTCTCATTTGGTAATCATGTACTTTCTATAGAGAAATGCAAAACAAAAATGTGTTAAATCATAGTACAAAGATGTGTCAAAGGGACATTGGTCAAATTCTGCCCAAAATGTAGGCGTTGTTAAAGATAACTTTTACAAAACTTAAGATCAACAGGGGAAAAAAAATCAGCGGAATCACTCTAGAGAAAAAATGTTCCTTTTCAGTATTTCTAGGCCATACCAAATTCACAGTCCATTTTGGTCAATTTTACAGTCATAGGATTTTAAATATCATATATTCATGATTTAAGCTATTTAAATCTGAAATTTCACAGTGTTGTAAATGTAGGGGTCCTGAACCAAAAAGGAGTTGTGGGGGGATTGCAAGGTTATTGTAGAGTGGGGGTTGCAGTACTGCTATCCTTACTTATGTGCTGCTGCTGGCGGTGGCGCTGCCTTCAGAACTGGGCAGCTGGAGAATGGTGGCTGCTTGCCGAGAGCCCAGCTCTGAAGGCAGAGCCACCGCCAATAGCTGCGCAGAAGTAAGGATGGCATAGTATGGTATTGCCATCCTTAATTCTGCACTGCTGCCTGCAGAGCTGGGCCCTCAGTCAGCAGCTGCCACTCTTTGGATGCCCAGCCCTGAACGCAGCAGCACAGAAGTAAAAGTGGCATGGTATGGTATTGCCACCCTTACTTCTGTACTGCTGCTGGCAGGGTACTGCCTTCAGAGCTGGGCACCTGGCCTACAGTCGCCGCTCTCTGGCCACCCAGCTCTGAAGGCAGTGCAGAAGTAAGGGTGGCAATACTGCAACCCTCCTAAAATAACCTTGCAACCCCCCACAAACGCCATTTGGGTCAGGACTCCCAGTTTGAGAAACACTGGTCTCCTCCATGAAATCTGCATAGTATAAGGTTAAAGCACACAAAAGACCAGATTTCACGGGGGGGAGACCAGATTTCATGGTCCATGATGTGTTTTTCGTGGCCGTGAATTTGGTAGGGCCCTAAGTATTTTCAATACATTTCAGCTCTTTTAGAGGTCAGAAACTGATGGTGAAATCATCAATTAAAAACTGACCACAATAAAAGTGAAATGGACCATCTCTTTTCTTGTTCAAGCCAATAGAAAACCAAAAAAGTCAACATGCAGTATAATTAGTGATGAGTAAATTAGTTTTTTTATACCTCACTTGTAATAATCTAAAGTGTCGGGCCCAGTCCTGCTCCTGCTGATGTAAATTTTGCAATGACTGCAATGGAACCAACATATGGTCTGTGTTTTGTAACATGGTAAGGAAATTTGATTTTTAAAATCACTTGATTTTTAAAATTATATTGTCCTTTTTGTAAGACAACAGAATGGGCTTCTTGGTTTGAGCGTTGGCCTGCTAAACCCAGGGTTGTGAGTTCAATCCTTGAGGAAGCCACTTAGGGATCTGGGGCAAAAATTGGTCCTGCTAGTGAAGGCACAGGGGGCTGGACTCGATGACCTTTCGAGGTCCCTTCCAGTTCTAGGAGATTGGTATATCTCCAATTATTATTCTGATTTATTCCAGTTCTTAGGGCTATAGGGAAGGATATTTTTTAGAATATTCCCTTTTGTCACCTAATTTAATATAATAGAAATTCAAAAACAAAGGATTTGAAAGTTGTTCCTGTTCTTAAATATTAGGTCATTCAATAGCTAAGAAACTGAAGAAAGAAACAACCATTTATTGTAGATTTAAGACTTCACATATATGAAGTTTTCACATTATATGGATATCCTGTAGTTAGCAAAACTTTTACTAGACCTCTGTGAAATATAAATACTGCCAGTTACAAAATTTGTATTGAGTCTTTGGGCCAAGTGCAATTCTGAAAATTAAAATAATTGTATGTATCTAGATCATAAAGATTTGCAATGTAATACGCAGTACAGAATGTTCGTATATTTTAAAATCAGCAACTCATTGCAATTTTATTAGACCACTTGTGTGACAAGAGGAGGCCTACTCAAAAATTAGTAGCTTGGCACAGTTAGCTATTGCTCCTCGCCAAAGAGAGGGCAAAAGTCTCCAATAAGAAGCCAGCTTTTCAGATTACAAAACTGTCCGTGACTCATTGCCAGCCTATCAGTATCTTTCTGTAAATAATAATGATTCATGGAGAGTAATGCCTAAATTGTATATGATGAGATATAATTTCAGTATTGCTGAATGCAACATAGATGATTTTATAGAGAAGGACTGATTTTTTTAGTGTTTTAATTTTTGCTGGATAAACTGGATTAAATCAATCAAAAGCTAAAGAATTCAGTTTTGTGCTCTGATCACACTGTGTTAGGAATGGTAGAAATACCTACACACATTCTTTGCCCCTCATGGTTCTCTTCTTTAGATACAGAAGTTCCATATTGTTTATGATCAGACAGTAGTGGAATGCATCTTATTGTATTGATTCTGCTTTTTAATTTTCTTTACAGCATAGTGAATTAACAATGACTTTCATTTTTAGAGTGTGTTTTTTTTTTAGGACTTTAGAGTGAAGAGCACTGGAAGAAAATCTTAATAGAATTAGTTTTGGTTTCAGTTCATAACAGTCTTCACACAGAATTAAATTACAGCTGCCCAAACAGAAGACAGTTTGTAACAGTGTTCAGTCTTTCTGGTTGGAGGGCTCCTCCCCACAGACCTAACATCTGGATCATTGGTGAGATAGCGTGGTAATACATTATTTTTACCTCTCGGTGTCCTGCCAAATTTATGAATAATAGTAGAACAGTGTCATTTCTATTGCGGTCAGCCTTCTACTATTAGGAGCAGGATACCACATCATTTTCAGCCTTGCAGTAATGCCCTCTAAAACTTTTGTTAAAGTGCTGTTCTTCCACTTACAATAAAACTAATTTTAAAACTATATAATAATCCTTCCAAGTACATCAAGCTGTTTCTAGTATATGAATCAATATTTCTTCTACAACCATCTTGCATTTTCCAGTCTTCTCTGCTTCTATCATCTCTGTTTTATGCATATCCTTGTAAGTAATTATCCTTTCATAGCCTATATAATGAAATAGACTTGAGGTCTCAGCAGTATCTACTCAGTTTCAGAATACAACAAAATTGATTAAATGAAATATCTGAAATAGTTTTGTAGAAGTTCTAGCATATCTACATAACCCCGGAGGCATATTTGGGCCTCTCATTTACACCAAAGCTGATTTATACTGACAGAGGAGTGTAAAAAATGGCTTTAGTGTAAATGAGAATCCCACCCATTTCTCATTCCTTGTAGGCTTTACAAACAGAGCATAGACAATAAATTTTAATCACGTATATTTTTTCCCAGAACAGGCTTTTTCTGTCAATTCAGTCCTCTATTGCACTACACACTGCACACTAAAGATTACAGTAGGTTCAATGGATAGTACTTTTAGTGCTTGCTGCTTATATGATCATTCAATTATATGGGTCAAAAATTACTTTACAAAAAACATTTCTAGTGATGCTGATGTCATTGTATCTTGTTTATATGTATCTGGAAGCACTTGATTGTTAGGACAGATTGGAAGTGATATCTTTGATGTTTTTAAAGGAGGAAGGAATTTCACACATTTCTGAAGTGCCACTTATCTGCAGGTAAAGAATGTGTTAGTTAAGGGTAGAACCAGTTAGAACCTGACTGACCTGCCTTGAAATTAAATGCCTTATAAAACTTGCGTTGTTCTTGTAATATGCAAATTTTTGATTAAATCCTGTCCTTTTTTAAGGCAAATGGAGGAATGGGTAATGGGATGTTGTCAGCAGCATGTGTTGTGCACTTTAGAACCATCCTGCAGGGCTCAGGGTGGGCCACTGCAATACCCTTCTAGGTGCTTTTTATTCCTGTTTTGAATGGGAGAAGTTTGCTTCCTCCTGCTACTGTTGACTAGTACATACTTCTGTATCAGCATGCATGCTTGTAACCCATGAGAGTCTTGGTATGCACCTTCACTCATAGCACAAACCTTCCTAGGGAAATGGTTTGCAGTCTTGTGTGTTAGTGAGTGGAGCAGCTTCTAGAATTCTGTCATAGGTTTCTGCCCTGCTCCTCGCCCTGGCTAAAATGGCCATCTACGCAACCAGGGAGAGGAGGTTGGCCAATGGAGACTCCTGTGACTGTGGGGCTTGTTTCTGGTCCTTAGTCCGTTCACGTATCTGAGCGGAGTTCCTATGGGCGGCGTCCACTGGCTCCCTTGACGCCTTCGAGGAGCAGTGGGCGCTGTCCGGGGTTCTCTGCTCGGTGTCCCCGTCAGGCTCCCTTCTTATGACCCTTTGACCGCACTCCTGTCCCTGTTCTTTTATTAGTTGTCCCCCGAAATTAGTGGGTTTCTGAGGTCCTGTAGACCCTCCTCTTAGGCTGGGGGGGGATCCTTTAGCATTGGGCGGGCTTCCGCCCGCCCGGTTCCCAGAAACCCAATAGATACTTGTGGCAGGGGAACATTATCCTTCTTCCCCTTCATAAGGCAAAATTTTACCCTTTGCTTCTATAAATGTATTTGATTTGGGAAGTTCACTGTCTTATGGATCTGGATGTAGAAATTATTTGGGTACAGTGAACATAATGAGGGTTGTCCAATTCAATTCTTGTACCAAACTTCTAGTATGTATACCTTTAAGATCTTTATAGGGTTGCCAGGTGTCTGGTTTTTGATCTGAACACATGGTCAAAAAGGGACCCTGGCGGCTCTGACCAGGCTGTTAAAAGTCCAGTTGGCGGGGCTGCCAGCCTACTTACCTGGCTCCATGTGGTGCCCAGAAGTGGTGACATGTCCCTCTGGCTCCGAGGCACAGGAGCGGCCAGGGGGCTCCATGTGCTGCCCCACCCCATGCGCCAGCTCCGCAGCTCCAATTGGTCAGGCACCACAGCCAATGGGAACTGTGGGGGCGGTGCCTGCGTGCGAAGGCAGCACGCACCACACAGAACTGTTTGGCCGCCCCCATGCCTAGGAGCCGAAGGATATGTTGCCACTTCAGGGAGCCCCCAAAGTAAGCGCTGTGCAGAGCCCACACCCCAACCCCTCTCCTCAGTATGGAGCCCCCTCCCACACCCAAACTTCCTCTCAGAATCTGCACCCTGCACTCCCTTCTACACCCTTTCTCTGGTCCTGATGCTCTTGCTGCATCCAAACTCCCTCCTGGAGCCTGCACTCCCCCTCATGCACCCCTGCTCCAACCCAGAGCCCCCTCACACACCCTAAACCCCTCATTTCTGGCCCCCTGGAACCCACATCCCCAGCCCAGAGTTATACTCCCGCCACACCTCAACTCCCTGCCTGAGCCCAGAGCCCCCTCCCACACTTGAAACCCCTCAGCTCCACCCCCCAGCCTGGAGTCTTCTCCTACACCCCAAGCCCCTCATCCCCAGCCCCACCCCAGAGCCCGCACCCCAACCCACTGTCCCTAATTTCTAGACCCACCCCAGAGCCTGCACCCCCTGCCGGAGCCCTCACCCCCTCCAATACCCCAACCTTCTACCCCCGCCGGGTAAAAATGAGCAAGTGAATGAGGTGGGGGAGAGCAAATGATGGGGGGGGGAAATGGAGTGAGCAGGGGCAGGGCCTTGGAGAAGGGGCAGGGCAGGGGCAGGGCCTCAGGAAAGGGGCAGGGCAGGGCAAGCATGTTCGGTTTTGTGTGATTAGAAAGTTGGTAACCCTATATGTTGCATTCCTTCCCTACATAAACATGTGACAGGGTTATCTGGTCTAGAAGCACAAAAAGTATGGCTTCTTTCGTTTTATGTGGAATGTTTATTTCTCTTTTCAAAATTAAGCTAGGTACCTGTGTTGCATCTTTTGGTACTGCCAGCGCTAGCTTTCAAAAAACAGTCTTTCCAGACTACTGCACTCCAAGTTTATGATTAAATGATTTGCTGGATTGGAGGCATACTGTTCAGCACCTTGTAGGATCAAGCCCTATAAGAGGATAGAATATGATCTTTTCTCAGGATTTTGTGTTTGGTGTTGGAGTTAAAAGCAGCTATGCTGAAGTCATTATTTACACTAGGATTGAATTTGTCCCAGGATTTACTAGGGGATGTTAAGTGCGTTTTGTTGAGTTGGCTGTGCAAGTAAATTAAAAAATAAACCAATCCTTTATTTCTCCTTTTCTCGTCACATCTCACTTTAATTCTAACTTCCCTCATACTTGAAAACCCTCCTAAAGTCTGACTTCTGTGTTCTTCAGTGCCCCTCACTTTTTAGTCTCTTAGATATTTTATTATTTAAGAACACACACTTGATGATAAAAATGGCAAGCCCACTTTAGACAACAGAACAGTGCACCTTACATCTTCTAAGGTGCATGCCGAGGTGATTTCATCACTACTCAGTACACAGTTACAGAGGAGGGATGTTAAAAGGTAGTACTGAATTCTCAGGGAAGAGCATTTAAGTTTGTAGTGCAGAAAGATTGGTGACCCTTGGTTCATTACTTAACTAAAGCAAACCTAATCTTCACCACCATCATAGCAGTTCCTAACTTCTAATTTGCTGTCTGAATGACTTCTTTAAATTACCATGTTGAATGTCAATAAATATAATATAATTCAATACATACTTCATCAATATAAATTACACTCCCAGACTCTCCCATCTACTTTACCAAAACTATGAACAGGGTGCGTGAATCCAAAAATAGATTCCCTTCTCTCTCACACACATGCTTACACATCCAAGAGTCACTCTAAAAACCTGTTATGAGATTTTGAAAGTATTCTTTACAACTTTTCACTTTTAATTTGACTAGTTCAGCTTGAACCTTACTGAACTTTACAAATAAAATTTCTTTCTTCAGTGATTTTGTGAAACATTGATATTCATAGAGCAGTAGCCAAGAGGGCTTTTTTTGATGTACTTTCTTGTTTGTGTAACAGCATCGTTGACGGTGTCAGCAGAGTTCTAGATTGGTTTATTGTGCTCCCTCTACTGACACTGCAGCAAGAGAGCACAAAATAGTAATGGTCCTTTATTGTGGAGTCTTTTAGTCTCAGCTTCAGAATGGCAGATTATTAGAATTAAGAGGAATCAAGATTGCATGGAGTAGTTGCTTTAAAATTATAGCTTAAAATACTTCGCTATGTTCCATTTATTGTTCAAGGTATAGAAACATATGTGTAATTTGCTATTTCCCAAACTAAAGGCCTTTATTTTCTCGTACAAATATTACTTTATAGGTAAAGCCTGCTATGCTGATAAGAAGCAGCAATGAACAACTTTATATATCACTATTATTATGGTAGTTTCTAGAGGCCCTGAACAAGTTCAGGGCCCAGTTGTACTAGGCACTGTACAAATGCATGGTGTGAGACAGTTCCTGGCCAAAGAGTGTGCAGGCTAAATACACAAGACAAATAATAGGAAAACAGCGATATTATTATCCCTGTTTTACAGATGGGTAAATGAGACCCATACTAAATATTGGTATCGCCATTTTGTAGATGCAGAAATGGAGGCAGAAAGGCAAAGTAACTTTCTCAAGGCCATACAGTGACTCAGTAGAAAAACTATGATCAGAACACAAGAACACCTGTTTTCCAAGTGTGTACGCATTTCTCCAGACTACACTACCTTGTTTCCAGAATGGTTCAGTATCTATAGCTCCCATTAACTTTGGTTATAGCTGTGCATACATTGCACATCTGAAAATCTGGCCCCAGCTGTCTTAGTTGGGGACCCAGAAAACAAGAAACACAGAATTAGTGAAAACTTGCAAAAATTTTGGCTTAAGTGACTTGCCCAGCACCAGATAGTAACTCTATGTCAGAGGCAAGGATAGAACTGAATTCTTCTATGTGGCATTCAACTGCTTTAACCATCCTTTCTTCTCCTGCAGTCTTCTGCCTCATTCTCTCTCCCCCTATGAAAATAATGAGGCCCTTTACTTCATAGGAGATGGTGCCTGCAGATAGAGTGGAGGAGTGTTGGCAGGGTGATGTGTGAAAGCTTGTTTTGCTCCTGTTGTGTGGCTAAAGGAATTAAATATGAAGAGATGCAAAACTGACACTTTTCACAAGCTCTAAATACCCATTAAAGGCTAAGAATGACTGTGGCTCTCTCATAAAGAAAGAGGGACCGTTTAAACTGTAACTCCCTACATATGTCAAATGATTTCATTGAGCACCTGCTCCTGCTCCTACTGAAGTCATTGACAGAATTCCCATTAACTTCTGAGGGTTGCTGCTTATCCATTTACTTTATAAAATATATATTAGTCATATGAAGTGAAATGCAAACTGCTACATGAAATATATTTCAGTTAAAAATTACAACTATATTAATTTAATCAATATATGTTTATGTGTGTGTCTGTGTATTTGTATTTAATTATCTATATGTACAACCAGCTAGTTTTTAATATACTCTTTGCAAGTCCCAGAGGTTTTTTGTATTTTTCCTCTTCTGTTTTTGTGTAACCTGTATTAGGGTAGGATGTTCTGGCTACTTCATTAAACAGCTCTAGGGTCACATTTTGATAGCTTTGTCTGTTTGGAAAGAGAATGTGTAGAATGCAGTGCAACAAGCCTTTCAGGTTAACTGAGAGTAAGCATTGTTTTATAGTAAGGGGTAGTTTGTGATCCAAGATGTTTTTCATACCATGGTAATCTCTTATTTTATATCTTCTATTTACTGTTGGCTTAATATAGAAAAATTGAATTGCCCTCATAAGAAATTTTAAACTGATTTTATTTGTAGTTCTTGTTGAATGGAATTTCTTAGAGTGAGTGAATGACTGCTTTCCTCAGTCACACCAAATCAACTGTAGATTGTCATCCAGGCTGTTCCTAATGTTATAGAGACTGACAGCTCAATCAAGCAAATGTCAGATGAGTTCATGTGCCTCATTTTACTTCCTGGTGTATAAATTAGTTACTTCATAGCACTCTCCCTTTCACTTCTAGTCTTTATTATGATTGAATGTGTGAGCATTTTCATTTGTCTTTGTGCAAGTGGTATTGCCTCTGCTACCACAGCCCTGTACTGGCTGAGAACAAATTTCTACAAATCAAAATTTGCACCACTTAATGACAAATATTCGTGTTGCCTGGAGGGCCACACAAGATTCTGTGAGCTTTATGACAGTGCCCCAGAATTCCAGAGGATCTGACTGATAAAGTTGTCCTCAAGTCATTGTTAGTTGATGGAAAAATGACTCAGAGCTATTAAAAAGGCTGCAGTAAAACCCTTTTTAATTGATTTTTATTGGGAAAAAATTAAGACAAAAAAGTAAGAAAAATTAAATATAGTTATGTGTCTTCATAAATTAATTGTCAAACAAATATCAGATAGTACTAACAAACATTTTGGAGTTCAGTGGTCATATAAATATGAGGTTGACATTATCACTCGTAATTTTTTGTTCAGTTTACCATCCGTTGGTAGAATTCACCTTGTTTCTAATGTTCATATGTGTAACGATAATTTTACTGAAATAAACTGAGTATCCTTGTACTAAGTCATCAGGCAATTAAAATAACGACCAAACCGTGTTCAGCTCCCGGGTGTGAACAGGATTCTTAATTTTCAAACATGATGAACAACTCACTGCTGCTTGGATTTTGAGATAAAATAATGAGCAAATCTGAAACAGTGAATAATTCTGAAATGTTTGTAATCATTCTGCCTCTGGGGTCATCAGAGATTAGCTATTTTTTCTGTTCATAACTCTTTAATAGATGTGGCTCTAATACAAAAACAGCCATACAGGGCACAAAACAGAACACCTCTTGTGATAGATTTGAAGCCTGAGATATTTATGCTGTACAGCATACTTTATACCAGTGCACTGAAGATTCATTTAGCTGCATTGAACTTTTTGAGATAGATAACATTGCATTTTTTCATCCAATAAGTCAGAAATCAGCATATGTGCATAATGGTAAGGGGGTCAATTGTGGCTAATTACACAGCCATGCAGTAGGAGGAGAATGTAAAGAGCTGCTCCCAAATCCTTGCCCAACCTGCAAAAGAGCCAGCTAGAATGGTAGCCTGTGCACTTGGGGAAGTGCAGAGATTGCTACCAAGATGGTTTTCAGGAAACAACTCTTTGGAAAGGGTGTGGAGTGGACACAGGCAAAAATAGGCAGAAGCCACCACTCCATCCCCTCCCCAGTATGCTGGCCAATGGAACTGGCTGGCCATATTGTTGGAGAATATGCTGCATACGTTAAAGGTCTGTAGTAGTTTGTACTCTCCCCTGCGCGTAGGGAAGATCAGGGAGACATACTGCCTTCCTGAGATAAATGCTTCCTGGCTGTGGGTAAGTGCAACCGTTAATCTCATGAACCCTTGCACACTTGATCTGACAGAAATAGAAACACTGCATTCTGCAGGTACTGTGCAAGCAAATTAGGCTAAGTCAGTGGCTTGTTCATTTGAACTAATGGCATGGGCAAAATTAGCTGTGTTCAGTGGAAGGAGAAGAATAAGAAATTTAGAGCCTGATCTTGCAAACCCTTTTTAATATGATTTGCGTATGTGAGGAGTTCCACCAATTTCAGTTAAGTATCAGACCCTTAGATCTAAATAGCAGTCTCTGGACATACTGTATATGATACAATTACTGTACACCAGAGTAACCAATATGGCCCTTTGAGGCAACTGTAATATAGATGCATATTGGCATGATTTAGTGAAACCTCCTAGTTGTATGAAGAAATCTTGAGTACAGAACATGTATTATTGACCTACAAAGGGTGTGGCGTTTACAGGCCCTTATGCGTGTAAATGGCCAATAATCCATGGTTTTACTGCCCTTGTGTAGCAAAAATAAGAGTGGTGAAAAAGGAATTGCTACCTATAGTAGCCAATCCTTGCACCCACTATTCCAGGGGTCGGCAACCTTTCAGAAATGGTGTGCCGAGTTTTCATTCATTCACTCTAATTTAAGGTTTTGTGTGCCAATAATACATTTTAACGTTCTTAGAAGGTGTCTTTCTATAAGTCTGTAATATATAACTAAACTATTGTTGTATGTAAAGTAAATAAGGTTTTTAAAATGTTTAAGAAGAATCATTTAAAATTAAATAAAATGCAGAGCCCCCCGGACCGGTGGCCAGGATCCGGGCAGTGTGAGTGCCACTGAAAATCAGCTCACGTGCCGCCTTTGGCACCCGTGCCATAGGTTGCCTAGCCCTGCACTATTCATTTCCTTCCCTGGGTCTTGATGTACAAATAATTCCTTCCTTTGATATAATCTTGAACATTTTATTTCTCCTCCTCCCAACACACAGAGAAAATTTTGTGTTACAAACAAAGACAAAATTAAAGAAACAAATAGTCAGAAAAGACAGCTTGTATGGAGCCCACCCTTTTACATTAAATGATCGTTATACTCAGGGAAAATTGATGCCTACTTCTTTTAACTTGTATTGCTTACCTTAAAAGTTAATAAAATGAGCAGAAGTTAATAGTTCAGGGCTGGAAACAATGTTTTGTTATGAAGGTGCTCTGATAGTATTGGTAGACTGTGCTAGGAATATGCTGGGTATACCATCCCTATTTCTACCTGCAGATAAAAGGAAAATACCTATTTTCCCAAGGTTTTTTCCCCCTCTCTTATTAGCTATGAAGATTGAGGATAATGCTAAACACTTTTATTTCTCAAGTAACACATGTTCTAGCTAAGAAATATTAGGGTTTTTTAAGCTTTATGTCAGAAATGTTTCTCATTTATTTGTCTACAAGTTTCCATTCCAGAATTTATAGAGGCCTGATCCTACAGCCTCCACGTGCATGTAATTCCTTTTGAAATTAAAGGGAGTTTTCTATGCATAAGTTCTCATAAACAGAAAGAAAGCATATTCCTGGGCTTGTTTTGACTAAAGTGACCAGATGTCCTGTTTTTAAAGGGACAGTCCTGTATTTAAGCCCTCCTGCAGGTGTCCCAACTTTTCCTTAAAAACTGGCAAATTGTCCCATATTTTCTGTCTCCCCCTCATCAGTACTGGCAGGTCCTGCTGCTGGTCAAATACCTGCTCGCCAGCTGCCGGCCCACCAGCGGTGAGTGGGGCGGGTCCAGTGGCCGACAATGGGGGTGGGTGTGCAAGGCTGGTGGCGGGGCAAAACTGCAGCATGTGGGGCCAGCTGCTCCCCCTGCTGGTCCATCAGTGCATCCCCCGCTGCATGCTGGCTCTTGGCCAGCAGAGCCCTGTCCTCTGTCCCATTTCTGGCCGGCTCTGGCTGTGAGCTGCGGTAGCTGGTGATTGCAGGCAGGCGCCAAGCAGTGGCCGGTTATGTGTCGCCTCTGCTACCCACCCATCGGCCCTTTACGTGCTCCCGCTCTTGCTGTCCTCCCCCTGCATTGCCCCATCATACCCCGCAGCCCTGCTGCTCCTCCATATCCCCCCCAGCAAGGCATGTCCCACTCACAGCGCTGTGCGGAGAACCAGCCTTTAGTCGAAGCACTAAGCTCATCAACAGCCTGGACGTCAGGCTCCTTCCTTCCTCCCACTGCTTCCGGCTGGGCTGGTGCCCCGGGAAAGCCCAAGACCCTCCGGCCCAGCGCACTGGCCAGGAGGAGCTAAGCACTGCATGTGCCAAAGCCCCACACAGCGCTGGAATGGGGAAGCTTCTCCACCCCTCAGCTATGCTCTGAAGTGGTGGGGGGAAGCGATTTCCAGACTGTGCCCCAACTCTGCAGCCTCCATAGCACCTTCTTCACACACACCTCCCCTGGGTCCTGGCCCCAGGGAGTGCGGGGCTGCTCCTTCCCCTCGGCACCCTCCCCTGCTGAGCCACCTCTCTGGCCCGGTTCACTGAAGCTCCTGCAGGCAGGTTCCCTGGGCCCTGGTGCACAATGCATCCTTAGGGTTTAACCCCTTCCTACCCATGCTGTAGCCAGGGGACAGGAGGCGGCTGGGTTAGGTCGGTGGCCAGCAGCAGCCTGGAGGTGTTAGGTGCCTTTCAACACTGTGCGGGCAGGAAGGAATGGGAGCTACTTACAGCCACGGATGTGGGGGAAGGGAAGAGATGAACTCTACAAAGACACAGGCCAGGTCATCCCTTCCCCACCTCCTCCTCCCCTGCAGCTGGAAGCAGCTCCCATCCTTTCCCTCCTGCACAGTGCCGAAAGGCTGCTGCTGGCCATGTTCTGATGTGAAACCTGACAGACATCTGGGCACAGGGGGCATGTGACCCTTCGTGCCCCTCCCCCCACATATATTGCCTTTGGAAGACATGGCGCCAGGTACCAGGAGAGGCAGGTCCATCCCGTACCAGGAGAGGGTCCATCCTGGGGGCCCAGCCAGGCATGGAAGGCAGAAAGCGCTGGGCAGTGAGGGTCGGGTTGGTCAGTTACCCCTCTGTGTGAGAGAGGTGTACGGGAGTGTGTGTGTGTCACCCCTCCCCATGTGAATCCTAAAGCCTTAAAGATAAGAAGATATATAAAAAGAATCCAACTACACAGTATTTCTTTTTTAACGGGCTCAGTCAACTTGATGTTAATTTGAACGTTTGTACTGCATAGTTCTGATTTGATTGCTGTTGAACTCGCTTGAATATGAGTAATTTTACCAGGTGTCCCATACTCAGCATAAGGAAATATAGTCACCCTAGTTTTGACCTTGTCTTGAAGAGGTGGGAGAAGCCATCCTCACCAACTGAGAAACACTGCACTACAGCCAGTCAGTGGATAATCATGTGCATTTTTCAACATAGTAGTAAGTTTGCATTGGTAGTCGTGTATCATGAATGCATGTGACTCATCTTTATATTCATGGAGGATGAGAAATTTTATGCACACAAAGAAAACTAAAGAAGCAATTCAGGGGGCATGAATGCGGTATCTTCAGTCCTGAAATATTTGTATACATCACATATTTATTAGATGTTTTGAAAGAGCAGCCTCTTTCTTGAACCATATATGCTTTTTGGTCTATGAACCCTAGAGCTGTTTATAAGAGTAAGGAGTATTCTCCTACTGAGATCTCAAAATGTGACAAAAAGGAAATGGCACACAGGCCAGGATTGTCATCAAACATAGAAGCTGGTCTGTTTTAGTAGCACATGTGGTCTTATTTTGAGAATGGTCACATTCATAAAACTAAATCCTTGTCTTGCTTTCCTAAATTCAGGAGATGCCTGTGTACTGTGTTACAGCATAAAAATATTGCTGCTGTTAAATTTGATTACCTTGTAGCAATTTGCAAACTGAAGCTCTTTAGCTTGAAAGTACTACGTAGTGCCCCCTTAAAATTGTGTGAATATTCTTGCATTGCTTATGAATGGTACGTGGAGACTTTGGAGTTTATTTTAATCCTTTCTATTGAACACTAACCTCAATCATGCATGCAACAGTTCGATGGCAGTTCTATGTACATATGCCCTGATTCAAGTGATGCCCTTAAGCATATCCTTATCTTTAAGCACATGCATGAGCTTATCTCTGTTCAGCAAATCTCTTACATTTGTGCTTAATTTTAAGCATGTGCTTAAATCCCATTAATTTTAGGCATGTGCTTAAATCTCATTATCTTCAGTGCTTAAGTACTTTGCTGAATAGAGATAGAGTTAGCATGCAGCTGAAGTTAAGCATGTGTAGGACCCTACCAAATTTACATCCATGAAAAACGGGTTGTGAAATCTGGTCTCCCCCGTGAAATCTGTATGGTATAGGGAAGGGATCAGCAACCTTTGGCACGCAGCCTGCCAGGGTAAGCTCCCTGGTGGGCCGGGCCAGTTTGTTTACCTACCGCGTCCGCAGGTTCAGCTGATCATGGCACCCACTGGCTGCGGTTCGCTGCTCCAGGCCAATGGGGGCTGCGGGAAGCGGCGGCCAGCACATCCCTTGGCCTATGCCACTTCCCGCAGCCCCCATTGGCCTGGAGCGGTGAACTGCGGCCACATGCGGCAGACGCAGCAGGTAAACAAACTGGCCCATCCCGCCAGGGGGCTTACCCTGGCGGGCTGCGTGCCAAACATTGCCGATCCCTGGTATAGGGTAAAAGTACACAAAAGACCAGATTTCACGGGGAGACCAGTGTTTCTCACATTGGGGCTTCTGACCCAAAAGAAGGTCATGAAGGGGTGTCACAAGGTTATTTTAAGGGGGTCGTCCTATTGCCACCCTTACTTCTGTGCTTCCTTCAGAGCTGGGTGGCGGCTGTTGCTGCCAAGCACCTAGCTCTGAAGGCAGCACCCCAGCAGCAGCAGCGGCGCAGAAGTAAGGATACTATGCCACCATTACTTCTATGTTGCTGCCTTCAGAGTTGTGTCAGGACCCCTACAGTTACAACACGGTGAAATTTCAGATTTAAATATCTGAAATCATGACATTTACGATTTTTAAAATCCTCTCACCGTGAAATTGACCAAAATGGACTGTGAATTTGGTAGGGCCCTAAGCATGTGTTAATGGTTTTTTGAGGTGGGCAGGAATGATTAAAGGAATGGATTTATAACTAAGAAAAAAATGTCAGGTAGCCAAACAAGTGATCATTCTTTTCATTGGACTATTTTTATGCTTTTATCTGGAAATCTGTGTAACTAAAATGAAGATAGAATGCCCCTATTGATCTGAAGATAGATTTCCATGTATAGATCATATACACACTGAAAGAAGAATACATTTTTGTGGGAACCATTCAAAACCAATTAAACATTTTGACAGCCAGGACTATATATTCAGAAGGTTTTTCTGGCTTGGAGAAATTAGTCAGAAATCCTTTGTTTACCATTGGCACAATTGTGCTTTCACTGAGAGTAGAATCAGGGTCCATATACCTATCCCATGCAATTTGTAAGACTTTTGGGGAAGGAATTGGGGGAACTGCTAAGGAGTTGCCTAGGTATTCATCCTTGAACACCTGCTGTTAGGAGGGCACTTCTTTCTGTATCAGTTACTGTTACACCATCTGCCCTCTCATCTAATGTTTAGGAGTAATAAGCATAAACATACTGTCAGTGCTTGCTGTACAGAAAGGCAAGCAGGTGGGTCTGTGAGACCTGCAAAACTAGCAGCCTTCATCAGCAAAGAATGACAATCTGGGAAACACATATTGTTTCCTCTAAATTGAAGAGCGGCACCCATGATATCCATTTTGTAGCAACAGACTTTTTGGCAGCATGACAGAGTAGTATTAGTTGGTTCAAAGTAAACCAAGTCAAACAAGTTCATATTACATAAAAGTTTAAAGTCTATATACTTTAATGAGTCTCAAGTCCAAATGAAATACCATGCTGACTACTTTATTGTAATTTCATGATGTTCATTCTAATTTTAATCTAAAGATTTTTTTATAACTCACTAAAAAGTAGAGATAGGGCCCAGTGTGCAAAATTCAGATTGGAATTCTAACTTCTTTGGAATTCAAAGGTGTTGAAATCAAGGAATTTGGTTCAGCACATGATAGGAAGAGGACAAACTGCAGGTTTTTGGACTGAGAACTAAATATCAATTTGTTTAGGGCTTATACACATTTAGACTTTTGATTTGGGCCTTTCTTATTAAAACTTAAGAGAAAATGTGGAGACCCAGAAACATAGTGGGGTATGGAAACTCATAATAAGAAGTTTCTTCGAGCTATGGTTGTGAGGATGTAGGGTAAAATTTTCAAAGTTCCTTCAGTGGGACTTAATCACTTAGATGTTTTTGAAAACTTCCTACCTGCTGATTGTACTATAATATTGATATCCAATATATTTTTCATAGCATAAAATAATATTTTTTTAAATTGTTAGGATTTTTGATGCTCAAACCTGGCAGAATACTTAGTAAATCAATTTAGAGCCTGATAATGTTAGAAATTAACCCATGCAGACCAAAACCACCATAACTCTGCTCTTATGTAGTTTGGTATAAATCAACAATAACTCCACCAAAGTGTAAAAAATGATGAAACATGAGAATCATGTCCCATGTTCCTTTAAATTAGCAATATCCATTTTTGTAAGAACTTGAAGGCCTCCATATGGTATAAATATTTTTTAAAATATAAAAACAGGATGTGTGTCATTTAGCTATTCTTAATAATTTAAAGTAAGTAATTATTTTATGTATCTTGTATGTATCTGTGTGTAGATTATTCACCTAACAGTAACATGAATTATGTGAGCCTACTGAGTCCTCACTGGATGGAGAAGAAGCAGTTTTTTAAATGTCTGTTTCTTTCTTTTTTTTCTTTCAGGGATTACAATGGTCGACACAGAAATGCCGTTTTGGCCCATTAATTTTGGAATTAGCCCAGTGGATCTGTCTGCCATGGAAGATCACTCTCATTCCTTCGACATAAAGCCCTTTACCACTGTTGATTTTTCTAGTATTTCTTCACCACACTATGAAGATATTCCTCTTGCAAGAACTGACCAGACAGCCATTGATTATAAATATGATATCAAGCTCCAGGAATGTCAAAGTATGCAGTTTCTTTTCACTTTTCAAGTTGTACGAATTTGAATTGTTTAATTCTCTGGGAAGTGTACCCTCCACAAAAGAATTTTTAGAATTTGTTTCAGAACCTCCCTCTCTTCCAGATACCCTTGGAGTAAAATGTCCTTGAAGCTTTATTAAAAACCAAGCAAATTAGATGTCCTACATTTTATAAATTGGCTAGCATTTCCTAGCATATTACATAATATGCTAAGAACCCCAAGCTGGCTAACAGGCTCATGGATTTCGAGCTTGTCTACATTAGAGACATTTGCCCCAGTATGACTACATAGATATTCCTAATGTAGACAGGCCCTTGGAGTTTTGTGAGCGTTCACTTTGTATTGTTGCATGTAAACAAAGCATCCCCTAGCTTCACAATTATGAATAAAATCCCAAATGGAACTTTTCCCATCTAGAAGGGAGGTGACTTGTCCCTAAGGACATGGTTACCCCACTCCCGCTGACAATCATACCACTGATCTTTTAGGCCAATGGGCCAGGCAAATGTTCATTGACTTCCCTGAGAGAACTTTAGGATTCGGCCCCATGTGATACTTTAAAATGATGTCAGAATGATTTACTTCTTTATCAACAACATCCAGAGTTTCTGATTTACATAAGTTTGTCTCTTTTGTTTATAAGGTGAGTTGGAAATCTGTCATAAAAACTGTATTAAAAATTGCTTAAGGCCATGTGCCTCCTGTTAATGCAGTTCTTATGCTTTTTATAATTAATTATTTATCAAGTGGCAAATCCTGCCCTAAGTGCACAAGAAGCCCTTGGCAGCAGAACTGGTAGGTCCTACTGTGCTCTGGGGAGCAAGATTTGGAGGACTCTTCAAAACGGGGGGTACAGGGACTTGCACCCCAAAGGGTCTTTGCACAGCAACACACAGGAGTGTTTTGAAGGAGGGGCTGGAAGATTTGTCAATGTGCAAGTTCTCTAGTTCATCCATCCACACATATATCCTTCAGCCCCTCTCCACTTCCTCTAAAGGACCTGCTAGGGAAGCAGAAACTACTCCAGCCAATAGGCTGTCTCTCTGTAGCCTGGGGTTGGACTTCTGCCCTCTTACCCCTCTCTGCCCCTTCCCATTGATCATCCCAGCACCCATCAAAGTTACTGTGGCATGGCACTGGAGACTGGATTCATCCCTAGAGATTTTACATAATGCGAACAGTAAACACATAAAGTAAAGTGCAAAAGTAACAGTAGGCATGAGTCTGCTCCATGCAGGGAGAGCAAAAAGGTACTTGTTTGACTTTTGTGGGAAACAATTGGCATCTTTTATTGTACAATACCAGCAAGTAACGGCTTACCCCACAGTGAGCAGAAGCTGACAGATAAGAGATGTCTGTGCACAACATAGACATTCATTGTCACTAAAGCACATAAGACAAACAAGATGCAGGCAAAATGGAATCACACAGACAAGGCTTCATGCAAAGATACAGCACCACAAAGATGATTGTTTATTGGATTAGGAGAATAGGAAATATACCATTATGAGAAGATTATCACAGCCTTGGTAACTCTTAGGAAAGAAAGTAGTATCACACACAGCTTGATGAATGTGAGCCTAATCCATACAGCATATACTGGGTTTGCCACTGAAAAGAAAGCTTTTACTTTATCGTTATATTATCTTTATTGCTTTGTTGTTCTGTTTCCCTATTCCTGGAATGTAATATTGCTATGAGTTTATAATCTAGTAAAATCAATGCTTCATTTTTATGTCCAACTCTATAGGTTGATGAAGAGTTGCTATATTTGTTTGAATTTGCTAAACTTTTTTAAAATTATAAAGGGCACTTTAATTAGTAATTTTCAGAAGTGTCAGATGTAACAGTAACCTGCCTCTGCGGTTGAACTATATTTCCCAATACAGAGTTAAGTTTCTTAAGAGCTGAAGTGGCTCTAAAACACCAGCACAATTTTTTTTTGACCAAATTATCCAACTGAGTAGCTCAAGTGAGTAGCTGTTTTTTAGACCTTGTTAGGGATTCCAATCCCTGCCTCCCAGGGCTACTGCTGCCCTAAACTTGTAGTAAGTACCACACACTCTTTGCAGAGTGAGGGACAGAGGAAGATTCATGGAAGGCTACTATGTCAGGGAATAAATATGAAGTCCCCACTATGGAGGACAATGATGTCCCCACCTCAACCAACTCTGCACTATCAATCTAAAGACTGGATCAATAGCCCCGTTTCTGCACCAGACCCTGCCATCTTCAAGATTGTTCAGCCTCATTCACAATCTACTGGATGGCTGCTTGTGGCTTGTAGCCTTTTAAAGAGTTAATATTTACAGCTGTTTATCATTATTTTACAATTAAACAGGACAGAGAATTTTTGGCCCTATTTACTGTGGTTGTTAGTTATAATGAAAGTATTGGTCACTATTTCTTCACATCTTATTGTACCTTTTAAACAGATGATAAATTAATCTTTTAAAATCTCTTACATATGCAGGTGCAATCAAAATGGAGCCTCCTTCCCCACCTTATTTTTCAGAAAAAGTTCAGTTGTACAATAAACCTCCTGAAGAGACCTCCAATTCTCTCATGGCTATAGAATGCAGAGTATGTGGAGACAAGGCTTCTGGATTTCATTATGGCGTGCATGCATGCGAAGGTTGTAAGGTGGGTTGTCCCAATAATGTCTGCCTGAAATAAGAACATTCTATCATTTCCATGTTCTCATTTCTTCACTGCTGCCAGGTATTCCCGGTTGGTCACCTTAGCTGTGCAGCTGAATGTCCCTAGAAAAAAAATTCCATTCTACTGATTTGTATAGAGTATTAATGGACAGCAACACTATTTGGATATGCTGAAGGTCCAATGGCCATGGAATTAACATATCAGCTGTGTCAAATAGAACTGTTCTAACACTGAATGTGTGTAGAGTAGTAGATTCACCATTGTTCTTCCTTTTCTCCAGGAATGAAATTGTATATTTTCTGTCCTAATTAATATAAGTTTGACTAACTTAGTAATGTCCCCTTTAGTTTTAACCCAGCTATTTCTCTGACCCTGACAGATGGTGCATCATTTTATTCCTCCAGGATTTCTCCTGTGCTTATCAGTCATGTCAGTTAGCATGTGGATTAGCTGTGAACTCTGTGTGAATTCTCAGAAATAGAGAGTCTTTCCCAAATGTGCTCTGAATCCAAAGTTTCTCAGTTAGCTCTCCCATGCATTTGGTCTTTGCTCTAGGAGCGGAGATTTTGTTTGTTTGTTTTGGTTTTTGTTTAGCAAGCCTGGATAGGTTTTTTTAAAATTATTTTATTACAGTTTTTCATACAGTACAAGGAGAAGCCACACTATGAAACCAGCACTGAGTTATGAAAGGAGGTGAGGGGGAGGGAAAGGAGAAACATTGTTTAAATAATAGCTAAAATGTGATATACAAACCCCAATGCTCACCTCTTTTCACATGTGGTATCAAGTGACCTTTGCAATCATACCTTCTTTATGTGTCCACACAAATATGCATAAGAACATAAGAACGGCCATACTGGGTCAGATCAAAGGTCCATCTAGCCCAGTATCCTGTCTTCCAACAGTGGCCAATGCCAGGTGCCCCAGAGGGAATGAACAGTACAGGTAATCATCAAGTGATCCATCCCCTGTCACCCATTCCCAGCTTCTGCCAAACAGAGGCTAAGGACACTATCCCTGCCCATCCTGACTAGTAGCCCTTGATATACCTATCCTCCATGAATTTATCTAGTTCTTTTTTGAACCCTGTTATAGTCTTGGCCTTCACAACATCCTCTGGCAAGGAGTTCCTCAGGTTGACTGTGCATTGTGTGAAAAAATACTGCATATTAATACTGCTGCCTGTTAATTTCATATGGTGGCCCCTAGTTCTTGTGTTATGAGGAGTAAATAACACTTCCTTATTTACTTTCTCCACACCAGTCATGATTTTATAGACCTTTATCAGATCCCCCCTTAGTTGTCTCTTTTCCAAGCTGAAAAGTCCCAGTCTTATTAATCTCTCCTCAGGCAGCAGCCATTCCATACCCCTAATCGTTTTTGTTGCCCTTTTTTATGAACCTTTTCCAATTCCAATATATCTTTTTTGAGATGGGGTGACCACATCTGCACGCAGTATTCAAGATGTGAGCATACCATGGATTTATATAGAGGCAATATAATATTTTCTATCTTATTATCTATCCCTTTCTTAATGATTCCCAACATTCTGTTTGTTTTTTTGACTGCTGCTGCACATTGAATGGATGTTTTCAGAGAACTATCCATGGTGACTCCAAGATCTCTTTCTTGAATGGTAACAGCTAATTTAGACCTCATCATTTTATATGTATAGCTCGGATTATGTTTTCCAACGTGCATTACTTTGCATTTATCAACATTGAATTTCATCTGCCATTTTATTGCCTAGTCACACAGTTTTGACAGATCCTTTTGTAGCTCTTCACAGTCTGCCTGGGACTTGACTATCTTGAGTAGTTTTGTATCATCTGCAAATTTTGCCACCTCACTGTTCACCCCTTTTTCCAGATCATTTATGAATATGTTAAATAGGACTGGGCCCAGTACAGACGCCTGGGGGACACCACTATTTACCTCCATTCTGAAAACTATTTATTCCTACCTTTTGTTTCATCTTTTAACCAGTTACTAGTCCATGAGAGAACCTTCCCTATTATCCCATGACTGCTTACTTTGCTTAAGAGCCTTTGGTGAAGAACCTTGTCAAAGGCTTTCTGAAAATCTAAATACACTATATCCACTGGATCCCCCTTGTCCACATGCTTGTTGACCCTCTCAAAGAATTGTAGGAGATTGGTGAGGCATGATTTCCCTTTACAAAAAACATGTTGACTATTCCCCAACAAATTATGTTCATCTATGTGTCTGACCATTTTGTTCTTTACTATAGTTTCAACCAGTTTCCCTGGTACTGAAGTCAGGCGTACCGGCCTGTAATTGCCAGGGTCACCTTTGGAGCCCTTTTTAAAAATTGGCATCACATTAGCTATCCTCTAGTCATTTGGTACAGAAGCTGATTTACAGTTAGTAGTCCTACAATTTCACATTTGGGTTCCTTAAGAACTCTTGGGTGAATACCATCTGGTCCTGGTAACATATTACTATTTAGTTTATCAATTTGTTCCCAAACCTCCTCTAATGACACCTCAATCTGGGACAGTTCCTCAGATTTGTCACCTAAAAGCAATGTCTCAGGTTTGGGAATATCTCTCATATCCTCAGCTGTGAAGATTGATGCAAAGAATTCATTTAGTTTCTCCACAATGCCCTTATCGTCCTTGAGTACTCCTTTAGCATCTTGATCGTCCAGTGGCCCCACTGGTTGTTTAGCAGGCTTCCTGCTTCTGATGTACTTGAAAAAAAATTTGCAATTATTTTTTGAGACTTTGGCTAACTATACTTCAAATTCTTTTTCGGCCTTCCTAATTATATTTTTACACTTCATTTGCCAGAGTTTATGCTCCTTTCTATTTTCCTCGCTAGGATTTAACTTCCACTTTTTAAAGGATGCCTTTTTGCCTTTCACTGCTTCTTTTACCTTCTTGTTTAGCCACGGTGGCTCTTTTTTGGTTCTTTTACTATGTTTTTTAATTTCGGGTATACATTTAAATTGAGCCTCTATTATGGTGCCTTTAAAAAGTTTCCATGCAGCTTGCAGGGATTTTACTTTTGGTGCTGTACCTTTTAATTTCTGTTTAACTAACCTCCTCATTTTTGTGTAGTTCCTCTTTCTGAAATTAAATGCTATAGTGTTGGGCCGCTGTGGTGTTTTCCCCACCACAGGGATGTTAAATTAAATTATATTACGGTCACTATTACCAAGTGGTCCAGCTATATTTACCTCTTGGACCTGATCCTGTGCTCCACTTAGAACTAAATCAACAATTGTCTCTTCTCTTGTGGGTTTCAGAACTAGCTGCTCCAAGAAGCAGTGATTTAAGGTATCAGAAAACTTTATCTCTGCATCCCGTCCTGAGGTGATATGTACCAGTCAATATGGGGATAGTTGAAATCCCCCATTATTATTGAGTTTTTTATTTTAATAGCCTCTCTAATTTCCCTGAGCATTTCATAGTGACTATCACTGTCCTGGTCAGGTGGTTGGTAATATATCCCTACTGCTATATTCTTATTATTTGAGCATGGAATTACTATCCATAGAGATTCCATGCAAAACCATCTGGATCACAAAGGATACAGAAGTATGGTCTTGTGAGATTCTGAAGAATCACTCAATAAAATATGAGATACTTTAAATGACTGCTTCATGGAGCAGCTGGTACGGGAACCCACAAGGGGAGAGGCGACTCTAGATTTAATCCTGAGTGGAGCGCAGGAGCTGGTCCAAGAGGTAACTATAGCAGGACCGCTTGGAAATAGTGACCATAATACAATAGCATTCAACATCCCTGTGGTGGGAAGAACATCTCAACTGCCCAACACTGTGGCCTTTAATTTCAAAAGGGGGAACTATACAAAAATGAGGGGGTTAGTTAGACAAAAGTTACAAGGTACAGTGACTAAAGTGAAATCCCTGCAAGTTGCGTGGGCCCTTTTTAAAGACACCATAATAGAGGCCCAACTTCAATGTATACCCCAAATTAAGAAAAACAGTAAAAGAACTAAAAAAGAGCCACCGTGGCTTAACAACCATGTAAAAGAAGCAGTGAGAGATAAAAAGACTTCCTTTAAAAAGTGGAAGTCAAATCCTAGTGAGGCAAATAGAAAGGAGCACAAACACTGCCAACTTAAGTGCAAGAGTGTAATAAGAAAAGCCAAAGAGGAGTTTGAAGAACGGCTAGCCAAAAACTCCAAAGGTAATAACAAAATGTTTTTTAAGTACATCAGAAGCAGGAAGCCTGCTAAACAACCAGTGGGGCCCCTTGACGATGAAAATACAAAAGGAGCGCTTAAAGACGATAAAGTCATTGCGGAGAAACTAAATGGATTCTTTGCTTCAGTCTTCATGGCTGAGGATGTTAGGGAGATTCCCAAACCTGAGCTGGCTTTTGTAGGTGACAAATCTGAGGAACTGTCACAGATTGAAGTATCACTAGAGGAGGTTTTGGAATTAATTGATAAACTCAACATTAACAAGTCACCGGGACCAGATGGCATTCACCCAAGAGTTCTGAAAGAACTCAAATGTGAAGTTGCGGAACTATTAACCAAGGTTTGTAACCTGTCCTTTAAATCGGCTTCAGTACCCAATGACTGGAAGTTAGGTAATGTAACGCCAATATTTAAAAAGGGCTCTAGGGGTGATCCTGGCAATTACAGACCGGTAAGTCTAACGTCGGTACCGGGCAAATTAGTTGAAACAATAGTAAAGAATAAAATTGTCAGACACATAGAAAAACATAAACTCTTGAGCAATAGTCAACATGGTTTCTGTAAAGGGAAATCATGTCTTACTAATCTATTAGAGTTCTTTGAAGGGGTCAACAAACATGTGGACAAGGGGGATCCGGTGGAAATAGTGTACTTAGATTTCCAGAAAGCCTTTGACAAGGTCCCTCACCAAAGGCTCTTACGTAAATTAAGCTGTCATGGGATAAAAGGAAAGGTCCTTTCATGGATTGAGAACTGGTTAAAGGACAGGGAACAAAGGGTAGGAATTAATGGTAAATTCTCAGAATGGAGAGGGGTAACTAGTGGTGTTCCCCAAGGGTCAGTCCTGGGACCAATCCTATTCAATTTATTCATAAATGATCTGGAGAAAGGGGTAAACAGTGAGGTGGCAAAGTTTGCAGATGATACTAAACTACTCAAGATAGTTAAGACCAAAGCAGATTGTGAAGAACTTCAAAAAGATCTCACAAAACTAAGTGATTGGGCAACAAAATGGCAAATGAAATTTAATGTGGATAAATGTAAAGTAATGCACATTGGAAAAAATAACCCCAACTATACATACAACATGATGGGGGCAAATTTAGCTACAACGAGTCAGGAAAAAGATCTTGGAGTTATCGTGGATAGTTCTCTGAAGATGTCCACGCAGTGTGCAGAGGCGGTCAAAAAGGCAAACAGGATGTTAGGAATCATTAAAAAGGGGATAGAGAATAAGACTGAGAATATATTATTGCCCTTATATAAATCCATGGTACGCCCACATCTCAAATACTGTGTACAGATGTGGTCTCCTCCCTCAAAAAAGATATTCTAGCACTAGAAAAGGTTCAGAAAAGAGCAACTAAAATGATTAGGGGTTTAGAGAGGGTCCCATATGAGGAAAGACTAAAGAGGCTAGGACTCTTCAGTTTGGAAAAGAGAAGACTAAGGGGGGACATGATAGAGGTATATAAAATCATGAGTGATGTTGAGAAAGTGGATAAGGAAAAGTTATTTACTTATTCCCATAATACAAGAACTAGGGGTCACCAAATGAAATTAATAGGCAGCAGGTTTAAAACAAATAAAAGGAAGTTCTTCTTCACGCAGCGCACAGTCAACTTGTGGAACTCCTTACCTGAGGAGGTTGTGAAGGCTAGGACTATAACAATGTTTAAAAGGGGACTGGATAAATTCATGGTGGCTAAGTCCATAAATGGCTATTAGCCAGGATGGGTAAGAATGGTGTCCCTAGCCTCTGTTTGTCAGAGGATGGAGATGGATGGCAGGAGAGAGATCACTTGATCATTGCCTGTTAGGTTCACTCCCTCAGGGGCACCTGGCATTGGCCACTGTCGGTAGACAGATACTGGTCTAGATGGACCTTTGGTCTGACCCGGTACGGCCTTTCTTATGTTCTTATGTTCTTATGAGATCTGTGTTCTGTTTAAAAGGGCACTGTCATGTAAAAAATTATTTATTTAAAACAAATTGCCCTTCATATATCAAAAACAGAACTTTATATTAAAATTGGAAGGATTTTAAAATCTAGTTTGATTTTTGTTATTTATGCTATTGATTTATTTTTCAAATTTTTCTCAGTTTGGTCAATGAAAAGAAATTGGGTCCCAATTCTGCTATCATTGAAGTCACTCATAAAATTTGAATGTATTCTAATGGAAGCAAGAGCAGGATCTTACCCAATTTAATTTTTTAGTCAATCTCTAGGCAATTTAATATTCAGTCTATATTACTCTGATTTGCATTTTATACCCACTTTGCACAGTTGTAAATGGCTACACAAGATCAAAGGGCATTGGTGAATCAAGCCCTATGACTTTAAAAATTCATTGAATCTTTCAAAGCACCCACTGATGCCAGTGAGTGCTGTAGGGCTACACCAGGGGTAGGCAACCTATGGCACGCGTGCCAAAGTCGGCACACAAGCTGATTTTCAGTGGCACTCACACTGCCCGGATCCTGGCCACCGGTCCGGGGGGCTCTGCATTTTAATTTAATTTTAAATGAAGCTTCTTAAACATTTTTAAAACCTTATTTGCTTTACATACAACAATAGTTTAGTTATATATTGTAGACTTATAGAAAGAGACCTTCTAAAAACGCTAAAATGTATTGCTGGCACGCGAAAGCTTAAATTAGAGTGAATAAATGAAGACTTGGCACCTCACTTCTGAAAGGCTGCCGACCCCTGGGCTACACTGTCCTCAGTAATAGGGGATTACAGAGGCACAGACCTGCTCTGGTGTTAAACAAAATCTCAAAGGATTACATTGTGAATCTATGAGAAATCCTTAGAAGAGGAATACATCTATTATCGATTACTTATGGTCACAGTGAAATATATAAATAAGAAGTCAGCATAGTGCTTACAACTGAGCTGTGAGAAAAACTAGCTGTAACAAGGAATGAACTGTAATAAACTTGGACATGCCTTATTAAAATAAACGGCATATGAATGATCTGAGAATACAACACTAAACCATGAGATAAGACCAGAAGTTTAATTATCGGCAAATATTGCACATGCCATGTGCGCTTAGTCAAAGACAATCCTAGTCTAATCAAGCAAGTACAATAATCTGTTTAGAAATACACTGCTTTTGGACTGTCCTATTGCTACAATGTAATGGAATTCTTTAAAAATAATACATGTGCATTCATTGGATATTATTTATATTGTTCCTAACCAGCAAAAAACTTACATCTATATGTAGAATTTAGAATGGATGCTAAAATCTAAACAACCACGTAAACCAACATATGTTTTCTGCTTGTGTTTCAACCCCATAAGGCTTCAAGTAATAAAAAAGTGTTCTGAAAAGACAAGATTATGAATGTCCATAATGACCAGCAAAAATTTGTCTCTTTACAGGGCTACATTGCACTTTGCAGTAGTTATCCTGGTTATAATACTAATTTTAGAATTTTCAGGTGCTTGTATATTTTGAAGACCTGTAAATTCAAAACAATAAGAGCAAACTGAACATTTCAAACATAAACAGATCCTGGAAATAAATATTACAAAAATAGGTTAGCAATAAAAACAGCCAAAGAAGTAGAATAGATGAAGGAAAATAAATATTCTGTAAGTACATGGGCCTCCAACAGTAAAAAGATTTGAAAATAATGAAGAAGCAGAGTTATTTAGAGAAAATAACTAAACCAACAACTAGCCCACAATCTTATGCTTTGCTTGGGTGGGAATGATTTGCTTGAATTAAAAGAATAGGAAGATGGAAATTAAATTATAATGTAATTAATAGAGAGGTATGAGTTCAGATGAGACATAAGCAGCAGGGGCTTATGAGGTCCTGTTTTTCATGCAATAAAAAGAACTGTGGAAATAAAGACAGAAAATATATGAATCAGAAAGAATGTCATAAAGAATGTCTTTCTTCATGGAATATTTTATGTTTTTCATGAGGCACCAGCAGAAGTTCTTTAAACTAGAGAGTGTGCAACCCACCCAGATGTATTTGCATATCATTCTTTTTTAAACTCCTGGATTCAGAGAGTGGATTGGGTTTGCTATGATCCATAGAATTTTTCTTACATCTGGTAATGAGTTCTGATATTTTGAAAATGTGCAGAATCTTAAAATGGGAAAGTTCTAACACACATTCTTAAACAAAAGTAGCTACAGTATATTCAGTATAGTGGAATCTGCCTTTCAAATGAGGCAGAGGCACTGGAAGATGTTTTAGGCTGATCCTTTTCCATGCCTTTATTTTTATTGCAGGGTTTCTTTCGAAGAACAATCAGGTTAAAGCTAATCTATGACAGATGTGATCTGAATTGTCGCATTCATAAGAAAAGCAGGAATAAATGTCAGTATTGCAGATTTCAGAAATGCCTTGCAGTTGGCATGTCACATAATGGTAAGTACATGAATTGTCAGCACATATTGAAAAATATAATATTTTATCTGAAAAAAATCACAAATTAGATTATTATTTATTCTTTATACTGCTAGAGGCCCCAGCCACATTGTGATAGGCACTACACAAGCATACAGTATAACCTCAGAGTTATGAACACCACAATTACGAACTGACTGGTCAACCACACACATCATTTGGAACTGGAGGTATGCAATCAGGCAACAACAGAGACGAAAAAACCAGCAAATACAATACAGTAT
Source organism: Mauremys reevesii (assembly GCF_016161935.1). NCBI lineage: Eukaryota > Metazoa > Chordata > Testudines > Geoemydidae > Mauremys > Mauremys reevesii. The sequence continues at coordinate 89,115,081 of NC_052629.1, forward strand.
TGTGTTAAACATAAACTACTAAAAAGATAAAGGGAAAGCATTTTTTTCATTCTTCATGTACTCATCACTAGTGCAATTGTTTATCTTTCTTTGCTTCACTGTATTACTTCTTGTCTAAATTGTGCTGTATACCTTAACGCACCAGCCTTTTGCATTTAGGGCCAAAACCAGTGAGGATTCACCTTAATTCTGGAAAATGTATTCTGTGGAGTGTGGAACTTACCAAAAGTGTGTAAATAATAATAATTTCAATTTGCTGCACAGAACACCTATCCAGGTTTGGTAGCATTAATGATAATAAAGTCTCCTCACACTAGGATATTAGATGTGCATAATTGTAAACCAAGTGGTCACACTACTGACCCACCCTATTCTTCCTCTTTCTTTCTGGTATGTGTAGAGCTGGCACTGTTGTCTGGAAGGAGTGTGGAATTCCTTTGCACACCCATTCTAGAGTTGCCCTCCCACCACCTAGCTTAACTGCTGCGGTTCCTGATCTTTGAGAGCTTTCTCTAGCTTCTCCACCACCCATCGGCAAATTTAATTGCAAATGTGAATGCCAAACAGCAGTTCCTTTTTGTATACTCTCTGGATTTAGGCTATAAAGAAGTGTACAATTTTACAGGTGAACCCCTTACACTATGTAAGCAGATAGCACTAAAATCCTGGCATAGTATGATACTGTTCTGTGGCACAGGAAAATGTAGAAGGTTCCTGTGAACTTTAAAGTCAATTTCTGAATTCCTATGAAAATACTTATTTCAGAATCTTTGAAGGGAGAGAGCCATATCCCATATGAAGATTCTTCACTCTTTTTTCTTGGCAAAGCCAAGTACAAACAGGAATTAAATGTCATAACATAGAGACTTATGTAATTCTAAGAGTAAAGAATTGCAAACATGACTGGGAAAATAATTTCTCTGTGGTTTTTTTAGGACTTTCATTATTATCAGTATAAAAAAATTAGTGTGCTGTTCCCAAGAGGAAAGCTTAACTGTGGTTTCTGAAGCTAATACACTGAATTCAGTGAATACATTGGTATGGGAAATGTTTTCCTAATGGAAAATATGGTTTTCAAGTTTCTGGGATGCAACAATAACTCTTAAAAATAAATCTCAATTTTAAAATACTTCTGTGAGTATTTTTATAGTAATTTTACCATGTTCTCTGGGATTGAGAGGAACCTGCTATTATTGTTTTCAAGACATGTGCCAGATACTCTTGTAGATGAGGGATATGGCTTCCATTAATGTCAGTGTGAGCCACGTACAAGTCCAAGGGAGAATTTTGCCAATAGTGTATATTTTCTTCTTAAGTGATATCTTTCTCTGTTTTGCTAGGCACAATATCTTTATACTGATCTGTGGCAGAAGGTCCCCTTGCCATGTATAAATTAAAAAATAGATTTGACAATAAAACATTAAATTTGTGCCTTTAAAGACAAAGCCTCATACTGTGAGGACATATAGAAATGCAAAACTGGACTGGAAGCCACTACACACACTGGGCTTCTTTCTGATCTCTTTTGCAACGGTGTATATGGGAGTAATGCCATTGAATTTCTCTGGATTTTATACCCATGTAGAATGCGACTCATTGGGTCTGAAGATTCCAAGCCATGAAGATATTTAGCATTGATATATTATTGCAAAATATATAAATAGCTCACATTCAGGAGAGGGGATCATAACCACATTTTGTACCATTTGAGTGGAGGTTAACAAAGTATTCTCATTCTTTGGATGTTGTTTTACTTTCCTTTTCCATCCGTAATCACTAGACACTGTTTAACCCACAGTTGTTTATCTTATATTGCTATGTATCTCTCATCAGGAGTTCCTGTAATTTCAGTCAGAAGCTTGCTTAAATTTTCTTTCTCATTGAAATTACAATTTACACAAAGTCAGCTCCTGAAGAGAGAAAAAGAGTACATATGGCAACTTCTTTTGTAAAGCACTACGTGGTGGCAAGGGGAGGATGAGTATTGTAGCTTTGTCCAGAGAAACAGAGAATAAAAAATAATTTATCTTGATGTGGCATCTTACTCTCATTAGAAAACAGGAATTACAATTAATCGTATCTTTAAAAAAAGACATTTAATATTTGCAGTCAAGCTGACAATACAAAATCAGAGCCTTTCCTACTTCAAAATATTCTTTGAAAATAAATATCAAATTATATACAGCTTCCCTCATGTGTCATTTGATATGTTTTTCCCCTATGCCAGTGGAATTTAACTCTAAATTAAATTATACATAAATACATTCACATTCATAAAATCATAGGCACACTGAAAAATGGATAGAAGCCTTCAACCTTATTGATCAGCAGAGAAACAGAGTCTCTCTTATGACACTTTTTCTTGTGATTTTTATGCAAACAGCCTTTATAAAACTTTGATAAAGCATTTCTCCTTGACCAGTTCACAACCAATCAAGCTCACCCAAAATTTCCAATTTATAAAAAAAGAAAAAAGTGACCATTTCTGATGCAACTTCATTTTCCACAAGACCTTTTGACATCTCTTTGTAAATTATACATTTTTGAAAGAAGCAGAAACCAAACAAATTAAATTTGGAAGTTGCAAAGAAAAAAATATTTTAAATACAAATAGCAATTTAAAAACTAAAAATATTACTGTAGCACTTTTCATTCACAGATCTCAAAGGAGATCTCAAAGTATCATTATCCCAAGCAAAAGAAAATAAATGAAATGTAAAAGAATTCATCTACTCAAAACAATTAACTGTAAATAAAATCAAAGTTAACTCCTGTGCTACCTATGGACATATCCTAGGATAATGCAAACACTTGTCCATTTCTGTTAGTATAGTACCAGGATTTAAAGTAAGGTATACACACTTCCCAGAGCCAAATTGGTGTCCATTTGTTGAAGATACATAGCCATAAATATATTTAAATACTCTCATTACATCAACAGTATTCTTGCTAGCAAGTTAAAGAAGTATGATCTGGATGAATGGACTATAAGGTGGATAGAAAGCTGGCTAGATCATCAGGCTCAACGGGTAGTGATCAATGGCTCCATGTCTAGTTGGCAGACGGTATCAAGTGGAGTGCCCCAAGGGTCGGTCCTGGAGCCGGTTTTGTTCAATATCTTCATTAATGATCTGGAGGATGGTGTGGATTGCACCCTCAGCAAGTTTTCAGATGACACTAAACTGGGAGGAGTGGTAGATATACTGGAGGGTAGGGATAGGATACAGAGGGACCTAGATGAATTAGAGGACTGGGGCAAAAGAAATCTGATGAGGTTCAACAAGGACAAGTACAGAGTTCTGCACTTAGGACGGAAGAATCCCATGCACTGCTACAGACCAGGGACCGAGTGGCTAGGCAGCAATTGTGCAGGAAAGGACCTAGGGGTTAAAGTGGATAAGAAGCTGGATATGAGTCAACAGTGTGCCCTTGTTGCCAAGAAGACTAACAGCATTTTGGGCTGTATAAGTAGGGGTATTGCCAGCAGATCGAGGGATGTGATCATTCTCCTCTATTGGGCATTGGTGAGGCCTCATCTGGAGTACTGTGTACAGTTTTGGGCCCCACACTACAAGAAGGATGTGGAAAAATTGGAAAGAGTCCAGATGAGGGCAACAAAAATGATTAGGGGGCTGGAGCACATAATTTATGAGGAGAGGCTGAGGGAACTGGGATTATTTAGTCTGCGGAAGAGAAGAATGAGGGGGCATTTGATAGCTGCTTTCAACTACCTGAAAGGGGGTTCCAAAGAGGATGGATCTAAACTGTTCTCAGTGGTAGCAGATGACAGAACAAGGAGTAATGGTCTCAAGTTGCAGTGGGGGAGGTTTAGGTTGGATATTAGGAAAAACTTTTTCGCTAGGAGGGTGGTGAAGCACTGGAATGGGTTACCGAGGGAGGTGGTGGAATCTCCTTCCTTAGAGGTTTTTTAAGGTCAAGCTTGACAAAGCCCTGGCTGGGATGATTTAGTTGGGGATTGCGTTGAGCAGGGGGTTGGACTAGATGACCTCCTGAGGTCCCTTCCGACCTTGATATTCTATGATTCTATGATTCGAACAGTTTTACCTCAGAACTTTTTAATCCCGTGGTGTTGCTAGTTTATTATATATTTTTTGCTGGGAAAAATAAACACAATATAAATTGTTCATGACTTTACAAGAGTGAAATACCAATAAGCATTCAGGGCCGTCCAGAGGATTCAGGGGCCTGGGACAAAGCAGGGGAGCTGTGGCGCCTGTACTCACCCGGCGGCGGTCCAGGTCTTTGGCAGCATTTCGGCAGTGGGGGGCCCTTCTGTTGCTCTGCGTCTTCGGCAGCACTGAAGGGCCCCCCACCGTCTAAATGCTGCCGAAGATCCAGACCGCCACCGGGCCAGGGCTTGCGGGGCCCGGGGCCTGGGGCAAATTGCCCCACTTTCCCCCCCCCCCCCCCCCGGCAGCCCTGTAGGCATGTGTTATTTTAAATTTTCAACAGAGAGCTGGCAGCATTACACAATGATGTTATTTTGCAATGAAAATGACTAATATAAGGCCCAGTTCTTTAAACACATACATGAGTAATATCATTGACTTTATGGGACTACCTGCAAGACTAACTACTACTCACAGGAGTCAAGGTTTGCAGGACTGGATCCATATTTAAAAACACTGTAGTACTGCTGTGCTTTAATTTTCTACTGCAAAATCAACAACAGGCTCCTTTCGTGAATCATCTTTACCAACAGGATCTGTGCAGTGACTGATGGTTATATGGGAAAGCTGCCATACATTTTCAAATTAAAAATTGTGTCATACTGGTTTGTATTAATGTTCTTGAACCAATGAGCATTAACTAATTCACCGGTATTGGAAGTTCTAGCAAGGTCCTTATTACCAGTATGGTTTCTTTTTCAGTCTTAAAATAGTATTATTAGTTTTAACAATAGTATTATTTGTACAGCTTAATGGCAATTATCCTCTCATAGAAAATCAGTCTCCATTTTGAAATGATCATATTATTTCAATTAAGTTTTTGTTTGCTTGTTAGTTTGTTTTTTTGTTTAAAGAACTATATTTATTTCTTCCTAACATACTCATAAACTGACTATATCTTTGAGACACTGCTCAGTCAGCAGGAGAGAGTTTGTTACTTGCCTAAAAAAAAAAAAAACATGTCCTTAGGAACTAGAATGTATGTTGTCTTTTAATCTCAAAATACATGTACACATCCTTAAGTGAGTACAAACAAAGGCCTATCTACATACAAGAGAGTGCAAATTTTAGACACTATAAAGGGACCAACTAACCAAAGTATAAGCAGGGTAAATATTGCTTGGTCTAATCAAAATACCTGTGGTAAGCAACTCTATTTTAATAAAGTAAATTTTCCTAGTCTGGATAGACCCTAAAATGTAAGATCAGTTAAATGAATTTCAGTTGAGATTTGGTGTAAAAACCTTGACACAGAGGGATTATCTAGTGACAAAAATAAAATTAAATCCATTGTTTAAAATCTTGGAGAAGGGTATGAAAATTTTAGAGCTAAGTGAATATTTAATGTAGCCAGGGGAAGTATTATAGTGTCCATTTTTCTTCTCCCTTTGTAAAAAAACAGTCTGTATAAAAGGACAACTTTTGCTAGTGAGATTTCAAAATCATGACTGTGATCCTGCAAACTCTGACTCCTGAGAGTAGTCTCACTGAAACCAGTGGGACTATTTGTGTAAGTGAGGGATGGGGCCTCAATATTTGTATCCTGTAGAGCTGTATTTCTTAGACACGCTTTATTGCCATTATTTTTTAAATGCAATAGCATGCTTCAGGAAGTGAATTCATAGCATTTGTATCTGATATTCTCAGATTGTTAAAGGTATCATGTGCCTTGTTATGAATGTATTGTTTACATATACAGCAATATAGTTTAGGAACAAGGGAATTACCAGAACAGAACAGACAGTTTGTCCATCTACTCTGGTATTCTGTTTTCAGTGGTGATTAGCACCTACTCTGGATAGGAAGGTGAAATACCTTCTAAGGTCCTGTTCTTGTGAGTTGCTGAGTATCTCCTGTGAAGATACTCCCACTGAATTCCACTCCTATTCTTGTCTCAAGAGGCAGTCCCCACTTTTCAGAATTGGGCTCTTAAGTACATCCAGCCAGTGGCACCACATGCACTCAGTTACTACATTGATGAACACATTATGAATATCAATATCCATATCCTGATGCATGAGTTTCTAACAGTAGATATTTTGTATATGTGACTAATGCTACAGCTATTACACACATGACTGCTGATTTAAACAAATGTGCTATTCTGATTTTCCTTTGCATCCAAGATCCTTAATTTTAACACCAATATGGCTTCTTATTTTGCTTTTGGGAGTTAGAAAATGGCCAGTAACCTGCCAGATCTCATTTAAGATGTATCATCAGTTATAAATCCTTCTTTAAAAGAGAGGTGAGGGGCAGGGAAAGTCAAACTTGTTGGCAAAAGCCCTGAAAAGGCACCAGAGCATTGCAAGCCTCTTCTTTGATATGGTGAGGCTCTTGCAAAATGAACAAATATGTTTAAAAAGTGGACAAATTAATCATAAAACATAATCCTACTAATTGTCAGAAGTCTGACACTATTTAAAGCCTGTAATCTGTCTTATTAAAGGACAAAGGAGACTTTAATGAAAATGTGAATTTCACAACCACTAATCACTCTGATTCCCGGTTCAAAATGTACAGTAGAATCTCAGAGTTACGAACACCAGAGTTACAAACTGATTGGTCAGTCACGCACCTCATTTGGAACCAGAAGTACGCAATCAAGCAGCAGCAGAGAGACACAAAAAAAGCAAATACAGTACAGTACTGTGTTAAACATAACTTACTAAAAAGATAAAGGAAAAGTTTTAAAAAAGATTTGACAAGATAAAGAAACTGTTTCCATGTTCATTTCATTTAAATTAAGATGATTAAAGCAGCATTTTTCTTCTGCTTAGTTAAGTTTCAAAGCACTATGAAGTCAATGTTCAATTGTAAACTTTTGAAAGAACAACCATAACATTTTGTCCAGAGTTACGAACATTTCAGAGTTACAAACAACCTCCATTCCCATGATGTTCGTAACTCTGAGGTTCTACTGTATTTTATTTACTTTTCGTAAGCCTTTCATGCCCCTAGCAAGAGTCTTAAATGTCATGTTGGGTTTGGTTTTCCTTATGACAATTTTTGTGAAGTCATATGGTATAACATACCTTGTGTATAAAGGCTACCTGTATTATGTACACAGTATTACACTTTACCTGTAATATAATGAGACTAATTGGGCCCTTTTTATTAAATGTGGCCTTGATGACGCAATACCAGAACACATCTTCAGTCATAGAGCTTACACAAGTGAGACCTAAAGCATTATATAACAATCTAATATGAGGTATCATTGTATAAATACTGTATAAATACATTAACATCTTTGTTATATATATAAAAAAATCATTAGTACTGGTCAGTGATTAACAGTAAAGCCAGAAAAACAACATTTCTTATAAAACCTCAGAACATAGAACCAAAACATGTCAAGTCTCCACTGTGCTACAAAGCTCAAAAATGATGAATACAAGGAAAATCATAATCTGGGAAACTTTAGATGATTCAGGATAAATTACTCTAGCATATTGTCCATAACCTCAGTTTTATGATTCCTGATATAAATAACTTACAATGACAAATAAGAGTTTCAAGATTTCTTGATACACAAATAGTATCGGCAGTATATTGTTCAATTATAAAACCAAAGTCCCTGCTTTTAATTACAAGTATTTATTTAAGCACTTTGGACTGAATTCGTCTCTGGTATTGTCTCAATGTTGATTTCAATTGATTTCAACATTCCAGTGACTTTAGTGGATTTTCACTAGGTATGAATCTAAATTCTTTTGTTAGTTTGATGAGTAATTTTTTCTATCACTTGTCTTTACTGTCCATCCACAATTCTAGTCTCTTCCGATGAAATTCACTTGTCAGTAGAAGACCCATGCAATCCCCTCCTGCTATAGAGACCTCAATTTTCCTCTTCTCATGTGAATGTGGGATGGAACAGTCACACAGAAGGGGCTCTGTTCTTCCTGGGCCTGATCCAAAGCCCACTGAAGTCAACAGACTCCCATTGACTTCAATGGGCCTTGGATCAAGCCCTCTGCACTGGGAAGATGGGCTACAGGCCAACTCTCAATGTGCCAGCAAACAAGATGTCTGTTTGGGGCCAGGTGAGGCAAGAAGGCATTGGATACATTCTTATTCACTTTACAGTATCTGGTAGGTGCTGATCGGGGGTGGGGGGGCAGCAGCCCAAAGACTACAATAAAGTCTGTCCTTAGGTTGATACAAGATATATTTTGTTCCCACAACCATTACACAGGATACCAACCCCAAACCTGAGTACACATTCTTTATACAGGATTCGGGTGTTTCTCCCTGACAGAACTGTGTTAATCTCTTTGAGCCATCATTCACGCTGTGTCATTCAGATTCATGTATGGTACTTTTTTTTTTCTTTAAATCTTTTAAAACATGGGATTTTGGAGAAAGCTTTTCCTAAGCTGTAAGAAATTAAGAGGATTGGCAATCAAGTGTCACTGGAAACTGTTGCTGGTAGCTGACTAAGTTCATTTACTATCCCTGGGGGGGGGGGGGGAGATGGTAACGTGGACTCCAGTCCAAAACAAATATAAATTGGCAATTATTCAGATGTTTCCATATGAAGAAATTGTAGGCAGGGGACATATTCAGGAAAAAGCCTAAATATAGCATGCGTTAAGTGGTCCCTAATGAACTGCTAGGTTCCCTTCCATTCTGATTTTATTCTGAAATGTGAACTCAGGGGACACCCGCAGAGATATGAGATATGCAGCATGTTTCTCTTGGTGATGGATTTTACTGCAAGGGAACTGTGATGGAAATGTGAGAGCAAACAAGCCACCTCTAGCATGAAGTGAGAGTCAGTCAGTGATACAGGTGCTAAATGGCTTTCATATGCTTTTGTGTCATCAAAGATTATTTTGAGTTTATGAAAGTGCTATTTTTGGCCCAGCAACACTAGTGTAAAAAGGAGTATTCCATGTTTCTCATAACAGGAAAGAGGCAAGCATAATCCAAAGGAAGTGTCCCCAGTTTAGCCATTTGGAAGTACTAAGCTAACAATGTCTTTTACCTTTAAAGGGAGAAGACATTGACAATTGGAAAATCTTTATTTATAGGGTTTTTTTTTACCTGTTCCTAAACCAAGACCACAAACTTTTTTCTTTGGTTTTTTTTTGGGGGGAAGTGACTTTTTCACTTTGATACTCTTTCTATCTTATTTTCTTAAGGGTCATGTAGATTTAATTCCATTTACTGAAATCTGTATATTGTAAAAAATAGTCTGTTAGGAAACATATCTTACTGGCTTATTTGAAAGATTTTTCAGAATCATTGCCCATGTGCCTTTGGATGGTACACACTTATAAGTTGTAAAGATGTGTGCCTTACATTTGAGTTGGGTAGTTGTGAGGTATTGTGAGTAGGTGAGTCCTTTGCCACTCTGTCAACACAGCACACATACAGACAGAGTTAGCATTCAAATCTCACCCCTCTGGGGTTTCCCTTTATTATTAAATTAAGGGCAACTAGCAACCTTTTGTCAAGCTGCCTTCTAAAATTGCTGTTTCTAGGGATTTTACCTGAAAGACCTCCTATTTGACCCCTTAATTCCTCTCAGAATAACATTTTATAGTACTTTATATATTAATCACTATATAGATATTAACTACTTGATTCTAACAACTTGTCTGTGAAGTAAGGAAGCATTCCCTTTTTGCCTAAAATCATACAATGAGTGAACCAGGATTAGAACCCAGAACTTCCTGACTTTTAATCCTGCACTCGGTGCAATGGACAACACTGTCTTTACTTAAAGGCTCTCTATTTTTTATCCTCCTGAGTTGGGATTAATTAGACTCACCTGGTCTGACTACCAGATGAGTCAGAAGAATAGCTCTTTATTTCCATACAGGCTCCTAGAAGCTGACGCCTTTTCACAAGGACATCCTAGCTGACTGTATGGGTATCCAGATTGTTTCCTCTGTTTAGTTTTGTTCTTGTGACAATTCTCTGAACCCTTTCAACTGCTTGTCTACTCTGTTGGATGAAATCATTTTTCTGCCACTTGTCTAAGCACTCTGAATGAAAATGAAACTCTGGAATGCTCATTATGAAAGGTGACAGAATATATTATTTTTAAAATATATTTATGTTTAGATGCAGCTGTGACTAATGTAACAATTTGTCTTCTTCAGCTATCAGGTTTGGGCGAATGCCACAAGCTGAGAAGGAGAAGCTCCTGGCAGAGATTTCCAGCGACATCGACCAGTTAAACCCAGAGTCGGCTGATCTTCGAGCCCTTGCCAAGAACTTGTACGACTCATACATAAAGTCCTTCCCTCTGACCAAAGCCAAGGCGAGGGCGATCTTGACAGGAAAAACGACAGACAAATCAGTTAGTTTTCTCTGTTTTTTTTTTAAGTAAATGATTTACCACATTGACAACACACTAAAAAAAAACCCAACCCTTTGCTGTTGGCAGTTACATATTTCAAGCTGTGTCTGAAACACAGGAAATGTTTTTAGATAGGATAAGTAAACATAATTTGAAAAATCTCCAAGTTCACCTAGTAAAATACTTGAAATCAGTACAAGAATTTGAAGGTCATCTTAACCTTCTTGTACTCCTCGATCCATTCTTCCTATTTCCCCTGTCCTCCACCATAGTTTATCTTACACATGATCTCTGTATTAGGTCTATCTGTTAGAGGATAGGCAGCAATATTATTGCAAGCATTCATACAGTAGTGTATTACCAGTACCAGCTGTGAACCCAAGATATGTTCTAAACCCATGTAGTTAAATTATGATAGTCATACCCTCCTTGGTTTCTGCTTCGTAAGTGTTGAATGATTCATGGAACCAGCACTGTCACCCACTCTCCCCAAGTGTACTGCGTATTCCTAAGATATAATGATGAGTTCCTGCATTTAAGTTAGTTATCTTGGTTAGTTCAGCATCCTGTGGTATCAGAACTTAAATTTTAAGGAAACACATTATAGGAAAATCTGTGTAAGTTAGCAATAAATGTATATGTATTTGTGGGTTCCCTTGAAAAATGCAACATGTAAAGATCTTTTTTTATTATACAGCAATATCTCTGTAAATCAGTATAAAAGTATGCATCTATGACATCCTATTAAACACAGTGGAGTTTTGTTTTATCATCATTCAACTACATGAGATAAAAAAACTTTTCCAAAAATAACAGCTATTGGTGTTGATGTGTTTCCTTAGGCTGAGTATCAGGGAGTTTGTTAGTTAGGACCACACTGAGGCCAATTGATTTGATTTTCTTTGATATTTTCTAAGGCAGGAAAGAATTTCACACTTTTTGATTGCTACTAAAGGCTTGTCTTCACTGCAAAGTTAACTCGAGTTATAATTCAAGTGATTCCCCAAACTCAAGTACCATCCACACACAAAAACCCTTCACTCAAGTGTGGCAGTGTTTTAACTCAATTTGGCTGGCCCCTCAAGAGGTATAGGGTAAAGCATAATTTTTCACTTGCTAACATGACTGTTCTGTAGTGTGGACTCAGGCTAGCTCCACTGTAATGCCCTAGTCCTCCAACATCTCCCTACATGTGTCCAGGATAGACAACTTATCACACAGTTCACTGGGAAAGAATTCATAGAGCAGTTCAGCTTCCTGCAGAGCAAAGAACCATGGGATACTTCCCTAAGAATTTTTAGTGCTACATATGAATAAGTGTAGCACCAGTGCAGACATAGAAGCCCAACTGTTATTTTGCAACATGCCCACTCTCTCTCAAGCTAATCTAACTCAAAAGCAGTAACTTGAGTGTAGGTAACTTAACTCTGCAGTCAAGACATACCCTAAACTTGCAAAAGAGCCAGTGAGAACAGTTATAATCTGACCTGCCTTGGTATTAATATGCTTAGTAGAAATTTTGCTTCTATGCATGTATCTGATTTGGGAAGTGAACTGTTTTATGGATCAAACCCATAGAAATCAGTCAGGTATAGAATAATCATCAAAATGGGCATTGCCAGGTTGATCCTTACACTTTAAGAAGCTTTGCATGCATATTTTATGAATAATTATAAGCAATAGAGGTGTGTGAGTCATTGACAACAAAATTAAGAGTCTCAAAGTTTGCCAAATTTTTGCACTGTAATGTGAATAAAAAATTAGTGCACTAAAGTGGGCCTATTATGAAACCAAAATATTTTCATTAAGAAAACACATGAAATAGTTACTTCATGTGGGTTTGCATCTAAACTTTAACAGCAGCCATTGATGTCTGCCGTGTGACATGGGTATTACTTTTTCTCTCCCTGACCTATGTCACACAACTGAGATCGGAAAAAAAAGATAAGTCTTTTACCAAGACATTTGTGTGTCTCAACTTTCTTGCACAGATTACAGCATGTACAAAATATCAGGTGCATATGACTAAGTGAAATGATGTTAGCAAGAATTTCACTAACAATATTTTGCTGTTTTTTACAGCCCTAATAATATCACATTTCATTTACTGTATTTTCTTGCCGTTGAGGTCTAATTAGCCAACTGCAGTGCCTCTAGAAGATAGGCTTACACATTGGAATATGGTAGAAAAGACGGAGGTGCTGCAGAATCTGTGTACAGCTGGTCTTTCCAACAGGATATCAGCATCTAGCAAGAAGAAATCAGTTGCTATGCTAGGGATATTCTGGTTCTGAATGGGGTACCATATGTACAGTGGAAGCAGTAAAGAATCCTGTGGCACCTTATAGACTAACAGAAGTTTTGCAGCATGAGCTTTCGTGGGTGAATACCCACTTCTTCGGATGCAAGCAGTATTCACCCACGAAAACTCATGCTGCAAAACTTCTGTTAGTCTATAAGGTGCCACAGGATTCTTTACTGCTTCTACAGAACCAGACTAACACGGCTACCCCTCTGATATATGTACAGTGATTATCCCAGGCAGAGGTTGGAGGGGAGAATAGAAGTTGTGCATATAGTACATTTCTCCATGTGTATATGTGGTATTTAAGTCCTTTCATCCCAACCCTGCTGCTTCATTCTGCCTTTCTTTCAGCTCCCTCTTAAGCTTCTCACTATGTTACAGTAAGCAGGAAAGCAGCTGGCAGAAGGAGCAATGAGAAAGGGAGGGAAAAGAACACCAGCAGTTCTAGACTGCTGCTCTTCAGGCATGAGAGTAGCCCATGTAGGTAGAGGACAATGCTGAAAGGAAAGCAGTTTTTTCCCCAACCTCTCTGTATCCTGAACAGAGGGCAGAGAAGCACAGTGGTAGTTTCTTTGTGTCTCATGTCCCATGCTTTAGCCGTGGCAGGAGAATTCAAATGGAAGGCAGGCCAGACAATTTCTTTTCCTTGGAGAGAAAGTTCTGACCTGAGAAACTCCACCACTTGTAGCAGTGCAATTATTTTTTAAATTAGGAAATAGAGCAGTTTTCCTGATAGCATTTGCTCTCATCCCATATGTGCCACTGTATTAATCAACAATGGATAAGGATGTTGTCCAGATCTTTCTGCTAAAATAACCAGTAGTGAAACATTTAACAGTATCAGCATTTAAACTGTTAGGTTTCAGAGTCACAACCTCATTGAGAAAAAGTGGCAGTTCAGATCTTTCTTAAACCCTGATTCTTATCACTGTTTTAAACTCAGTGCAGTTACTCCTAATTCACACACCAGAGAATCTGAGATCAGAAATAAATTATTGAAGCTATTATTTATATCTCTCTGGAGACTCTGTCAAAGACTACTGCGTTGGTCCTCAATAGGGTTATCAAACCTCCAGGATTGTCCTGGACTCTCCAGGAATTAAAGATTAATCTTAATTAAAGATTATGTCATATGATGAAACCTCCAGAAATACATCCAACCAAAATTGGCAACCCTAGTCCACAACTAGAAGGCTTTCTTCCTGAGCAGTAGGGCTAGGAACTATTTTTCAGGGACTGCTTAAATCCTACATAATTGAACAGTGTAAAATGTTGGGGACCAAAGATCTCTTCCTAGTTGCAAATTAGCATTGCCCCCTATTTATAAAGGATGTTGAGAGCCTTATTTAATACATAATTGTTTGTTTATTAACAATAAGAGAGAGAGATGATTGTTTTGTATAAGAGTTCAGATCTCACTGCTCATATGTTTGTGGTAGAATTAATTAGCTGACTCAAGGGCAAGAGCGGTCTGCCAGGTTGTAGTAGCTAACATCCAAGCCATCAGAGCAGGATCAAACTTAATTATATTGTTTTTTGTCTTTTAATGTATACTGCTGATTTTCCAATTTCTTGCCTCATAAAAGGAATCTTTATATATTTTTTTTAAAACTGGTCTCATTCTTCCATGTTAAACTCTGTAAACCAGATTCTGACCTTATTTATGCTATTGTATGAAACAGAGTTTGAGTCTAAATTGTGTGAGTTTATGTACTAAGAATGCCACCAGCTATTCTCACATACTTAAACCGATGCAATTAGAGTTAATATTAAACCAAGCAACTGTCTGCTTTATCTAATGCGTTCATGCTGTTTGGACATCTAAACAGCATTGACTGAGGCTCTGATCCTGCAAACACTTATGCACACAAATAATTTTATGTATATGAGTAGTCACACTCAGATCAATAGTAATACTCACTGGCATAATGTTATTCACATAAAACTGTTGGTAGGATCGAGACCTAAACACCCAGCATGCCCTGGGCCCAGTGTAAAGTTTGGGCAGGAGTTTTTAGGGGTGAACTCTTCTTCATTTGTTCCAAATTTGTAGTAGGACAGCACATTCACAATTTTCATTCTGAGAAATACTCCAAAGCTGTGTGAGATCTGAATGAACTATACTGCTATGCTTTGTTGGGTGGTTAATTAATAACTGTCTGGACTTTGGAAGTGACATGGTAATACCTGAATGTTATGCTGATGCAATGCTCATGCAATGTATATAGCGTACCATCACATGATGTTCTATTTAAACCAATCACCAGGCTAGAGTCTGCCATAAAACAATACATAAACAGACAAACCCCTATATAATTGCTACCACTTTTCAGGCCATGTTTACATACCACTGGAAGAGTGGATGCACTCAGTCAGTAAATAATGATTAAAACTTTTATATTATTTGCACTGTAATGGACTTTGTGCTATGGAACATCAAATTGTTTACTATGGGCACAGTTTAAATTTATACCTTTTTTAATTGCAGTAGCATCTGCGTCACCTGAAAATGATTGGATATGCTAAGGTAGTATGTGGATTCTAAAATTACTAAGTAACAAGTCCTCTTCTGGAATGTACAGCGCTCACCAGCCATGGCAAAATGAGCTTCAGGTTACAGAGTTCATTTGAGCCTTTAAATTGCATTTTTTTCTTGGCTATTGTCAACTCTTTTTGTTTTTCATTCTGTAATATGAGTGGGCTGAGCCTCACTGAAGTATTATTATCAGCATAGCAGAACAGTAAGCAGAGAACAGCTGTTATCCATGATAGGGCTAGCTCAGTGATTTGAGCATTAGCCTACTAAACCCAGAGTTGTGAGTTCAATCCTTGAGGGGGCAGTACTTGGTCCTGCTGTGAAGGCAGGGGACTGGACTCAATAACCTTTCAAGGTTCCTTCCAGCTTTATGAGATATGTATATCTCCTTATAATAAATTATGCTTTTTCTCAAATTTGGTGCTAGAGGAGCAACTAGGAATCTCAGACTATTAGGGTTGAAAGGGACCTCAGCCCCCTGCTCAAAGGGGGGCTAATCCCCAGACAGATTATTGCCCCAGATCCCTAAACGGGCCCCTCAAGGATTGAGCTCACAATGCTGACTTTAGCAGGCTAATGCTCAAACCACTGAGCTATAACCTCCCCCATGAACTGACCCAGTAGTAATGAAAGTAGATGTTTAGTAAGCTACACTTGTGGAGTCATTATTCCATCCAGTTATTTATATGAAAAATATTCTGCTGTTGCCAGGACTGGAAGAATGTGCAATAAGCCTTGAGACATATATATCCTTTTCCTACTATGTGCTTTCACACATCTTGAAATTTGAAAGATAGTGTCATAGTACTGTAGGCAAACAATTAGCGATGTATCTTACATTGTCTTGTATTTTGACTGAAACAAATGTCCTGTTGCTAGGTTTGCCAGATGGTCACTCAACCAGTTTCATTTTAGGCCTTGTCTGCATAAGAAAATTGTGCTAATTTAACTAAATTGGTTTAGAAACTGATTTAATTAAATTGGTGCAACCCTCTTATGTGGATACTTTTGTTTCAGTTTTAAGGCCTGGTCTACACTGCGGTGGGGAGGGGGCTCGATGTAAGATATGCAACTTCAGCTACAGGAATAGCGTAGCTGAAGTTGACATATTTTATTTCGACTTATCTCCCATCCTCACGGCGCAGGATCGAAGGCCATGGCTCCCCCTTCGACTCCGCTTCTGCCGCTCGCCCTGGTGGAGTTCCGGAGTCGACGGGAACGAAATGCGATATATCGATTCCCGATAGATTGATCGCTACCTGCCAATCCGGTGGGTAGTCTGGACGTACCCTAAGAGTGCCTCATATCAGTTTAGCTTAACTAGGCTTCTAAACTGATTTAATTAAATTGAAACAATGTTCTTATGCAGACAAACTCTTACAAGTGGATTGTATGAGCAGGGACCCAATCTACTACTACTATCTTTGAAATTGCTTTTAAGTCTCTGCAGCCAGACTACAAGAAGTTAAGTCTTTAAGAATCAGTGCCCACAGAAAATAACTTGTTGCATTTGGAAGATAAAGATATTTGTTGTAGTAATGATAGGAATTATGTAACCAGATGGGATGCTTTGTGTGCTCATTCACATACCTGTACCCAGAATTTTCAGGCATCTTACTTTTATTTCGTAGCAGGAACCTAAGATCCAAGATGGTATGATGGTCTTTTAGGTAGGTGCCTTGAGTCCTTGTCAGAGAGCAATGTAAATTATTTTGCAGGAGTGGCATTGCAAAGAGATTAAAATCTTCATTTTGTAAGCATTGTCAAAGAATAGCAGGATTTTCTTGTGCTGACTTTAAATATCAAAAAAGACTAGTCAAAGACAGTAACAAATACATTCCTCAGAAAGACTGCACAGTTCCCAAGACTGATTTCTAAAGGTCTGGTTCTAAGTAAAATACAAAGGTATTAAAAGGTTTTACCACCAGACTTTTGTATATTCTTTGTATATTTTAGGGTGATCTGGATTGCTTGTTAACCAGGGTACAACCAGACAATATGCATTTTAATATAGTTAAATGTAAATGCATACATGTAGAAACAAAGAATGTAGGCCATACTTAAAGGATGGGGGGCATAGTGAATAATCAGTTCAACATGAGCTCCCAGTGTAACACTGTGATCAAAATAGCTAACGCAATCCTTGGATGCATAAACAGGGGAATCTCACATACGAGTAGAGAGGTTATTTTATCTCTGTATTTGACACTGATGCAACCCCTGCTGGAATACCGTGTCCAATTCTAGCGTCCTCAGTTCAAGAAGGATGTTAATAAATTGGAGAGGGTTCAAAAAAGAGCCACAGGAATGATTAAAGGGTGAGAAAACATGTCTTATAGCAGGAGTAGGCAACCTATGGCATGGGTGCCGAAGGCGGCATGTGAGCTGATTTTCAGTGGCACTCACACTGCCTGGGTCCTGGCCACAGATCTGGGGGGCTCTGCATTTTAATTTAATTTTAAATGAAGCTTCTTAAACATTTTAAAAACCTTATTTACTTTACATATATATATTATGACTTATAGAAAGAGACCTTCTAAAAATGTTAAAATGTATTACTGGCACGCGAAACCTTAAATTAGAGTGAATAAATGAAGATTCGGCACAGCACTTCTGAAAGGTTGTCGATCCCTGCCTTATAGTGATAGATTCAAGGAGCTCAATCTATTTAGCTTAACAAAGAAAAGGTTATGGAGTGACTTGATTACAGTCTATAAGTATCTATATGAGGAACAAATATTTTAATAATGAGCTCTTCAATCTAGCAGAGAAAAGTATACCATACTGGAAACTGAACCTCGACAAATTCAGACTGGAAATAAACTGTACATTTTTAACAGTGAGGGGTATTTAACCATTGGATTCTCAATCAATGGCAATTTTCTAATCAAGATTGGATGTTTTTTTCTAAAAGATATGCTCTTTTGGGAAATT
Organism: Mauremys reevesii; assembly: GCF_016161935.1. NCBI lineage: Eukaryota > Metazoa > Chordata > Testudines > Geoemydidae > Mauremys > Mauremys reevesii. Next base: position 89,133,359 of record NC_052629.1, read on the forward strand.
ATTTCGGGGAAGTTCTGTGGCCTGTGTTATACAGGAGGTCAGGCTGATTCCTTCTGGCCTTGGAATCTCTGACCTATGAATTTTGTATGTCTGGTGCCAAAAGGCAAATTGAAGACTTAAACAGAAATATTGGTATATGTAGAATTGAGGCAGAAAAGTAAATGCCAAATAGAAATATGTAGCACCTTGTGGTTATTTATTATTTTAGTTTGCTTGAATAAGAAGGGGATCAAACATTCACAGCTGCATACATAGGTCACAGTTTGAAGAAATATTTCTGCAGCTGGAACACAATAGAGTGGTACTAAAGATAGCTGATATCTTACAAATTGTAGCTCTCCCTTATCCACATCTCCTTCTCCCCTCTCAAATGTAACTTTGTGGTTTTCCACCCAACTTCACAATTAAACAATTAAAATGGTATGTTTCTTAGAAGCAGAACATGATCCAATTGTTGGCGTATGTTTAAATTACTTTTTTGGGAGCCAGTAACATAGGGCCTGATCCAGTGCTCATTGAAGTCAATGGGTTGAATACATGAAGGCTAAAAGGCATGTTAGAAATTATACCTCCCATGTTTTTTACTTCAGTTGAGGTGAATAACAGATAATTACTTATGTGTGGGAAAATGGAGGGAAGACAGAGTGAATTGTCAGGGGAAAAAACAAATATTACCAAATGATTTGGGAGGATGTGTTCTTTGTTTTTCCCAAATAAACTAATACAATCCTGAGTAAATGATGCATGTACTTTATTTAAATAATTTGGCCCCAAGGATAGAGATACCTAAGATATCTGTTTATTCCAAAAAAGATTGTTTCCAGATCACAGAAAAATAATTTTGCTGGCATTACTTTTCCTAATTTGTTTTCAAATTGACTTATTCTAGTTGGGTATTTTTAACAGGCAGACTCATTGTTGTGACCTGAATTCACTTTATTCTAGTTTACTTTTTTGCATCAAGGACTTTTTTTCCTCATTAACAAGTTACTTGAGTTTAAAAAACTCTTAAGTCCTTTAATATATCAGTGTAACAGAAGATGCCATTTACAAGATAGTCAAGGTAAAACAGTTTTGATTATTTGTAACACTTACTATGACTTGTATTTAAAAATAAGCATAACAGCATATGAAGTAATATAAATGTGAACATATTGTGTCTATCTATAGAAAAAGTATTGTACCAACATAACTACAAATTAAACATTTAAGGGTAATATATTATTGGATGTAAACTATTAAAATACATGTTAAAGAGATAATATTCTTTTATTAACAAACCTTCTGAACTTTGAATTCTTATAATAAAACACTTGTGAAACTAAGAGAGGACAAAAACATTAATAGACACTTTTTAGGAGTGAAAATCAGTTCTGCATTTTAAAATAAATTGCTTTCCTTGAATTATTTAAAAAATTACCCTCTCCAAATCCCAAAACTCCAGGAAGTGGGTTCCCAGCAAGTGTAGGAAATCTGTAGCAATTACTTGGCCTTTCTGGAAACCATTTTTAATGCTGGAAGAAAGTTTGCTTCAGTGGATTTATCTGAATTTTAACCCAAAAGCAAAACTATTAGGTATATTGATGTGTATTTACACATCCCATGTCAACTTCCATGGGTTTTTTAACAATGGTTTATGCCTTTATAGTCTTTCAGTAGGATAATGTATGTAGGAAGGACACATGAAACTCAATCCCATTTTTACTTTTATTTTTAGCCATTCGTTATTTACGACATGAACTCCTTAATGATGGGTGAAGATCAGATCAATTGCAAACATGTGACACCCCTGCAGGAGCAGAACAAAGAGGTGGCAATTCGCATCTTCCAGCGGTGTCAATTTCGCTCAGTGGAGGCAGTGCAGGAGATCACAGAATTTGCCAAAAGCATTCCAGGCTTTGTGAACCTTGACCTGAATGACCAAGTAACTCTCCTGAAATACGGTGTCCACGAGATCATCTATACATTGCTGGCCTCACTGATGAATAAAGATGGAGTTCTCATATCCGATGGACAAGGATTCATGACGCGGGAGTTTCTGAAGAGCCTGAGAAAACCTTTTTGTGACTTTATGGAGCCCAAATTTGAGTTTGCTGTGAAGTTCAATGCACTGGAACTAGATGATAGTGACCTGGCAATATTTATAGCTGTCATTATACTCAGTGGAGGTAAGTACTGCTTTATTTAATATACAGTTTTATATAATAGACTTGCTACTTTTAACTCCTGTGAAAACAGGACAAGGGATCACTACTAAGAGATCGAGACCAGATGGCTTAAATGTAGCCTTTAATTAGCTCTCTACTGACTTGATATTCCTTGCCTTCCTTCAGTTATTCCTTCAAACTGCCAGTGCGAATGTGCTGTTGTTACTGATTGAGCTGGACATGCCTGCTGAGTCAGCAGTATTTTTCATCTTAAAAAAATTAAATCAGAACTGTCTTACTTAAAACAGGAAGGGTAGGAATCTTACCAGCAAAACCATTTAAAAGTCACTCTACTGTAGTAAGAATTCTTTTACACCTACAATTAGCTTGCGCAGCCTCTTAATTTTATATTAATAGCTTGGATTCAGTAAGAATTTCAAATGGATAAGTACTCAGCATTTGACTCTCAGGAATGTAAGGTTATTTGAATTCGGTCAATGATATTGACCCACATAGGGTTTTGTTTACCTTAAAAAGAAAAAAAAATGAATGAGTTACTCAAGAAAGTGAGAACCTATTAACAGTAGGGAAAAAACATGCCCTCATGGTCTGCTCAACCTTTTCCATGCTGGTAGGCTAATAGCAATGTCTATGCTTTGTGGACAGAATGGGTACAGAAGTTAAGGCATCAATGTGTGTGCAATGTCTTCAACTTTCTGCCAAAGAGGACAGTGAATTTTCACTCTTCTTTAGAAGAAGCAATTAGTATCGCCTGCCTTTTTCTAATTCTGTCACCTCTTTGGTATTCTGTGGATCAGTTTTCAGGCAACTCTCCAAAGCAGCACTCTTTCCATAGAAAACCAGATACATCAAGCCTACACTGTAGGCCAGAGTCAGCTCTTCTATGCTCGTGCAGCCCCATTGACTTCAGTGGTGTTGTATAACTGTAACCCAAATGAGAATTTGGCCCAGCTGGCCTGTATGCTTATTCTCAGTTCTGTACCACAGATGTCATGGCAGACCTGTGCATGTTTCTGAATTCAGGTCTGCAACAAAGCAAAGCAGAGTGCTTTTTTACTGAATTATCTTTAAACATAAACACCATATGCTAACCTACAAAAATCAAACATTTTGTTTGGAGTCTGTTGTTATGTATGATATACCATACATCACGTTTAAATTAATGTAAAATTACTTTCTGGCATTCTGGGAAAATATCACAACATGTTCTATTAGACTAGCTGAATCCACTTCAAACAAGTACAGTTCTTCTCAGAAGACCTTTGCTTAAGGAAGACTTTCAAACAAATGGATCCCTGAGGACTTTGAATTAATTCAATAAAGCAGAATATGATATGAGTACATTTTTGGTTGGCGGGGGGGCAGGGAGAATGGAATCATACAAGCTTAAAAAGACACTCCAGAAAGTGAGCCAATAAAGTCTGAGTTTTCTGATATTACAGAAAAGTTAACAGATGAGAAACAGGCCTTTAAAAGCTCTCTCATTTCTAATTGAAAAAAGGGAACTCTCAATCTGTAGCTGCAAAACTGGGTCTGTTAAATTTCAGTGGTGTTTGTTTTGCATTAGAGGGAACAAGTATGAGGTAAGTCATCTTACGTTTTGGCTCCCAGGAGGATAATAACCCACTAAGAAATGTTGACTTCTGTGAACCAGATTAATCAACCAATAATAATTTTTCTTATATGAATAATCTGAAAACCGAGATTCATGAACCACTTTTAGAATTTAATTAATTAGTTTTAATTAGTTCAGAATCTCATCCAGTCACTGTACATACAAATCCTATAGTTTTCTGATATGAAAACAGATGTCTGAAGGAGATATCCTTCTACCTGCTTTCAAGACTTTTAAAATAAGAAAGACGATGTTTTGAAAAAGCTCATCCCTTATTTAAAACAATGACATCTCTCTTCCTACTTGGGGATGTCCTCTAGTCTATAGAGTCAAATTGTACATATAACAAACTATTTTTTATAATCTGTGTTCCAGCTGTAGTTTATATTAATATGTTCTGTGGGAGTACATGAAGAACAGTGGTAATTTAATACAGACAGGTCCAACAAAGTATGGAAGTGAAACCCTGCTCTTTTGGATGCTCTTGCTGATGTTTTCAGTGGGAAGTTAGCCTACCAAAATATTGAAGAATCAGGCCAGTGTCACCTGAAATTATGAGTTCTAAAACCACTACACCTTTATTAAGAGGCCACTGACTCAAAGAATACTGTAATGTTAAAGCCACCTCAAAAAGTCTTTTGGGTATATGTTGCAATACCATAGAAAGGGGGGAAAAAACCTAGTGACTGCTCACAGAAACTTCCAAAAACACTCCAGCCAAATGCTTTGCTTCTGTATAAGTGATTCTGTCATTGCCTAGGGAAGTAATGTTGGATACACTGTCTCCTTAAGTGGTACCTTTTACACTGTTTAAAGAGAAGAAGAAAGAAAAGAAGAGCTGGAGATATTTCTAGCTGAAACATTACACAGGAAAAATTTCTGTTTGTGAAATGAAATCATTTGGAATTTATCACAGTTTCTCTAAAACTTATAAATTGCTTAGACTGAAACAGTAGCATTTATGGCCTATTTTACAAGGCAAAATCCCCACATCAAAATGACAGAGAAAAGCGACAAATTAACCATAATGGCAACAAATTAAAAATAATTGCACCTCCACAGTCACCCACTTGAGTTCTAGCTGAGCCATTCAAAGCACAGTGGGCCGGCTCATTCAGTTTCAATCACTTCAAATGTTGCACTGTGCTCGTTATTATAATGCTAAACAGCTGTTCTTAATGTGCCTTTGTACATTTTGCTTAAAAAGAATACTGAAAATGTTTAATTCAGGCAAAAAAAATTAATTACATTAGAAAAATGCTGATGAGACAGAGTTGCTGATCATGGGCAACAGAATAATCCCCATTTCTTAAAAGAGACATTTTTTATCCCATTGTTAGCAATGTAAAATTTTCATCAGAGCATTTTTTTTAGTTACTGTAATTTTGAGAAATGCATTCTGGTAAAATGAGATTTAGAAAAATGTTTTTAGAAAGGTTTTTTCCCCTTCCTGTCATCACCAGCCATCTAGCCCTGCATACTCCTAGAGGAAGATCCTCAGCTGCTGTGAATGGTCACAGATCCAGTGAAATCAATGCTGAAGGTTGCCTCAACCTCTTGCAGGCCATTAAAAACAAGAACTCTAGGATGATAGATGTATTTGCTGTTCTGTGACACCCAAGCAACCCTGGCCTCAAGATGTAAATGGTTGTGCTATTTAACAGTAACAAATTTATTAAAGTTAATGTTTAAAATCAAATTTACACAAGTTAAGAGGGAAGGTACTGTACGTGTGGGGTCAGGCTTGGGTTATGAGGGATTACAAGCATCGGTTACAAGGTTCATGAGATACATATATAGTACATAACCAACATAGACCCAGATCGGGGTGCAGGAGTTTTTAAAACGTCAGTGGATAAGTGGTCTTGGGTATGTCACCCATAGAATGTATTTAGAGTCCAAGTCAATATTGGTGTAGTGAACAAGTACATGGGTGGGGTGTGTCCCTTGGTTCATCAAGGAAGGAAGTGGGTTTTTTCCCTGACCAGCGTTCTCAATTACTCAACCTGGTACTAACGGTGTCCCGTGATGTGCGCCGTGTAGATGTCTCTGGACCACTACTAAATGAGAAACATTCCAAGAAGCGGAGCAGTGTGTTCAAAGGAAGCCCTTGAAACAGGAGATCTGAGAGGGAGCAGCATGTAGACTATATAAGATTTTCAGCAGTTCCATAGAGAAAATGACTGTTTCTTTATGCAGTATTTTCTTTCTTTAAAAAAAAAATCCTGTAAATAAGCTTGTGAATAGTGCCATATTGATACCCCTGGAGATCTTGATCTGCAGAACATCTATGGCACTGGATATTCAGGCTTCCCTCTACAGTCCTGCCAATGTGCTGTAACACTGACCTAGAAGGGCTACCTTTAAGGGGTGAGAATAGTTCAGGCTTTATACTCATTCAGTCCTTAAACTGGCTGTCAACAAGGGTGGATTTAAGACACTCTTTCTCTGGTAAAAGGATTGCAACTATATGCTCATTAGGGCCCTACCAAATTCACGGTCCATTTTGGTACATTTCACTGTTTTAGGATTTTAAAAATTGTAAATGTCATGACTTCAGCTATTTAAATCTGAAATTTCATGGTGTTGTAACTGTAGAGGGTCCTGACCCAAAAAGGAGTTGTGGGGGGGCCACCAGGTAATTGTAGGGGCGGGGGGTTTGCAGTACTGCTGCCCTTACTTCTGTGCTGCTCCTGGCGGGGGCACTACCTTCAGAGCTGGGCAACTGGAGAGCGGCAGCTGCTGGCCAGGAGCCCAGCTCCAAAGGCAGAGCCACTTCCAGCAGCAACACAGAAGTAAGGATGGCATGGTATAGTATTGCTACCCTTGCTTCTGTGCTGCTGCCTGCAGAGCTGGGCCCTCAGTCAGCAGCCGCCACTCTCTGGCTGCCCAGCTCTGAAGGAAGCAGAACAGAAGTAAGGGTGGCATGGTATGGTATTGCTGCCCTTACTTCTGTGCTGCTGCTGGCGAGGTGCCGCGTTCAGAGCTAGCTGCCGCTCTCCGGCCACCAGCCGCCACTCTCTGGCCACCCAGTTCTGAAGGCAACACAGAAGTAAAGATGGAAATACCACGGCCCCCCTAAAATAACCTTGCAACCCCCCCAAAAAAACCCTTTTGGGTCAGGACCCCCAGTTTGAGAAACGCTGGTCTTCCCTGTGAAATCTATATAGAATAGGGTAAAAGCACACAAAAGACCAGATTTCATGGTGGGAGACCATATTTCACAGTCTGTGATGCACTTTTCATGGCTGTGAATTTGATAGGGCCCTACTCGTTTCATAGGGAGTCATTATCTTTCAAGTTGGAAGGCCACTTGCTCCATATCAAAAGAGAAAAGTCCCACATATAAACATTTATGATGGGGAAATGATGCTTGAAAAACTAATATTTTTGCATCAAAATGGAAAGAAATCTCATTGTTTAATAGGAGGTATCAAAGTAATGCAAGCAGACTGAAAGGAAAATATTAGGCTTCAAAAGTAGTCTGTTTTGTGCCCATTTCTGAATGAATTTGAAAGTACGCTTTTTCTCCGCACTAGCATACCCTCCTTCCTATAAAGTTTGCAATTGACAAGATTACTGGAAAAGAGACAAAAGTTTGTTGATGGAGGCTGCAAGGGAACCCCTGTGAGAGGAAGGCCAAAGGGGAAGAAAGAAAGGGCTTTTTCTATTGTTCCTGGTCCTCTTTTTAAGGGGAGTAAGACTTCTAGCTGTGTACATTAATTTGGATTGGACTGGTAAAAAGGAGTATCTCATTTTACAAACTAGCACAGTGGTGAAGGCAATTCTAAGCCTTTTCCCTCCAAATATGTGTAAACCGTTGTTTAGTTAAGCTAAAGTTAACTGTGTAGAACTTATTCTCCTCTGTCTCATTTACTTCTCTGCTGTGGTTTCCTGGTATTTTTTAGTGTTGCCAAAATACGTGGTAAAGAGCTTGAGGTATCTTTAAAATTCTATAAAGCTGCGTGTGGCTGTGTATGATATTTCTGTGAACCTTTATTTCACTGGTCAAGATCTCATGCTGGTTGCATATAGAGAGAATGAAAATTTGTTTGATTGGCTGTTTATTCCCATTATGTCTTAGACTTTTTCTTTGTTCAGGTGTGTTTGAGTTTATAAAATACTTCTCCAAATAGAACTCTTTTACGTGTGTATGTATATGTATTTATGGGGGGGGGTTATGTGTATATCCTACAGATAGAAATACTTTTACATATGAAGGACTAGAGCATACTAAATTTCTGATTCTATTATGTTGGGATTATGCATCCCAACTGTGAAATTGTATTAAGAGAAAGTGAATTAAAACATTGATACACTGAGGCTCTGATTCAGGAAAGCACTAAACTACATACTTGAGTCCATCCATAATATTAAGTAGATGGGGGGCATGGATCAGTGTTCACATCACACTCCCCGTCAATACGCGGGCCAGGGAAGCTCATGATCCAATTGGCAGACCAAATTCAGTGATGAATCTTGGTCACGTGCCACCTGAGGCATATTGTGCATATGCTAAGAAGATTAAGTACATGGTTAAGTGTTTTACTGATTCAGGGTCTGATTGATCCGACACCCTACCTTACCCTCTCCCAGTCCCCACCCCCTCAACAATATAGCACACTGAGCACTAAAATACGCGCTTAACTCAGGGCATGGCTACACTTGCAGATATAGAGCGCTGTGAGTTAAACCAGCCTTTGGAGAGCGCAGTAGGGAAAGCGCTGCAGTCTGTCCACACTGACAGCTGCTTGCGTACTGGCATGGCCACATTTACGGCACTTGCAGCGGCATTTGGAGCGGTGCATTATGGGCAGCTATCCCAGCATGCAAGTGACTGCAACGTGCTTTTCAAATGGGATGGGGTGGGGTGGGGTGGAGTGTGACAAGGAGTGTGTTGTGTATATGTGGGGGGAGAGAGAGTGGGGTTTTGGGGGGCTGAGAGCATGTCAGCATGCTGTCTTGTAAGTTCAGACAGCAGCAGATCCTCCCTCCCCCCCACCTCTCTCTCACACACACAGCATTCCACACTAATGGCTTGCATACCAGCTGTCAGAAATGGAGCTTTGAAGGGGCGTTTCCACATTCCTACAGGAGTTCAAAACAATGACAAGAATGGCCATTTGACTTAAGGGGATTATGGGACGTTTCCGGAGGCCGATCAGAGCTCAGTAACCCAACACCTCGTTCACACTGACACCCATGCGTTGTAGCCAAGGTTCAGCAAATGTTATCCCTCTCACTGAGGTGGTGTACCAGCAGCGCTGTAGCCGCGGAGACAGAGCGCTCTACGTGCCTTGCCAGTGTGGATGGGGAGTGAGCGAGGCTGCCCGGGGCTCCTTTATTGCGCTGTAACTCGCAAATGTAGCCAAGCCCTCAGTTTTCACATTTACTTTGCTTTAGAATTTGTAGAGAAAAAGAATCTTTTAGAGCTTTTCCTGTGGTTTTAGAATTAATGTTGGGGAGTTAACCATGCTTACAAACTACTATATTAAATACAAATAAAGTTAAAACAATGGCTTTTTTTAAAAGCACATTCTTAACATATCTGTACCATATGTGTCTTCAATTTGATTTCTCTTACTTTTCTGATCAAACCAAGTTTTTACTTATTAGCAGTTTAGAGCATGTACATCTGGAGTCTATACAGACTCATGCATCATCAGTAAAATATCAGAGGGGTAGCCGTGTTAGTCTGGTTCTGTAGAAGCAGCAAAGAATCCTGTGGCACCTTATAGACTAATGAATGCAATGCTGCAAAACATCTGTTAGTCTATAAGGTGCCACAGGATTCTTTGCTGCTTCATTAGTAAAATGACAGCTTCTGCATCACTGGTGATAATGCACAGCCAAAAAAAAGATAGCTTCACTCTCAGATCCTATGCTGAGTTTGTAGAGCTGAATATTAGAGAAGAATTGTCCTTTTGTCTTGTGAACAGAGGTGTATTAAAAGCAGGATCCTTGTGATCCAGATTCCTTGGTTCACAGTGGATCCCTACACTGTAGTGAATTTGAGCAGAAGCCCTGACTGACTCTGGGGAGAGAACATACACCAAGAACCTGTCTCTGGGGGACAAACTGGGATGAAGTATTCTGCTTAGATAGGAAAGAACAAGGAGTCTGTCAGAGGGTTGGAGGAAAGAAATGTCTCAGGAGAAGGGGATGCTAGAAGTTTTGGAGAATGGAAGCCTTCTTTAGTCTTAATTCATTCCTGCTTATAAATTTACCAAATTTGTTAAGGAAGTCTCTGAGACAGAATAAATAGGGAAATTACTGGGTCATTTTTGCATAGTCATTCCTCTGACTATAGATGGTTCCAAGCTAGGATTGCCAAACCTCCAGAATTGTCCTGCAGTTTCCAGGAATTAAAGATTAATCTTTAATTAAAGATTATATCATGTGATGAAACCTATAGGAATATGTCCAACCAAAATTGACAACCCTAGTCCAAGCAGCAAGTCTAGTTCCAGATCCCAACTCCACCACTTAATAGCCCACAAATTTGAGAGAATGTTTGGCTCTGGGAATTTGGTCTGACCTGTTGTAAAAAGGTCTAGCTACAAAGTTTGGATCCAGATCCGCACTCAGACCGAGGATTTTGATTCAGTCCTGTCTCTGCTTCTGACTTGTCGGGTCTCCGACTCTATGTTTTGGAGCAGTTCATGAGGCCAGAGTAGCTGTTTTTGTTAACTGCTATATTAAATCATTTAACCACAATATGAAAAATTTGAGGTTTCATCACTGAATATTACCAAGGATTTTAGCACTGACCGTTACAAAAATTACCCTTGTAGTAATCATGTTAGAACAATGAAATACTTCCTAATCAGACAACAACTGCAGATAACTACTGTGGGCTTTGAACCAAAAACCTAACGAGTGCACTGCATGTTACAGACTGGTAAGTAAAACCCAAACTGCTGAGTCATATCTGTCTCCTCTGCAGAAATAGCAGTAGAAAAAAGTGTTCAATCAGCCATTATGTCTCTTTATATATTTTATCATATTATGATTTCGGAATGTGTATTTAAACTCTAAATGACCTTGACTAATGGTGGTTGTTATAGACATAAAATGTAATGTAATTTTGCATGCTAGCATCAAACCTAGAGACATGCAGATGGACATTTTGTAAGTGAGGAATAACAAAAAATATAGTTAATTTTAAGGACATTCAAGCCTGAAAGAGTCTTTCATATATGTAAAACCTATTTTTTGTATACGAAAAAGTGAAGTATCTCTTTAAACAGATACAGTCAGGTAATTTAGACCCAAAATTTGGGGGTTGTTTTGAAAAAAAATGTTCTGCAAATCTCAGAACAATTTTAATTAATTTTTTTTCAATAATTTAAGACAGTTTATTTGGATTTAAACATTTTCCTGCAGTGTTTCCAAACCAAATGAAATAACCTTGTGCTAATGAATGGGAACCAGAAAGCAAAACTAACCAATAATAAACAAAAAGTGAAATGGTCTAGTTTGCTTCCATTGTCCAAGCCAGGCAAAAGACAAGTAGTTAGCAATGAGTACAACTGGTGAAAAGTAAATTAGACTTTTAAAATACTTTCAGTTTTAATAACCTGAAATGACCTTTGTAACACAGATGAAGAAATAGGTCTTAAAAATTTTGATGGTTACCTAAGTTTCCTATAAGCTGCGTGGTCGCACAGCTACCTATTAAGTGTCGCGGAGGTGCTCAGGACTGCGTCGGGGAGAGATGCCTCTCCCCAAACCCCGGCCCCGGCCCCGACCGAGCCCAGCACTGAACCTGCTGTGGCTGGGGGACCGGTGCCCCTCCCCCAGGCCCTGACCAAGCCCAGCCCCAGACCTGCCGCGGCCAGGGGACAGGCACCCCTCCCCCAGCCCCAGTCCATCCCCAGACCTGCCACAACCAGGGGACAGGCGCCCAGCCCCGACCCAACACAGCCCTGGTCGGGGGACAGGCGCCCCTCCTCCCAGCGCGAACCTTGACCTGTCGCAGCCGGGGGACAGGCGCCTCTCCCCCCCAGGCCAGGTGCTGCTGGAGAGAGAGCTGGAGGGGAGTCCTATCTCCCCACTGTAGCCCCAGGGAGCCATATGGCACCCCAAACCCCTCATCCCCAGCCCCATCCCAGAGCCCACACCCCCAGCCGGGCCCTCACCCCGCATCCCAAGCCTCTGCCCCAGCTCTGAGCCCATCATCCCCAGCCCCATCCCAGAGCCCACACCCCCAGCCAGAGGCTTCACAAACACCCCCACACTCCAACTCTTTGCCCCAGCCCTGAGCCCCCTTCCACACTCCGAACCCCTATGCCCCACCCCACCATATGAATTTTGATATGTGCACCAATATGGAAGTGATGTGATCTCCATATAGGTGCATATAACAAAATTCATTCCACACATGGGTGGGAAAAATTAGAGGGAACACCAGGATGATAATAGCCCTTTAATAGCTCCTCCATAGCACTGCACTCTGTGCTTGCAGGGAATGGACTCAATGCGCTCTGTTCTCCAGTAACATCGACAGTTACACCATCCTCCCACTCACATAAGCTTAAAGACAATATCCTGTTTCACCCCTCTCTCATCTTAGTCTTCTCTCACCTTAACAATTGCCACCTATTCATCCTTGCCCCCACCCCCCGTCACCTCCTTTCTCTCTACTGTGGTCTATGAAAATGCTGTTGCTAGGACTGATCCACCTCTTCCACTGCTTAGTCTATCCTCTCTTCAAATCTATATGCTGGCTTCGTCTCACTTTCCATGTCAATGTTGTTCCTGCTCATATCGTTGCTTCTCATTTCTATCTACCCTCCTCTAACTATCTATGCCTGCGTGGCATAAGCACCAGTGTGCACAGCACTAGGTCAGCAGGAGACACTCTCCAGCTGACATAACTACCACCACTTGTTGAGCTGGTTTTATTATGTTGACAGGAGAGCTCTCTCCCATAGGCATAACGCAGCTACACAAGTACTCTTACAGCAGCACCGCTGTATTGATTCCATGTATGTGTAGGCATGGCCTTAGTTTGTACTGACATTCCTAGTGTTTTTTTATGTAGCCTATTGTAAAACTAGACAAATATCTGGATGAGTTGATGTACCCCATGGAAGACCTCTGCATACCTCATGGGGTACTCGTACCCCTGGTTGAGACTCACAGATCTATACTCTTCCCAAGGCTCCCAACTAAAGACCCCATATCTATTTCCCATTCTTGTACCTTCTTCCACAGTGCCACCTCTGCCTGGAGCTCCCTCTCTTTGTGCCCTGAATGACCTCCCTTCCCCTACTAATCCCTTCACAAAAAACACATCTTCTTCTACCCTAGTGAGCGTGGTTAACTTCAAGCTGTGCAGGTAATGCTTGCAGCTTCAACCCAAGTGTCTCATAGGTTTGAACAGTATTGTCTTGTGTCTGGTCTAAATAAGCTTCTTGAGACAGAGATGGTGTCATCCTCTGTTTGTAGAAGAGTATAGTATTCAAAATAATGGCTCATATCCTGAAGTCATTTCTCAGGCAAAATCTATATTGCCTTCAATAGGACTTTTCTTTCTTCGGCATCTGGTTATTGAAAACTAACAGGTTGGAGGTGGGGGATAGCTCAGTGGTTTGAGCATTGGCCTGCTAAAGCCAGGGTAGTAAGCTCAATCCTTGAGAAGGCCATTTAGGGATCTGGGGCAATAATCTGTCTGGGGATTGGTCCTGCTTTGAGCAGGGGGTTAGACTAAATGACCTCCTGAGGTCCCTTTCAACCCTGATATTCTGTGACCCAATAGGCCTTTGCCAGCTTCACTGATCCTAGTTCCAGTGCTTCATTAGGCTGGGTTTTATAAAGGAGCCTAAGGAAGTCAGCCATTGAACTTCAGTGGAATTTAAATGCCTAATTCACTTAGGCTCCTTTGTAAATCCCAGCCTAGATGCTGACATTCTGGGTTTGCTTCAGAGGCCCAGCAAGTCAGATTTGGGGATGATTTGCCTTGATTTGGGTTTTACATCTGAAAAATTCACACCTTGATAATTTCCAGCATCAAGACAGACAGAAGGGAAATGGAGGCTAATCCCAAGGGAAATAGAAGCTATGGTCTTCATGCTTGTTTGACCTGTATTTTGCTGTGCACTGAGTCATATCCAGCTGGTTCAGTTTTCCTCATCAGCAAGGCAGTGAAATTTAAAGCTGTAGCATCCAAAAGACAAAATTATTAACAGCTTAGAAATATCCAGTTGGGAGGTTTATGAAGGATTGATATGAGCAAATGTGTATTGTACCAACTTCAATGTACCCAGGTAGTCTGAAAATAAGTCTTGATAATTTATCCAAAGTACAGTAGGCCATTTTAAAAATAAGTCTTGATGATATTTCGAAAATCCTCTAGGAAATCAATAAGAAAGTATTGTTCATTTGCAGGTGGTTTTTCTGTTTGCAGATATTTACACTACAAGATATTTTTGGTTATATTGCCAGTAAACTGGTATATGTTTATATAAGTGACCTCTGCCAGCCAAGCACAGGTTAATAATAAAATCAGGAACAAAGGAAAACATTCTTTAAAAATGTACTAAAACTTTTGGGATAATGATTTCTGGGAAAAGATTACTATGGTGTGTAGTACACTGAGTGAAGAGGGATAGCTAGTTTCTAGAAAATCCATGCTGATAAATCCTGACTTTCCTCTACATAAATAAATATTTTGCTTCAGTTTATGTAATGATTTCCTCTCTTTATGATTTTGTGATTGCTCTGTTCAATATATACTTGCAAATGCTAGAAATGAGCTTGAGCCAAAACCCCAAATCCAAGTGCCCCTGAACTTCAAAGCTCAGATTTTGATCTGCAGCTGCGTCAGACTAACATTCTATTTGAGAAGAACCGGAATGACACATCAAACACTGCTCTTATATAGGAGAGATTGTTGCATTGTGATGAAAATTGCTTTCTCCTCTCCAGATCCAGATCCACCAAAACAACAAGCCACTAGTTTTGGTAACTGAATCCGAGGTTGTTCTGCAGAGCAGAAACCATAGGACTACTAATCTGGCCCTTTATAATGTCCAGGCATGATTTTCCAGTGGACTAAGGTTCTTTTAGGTCACCCTGGTAGAATAAAAGAGGCAAAGATGACCCTTTGACTATATGCACTGAAAAGGGAATCTCCCCATCTGGCATAGAGCTGGTTTAAGGCCTGTACACTGACCCTGCTCCCAGTCCTCTTCCAAAGCAACAGGACAGAGGCAAAGAGGAAACACAGCCAGAGTACAGTGCACTCCAACTATTTTATGCTTCCCAAGGCCTATAGGGGACCATGGTCAGCCCTAACATAAATTAGCTTAGTCCTGAGGTTACTGTAGTTTACACTAGGGGCTGGACAAGCCCCAGACTTGCTTAGTACATGGGGATTATAAATGTGGCATAAAGCCACTTTTATTGCCCCCCACATACTCCTTTATTCCTGCCCCAAGCACAGGGATAAAATGATTGAGAATCAGGTCTTCTCTCTTCATAAAAGTGCTTAACTGTAGATATTTTATCCATGATGGTGTTGAGTTTCTTGTTAAAGTTGTGATTAGTTTCTTGGCTTGTCTGCAGTTGGCGTTTCTAACCATTGGTGTAGCTATAGCTGCCCTGTTGCAAACCCCTAGTGTAGACACATTACATCTGTGTAAACCACAGATTATGCTATGCTTCTTACCCTGGGTTCAGATTACACCAGTACAAGTGGCGTTTCATAGCAGTGTGATGCATCTCCTGTAAAGGTTTGCACTGGGGGGAAGCCATATCAGTTGTAGTTTCACTGGTGACTAAAAACCTAAGTCTATACAAGGCCTAAAACATGGCAACATTGTAAAAGCAAAGTGAAAATGAACTGAGATTCCTGTAAAGATAGTGCTGAGTTAATCTGGTGACTGGAGAACAGGTACTTCATCTATCAACCCCAACTTCAGCCAGGCAATAATACCACTTAGTGCTTTATAAAGGAGGTAAGCATCATTTTCCCCATTTTACAAAATGGGAAATTGACACAGAGCAGTGACATGACTTGCCCAAGATTACTCTATAGGCTAGTGGCCAAGTTGGGAATAAAATCAAGGTCTCCTGGGTCCCAGTCTAGTGCTTTATCCATTATGACACACATCCTACAGAGTACCTAATCAGCAATTAATTTAGAATACCCCCTCTCCTTTCCACACTGGACAGGTCTCCATATCGAAGAAAATACCTCCATTGTGCCCAGATGTATGCACTGCTTGTTATTGATCAACTTTTGAGACTAATCTGTTGGCTAAGCAGTAAAATGATTAACTTCTGCTTTGTCATGGGCACATGTAGGCCATACCCAATGTAAAGTTGGTTTACTTGGTTATATAGTAGCAACCTAAGAAGTAACATGTCATTGACAATAATTATCAAATGTGACAATTTAGTGCAATTACAACAGCGTTCGGCCATGTCCTTAACTTCTGTGGCCATAGATTCAAATTTTTTATTACATGAAGTTAGATAAATTGCCATGAGTCATGTTAAGTAATAATGGCCACGACCTAATAAAAGGAGTTGGAGGAGGGAGGAGTTAACAGAACAAATGTTGCTATTAAAGATTTAATCTTTCTGTCAAATGGTTTCACATGAAATAAGAGACCTAAGCAAAGCTATTTTTAAAGAACAAGACATATCAGCAGCATTGCCCTGCAATGGAATGCTATTACTAAATAAAAAATCATGTATTCAAGTAGTCAAGCCCAGATAGACATGGCATATTGGAAGAGAAAAGGGAAAATTGGTCTCAGTATTAAAAGCCTGAAACAAAAAGAAGGGCCAGATTCTCCAGTTCCATGTGGTTCCTTTACATAGCTCATGTACTGAAAGGGTTCGAATTCTGGTTGTAAATGTCTAAAACAGAATTCCCCTCTTGGAGGAGAACTCTCTGCTATCATGAATCCAGTAGAAGCAGCTCCAGCACCAACCCCCCACCCACACACACACCATCCCTCAGGAAGCAATGTCACTGATGCAAGAATCCTCCATTGGCATAAGGTTCCTGAGATTCCCTCTAACTGATGCCGGGGCGGAACCAGGGAACCATAACCAGCTCTCTGAAAGCCCAGTGGAGTATGGACTTTGGGGAGAATTAAGCACAAAATCTTTAAATCTAGCAAGTTAGAATTATGAAGACACTGTGGCCCAAAATCTGTGGCCCTCAGTCATGTCTCCCATTGAAGTCACATTAGTGGCTTGACTAGTTTGCTTTTTCAGCACCCATCCAAGTTTTTATATTACCCTCATCATCATAGGAAGAATCATTTGCAGATTTTAAAGAGGTATCAAACACTAGTAGATCCAGTTGTTTGTATGTTGATGTCCATTGATGATTTACCCAGTGAAGACTTTGATGTCCTTCAAGTGTATCTTATTTACTTACTCTTCCTTCAACAAGGGAATCTGGTGTAGGATATGCATTGCAATGTACTACATACATACGTCTATACAAGGCCACCGAGAGTGGGTTCGGGCCCTGGTGAAAAAAAAATTTCGGGCCCCCCAGCAAGGGCGGACCGGCTAAACATGGCTGACAAAGCCAGGGAAGCTGGGCCCTGGGCCCCCTTCCGGACTGCCGGGCCCCAGTAATTTGTACCGGCTCCCCCTCACCCTCGTCAGCCCTGCCTCTATATCTGTAACTAACCGATGCTTGTACCCTTTCTAAGACTATTTTTCTTGTGAATGCTTTAATAAGAGGCTGTCCATTAAAAAAAACATAGGAAATCATCAAACAGCATTCAAAAAGTGCAACTTTTAGATAGTGTGTTGGAGAAACCTTTGAGAAAGCGAATGACTGAGGTGTTCTTCTCCAAACCAAAGTTACTATTTTATTCACCAGTTCCTTCCCCCACTATTATTTTTCCTAGATCGCCCCGGTTTGTTGAATGTGAAGCCCATTGAAGATATACAAGACAATTTGCTGCAAGCTTTGGAGCTCCAACTAAAGCTGAATCACCCAGAATCATCACAGCTGTTTGCAAAGTTGCTTCAGAAAATGACGGACCTCAGACAGATTGTAACAGAACATGTGCAGCTGTTGCAAATAATAAAGAAAACGGAGACAGATATGAGTCTTCATCCACTCCTACAAGAAATCTACAAAGACTTGTATTAATGACCACAAAAATTCTAATCTGCTGACATAATGTACGTTCTTCAAATTGCACTATTTCTTTGAGGGAAAACATTACATACCTAAGAAATTACTGTGAAATACCATTTAAAAAAAGAGAGAAAGCTTTAGTATAGTAGATGTATTTTATGCATATTGTTTATAAAGACACATTTACAATTTACTTTTAATATTAAAAATGTCTATATCATGAAATTGTTGGCAGTATTTTCAGAATTAATTTTTTAACTATCTTATTTCTTAAACAAAATTGCTTGTCCAATATGTTTAAAACTTCACTGAAGTTGGTTAACAGTGCAGTTAAATTTTCAATTTAAAAATAAAAGTCTTCTTCCTCAAACATGTCTAGAGGAAATCCAAGATACTACATCTGGTTCTATAAGTGAAACTCAAAAGTTAGCAACAAAAACAATGATTGAATCTCAGGTTATTGAAATTCTTCATGAGAACTCAGAAGACTATAATTATACATACTGGGCTTGATTACATTGGACCCACTTTAAGACTCTTACACTGCCATCTCCAAATATAAGTGACATCAGGAAACCACCAGCAGTTTACGACATTTTTAGGAACAAGAAACCTTTTTAGTTACCTTAGTCCAAGAGCAGTCTATGCTATGCAACTGGGGCTGAGACCTATTTCACATTATGCACCATCATCAAGCAGCATATTCTGCTCAAAGTGCTATGTAAAATAGAAATAAAGTGACTTATGAACATCAAGCAGGGTTTGGATTTGTTCTTCAAGTCATAAACCCACAATATAATCTCTCACTGTGTTAGTTTGTCTTTCAGATGTCAGTGTTGGGAACATGGAAGTTTTGAGCTGTTCATTACTCATTAATTTTGTTGTGTGTTGTCCCCAACATGTTAAGCAAGAATACACTAAGGACCAAATTCAGAGGCTAGTTTGATTGAATCTAAGGGAAGCTGCAGTAACTTGCACCTTCTTTTAGTACTCTCAGCATTGAATTCATACTCCCTTAGAGTCAGACCCAGGAATCAACATACACCCTTAAATGCCATCTGTGACATTGGTCCACAGAGGGAGTCTAGTTGATGTAAGTCTCACTGAGGGGCCAAGAGAGGGATGTTGCAAAAAGAGCAACTAACCGGAAAGCATATGGTAAAATAGGGAGTTGACACCAAGTGAGAATCCCTTGTTGTTTTTATTTATATGTCACAAAGTATGCCTTAAACTTAGTGAGCCAAGTTCAGAGGTGATGTGTAAGTGGACCAGGAGGAGGGTATAAGTTTGTGTGTGAGTCTTCAGAATTTAGGCCAGATCTTTACTCATGGGTGAGTTTATTAATGTCATGACTGTTCATGTTATGGGAATGAATAATCCAACAAAAAGGAAAAGAGTATTCTGCTCGCTGACAAAGAAGTTTCTGAGTATAATCTATTTATAGGAAACACACTTGAAGAAAAATTATGATAAACACCTGAATACATCTTGGACTCAGCTACCATATCTCTTTCCAGGCCAATCTAATAAAAGAGCAGGGTGGCAATACTTTTTGCTAAACACTTCTCTTTCATTGTTTCAGTACAATTTATAAATACAGCGGGCAGATATATTTTAATTCAGAGGTTCTTGAAAAGTAAACTTCTCACCTTGGCCAATGCATATGCTCTGAATCACAGACAAGCTTTTTTTAAAATCAGTTTTTTAGTGACTTGCGAAGTTTTATGGAAGGGGATATAATTCTAGGGGGGGATTTTAACAAGGTGCTTAATTCCATTTTGGATCAATTGTATGTACACAGAGGTGTTGGGGAGGAGCAAATGCAAATTTGTTGCATCTCTCAGAAAATCAGGATCTGGGGGATGTCTGATGGGAAATGAATCTGGATGTCAGGGACTATACATATTATTCTGCTACTCATGGATCTTATTCCAGGATTGATATGATTTTCATTTCCAGGGTTTTGGCTAATTTGGTCAAAAAAGCTAAACTGGGAGTTATAACTTGGTCTGATCATTCCGCTGCAAGATTGGGACTCGGTAGAAAAATAAAGGGCCTGGTGGTTGAATGGCGCTTTGTTGTATCACCCCCTTATAACCATAAACTGAGAAAAAAATCAGTACTATATAGAATAAAATGATATGAGAGTTCTCTGAGACGCTGGAAAAGCAGTAATGAAGGGAATACCTATAAATAAAATATCCTACCTCAAAAAGATGAGAGCTCTTGAAGAAGATACTTTAGTTAAATAACTTTCTTTTCTGGAAGGAGACATAAATCTATAGGATCTAAAAAAATGTATAAGAAAATAATTGAAATTAGAGGGAAGATTAAACTGTTACAAACAGGTAAGGCTGAGCAAACATTTAGCTATATTAAACAAAAATATTATGAAAAGGGCAATAAAGCTGATAGGCTTTTAGACAGAAAGTTAAAACAGAAACAGGATACATCAGCCATCCTTCTGATTAGAAATAAAAAGGGATATTTAGTAACTGGCATCAGCCAGATTTCTGAAACGTTTGCTAACTTTTTTCTATACTTTGTATACTTCAGAACATCCAAATCCTGAATTTATAAACAGATATTTGAGAAATATAAAAATCCTCAGGTCTCAGAGGATGATGTGGCAGATCTTGATAGGCAAATTACTGCAGAGGAAGCTGAAGATGTAGTTAAGAATTTAAAATCCAAGAAAGCTCCCGGTCCCACAGGTTTTCTGGGGATTATTATAGAGCTCTGAACAAGTGTTGGTCCCTATTGTAACTGAATTGTTTCATGGTATATTACAGAGGAATGAGCTTCCAGATTCATGAAAAGAGGCAAAAATTGTAATCAGTCTAAAAGAAAGAAAAGATCTTACCAATTGTGCATCATACAGACCTATTTCTTTAATTAATGTGAATTCTAAAATTTAAGCGACGGTGCTAGCAAACAGATTAAGTGTCAGCTTGGCCAAATGTGTTCACTCAGACCAGTCTGGATTCACTGTTGGCAGGCATCTATCTGATAATATCAGAAGAACTCTGAATTAGATCTATAATGTTAATTCTAGCAATTCTTCCTATGTGCTGCTTTCTTTGGATACTGAGAAAGCCTTTGGCTAGCTGGAGTGGGAGTACCTCAGAAAGATTTTGGAAAGGTTTGATTTTGAAGATCAGTTTTTTATAGGGGCATATTGGTCCTCTATACTCATCCTTGAGCCTCTGTTTTGGTTAATAGTCATCAATCCCCTCCTTTTAATTTGTCTAGGCGTATGAGATAGGGTTGCCCGTTATTCCCCCTGCTGTTTGCTTTGGCAATGAAACCATTTACAATAAAGGTGAGAAATAGCCTCTTGGTAAAGGGCATCAAAATGTCTTGCGGATTAGAACACAAATAGCTTTGTGTGCTGACAATGTCTTATTATATTTGCAGGATCCAGAAGACTTATTAAAAATTATAAAACAGTTGATTTTAGAACTTGGGCAGGTATCAGGTTTCCAAATAAACTATGATAAATCTGAATTTTTAGGAATGAATATTCCTGAAAGGGTCAAAACAACCTGTTGTCAGCTACATAAATTTAAATGGGTAAAGGAATCTTTAAAATATTTAGGAATAAGTATTGTGGAGAAACATAAATCTTTTTAAGGCAAATTACCCTCCAGTGTGGAGTAAAATAATAAAAGACTTGTATGAATGGAACAAATATTAAATTTCTTGGCGAGGTAGGGTAGCCTTGGTAAAGATGAAGGTCCTCCTAAAGTTATTGTTTTTGTTTCAGTGCAACCCTATAGGTATAGCTGATATGGCATTAAAACATGGCAGAATGAGCTATTAAAATTCATATGGAAAACATAAAAAACGAAGGGTGAGTTCTACAGTTCTGCATAAGCCTATAAAAGCAGAGTGGATCAGCTTTCCGTAATTAGGTTTATTACTGTTATTGTTATAATTTTATTTTATCATGCATCACAATTAAAATATGTGATAAATTGGGTTAAAAATAGACCACACAAACACTCAGTAAAACTCAAACAAGACTGGAGCCCAAATTTAGCTATTCATAGTAACTGTTGGGTTAAAAAGAAATTTACATCACCAAAATCATTCGTCCAGATCACCTTAGCAGCTTTGGACAAATTTTCCCGTTGATGAGGCCCTCTCCCTTAGCTACTTTCATTAATAATCAGAATTTTATCCCTAGGAATTATTAAAGTGACTTCATTCTGGGTAAGAGCTGAGATTACTCAAATCGGATAGCTGTTCCTGGTTTTGGATTTGAATCATACCAAGATATATGTAATAATATAAATAATTTCAAGATCCCATATTTTCAATATTAACAAGTCAAACATTTTATTGTGAAATCTGACTATACTTCTAAGCACATTTGAGGAGTTGACCCAGGAGCAATCTGGAATAACTTCTAAGGGCTTGTCTTCACTATGAGGGTAAATTGACTTACGTTATGCTACTTCAGCTATGTGAATAATGTAGCTGGAGTCGACGTAGCTTAGGTCAACTTACCGCAGTGTCTTCACTGCGCAGCGTCGATGGGAGACACTCGCTGGTCAACTCTTCTCGGAGAGCTGGATTAATGGGGTCGACCAGAGAGCGCTCTGCCGTCGATTTAGCAGGTCTTCACTAGACCTGCTAGATCAATCCCTGCTGCATCGATTGCAGCAGCGTCAGTCTCACCGTAGTGAAGACCAGCCCTGACATATATACAATTTTGATTGAAAAAGATGTTGATAAGAAAACAACCCAGATGAAAAGATGGGAGAGGGATCTGGACAAAGAAATTAATCTAGATGAGTGAGTCTCTATAAGGGGAAGGGAATATACATCTTAAATGTTTGTAGTTCATAAATAATTTTATTATAAATTATAAATTACTTTATAAATGGCATTTGACTCCAGTTAAGATCCATCATATTTTTGCTACTATGGAGGGGCTCTGTTGGAGGGGTTGCAGGGAAAGGGGGCATACTTGCATATGAGGTGTTTGAGTCCAGGAATTAGACAGTTTTGAGAGAAAATTATTGGAGAGTCATCTTATGAAAAATGCTAGCTTCCTAAAGATCACCAGACCTGCGTATTTAATGTTTAAGTAAAGGATCTGCATTTTAAATAGAACAACAAATACATTTCTATTTTATTGTTAGCAGCTAGACTATGTATTGCACATTACTGGGAAAATGTGACCCCTCCTCCTATAGAATTGTGGTACAGTAAAATACAGACTGTTTGTGTAAGGGAAAAGCTTTCACACCAAATACATGAGCGGTTTTCAAACTTTTATAGTGGTGACCCCTTTTACATAACAAGCCTCTGAGTGCGACCCTCCCCCTTATAAATTAAAAACACTTCTTTATATATTTAACACCATTATAAATGCTGGAGGCAAAGCGAGGTTTGGAGTGGAGACTGACAGCTCAGGAACCCCCATGTAAGAACATAAGAATGGCCCTACTGGGTCAGACCAAAGGTCCATCTAGCCCAGTATCCTGTCTTCCAACAGTGGCCAGTGGCAAGTACCCCAGAGGGAATGAACAGAACAGGTAATCATCAAGTGATCCATTCCCTGTCACTCATTCCCAGCTTCTGGCAAACAGGCTAGAGCTTCTGGCAAACAGAGACTAATTCCATCCCCCAGTTTGAGAACCCCTGAAATACATACACAAAAGAAGTCCCAAAAAGAGGATTGATATTTAGAAATTTGGTCACTCTTTTTAGCGTACTCAGAAGAGGAGATCTCTTCAGCCAGCAAGACAGAATCTTTAACTATGTTCTTGGAATATTAACCTGATCCTGAACAAGTAATGTACAATGTAGTATGTCAATGTTTTATTGCAACTTGGCCTTGCTAAAAAGTTTTTTTTAAAAAAATCTAAGCCAGATCTTCATCTGGCGTGAATTAGCAGTATTCCAGATCTTTTCTCTAAGACTCTAAACTGGTATAATTTACATGATGAAGGGGCTGCGAGAATATGTAAATTAGAGTAGTTCAGAGTTTCTTAAAGTCATGGCCCAATCTTGAAAATACTTCCTACCATCCCCAGTGCTTACTAATGTGGCAGCTATTGGACTATAGCTGGTAGTAAGAATTATGTCCAGCTGGAAGTGCTTGAAGAATTGGATCCTTAGGCTTGTAAATTTGGCCCTGAGCATTAAAATTCACTGATGAGATTGCAAACTCAGTATGAGGTATTGATCAGCTTTGCTCTCCACAATTGGCAACAAGATCATCCCTGGTGATTTAAATGTGACTGCCATAAATCAAATGGAATATTGCAAGGCGATTTATGATGACAGTGCTAGATGTTCCCTGCACTGTTCACACCAGGAACATGGTGTTTACTGAGCAGCAGGTTCTAACAGGAATTATATGTTCACCAATTAGTGGCTGTTAAAATTCAAAAGGGAGTTGTGATGGGATGTCCATCCCATACAAGGCCTGAATGGGTTAAGATGGCTAGGAGGGCCAATTAACTGCCCAGGCTGCACTTGGAGGAGGATCCAGGGAGAAGAGATTAATTAGACAAGGCTCAGCTGGACAGGAACAGGGTAGGGTCTGTATAAAGCCCAGGAGCTGAAAGCAGCTAGGGGCAGCAGTTTGCACGTAGCCTATGGTTACTCCCTGGGAGAAGGAAGTTTGGGCCAACAAACCCAGAGAAAGGGGTAGAGTGAGAGAAGTAGGAAAGGTTCAGGAGAAAAGCAGCAAGGTATGGAGTAGAGCAGATCTTGGCTGCCTATGAGAGGGCCTCTGAGCTAGAACTTGGATTAGAGCGTGAGCACTGGAGGAGTGGCATGGTCAAAGCAGTGAAGGGAAGACTGCCATTTTGTATAGTAGGCCTTTTATACCTCTGGGAGGGGAGACATGCATAGTGACCTGGCCAGAGGGCCAAGTCATGAAGAAGGAACATCTGGAGTTGCAGAGGATTGCAAGAGGATGATAGGAGAAACACATCCAAAGGAGGGCGCAAAGCCCTGCCAAAGTTAATCTCCAGGGGCACCAGAAGGAGATGCCAGTAGTGGTGAATTAACCCTGTCACTGGAATATTCAATTTTTTAATTTGTTTTTTATTGGATGTCTGCTATTTGAAATTTACCTTGTATCACTATAGTGGGAAAAACCTCTTTGATCCAAGAATTCATCCCTTCCTGTAGGAGGACATCACATATTAACTGATGCCACAGTGGACCTCAGCTAAAAGGCCTCAGACTATATACTTCCCATAAGTAATGACACACAGCACAAATTATGGATCTGAAACTGCATTTCTTGTGCAATCCAACCTGATTTCAAAAGGAGTTAGATGTGTCCGAGTAATGCAAGATCAGTTCTCACAGAGAAAAATTCTAGGGAAAGTACATAAATAGGCAAAACTGAAACACTATCTGAAAAAAAACGTGGAAGAGATGCATTGAAAACAAAATTAAGGTCATGGCTTTGTTACAGGAAAAACACTTGTGTAACCAAAAGCACATTAACTCACATAGCTTCATTTTACTTTATTGCAAATTGGAACGTTTAAGGAAAGTAGTAGTTTACCAGTGGCACTGTTTGAGTAGTTCAGTGCAATATGGATATACAGTACATACATTTTATAGTTGTCCACAAAGTTTTTTTCCAGCAGTGGGACATATTAATGTTTATGTTAATTATTAGCCATGAAAATGTTCTGATTCTAAACAGTTACATTGTGATTAGGAAACTTTGCTTAAAATACTTTTCTACAGGGATAGGTCTTATGGGAAAAGTGTTCATTTAATGGACAACTGCTATGTACTTATTTAGAATAAATGACTGTAGTGAGGATATGAAAATGTTTTCTCAAAAAATAATGTTTTCTCTTGTGAATTATACTTATAATTTTGGTCTAATTTTAAATATTTTCTGTTTCTGTGGGGTTTTATACATTAAAGATAAGAAACTTAGTAGCAGGAGTTTGTAAGTAGGTTGTGATATATTCAGAATTTCCATGGCTTTGGTGAGTGAGAATCTCCCAAACCATAAGTTAACAGTTTGCTTTTTGATCTTGGAGCTATGAAAAACATTTTGCAGCTCACAATTAGAAATAATCAGCTGACATATGTTTTGCTTCTTAAGGAACTTTACCATGTTTTTGAATTTTTATCTCCTCCTTAATGATCTGTCCAACATATTGTGGCACCTTCAGATTTGATGTGGGAGGATGAGCTTCCATTACTTTCCCATGGATTCTAAAACCATTGAACTGATATTCTGTCTCCTACGTTACCCTCACCTACTTTTCCAGAGAAGAAAATATGGAATCTGATCATGCAGTGGTCAGGCAATGGGACTATTCACATAAATAAGGCTATTTGTGTGAGTAAGGCTTGCAGGAACTGGTTCTGAATTTATGCACATTCAATAACTATCTGTCTAATATGTTCCTCACCTTTATATCAAGCAAAACTATCAATTTTTTTTTAAACTTTAAAGATCCATATACTCTGGGAAAATAAACTCTGCAGGTAATGTTCATCACCAGCGATTTCTTTAGTAATCACTGCTGAAAATTACCTACATTGATAATGTATATGGGACAAAAATACTTTCATCAGCATTACAGAAAGTGTGACTGAGATTGTGCTAATCATGATTTCTATAAAAGTTTTTATTTCACCTGTATGAGCAGCTAAATAGGTTGTGAGGCTTGTTACTGACAATAGTTGTTAATGGATCTTTTTCCTAGTACAGACAGCCCTTTGATAGTCTTAAATATTTGAAGTGTAGCAAAAGGCCTTCCTGATAACTTACCTGCAGGACTAATTGTTGCTTATGCTATCACAAGCACAATCCTGCACGTCCCACTTGGGCAAAGCTGCCATTGACTTCTGTAAACCATTGGTATAGGTAAACACTAAACAATCAGGATTCAGTGTTTGGTTTGCAAAGCTAAACATTGCAATAACAATAAGGACATTTTATTAGGATTCTCTCTTTAAAATAAAAAAACAAGGTGATGTCTACTCTGTAAGTATTAAGGGTACAAAAATGCTGCAAGAGATCACAACGTCCTTAAGGAAGAAAACAAAACCAATCCCTCTGGCTCAAGTGCTCAATCATGTGCCTTTCAAGTGGTTGGGATTTACTCTCATGCAGAGGAAAAATTCTGTGTATAGTAATAAACCCTATTCCTACTTCACAGCCTGCTTTGGATAAAAACCCAGCTGCCTATCAGCATCTCTAGCTGTATATGGATTGGAAGAGGTAGGAGGGTAAGTGCACTTCTCTACCATATGTTATGTTTTTACCACTGGATCTGGCGCTGGTAGTAAGGGGCTGGCTCATGAACGGATAGGTGTGTCATTTTTTTTTATTTTGTTGGCTTGGAGGGTTTACAAAATGTGAAGGGGGAAGGGACAATAGCATGTGGTAAAGACTGATCACTAGATGCTAGAAGACAACCAGTGTACAACATCTAAAACCAAAAATTAGCACATCAAAATCAGGGCCAGCGGGATAGGCTGCCAAAGCTTCAGCTGTAATGTAATATATGTACAAAAAAATCAAGTGCATATATAATATATTTACAGTACATTCCCTCAGTAGGAGCAGTTGCTAGTAGTCTATGGGTAGAATAACTCCAGAGATAACAAATGTTTGGCATAAACAGCATGAGAAGTTGCTATAAAACCTGTCACATGCCTTCTCCACTACAAAGAGGCTGAGCTGGGGGAAAAGCATGAACAAATCCAACTGAACCCAATACAGCATGTGAAGAAGGTCTTGTTCTACTCATTAGCCTGCTTGCTCACCAGAAATGATCAGCAAGAGGCCTGAATCAAGGACTATGCATAGCACCTCTGCTTATCCTACAATAGGATCTAGCCCTTAAAGTGCTGCAGAAATGTGGAGCATTCACAAAGGTAGATGCCCTGACCAACATATGCAGTACACAGATTAAACACTTTAGATATGTCTACACAGCAATGTAAGCCCAAGGCTAGTAGAACCTGAATTAGCAGATCCTGGGTTTGTAAATTTACACTCATTTGTAATTCCAGATTAGGAATTGTTGAAACCTGGGTCCCAGCCCAGGGCCCCAGTGTCTACACTATATTATGCAGGCCCAAGTCCAACCACCCATATCCCAGACTTCCTAGTGACCTCCCAAAGTGTGGCCGCTTTAGCCCTTTGTTTGTGGTGCAATGTGGAAAAACTTGACTGCCCACCAAACTTAGCTGTCCAGAGGACAAAGAAAATGTCTGCCTGTGGGATTGTTGGATACTTTTGGCGGACTCCAAGTGCTCAAATCTGGTTGGGTTGCATCTACACTGAAATGCAATAGGGCTTGAATCCTGATTCCTGGTTTGACTAAGGCTTGGACCCTCCACCCCCGTGACTTTGGGTCCAAGCCCTGGGTTAGCATGATTTGTGTGTAGGTGGAAGGGAGGTTAGGCTTGAGCCTAAATTTGAATCCTGGGCTTACAATGCAGTGTAAATATGCCCTTAGAAACAAGCTTTAGAACATACATAGTTATTTGTATTACAAAGAACCTAGAGTCTCTAACCAAGATTGGGGCCCCATTGTATTAGGCACTGTGCTGATACATAGCAAAAGATAATCCCTGCCTTGAAGAATTTACAATGTAAGACAAGGCAGACAAAGGGTGGGAAGGGAAAACAGAAGTTGAAGTGAATTCGCTAATGTCACACAGCAGGTCTGTGGTACAACCAGAAACTGAACAAAGGTCCCAGATCAGTGCCCTAGCCACTTGACCATGCTGCTCCTTACGGACTTGTAGTTTAATATTTTATAGTAGCTGTCTTGCAGTACATGAATTTAATCACATTTGATTACACAAAAGCTTTCTGAAAGCATAAATCGTGACTCTAGCCAGAAAACAGAGCATTTGAATTGATCTGTTCCCAAAATATAAACAGTGCCTTCAGTTCACAACCTCCTTCCATGACACAATCTTTATATTGTGCCCTGTACAAAATCATTCATTAGAAATAAATTAGTGTATGAATTTAGCCACTGCACTGAGGTTTTGTGGACAGAACTCTGGATCCTGTCCTTCAGCCTATACTCAACGTAATGGCATATGTGCCTTCAGGAGCAGGTCCTTTGAGACATTTATTAATTAATTTGCTTTATTAGACTCAGAAACAACTAACATTGTTATATTCTGAATCAGGGCAAGCTTTTAAGTGTGATTTTGCTAGCTGAGCATAACGGTCAATTGTGCTTTTAATGAAGAGAGCAAGTGGTAGGACAGAAAGAGAGGCTGCCCCAGCTACGAATGAGAAGAGCCATTTTATAGAGGCACAAACAGTATAGCAACTTTCTTTTTAATTATTTAAGATCCCTTACTGTGCTGGAAATGGGCAGCATTTTCCTACCAGTGTTTCTTGGCCAAGAGGAGTATCATTAAATTAAATCATTAATACATTGAATGCAGTTACCCAACAAGGCTCTCAGCTCTGTGGAAACCAGAGAAAACTGTACTCTCCAGAGGCAGGGGAGGGAAGGAGAACTAAGCAGCATCATTGGTTCTCACACTGGGAAGAGCTGGCAGGGCAGTAGAGGATCTTGTCCTGCTTGCTGCAATGATGATTAAAGCATTCTGTTGTGTCAGCATATCTTTCGTTTGTTAGTGCTAAATCTCAACTGGCCATATCCTGCCAGATTTGCAAGTGAAGCCTGCCAAGCCATCTCAACAAAAATGCAGCTTTAAATATTATAAATGATGCTGCATTTTGCTGTGGAAAGATTTCCTGAAAAGGCTGTTCCAAAACATCCTCTACTGGGAGGAGAAAAGGGAAGCCTGGGAGAGGGGGGAAGGGATGAAAGGGGGTGACTTTTCACTAACTTTTTTTTTTGTTTAGAGAGAGATTCATTTAACGTTATTTGATTAGCCCGGGTAGAGGTGGAGAGTATTATTCTACTGTTGTTGTTGGTTTTTTTCCCCCCAATGACTGTAAAACACTGCAGTGGTGATTTTATACAAAAGACTTGGCAATTGTAGTTTTTTGGGGGCTCTGCATTTATTTAATAAAAGATTGCTGTCCGGGACTTTGCAATTCATCACAGAGCGAAAACTCTCCCATACACGTCTGATAGCTGGCAGAGAGGCTCTCTGCTCAGTCTATTGTTATACAAAATGAGAAATCAGAGTTGAGCCCAGGAGGTGGTGTTCTGAGCCATTATTCAGATTAGGATTAGGCTAACATTTGGGTTCAAGGCCAAAACAAGGAGAGGATTTGGATCCGTAGTTGATAGCACCAAAATGTTATGAGTTGTTCATCCAAGACTTCAGTCAAATCTCTCAAGATCAACTATTCTTCTGAAATTTCTCCTGCTTGAGCTCTAGCCTTTTATGGGTCTGACCCAGATCCAAAACCATAGAGGCTAATTTGGATATAGGATTCCAAACATGCATGCGCATACGTGCGCGCACACACACACAGAAATTAAAAAATGTTCACAGTAGATGTTCCAATTCTGGCCCCATCTCTATGAGAAAGTCTTCTCTGTAAGAACAGTCCCATTTTCTCACAAAATTCCTCACAGTTCAGTCTTAAAAAAACAAATTTAATAAAATATAATCAGAAACTGATCCAAAGTTGGTCCCAATCCTGCAGTTCTCACTGGGGCAGAATTCACATTGAAGTCATTTGGAATTGCATGGAAGGTGTAAGCGGTGTGGACTCACTCCTGCGGCACCTCCTGCTGGTGGTCTCAGGGAATTAGCTCTCCAACCATTGAAGCGCCCTCTGCAAGCCGGTGTCCCTCCCAGGACCCGGTGCCCCATTATCTGGGGTGCTGCCTCCTGGCAGTAACCCCACAGTTCTGGGTCTCCCCCTCCCAGGGGAAACCCCACCCACTATCCCCACTTCGCCTCAGTCTTGGGTACTGCCAGTCATCACTTAGCCCCCGTTCACTGGGGCAGACTGAAGTGTATCAGCCACTCATCACAGGCAAAGGGGTTTGGACCTGCTGTCTCTGCCTGTCCATGGGCTGCCCCTTTGCAACCCCAGTACCCAGTTGGCCTTACCCGAGGCCTGCAGCCTGGAGGGTTTCCAGGATGGAGCTCCCCAGCTCCTCTTGCCTTCCCCCAGCCCTGCTCCACCTTAGGTACCGAGATACGCTCCCTAGCAGCAAGGCCCTTCTCCCTCTAAAGGCAGCGAGAGAGTATTTGCTCCTGGCTTCCCTGGCCTTTATAGGGCCAGCTGGGTCTGTTTGGGGCATGGCCACAGCTGAGGCTGTTTTCCCGCCAATCAGCCCAGCTTTTCCCCTGCCACAGCCCTCTCAAAGGGCTGTTTTAAGCCCTTCCGGGCAGGAGCAGGTGACCACCCTGCTACAAAAGGCAGGTGCAGTACCTCTGGACTGGCAAACCGGAGTGGTGGTCCCGATCTTTAAGAAAGGAGACCAGAGGGTGTGTTCCAACTATAGGGCAATCACACTCCTCAGTCTCTCCGGCAAAGCCTGTGCCAGGGTGCTGGAGAGGAGATTACACCCGTTAGTAGAACCTCAGATTCAGGAGTAACAATGTGGATTCCATGCTGGCTGTGGAACAATGGACCAGCTCTTGGCTTTCTCGCAGATATTTGAGGGGCCGTGGAAGTTTGCTAATCTGGTTTACCTTTGTTTTGTAGACCTGGAGAAAGCATATGACCGCATTCCACGAGATGTCTTGTGGGGGAGTGCTATGGGAGTATGAGGTGCTGGTGCCACTTTTGTGTGCCATCTGGTCCCTCTATTCCTGGAGAAAGAGTTGCGTTCATATTCTTGGCATTAAGTTGAATTCATCAAAGGTGGGTGTTGGACTCCACCAAGAATGTGTCTTGTCCCCACTGCTGTTTGTGATTTTCATGGACAGGATATCAAGGTGCAGCCAAGCAGTGGAGTGCATCCGGTAGAAGGACTCAGAGGTAGCATTTCTGCTGTTTGCAGCTGATGTTGTCCTTGCTTCTTCAGACTGTGATCTCCGATGCTCACTCGAACATTTCACTGCTGAGTGTGAAGTGGTTGGGATGAGAATCAGCACCTCCAAATCAGAGGTCATGGTCCTCTTCCGGAAGAAAGTGAACTGTTTTCTCCAGGCAAGGGGGGGAGCAACTGCCATTAGTGGAAGAACTCAAGTATCTAGGGGTCGTGTTCATGAGTGATGTAAGAGGGAGAAGGAGATCGACTGGCGGATTGGTGCTGTAGCAGCAGTGATGCGGGCACTGTACCGATCGGTGGTGGTGAAGCGGGAGCTGAGGTCTCGAACGAAGCTCTTAGTTACAGGTTGAGCTACATCCCTATTCTCACCTATGGTCATGAACTTTGGGTAATGATGGAAAGGATGAGATTGCAGGTACAAGTGGTAGAAATGAGGTTTCTGACAGGGCAGCTGGTCTTACTCTCAGAGACAGGGTGAAGGGCTTGGCTATTCAGGAGAGCCTCAGAATAGAGCCACTACTCCTCCAGATCAAGAGGAGCCAGCTGAGGTGGTTTGAGCCCCTGATAAATCAGACCCTATCAAATTCATGGTCATGAAAAACACGTCATGGACCATAAAATCTGGTCTCCCCCTGTGAAATCTGGTCTTTTGTGTCCTTTTACCCTATACTATACAGATTTCACAGGGGAGACCGGCATTTCTCAAATTGGGGGTCCTGACCCAAAAGGGGAGTCACAAGGTTATTTTAGGAGGGTTGCAGTATTGCCACCCTTACTTCTGCACTGTCTTCAGAGCTGGGTGGCTGGAGAGTGGAGGCTATTGGCCGGGCGCCCAGCTCTGAAGATGGAGCCCTGCCAGTAGCAGCGCAAACGTAAGGGCAGCAATACCATACCATGGCACCCTTACTTCTGTGCTGCTGCCTTCAGAGCTGGGCGTCCGGAGAGTGGCGGCTCCTGACTGAGGGCCCAGCTCTGCAGGCAGCAGCACAGAAGTAAGGGTGGCAATACCATACCATGCCATCCTTCTGCATGGCTGCTGCTGGCAGTAGTTCTGCCTTCAGAGCTGAACTCTTGGACAGCAGCCGCCGCTCTCCAGCTGCCCAGCTCTGAAGACAGAGTCACTGCCAGCAGCAGCACAGAAGTAAGGGTTGCAGTACCGTAAACCCGCCCCGCCCCCCATAACTTTGCCACTTCCCCACAACTCCTTTTTGGTCAGAACCCCTACAATTACATTTCAGATTTAAGTATCAGAGGGGTAGCCGTGTTAGTCTGGTTCTGTAAAAGCAGCAAAGAATCCTGTGGCACCTTATAGACTAACAGACGTTTTGCAGCATGAGCTTTCGTGGGTGAATACCCACTTCTTCGGATGCAAGTCCGAAGAAGTGGGTATTCACCCACGAAAGCTCATGCTGCAAAACGTCTGTTAGTCTATAAGGTGCCACAGGATTCTTTGCTGCTATTTCAGATTTAAATCGCTGGAATCATGAAATTTGCAATTTTTAAAATCCTATGACTGTGAAATTGACCAAAATGGATTGTGAATTTGGTAGGATCCTACTGATAAGCATGCCCCCGGGAGGCTTCCTTTGGAACTCTACCAGGCACATCCCACTGCGAGGAGACCCTTAAGGCGACCCAGGACATGCTGGAAGGATTATATCTGGCTAGCCTGGGAACACTGGGGAATCCCCCAGGAGGAGCTGGAACCTGTTGTGGAGGAAAGGGAGCTCTGGTTCTCCCTACTCTCCATGCTGCCTCCACGACTCTCACCAGGAAAAGTGGCATAAAGGAAAATGAAGAAGTCAATTGGAGTTTTGCTTGAGTCTAGATTTCCATTGGTGTCTCCTGGATAGAAGCTAAGCCCAATTCTAATAAAAAGAAGTTCAGGATATTATTTAATTAAACATCTTTTCATAATCTAAATGTTACATGAATTGTAGCTTTTCCTCTTTCTCTAGATCTCTCAATTTCTGATTTACAACAGCAATTTTCTGCTATTTTAGATTGACAGCTGGGCAATCAAACAATAACTAAATGTATCCTTATAGGCAAGCTATTATTGTAAGTGGGCTTCTTTGCACCCATCTGTATAATTTAAAGTTTTTGATTCAGCCTGTTTGCATACACAGTTATGACTAAAAACATGAGGTATTTGTAGTCTCTGCATTTTAACTATAGAATGTAAACATGGCTAATAAAATTTGCTCTACAGAAAACCTTGGACTTTCAGTGCACTTTTCCTTTTCAAGATTATCTTAAAGAGTACAACTTTGTCACACAGAATCACAGAACTATTGGGTTAGAAGGGACCGCAAAGGTCATCTAGTCTAACCCCCTGCCAAGATGCAGGATTTGTTGTGTCTAAACCATCCAAGACAGATGGCTATCCAGCCTCCTTTTGAAAACTTCCAGTGAAGGAGCTTCCACAACCTCCCTAGGCAGTCTGTTCCATTGTCTTACTGTTCTTACAGTTAGGAAGTTTTTCCTGATATTTAATCTAAATTTGCTATGCTGCAGTTTGAACCCACTGCCTCTTGTCCTGATCTCTGTGGCAAGAGAACAACTTTTCTCTGTCTTTTTATGACAATTTCAAGTATTTGAAGATTGCCAAAGATGATCAAAGAGATGAAATGCAAGCCATATGAGCAAAGGCTGAAGGAACCAGGTATGTTTAATTTGGACAAGAGGAGATTAAGGGGGACATGATAGCAATCACCTCTCTATCATTTCCAGTTTCTCTATATCCTTTCTATACATTGGTGACCAAAATGGGACACAGTACTCCAGCTGAGGCCTAACCAGCTCTGAGTAGAGCCGCACTATCACTTCCCACGACTTGCATGTTATGCCTCTGTTAATGCAACCTAAAATTGCATTCATGATTTATTTATTTATTTATTTATTGGCAACAGCATTGCATCGCTGGCACATACTGAGGTAACACGTCTGTTAGTCTATAAGGTGCCACAAGACTCTTTGATGCTGAGGTTGTGATCCACCGCAACTTCCAAATCCTTCTCAGCAGTGTTGCTGCCAAGCCAGTTATCCCCCATTCTGTATTTGTGCATTTGGTTTTTCTTAAGTATAGCACCGTACATTTGTCTTTGTTGAATTTCATTTTGTTGTATATAGCCAAGTTCTCCAATTTATCAAGATCCCTCTAATGGTAGCTCTATCCTCTGGGTTATTGGCAACACCCGCTAGCTTTGTGTCATCTGCAAATTTTATCAGTATGTTCTCTGTTCCTATATCCAGCTCATTAATAAAGATATTAAACACTGGACCCAGAACAGGTTCCTGTGGAACCCCACTTGAAACCTCCCTCCAATCTGACATCATTCCATTAATAGTTACTCTCTGTCTGCAGTTGTTTAATCAGTTATGTATCCCTTAATGGTAGTTCCTCCAAGGCCGCATTTCTCCAGCTTACTTATCAGAATGTTGTGTGGGACTGTTTAAAAAGCCTTTTGTGACATCTTTTTAGAGCCTATTTTTATAGTCTTATGTAGAAAGGATACTGTAAACTTCATATGATCAAAAATAATCTTTGGCCAGAGATTGAGAATGAAACAAATAAAATGTTAAATGCAACTCTTTTATGATTTTTCACGTGTGATGAAAAAAGTAGTTAGAAGATTGTGAGGGTTCAGTCAATGAAAGTTTTCTCTCATTTCCACATGAACTCCATCAGAAGTAGCTCAAACAAATGAAATTTGTGCATCCTCAGACCTCTGTGGAAAAATAAAGGCTTGTGTAATCTCACTCTGGAAAAGTTATTCATCGCAAAGTTGTCTGGCCACTTTATAATCCTTCATAAGGTTCCTCCTGGGCCCCCAGAATTAGAAATATATTGCAATTACCACATTCAAGGCAGAAGTCTGGTGTCTGCTATCACTTATCCCAAAGTAAGTCTGGAATAATTCCACTTAGGGCAATTGTCTGACACTAATGTAAAACCAGTGTGGGTGAGACCAGATCAGACACAGAAAATGGATGATCTAAACAAGATGGAAGGCCCTATGGGGGTGTCACAGGGAGGCTGGCCTTTTAAAGGCACACAACCAACTCTCTTCCCTGAGTGTGGAAAATGATGGAGCTCATGTGACTGGTTGATCCAGTGACACAGTCAGGCCTCCTGGCTAGATAAGGATGAGGCCTGGGGACAGACTTCAGGCAGGGAGGCCTGGGAGTAGGAATGAGAGAGGCAGAGGCAGTCACTAGCGGAGAAAAGACTCCAGCTAGGTTTGGGCTGGGAGTGGCCTGCCATTGCAGGAAGGGCTCCAAACAGGAAGGCTGAAGAGTGGCTTGGCAATGAATGGGGAAGGATGAATATATAAACCTTAATATAAGAACTTTTTATTTGGATTTTGAGAAGTCTATTTTGGAACTGTGTATGATGATAGACCAGCCCAATAGGAGTGTTATTGGCTATGAGAAAGCCTTGGTAAAATTATTGAGAAGCCCTGTGAAAAGGGAAACTTAGGCAGGGATGTTGCAGGGCCATTCCACAAGGAGGTGCTGTGGAGGTGCCCACCCAGGTAAAGAGGCAACATCAGCATAGCTGGCACAGCAACACTTAAGAAGAGAGTCTTGCTGGTGCCCAGTAGTAAGAATTTTTTATTCAGAATAAATAGTTCCCCGTTCTTCCCCGGCACAAGATGCTCTCTGCAGGAGCTGTGGAGCCAGCTCTATAAACATCATTCTGTATGTAGGAAGCCCCAGCACAGATGCATTCTGCAGCAGGCAGGCAACACATCAGGGTGGCTGTTGGAGTGACCCAACCAATCCTGTGCCCCAACAATTCTGCACTGTTACAGTGACCTATGGGCTATTGTAAGAGTAACGAGTTAGGATAGGCTTTGCCGCAACTAATTTAGAAGCCAGCAGTTTCTGCCTATGGAAGTGCAGGCTCCTCCCCTTTGTCCCTGTGCTAGTGCAGGGATGACTTTGGCCCAGTATGAACGAATGGTTCACCTTGGTATGAAGTTCTCTGCTTTAGATGGGATACCAGACTTGACAGACAACATGGTTCCAAATCAAGCCTGCAACTCTAGCCACCCCTGTGCACTGGATTCAGAGCCAAACTTCATGATCGATTCCCTGTTGCCATAATGGATTGAACCAAAACCTAGTACCATGACTTAAAAAACACATATCCAGGGTAGCATGATTTAAAGAGACACACATTTAGCTTACATATTAAGCTATTACAAAACCTTTGAGCAGCTGTCACATACTGGAGCAGGTCTGCTTAGAAAAAGTAAAAACCCCTCTGAAAGACACTCAAACAAAGTTAGATTTGCTGTTCATTTTCCCTTGCATAGGAAATTGGAAAACACTCTCCCCCATGCAGCCCATATATTTTCAGAGACAAAGGAAAAAGAGCTTCAGAATAGATCAAATGCAGGAAGGCAGGAATTAACAGGACTTCAGAATGGACAGGAAAGGAGAACAGTGTCCCAGAATCAGTGCTTGAGTCACCCTACCCAAAAGCAGCTCCCCTAGTTCAGAGGATGGGGAAGAGCTTTTTAATCTTTCCTTAAAAGTAAACAAAACACATAGATAAAGAGGTGAAGAAGCTTTAAATAAGATTTCCAGGGCACCCACCTTCCACACATTTATTGCTGTTCTGAGCATAAACAGCTGAATAATGGTAACAGCTCATGCCTAATTTGTCTTATAGTGCGGCTTTGCCGCTGTTCGTCCCTCAGTGGGGCTGTGGGGTATCCCACCGCCTCGCTCTAGTTCGCCGGCCATCGACTCTGCGGTCATGGGGAATAACACACACTCGGTTAGGGGCTCAGGCCCTTGGAGCGGGGCTGAGCCAATAGTCAAATGGCGGCTCAGGCCCTAGGTCAGAGCGGGGCAGCCAGCAAAAAGTCCGAGACTCAGGCCCTTAGGCAGGGACGGAGTCAATAGTTCAAATAGCAGCCCAGGCCCTAGGTCAGGGCGGGGCAACAAGCAAACAGTCAGAGACTCAGGCCCTTAGGCAGGGGCTGAGTCAGCAGTTCAATAGCAGCCCAGGCCCTAGGTCAGGGCGGGGCAGCAAGCAAACAGTCAAGGACTCAGGCCTTTAAGCAGGGACTGAGTCAATAGTTCAATCGCAGGAGGTCCTAGCCTCTCCAGGCCAGGAAGAAGGGGGAGTCTGCCACCCAAAGACTCGCTGCTGTCAGTGGGGATCCTGGCCGCAACACACTGACATAGGTTCAGGCACTGCTGCAGCCAGACTGGTGCCGGCTGCCCCCGGGCTACTTCCACACTCCCCCTCGTAGGGTACCTGGGTCGTGCTAGCGTCCTCGGCTGTCTCGAACACCATCGGTTCCTCTGGGTACGCAGCGAAGGGCAGGCTCGGCTCCTCCTCGGGATAGCTGGCACGGGGCAGGCTCGGCTCCTCCTCGGGGTAGCTGGCACGGGGCAGGCTCAGCCAGTCCTCCCCGGGGTAGTGAGCGAGGAGTAGGCGTGGCCAGTCCTCCTTGGGGTAGCAAGCAAGGGGTAGGCTTGGCTGGCCGGGTGCGTGCTCAGGCCGGCTGCGGCCTGCTGCTGTCTCCCAAGAGGGAGCTCGGTCGCAGACGTCTGGTCTCTGCAGCGGCTGGTCCTCCACTGAGCTCTGCAGGTGAGCTTTTATACTTCCGGGTCTGTGCCGTGACCTCTGAGGGGCGGGCGCAGGACCCAGTGGCTCTGCCCACGTTGGTGTTAGGGGAGGCTCATCCCTCAGCAGAGCTGTGGGGTCTCCCACTGCCTCGCTACAGTCTAAAGAGAGGAAAGGTTATCCAGTGGCTAGGGCATGGGCAGCGCATAGCATAGGCTGGGGAAGGCTGTGCCTCCCCAAACAGCCCCACGTGGCTCTGCCCATGTTCCACCCCAAGGCCCCATCTTGCTTGCCGCTAGTCACCCCAGCCCAGGCAGGCTGCCTCCTCTTCTGGGAAACCTGCTGGGAGGAGCTGTGGCTAGGGCAGCCGGCCTGTGGCCGGGACTTGACGGCCTGTGGCCGGGACTTGGGCTGCTGCTGTGGGGCCCCGATGCTGGGGCCATGCCACCCAGCGCTCCGGGATTGGGGGCCACATGGGAGGCCTGGGGCAATAGAGAGCTGGGAGCCACAGGGGCGTGGGGTGCTCTGGGCTTTGGCAGGGGAAGAGGAGGGAAACGGGCTCAGGTGGAAGGGCCAGGCCGAGGACTAGCCTCCCCATGCCACTGGTTCACTCACCGCCCATGGGCTAGGGGGTCAGGAGACCTGAGTGTAAATCCCTGCTCTGCCACAGACTTCCTCTGTGACTTTGGGCAAGTCACTTTGTCTCTCTGTGGCTCAGTTCCCATCTGCTAAATGGGTATAAATGAACACCAATTTTTGTAAAACATTTACTCTGCATGAAAGGTGCTATATAAGTTCAAAGCATTGCTATTTTATGCTACCATAACAAACCTTCATCATTGACTAGTACTTACGACTTATCTCACAGGAAGGTTGTATGGATAAATCCATTAAAGAAACTGAGTCACTCGGTTACAATGATAATGAGGCAATATAAGTACCTTAGATAGGCAGGTCTACCTGAATAAAAGATATATACACTCTTCCCATACACACTCGCTGTATACACAGATAGATTGTATATTTCAACATCAGTACTGAAAGTGACGTTTAGTTAGCTTAGTCATATAGGGCCTGATCCAAAACTCCCTGAAGTCCATGGAAAAAATTCAACGCTTTGGATCAAACCTGCAGTTTTAAGGTTGACATTTTTGTGTGTTGTATGTGAAATGAGTTAAGAGTTCCCCAGTTTTAGATCTAGCTCTGAAGTCCTTATTTAGAGAAAAAAGGCCCTGACGTGGCATTAAATAAAAAATCAGAACTGGACCCTCAATCTTCTGTAGATGTTTCCTTATTGCAAAACCCACTATGCAGTTTAATACACGTTAACACTTCTGGCTGTCAGGAAAAGTCCAGTAATTGAACAGTAGGGTAGTGCAGATCAGTATTACTTGGAAGAGCTGTGTGTGTGAAAGCTTTCCCAGCACTACTCACTCTGTGCTCAGTTCTGCCGCCCCATGTTGAGAGAAGTGCTTTTCTCCATGAGTAAGCCCACTGAAATCGATGAGGACTCCTTGTGGAATAAGGCACTGCTCAGTATGCAGGTGACTGAATCAGGAGCACTATGAACAATGGAGTGAGTCTCATTTTCTTGACCAATACCACTCACCCCTAAGTATTTTTTTTTAAAGAAACAGTTCCCAGGTTAGTCTTCTTGTGCATAATGTGGAATAAGATTGGAGTGAAAATCTAGACTCCTGTTTTAACAGAAGCATTATTTGATTTTCATGGTTGATTCTCTTGCATTCATGTGTAACAATGCCAAAACTACACTAGTGGCCAAAAATCCTAATCCGGCTTTTACTCATGTAAAAGGCCTCATGGCAGGCAGTGGAACTACTCGCAGACAGCCACATTCTGCCATCCTAACTCACAGTGAGTAGTACCCAAAATGAGCAGGATTTAGCCTTAAGAGTAAGTTATTTTGTGCAACTGGCGCCAAATAGACCCTTTGCAATAATAATCATCATCACGACAAGTATGAGACAATTTTCTTTATAAATCAGAAAACATTTTAAAAAGCTAATATTTGTGCAAAATTCAAACACAGCGCTATCAGAGCCACTGCAAAGTAGTCAGCCGCAACACATGAGTTCCATAATTAGACGAATGTGAAAACTCTTCCACCACTGGGTTGGGCTGATTCCTGCCCAGGTTTCACTGACTGACAGGCTTCTTACCCCCTCAGGGAGCAGCCACTCAACCTCCACATACAGGAAGCTGAAGCTGTGTTACAGGGTATAGCTCAAAGTAAAGGAGAAGAGAGGCAGCTCCCCTAGAGCAGTGGCTAGATTGTTTTTGTTGTAAGGGATGTGTTTGTCTGTCTGGTGTCCCCATATCAACTGTAATTATCTGATGCCAGAAAGGAGTAGCTAAATAAGGTGCCAGCTCCTGGTGCAAACTGGAGAACAGCTGGTTCCTGCTACTGCATCCCAGTTTCTTTTTCATTGTCCCCCAGTTCCTGCATCCTGCCTGCACCCTGGCTGGGTGTTTCTGTCTTGCTCGTAGTCATGATAATTTGGTGAGCAGCCAAAAAGCTGAGGATACAAGTTATAATAGCATTTCCTTCCCCCAGAAGCCTTTGTGGCAGGGGAAGGGAGCAGAGCAGACCTAGATGTTCCCGCCCTCTGGTGCTATCCTGAGGTCAGTGGGGATCACAGGACATTTGTGGGATAAGGGACAAAAGGCCCAAAAGCTATGATTTGGAAGAAACTAAGTAGTAACTTCATGGGACTTCCGAGCCCCTATAAAGGTTTCTCTCACTTCGAGTGTGAGCAGATGGCCAACATTTTCAAAGATGGGTAACTACATTTAGGCTCATAAGTCCATATTTAGAAAACTAAATGGGAGGGCTGATTTTCAGAAGGTCTGAGCATCCAGCAGCTCCCACTGACTTGATACAGATCGGCTCCTAAATCTATATTTAGGTGCCTATCTTTAGTTTTTTAAAATCTTGTGCAATCTGTGTCTGAGATAGCATTGTGACGGCAGTGTGTCTAGGAGACACTTTGAACAAATATTCTCCTCTATGTTCTAAACAAGCCTTAAATAAATAAGTAGAGGACAGAGCTATTACCCAATCTGTACAAAAAAGAAATTCCTAAGTACCCTACAGATTTTTGGAAAACAATCTTGCACGCTTTTTTTTTCCAGAAAAATTACAACAACAAAATGAATAAGTCCCAAGTTACAGATCAGACAGAGTTTCTTAAGAGGGTTTTAGTGCTTGTTATTACACAAATGCAATTCCCACTGCCAAGAGTAATCTAATGTATTCTTGGCATGCTCAGTAAGTCTTAAATCATGCTATACTAGGTACATTCTGCTTGAAGTACAGAAGAAGCAAATTTCACTTTAATATCTGAATGTTAAAGGTTTTCTTACACACCGTGAGTCTACTCCCAGTCATTTGATAAAGAAGGCCTCTCTTGAGCTGAATAGGTTTTTGCCTGTACAGGAACTGCAAGATTGGCCATAGTGTCTGTTGTATAATTGGTATCTTCTGATTTTCTTAGAAACTGCCCACCTGCATTTTGGTACAGTTGCTGTAATTTTACATGACTAATTGCCCAACAGATTAAGACTCCAACATGTTTTATGGGACATATTAATCTCTCTTTCAAATGTGGTTTCAATGATAAAATCTCAAACTTTTAATTGCCCTTTTATAAAAGGAAACAGGCACTGGCCTCTTTCCAGTCTCTCCCTTGTCGGAACCATGGCTTTATGACTACATTGATGATCCAGTCAATAATGAAGGTTTGTTTTATGAGGTAGCAATGCTTTGCATGCATATAGCACCTTGCATGCAAGGACCTCACTTTCAACAGTCGGTATCAGTCATAACCATTTTACAGATAGGGAAACTGAGCCCGAGAGAGATTAAGAAACCTGCATAAAATCACAGTCAGTGGCATAGTAAAAATCCAGTTCTTCTGTCTTCTAGTCCCCTGTTCTAACCCTAAGACCATGCCACAGCATTACCACCCTACTAATCATTTATTTTGGCCATCAGATCAATGGAACTTCGATACAGCCTGTTACTTTAAAAAATGAAATTCTACTATATGGCAAAAATCCGTGGTTAACAACAACAACAAAAATCCACAGATGTGTCCTCTGACCACTTCAGTGCTGCCTAATGTACTAAGTACAGGGGGCAAAACACACCTTCGGTACTGCCTTATATAGCAGGTACATTTCTACTGAACACTAGCACTTTGCTTTGCTGCAACTAATGAAGCAGAATGACTAAAGCAGAATGCAGCAATGAAATGGGTAATGTCTTTCAATAATCGTATTTTTATAGTAGTGCTTACAGGGCATTGTACTGGTTACATCCCACCTGAGCCCTATTTTGAGGGTTGATGGCAGGGCTTAAACTCTCATAGAGTATTTCCCGGCAGCCCCCGACCCCTCCCGCAACATGCTATGAAAACTCCAGGGAGGGAGGCTCCACTCTGGACAGCTCCTGCTGAATTTAAGGGATGCTGTCTGCTTGATGGGGTGCATAGCCCTTGCGCTGAACCTGTGCACTAAGGTGACTTGCACTGTTTTTGACTAAAAAGGCTGAACAGACAAAGCTTTACAGTGGAATCTTGAGCAGTTATGTCCGAGTACGGCACACATTCAAAGGAGGCATTCTCCAAAGATTCGGGTGTATCTTTTCCTCCCTGACAGCCAATAATGGGAATTACTTATGTGTGCTGAGGAGAGATGATGGCCCTTACTGAATGGGTTTATACCTTTAGCGCAGCATACAGGTTATATAGATGCGTATGATCCATATATATAAATCAGTGGAGTTTGCAGATATGTCTCCAGTATGTCTGTTTGAACTTGCTTCCCCAGTTATGTATGCAAGGTCACTGAGTTTCCCTGACTCAGAAAGTAGCAAAGTATGTTTTTCATTGGGTTAGTGATCCAACTGTTTCCCTAAAGTCTTTCTTCAATAAAGATCAGAGAACCCCTCTGCGGGGTGTTACCTGATCTTGGGCCAAATCCTGATCCTAGCAGCACCAACAGCACTGAGCTCTCAGTAACTA
Organism: Mauremys reevesii; assembly: GCF_016161935.1. Lineage (NCBI taxonomy): Eukaryota > Metazoa > Chordata > Testudines > Geoemydidae > Mauremys > Mauremys reevesii. Next base: position 89,176,808 of record NC_052629.1, read on the forward strand.
TGTGGCCATGGATACAACTGTGGACTTTGAGAGAGACCCCTGAGGTGGCCGTAGGGCATCTGTGCAGCTGCCATAATTGTGCTCCTGCCCCATATGACCATCACACATGGCGATCATGCTCTTTGGGATGCTGTCACTAATCTCTGATGTTTCAGTAAATTGAGGGTAGAGGGAAAGGGTTGCCTTGTTCCCTTTCCCCTGTGCAGCTCCAGGATTCCTGTTTTCAGGAAAACCCTCTTTCCCCACCATTTGCATACCAGGCTGACAGTAAAGCAGGGCTAGGATCTGGGTCCTTGTACTGATACTGTTGTACTCCTCTGCTGGTGACATCTTAGGCAAGTCTATTTCAACTCTGGCTGGCAATGCATATTCCAAATCCAGGGAATACGTCAGAGACTGCAGTGCTCCTTTGAAAGACATTTTGAAACCAGACAATTGTATAAGTCTGTCTCTCCCACTCCAATAGGCTCTGACACTAACCAGTCTCTAGTGCATACAGAGTCTGCTGTTCCCAAGAAGTACTGGGGAGCGAGGACGCAATGTTCTCCAGTTTCTGAAAAAGCTGGAGGAAATTATAACAAGTCCTCAAAAGCCACAGATTGTTTTTATAACATTATTTGCCTCCTACAAAAGTAATAGATATTAGAGAGAATGTTGTTTTTTATATTTCAGGAATTAAGGGTTAAAATGAATACTGAAAGTTTAACGATTGCAGAAAGAATAGCACTGGATGATTGTAAAGTAACAAGACAGCTTGCTTATCTGTGAATATTTAAGTGATCTTAGAAAGAGGAATGCCCGCATTAGAGCAGTAAGTCATGGCATTTTTAAATAGTCTCCCTTGGCTTGTGATGGACTGTTAGATTGGCCACTTCGCCCTGTTCGCACTAGGCCCTACCAGTCTTTTTTTTTTTTTAAATGGATGAGTTGGCAAGAATATGCATGTACGTAACCTAAGCTAACATATTGTTGCTATTTGTCCACCACTACTGATTAGACCCCATATAGAGGCAGGCAGGGGTTACATGTACCTATGTTTCCCCAGTAATGTATCTAAATCTAAGCAAGGGTCCCACTGTAGGTAGAAAATAATATTAAATAGATACAAAAGCCTTGGCATATCTGGTGCCATTTCTTTCCCCTCCTCTCTACTTCTCCTAGCTTCTTCTGTTTTCCTTTTCACCTGTTGCATTTCTTAAAAAAACAAAGAACAAAAAACAGGCCCTAAGTGTTTTATATTCTGCAGTGAAAAAACGAGGCAACCCAAACTAGATGCCTCTTTTGAAAACTGAAAATCTGGCCTTAAAAAATTCTGTCTCAAGTTCCCCAGAGATATTGCAGGATTTTCTCCTCCCAGTAATGGTTGGGTATCCTCTGTATCCAACCCCTCACTGGCTTGAGAATCTTCCCCAACCTCAAGGCCCAGCCCAAGATCTGTGATAATTTCACAGGGCTAAAGACATAAATCATTGACTGTTCATAGTGACATTGACACAAAGTGTTTCTGAAGAGTTTGGAGGTTTGCCTTAATGGGCAATAGGAATGTATGCTCAGTTCTGCAAAATGCTGAACACCTCCTGGCAAGTGTCAAGTGCCATCAAGTTGCACTGAAGTCACTTGGTGTTAGAAAGCATACGGCATATTTCAGAAAATACTCGATCATAGGATCAGGCTCTGAGAGACAATCTTAGGTTGATAGTCCATAGAAGTCTATGGAAATCATCAGAGAAAAATTCAACTCATGTTTTTAATGCACATATGATCTGATGAGATTTTTATATTGTATTTAGATCATGAGTCAAGTGCTGCATTCAAAGTCCGGATGCCTATTGGAAGTGAATCTGAAATTCTTTGGTCTGGGACTCTGCAAGATCAGGTTTTCTTCTGAGATTTCCAGTACTTCCTGGCTCCAGCAAAGTTAGAAATACATAAGAACAGACTTTCCAATAGTATCTTGATACTACCGCAAAGGCAAGCAAAGAAAAGGAAAAAAGCAAAACTCTTCTTAAGATTAAATTCAGATTTGAAAGTAGGTCCAGCATTTGCCATTCCAGAACACAGATCTGTGGTCCATCTAGTCTGGGAACCTGTCTCTCAAAGTACCACGTGCTTTATTGCCATTGTTCCCAAACTGGGTGCCTCCAAGAGCTGGCTGGTCACATGGTGCTGGCTCACCTCCTTGTTTCCAGCTGATAGCTATATTTTAAAATTAAATATAACACCACGTTAAATACTTTCCTAATATTTCTTTTCCATATAAGCAACTGTTGTGGTTGTTCCAGGGATAATATGCAATCAGGGCTGGAAAAAGAAGAGGTGATTGCAAATCATGAGTCGGTAAGGAGGTGATTGGTATGATTGAGAATGATAGGGGGTGTGTCCACAAAGCAGTATCTCTGTTAAGGTGTGGGCCACATTATTAAAAAGTTTGGGAAATCCTGCTTGAGCAGAAGTGTACTCTCAGTACACTCACCCAATTGTGCAACCAAGATGTATCTCAGAAGGCCTGATCCCATCATGTAATCAGCTGCAACCCTGATGCATGACGACTGGTAGCCTTTGTAATTTTATCCTAGTTAAAGTAACTAAAAGTGCTATACTTATTCTTATAATTTAATTAGTTAATTACTGTAAAGTACCTTGGAAAGGCAAAGTGATATTTTATATGTGGTAGGTGTTATTATCAAAAGACTGTTTAAAAAACCATGCTAAGCGGTTTTCCTCACCAATGTACTGCAACAATGAGAGCCACACGTGACTTATGTTTCATTAAAGTGTTTCCTTTTATCTAGTTTAAATGTGTTGGCATTTTTCCCAATTAACTGGCGATAACATTTTCAGACCTGGGACTGTTCCTGAAGCCTGCAAAACCCAACTTTTGAGCCAACACACTAACTGCATGTTTAACTGCCCATTTGGATGTGAAAGTCACTGATTTTCTCATAAAAATGAGAAAGGCTTTGCAGGTGCAAGGGTGCACTCACATTTTTGCAGCAGAATCTGTTGGCCTCCGGTTTGAACGTTTAGCCCCAAATATCCCCTTGTTCTTGTATTATAGGTCAGGGGAAATAGGACCATCCAAATGCTCTCTTCTACAGGATTAATTGTTTTATGTACTACTTTCCAGCTTTCTCCTTATTTCCCCTTCACTCTTTTATTTCCAAATTGAAAGAGTTAACATCCTTTTGATCTCTCTTTACATGGAAGCCTCTGACTGCTATACCTCTAATCACTTCCAGTGCCTTCTTCAACCTTTTCTATTTCTGCTCTGTCTTTCTATATTTTTAGAAGTTGAACACAAGTATTAATTTTGGACATCAGATTATATACATCCTCACCTTGAATCCTGTGTTTTACCAGGTTTTCTGCCTCTCTTTCATGTCTGTTACAGTTACAGAGCATGTGACTAAAACATAAAATGGATTCATTTAGCAGAGGCTAAAGACTTGAACCTGCTGCTCAACTATAGGTTTTCTTTGATTGCTAGACAAAGGGCCTGATGAAATTCAACCCTTCATAAGAAAAGAGAGAAAACAGTAGTAAAAGAAAAAAAAATCAGTGTTCTGAATATGTGCAATTTGAAATCTCACCATGAAGCAAATCAAGGAGGTGTGTGTTTGTCTGTTTTTCAGTTGAGTCAAATTATTTCCCTCCACACTATGCTAGTACAAACATATATGAATAGCCTATGGCTGATGTTAGACACCTATCTAATAGTCAGTCCCATGCAATCACTCTCAGAAAATAGTGATGTTTCATTAATGGTCCCACATTGCACCGGGGTCTGTCATGAAATTTACTAAGACTACACACCATTCGCCAAACAGTAATAGAAAAAAGCAGAAAGAAATAAAATATGATGTTAATTTCCTGCCATAGACTAACCTTTTAATATACCCAAAGCAAAGAAGGATTATAAACAACATTTTAATCTGTTCTGTCACTTGATTGATGAACTGTTTAAATAATTTTCACTAAATGTATTTAAAACATATTTTTCCCTGTTGCAATGTGTTCTTGAATGTCTTCTCTGGGAACTTATGTTCGAAGAGCTTTGCAAAGCATGAGCGCTGTAGCTGAGTTAGCAAAATTCCTTGGCTTGCTTGTGTAGGATTGGGCATATAGACAAAATACTGGAGTGACAAACAGTAAGCACAATAGCACTGTTTGAGTTCCTGCCAAATTGATACCCGTATTTCGCCGCAAGATGATAATGAAATTATGGACTTATCAGCAAGAGAACTTTGCACCTCACATGCTGTACTAGTGCCTGATTATTACTCCAGCTGCCACTGAGGAGTATAGAATTGGGTAAATGTGTAACTCTGGCTGCATCAAACCAGGCAATTTGGCACTACATTGAAGAAGCTGGACATAAGGATTCAGAAACTGATTAACTGAGTGAATGCAGCATTGAAATAAATAGTAAGGAATTAGCAGAATGGCCTCTTCTGTGCTTCTGACTGCATGATACCGGTATATATTTAACTAAGGTCAGCAATGGTCCAGTGTCTAACCTAGGGTAGGCCATATAGCAGTGTGAGGAGTAGGCTTTACACAGCAATAATATACAAAAGTGATGGCAGTTTCCAAATGGTGGAATATAAACTCCCATCCATTATGTGCAAGATTATGCCACCTGCACTCGTGTTGAGTAGTATCTTGCTCCATGAATAGTTCTATTGAAAGCAATGAGACTACTTGCAGAGTAAGGTACTGCCCAGAAGTTATGTTTACATGTGGGTATTTTCCCACTGGTTAATTAACCTGAGGTAGTTATTCCCTCTATAAAGGCTAGTCTGGACACACCCCAAGTATTTGTTCCAGACTACACATCTTTGTTGTTTCTTCCCACTGTCTTGAAATCAGATTATCATCCACAGCATGTCTAATGCATTGAACCTCCACCCTTAATTTATTAGCTTCATGCAGCAATTCCAAGTCTTACATGTGGCTCTTGCAGGCACCCCATTTGATCTGTCTGGTCTGAGACATGGGAACAGGGGTGATGGAACTAGGGATGCTGGGAGCACTCCCTAACTTGAAGTGGTTTCCATCATGTACAGGGTTTACTGTTTTGTTCAGTGGCCTTCAGCACCCCATGTATAAATGCCACTGCATAGCAAAGACAGAACTATTCACAGATCTGCTCCCCAGTCTACCTGATACTAGAGCTAAGCAAAAGTCATAGTGAACATTTTTTTTCATCAACATGTGGCTGTTTTTAGAGCCAGGAAAATGGAGGTGAAATAGAAGCAATTTTACAAAAATGCAATGTTACCTTTTTATTTGCCATTGGAACTTTTTTACTCTTAGCAGGATGGAACATCTTGTGACAAATTTTCACATTCCTCTCTTGAATTTTGAGCCAAGTTCTCTGGTTGTGATTGGTCACAAGTCAAATGGTATTTGTTCTTTGTCTCATGGGGTATGTCTACATTGGAATTAAACATTCACGGCTGGCCTGTGTCAGCTGACTCAGACTCACAGGGCTTGGGCTGTGGGGCTATAAAACTGCAGTGTAAATGTCTTGGATCGGGGTGGAGCCCGACCTCTGGGACCCTCCCCCCAGCAATGTTTTTTTAGAGGGAGTGGCTGCATTGTGTGTTCTGTCTCTAAACCAGTCATAGGGGGGAAAGCAGTCAGAGGCAGTAGTAGGGAGTGGTTTTGTGCTGTTCCTTGCTGCAGTGGGTGCAGGGAATGGGTGGATGGGAATATTTTTCACATCTCCTTTCCCCACACATCAATCATCCAGGATGTCAGTGGGGGGAGTGGTCCTGCTTGTCTTCAGATAGCAACCAATTAAGGCAACAGCTGTACTGTCACCAGAGGAGGGGATAGCATGCTACTAGTGTGAACAGTGGAGGGTCAATGTGCCAGCCACCAGTGAGAGTTAAGAGGAGCTGCACAGATAATCTAGGAGAGCCAGATCTGTGAAAAGACAGGGTTGCAGTTGCCATCTTTTCATTTCTGAGCTCTTTATATGGTGGATTAAAAAATATAGTATGAGTGGAGATATGGGCACAAAATGTTGCTGAGTGAGTGCTCATTGGGTTGATCCAGCACTATATCAAATTGTTTTGTGGCTGCACCAGTTCATGAAATGCCTTTCCAGCTATCAAAGGCTGAGTACGATTGGTCAAAGGCTCTTGCCACCTGTCACAGGGTGTACAGATCCCATGCTGTCCCATCTGCTAATGGGTTAAAGGGAGATGAGCTACCTCCTTATCTGGGGCTGATTGGTGACCCTGCAACAACTGGGGAGATTAAAAAAAAAGGGAGTGATGGCTTCCAGAGAGTCTGAGGAGCCACTGTGGACAGGAGCCTTCAGCAATGAACTAGTGGAAAGCTGCCCAGGTTCTGCCTCTACCTCCGGAATAAGAGGCTCAATGAGCATGAGTCTGGTAAACAGCCTACAAGAGAGGCATGGTAGGATGCAGCCCAGGGAAGCAGTAAAGGATTGGAAGAAACTCGTTCCAACTGTTTCCCACAGGATCCTTGGACTGGAACCCAGAGGAGTGGGTGGGTCTGGGTTCCCTTACCAATCCTAGCAGAGGAGTTATGAAAGCCTGAAGAATAAAGGGATCTGAACTGCAAGAAGTTCCTTTATTAGGGTTTCTGGCCTCCTGACTCACCAGACTCTTTTCTGCCCTGAAATGGGAAAAGACTATTAACAATCCAGCTGGAGTCACAGCAAGGAACTACTAGCCATTGGACTAAATAGTGACTACCCTAACAAAGGGGAAACTGAGGCAGACTGTCCCTAAACCCCAATCAACCACAACCGGGTGCCAGTGTCTGAAAATAACCCTAAACAGTTGCTGCTTTTCCTTATGCAGCAATGTCCCCACTCATCTGATGCCTCTCATATAATTCCTGACACATTGGAGCCAGCAGCCTTTCCCATACCTGCTTCTCAGTCAGACCAAAGATTTCAGGGACCTCCTCAGCCTTGTACTTAGGTGTGCTCAGCTGCACTCATCAGTATGCTCAGCACAATCTCTCGCTGCAGGTGGGGAACTGGCAGTGGTGAGCTGGAGCCGGTTCCCACCGGTTCACGCGAACCGGTTGTTAAATTTTGAAGCAGTTTTAGAACCGGTTGTTAACTCACTTCCCTGTGAGGGGGCGCTGAGGCTTTGATGGGCTCCAGCCGGGAAGTGATGTAATTCCTCCTCTGGCCGCCAGGAGCGCTGCGCTGCGGGAGCCATGTGGTCCGCCGCCTGGCCCTGGGCACGGGCCCTGTTGCTGCTGCTGCTCCCCCAACCCCTGGCCCTGGGGCTCCCGCTGCTGCCTGGTGGGTCCCCAGCTGCTCTGCTAGGCCTGGGCTGCGTCCTGCTGCTCGGGCTGCTCCGAGATGCTCTCCCTGTGAGTACCCGCCACCCTGCCTGCAGCCAGTCCCTGTCTCCAGCCAGCCCCGCACCCCCTGCCCGCAGCCAGCCCCTGCTGCACCCCTTGTCCTGCCCGCAGGTAGCCCCTGTCTCCAGCCAGCCCCACACCCCCTGCCCACAGCCAGCTCCTGCCGCACCCCATGCCCTGCCCACACCAGCCCCGCACCCCTTTCCCCCAGCCAGCCCCTGCCACACACCCCGGCTGAAGCCAGCCCCGCACGCCCTGCCTGCCCGCAGCCAGCTCCTGCCACACCCCCTGCCCTGCCCGCAGCCAGCTCCTGCCACACCCCCTGCCCTGCCCGCAGCCAGCTCCTGCCACACCCCCTGCCCTGCCTGCAGCCAGCCCCACACTCCTGCCCTGTCTCCAGCCAGCCCCTGCCCTGTCTCCAGCCAACTCCTGCCGCATCCCCTGCCCTGTCTCCAGCCAATCCCTGCCGCATCCCCTGCCCTGTCTCCAGCCAACCCCTGCCGCATCCCCTGCCCTGTCTCCAGCCAATCCCTGCCGCACCCCGCTGCCTGAAGCCAGCCAGCCCTGCACTCCTCTGTCTCCAGCCAACCCCTGCTGCACCCCCCTGCGGCCCTGCCCGAAGCCAGCCAGCCCCACACACCCCTGCCCTGCCTGCAGCCAGCCCCTACCTCCAGTCAGCCCCAGCCCTGCCTCCAGCCTGCCCCACAGCCCCCGTCTCCAGCCAACCCCGCACCCCCTTGCCTCCAGCATACCTCGCACCCTCCTGTCTCCAGTCAGCTCTGCACCCCCTGCCCTGCCTGCAGCCAGACCCGTACCCCCTGCCTCCAGCTAGCCCTGTCTGCAGCTGACCCCACATTCACTGGTGCCCTGCAGTTCCCAGGGCAGTAACCCTGCACACCTGCTTCAATGAGGGGGGCAGGGAGCAGCTGGGACCCACACATGTGCACACACCCCCAGGGAGTGGCGGGGACCCACACATGTGAAATGGAGTCATTTCTAGTTCAGGCCCATCTTTTTAAAAAAGAACTTTAGGTAGGGTTAACGTATATCTGTATTTTCCCAGACATGTCAGGCTTTTTGGTTCTTAAATCGCCGTCCGGGATTTAAAAATTCCTTCTGGGAAAATACGGATGTATGGTAACCCTATCGGTACAAAAAATACATATTGTGGCACAGCCCTTAAATCAGAACTTTTTATAGGGAACCGGTTGTTAAGATTTTGGCAGCTCATCACTGGGAACTGGGATATATTTTCAGGCTGGGTGTCTGGGAAACTGCTGTGCAATTCCCATTAAAATATGCAGGAATTGTATTCCTTATTCCCTGTGCCCTATACAGAAAGTAAAATCTTCTATACAGTGACTAGTATTCTGGGTATCTGACAAATGGGCTTTATTACAGACTCTGAATGTATGACTTAAAGTCAGGGGATATTAAGTAACCTCCTGCATTTTTATTTATTTATTTTTAAATGGCACCCCTACAAGTTTTAATAGGTGTGTTCAACAGGCTGTGTCATGGGTTTCTTGTGGCACATTTCTCTTCAGATACTTTCTGAAAAGAATGACTGGATTTCTGGCATATTAGGGGTTTTGTTTTATTTATTTTTTCCTTTTTAATATGTACAAAGAGAATTTTTTGTTAGTGAAAGGAGACAAATTAACATCTCTGGAGACTGAAGACTGTTTATAGGTAGGGCCCTACCAAATTCATGGCCGTGAAAAACGTGGATTTCCTGGATCGTGAAATCTGGTCTCCCCCATGAAATCTGGCTATTCTAGGGAGGTCGAGGTGTTGCCACCCTTACTTCTATGCTGCCTTCAGAGCTGAGTGGCCAGACAGTGGCAGCTGCTGGCCGGGTGCCCAGCTCTGAATGCAGTGCTGCCACCAGCAGCAGCGCAGAAGTAAGGGTGGCAATACCCGACCTCCCTATAATAGCCTTGCAACGCCCCCACAACCTCCCTTTGGGGTGGGACCCCCCCACAGTTCAACGCTATGAAATTTCAGATTTAAATAGCTGAAACTGTGAAATTTAAGATTTTTTAAATCCTCTGATCATGAAATTTACCAAAATGAACCATGAATTTGGTAGGGCCTGATATATATAGGATGTATCAGCCTGGGCAGCAAGACTGCAAGTTTCCATCCAGAAAGTCACCAATGGCCCCTAACCCTAACGTGGGCAGCCCACCTCTAGAGGTGTGCAATAATTTAGTGCCTGTATCTACTCAGTCCTCAGTCACTCTACTGGGCTCATAAATATGGGTGCTACTAATTCCACTTGGATCAGGAATCTTTCCATTAGGTGCAGGACTGAGACCAATTCATTCCACATAGGCCACTGAACAGTGTGAGAAACCTCCTGCCGCACTTCAGTGCCTTTGTGCTACTTAATAACCTTTGTCAATATATATTGACGTTTACTGCAAAGTGGAATGCAAAATATTTTTCAGGGCCACGTAACAGTCATATACTATAAAAGCAGGAAGAATGCCTGATTGATGATGCAGTGTTCCATAGTGTTAATGCTAGAGTGTTTTCCATTGTTAAGATTTAAATTATTCTTGGATTATTGTAATTTAATACTATCTTATTTATTGGGTGAAATTCAGCCTTGGTATAAATGGACATGACTCCAGTTGACTTCAGTAGGCCCATCTGACTTTGATGGGAATTGTGTCCCTTTATACTAGGGCTGAACTGGGTCCCTTGTCATTAAGTATACTAGAAGTTATGGGTGGAGGTAGTGATTAGCACATGAGCTGGCGCTAACTAAATGGTAATTTTATATTATGCAGATAATTTTTCTGGAAAATTTTAAACTTTCACAAGAGGAGAAATGGAATAATTTACTTGTTTGCACAATCAGCTGTTTGTACTCAATTGTCTATGCTGCCAAATAAAGTAACTTGAACCCAACCCAAGATATGTAGCAATGTGTGCAGATGGCAGAATATGAATTTCATTCAAAATAAGTGAGAGAACAAAATGGCATCTCTCTCTCCTTTACATTTCACTGAGAGGTTAAACTCAATCACACTTTCATAGGGAGGCTGTAACTTCCACATTGATACACATACGCAGGAGTCACTGACCCCAACCCCAGACAGGGCTATATCCTGTTGTAATATGACCCATGTCATGTAGCTGGGACCCAGAAATAAAGACAGTCTTTTACCAGTGTTCCTGTATGACAAGCCTATATTATATTGCTAACATTGTGATGACTCTTGGTGCCATTTGGTGTTGCAGTGTGACATCATCTTGCGGAATCAGTATGCAGTAAGAGAAAGAGGGAGAGGCCAAAAGAAGAGACATACCCAAGAGACATTTGTCTCCATGCAACCCCATTCCCAGAAAACAAAAGTTTGTGTGTGCATGTGGCTTGTAGGGGAACATTCCTTGTGCTCCCCTCTCTCATTTCTGTCAGTGCCATCATTTAGTCTTAACTAAGATGGAGAATCTGTACTGATGCAAAAGCAAATAAAAATGGGAGGTGTGGGGGGGAGGGGCACATTCCTGGAAAACTTTGAAATACCCAATGCCATTTTAGAAGACTAAGATGTTTCAAAAACAGATTTTGCATTAAAATATGCATTGTGCATTTATAGCTCTCTACCAAGAGAGGGAGAAGAAAATGGAGCAGGGTGGGTCTCTTTTTTCCTGTCTCCCTTGGGAGGAGAGGGGAAGCTGTATTGAGGGACAGATTTATATGTAGAGAAAGGGAGGTGGACTGGCTACTCCTGGTTGGAATGCTTCTCCCATCAGCTGCTACAGCTCTGTCTACGGGCAGGATGGCTGGAAGCCCCAGATTTGCCTGAGAATCTCTACAACCAGGCTCAAGAAGCTTCAGCTTCAGAGTCCTCTTCCATGTGAATCTTGCCTGGGGGGAATACTCTGGGGATGCAGTGCTTCCCCAGGCCAAGTAGATGAAGTAGAAGGTTTGTGACAGTGCTGTCACTTTACTTTAACCCCTGGTTTCCAAGATATGTAGGTCGTTAATGACAGGAAAAGAAGCCCCCAAATACTTTAACATCTTTGTATTACAGTTACATTATTCCCACAATAATTAGACTGCTATTTAACTTACACACACACTCACTCACATGATGTAGGATTAATTTAGCTGCAAAAATATGAAGCCTGTCCACATTCCCACCCACCCTCAGCCCACAAACCCCAGTGGCAATTAAAATATGCAGATTTTACAGATTATTTCCCTGAGGTCAGGGGAAAGCTGGAGACAGATGTTTCAGACCATCTTGCTGCTAAGAATGCTGCTGCCCTCTTAGACTCTGACAAAATAAAATATCATCCAAGGGCCAAGTCGGTTTTGCTATGTTTTGAAACTCAATGTTGAGGCAACATGACCCTGCAGTACTGCAATAGGGCTGAATTTGAAAAAGTCAACAGAAGTTTAACCTCACCTCAGGGCCAGACAAACCAGACTATGCTCAGTGGTTAGTAGATGAGTGAGGGTAACTCCAAACACGGGGATACCTGTTTGGGATAAATTTGCCCTGTGTGTTCCACTTATTGCATTCCAGAATTTCCAGATTATGGGGAGTGAAATATGATTATCAGATGGACCAGACAAAGATGTCACTTCCTGATGACTCAGCTGAATGAACCACACCATTTATAGGATGGCGCTGTTACGTTTTGGAGATATAACTTGGAATAATGCACTCAAATTAAGAAAAGGAAAGTGTAGGCTAAATATTAAGGAAAACTAAGTGACCAAGGACCATGACTAAGAAACAGTATCCCAAGGGAAGTTCCATTTCTTGGGACTTTTAAAGTGAGATGAAGCAAAACACTAGAAAATGTATTGTAGGGAACAATCCTGCATGGACCAGATGCTCTAACAGCTCTTTTCCACGTCCCTCTTCTATGAGTAATGAATCAGTGTTAGGGGGAACTGTGTTGCTAACTCTTGGTTTAGGTATAAAACAAAGACTCTGGCCACTGTTGTTCACTGAAAGAAATCCTGGCATTTTGCATAAGAATAGGGGTATTAACCTAGTGCCTTAGCCAATTTCAATGTATATAATTATATTCTGCTTACTTCAATGTTCTTTCCAATTAGTGAAGCTATGCTTCCTTCCCCCTGGAAAACTTGTTGTGTACTGTTGGCAGTATGGATTGCCTACTGCAAAAAGTCGCCTATGTTGATTGCAGTTAAATAGTGGGTTACCGATCCCACTGATTTCCATGGAATTGCATGGGTGTAACTGGGAGCAGAATATGGACTGATTGTTGCATCACCAAAATACTGTATATCACAGTAATGCATAAATTACATTGTATCCTTTTGTTCAATGGCATTAGGCAGATAGCAGTAATGTATCTTTAAAGACAGCTAGCTAGTACTTGGTCACCTCCTTTTTGTTTTGGCTATAGAGTGATAAGATACAGAAGTCTGTTGTTTTACTTATGAAATATGTCTACATCTGTTACCTCCTCTCTTTCGTGAGACATCCAATGCTGAAAATGCTAAGCCTTGTACAAATGAAAGATAAATTATACCCGTCAAGAACTTCCTGCAAATCACATTCAGCATCTTGAATGTTAGGTGTCCCGTTGTTCAAGTAGCTAGTTATTTTATATCTTAGCTGGCAGGGTATGTACATTTAAATTATTTAACATTGATGCGAGGTGACAAAGACTAAACAGTTGAGCTTTCCTTGAATTGCTGATATGCAGAATAAACACTGAGGAGATTATTTACATGGATATTTTGGCAGGAGTCTAAATTACAATGATTAACTCTGGATTCCTCCTGAACCTGAAATTAATCTTAAAAAACATGACATACGTGTATGCAACAGTAACAATGTTGCACCAGGTTTGTGAGTGTCAGTCTAAGTCTGTTTTATACTTTATAGTAGCTTCCATTACATATACTTAAGGGGTTACTTTGTATATCAGTTTAAAGGCTGCATTCATTTAAGAGTGGGGTAGCAGAGGAGCAGGGCTTGGGCTGCTGGATCTGTAACTGCAATCCAATGGCTAGCCCACTTCGCATGCAGTAATGCAACAGTGGCTAAAGATCATGTCAACAGCCTGGGGATGAAGATTTCCTTCCCATGGACCTAATATATATCTCAAACACACAGCCTGTCAGTGGCTACTCGAGTTGGTGCTAGAATAAGAATTAGCTCCTTAAGAGTGAGTTCAAACTCACTAAAATCCTGGTCCCACCTCAGCATACATAATATTTGATCATTTCAGTACCTGTGTGTGTTGGGAGGGAAGAATAATGGGCTTTGTAATAACATAGTGCAATTCTTACACCTTCCTCTGAAGCATCTGGCACTGACCACTATTGAAGACAGGATACTGGATTAGACGGACCTCAGATCCAATCCACTTTGGCAATTCCTATGTTCCTTTTGCATATTAGTGGATATTTATACTTAAATAAGTCATACATTAACTATAATTTACAGATTTTATGTGTGAAGATTTTGATTAACAGAAGATATACTTCTTTCATCTTTTCGCTTGGTCTCATCTGGCTCAATATCAGTTCAGCTTTTAAGATCAGAAATGCTGGCAGATGGAAGGCACACGCATGGAATTAGTTCTGAATGAACACCTCACATATTTCAGTTGCTGTGATGATTAGCCAGATGTGTAAACAAGTAAAGGTCAGTAGACTCTCTTGTGCTGATGTGCACTAGCAGATGTATTTGTATTCTTTCAAAACAAAACAAAACAAAAAACAAACAAAAACAAAACCATGGCTCCTGTCTTAGCATGTGTCACAAAGTGAGCAATCTGTAAGGCCCATGTACTGGACATCAGTTACTAATGCTGTACTGGATTTGTGGAGGTGAGTGAACAGTTAAAGTCTGTTCTTACAAACAGTTCTCCCTAATTCAACATTTCCTGGCTCTTTTCAGTTTATTGTAACCTGAATATTGAAAAGTCTGGGGCTGGGGATTGTTTTATTTCCTTGTGAGTATGTGTTAGGAAACAAAAGAAAAATAATCTTTCATGCACATTTCTAAAAGGCAGATCATTTACCAAAACGACCACACCAGTTCTTTCTCAAGTGAACACATAATTTGGAAATATTTTCAAAAGCCTGTTGTTTACCTGAGAGATCAGAATATCCCATATGAAGTAAAATGAGTCTTATGAAGCTATTAAAATGTGCATAATATATATTTAATGGGCTGGAAAAGTGCATTTGCATTTCAATAGATGCTGTTCTTCTTATGAATCCATATTTTTCCTATTATTCCACAATTGTCCTCAAAACTCATATTAGGAAATAATGATCCTTCAGTAACAGTGCTTTTCCTATATAGCTTCCAAAGCACTTTACAAAGGTGGATAAATAACATTTTCCACATCTGTAAAATGGGGATAGTGAGGCACAAAATTGCAGTTACTTAGCCAAGGTCATACACTGAGTGAGTGGGAGAGCACAAAAAGAATTTATATGTTTTTATTCCTAGTCCAGCACCCTGTCTGTTAGATTATGGTGCCTATAAATAATAAACTGGAAAGGTGTCAAGCATGTGGCATCCTTGAGAAAGTCCATGGGGGAAAGTGTGTTGACCTTGCATAACAGCCAGTTGCTGTTTTACTTATTCCAAGCATCCAAATCCAACCACAAATCATTTTTTTAAAAATATACAACTTTGGCTCAAGAGAATCATGCACCCACTGCAAGAATTGATGCAATCTGTCTGAAATCTTGCAAAGGGTTGTGTTAATAGTTTGTAATCCCAGGACTTCCCATTAATACACATTACTGACATTGGTTATCATGTGATAACCATGCCATTATTATGTGTTGTAACAGCTCATTTCTCAAACTCTAAGGTCTGCCAATCGGTACCAGGTTATTTAAGGTCATGCTACCAACCCATACATTAACACACAGGAATGCTCCCTTCTTTTGGACAATATTTTCTTTTAGTCCCACCTGATTTATATCTGGCCATTTCAAATTAGCTGCTGATTGCTAAATAGCTGAATCATAGTTTTATGAATTCATTTTAATACTTCAGTCACAGAACAATACTACAGCTTTCAGAGTGCACTTTTATTAGCTGATCATACATAGAGGGTATAACCCTGTTTCTAGCAGCTCCTGAAAGCTGTTTCCCATATTAACCCTTTCTTGGGTGTCACATACAATCAGTAACACTGGACTTTATGTTATTTAAGAATCCATGCTTAACATGTGAACATTCAATAGATAAAGCAACATCAGTTAGAAATTTAGCGAAGAAATAGTCTGAAACTCCTAACGGACTGAATAATATATTGAACAGCAACATTTCCAACTATTTGGAATGGCTCATTAGGTGATCTTTCTATGCTCTCATCTTTGTAAGGGGAAGCCACATTCCAGCTCTTCCTAAATAATAATTATAACATTCATTTATAAGCAAGAACTTGCTCTTGTCTTGATAATAGCATTTAATCAATTTTAATAGCATCTGAATGCCACTGTGCATTCTACTTCTATTATTCATCTTTTTTATCTTTAAGCAAAAACCTAGGCAGTGCATGTTGTATAATTCCCTGTATTCAGCAGACATCCCAACTTCTGAAGGGCATGATTTAAAACTGCATGGACATCTCTTCCTTCTGCCTGCATGGGACTTTATAGAAAATAAAGAATTAAATTCTTTAACTGTCTGCATATTTTTTAATGTTTGCAATTACAATAGGTGCCTATTGTTTAAATATATTGAGCTAACTCTTCCTCTCAGTTACCTCAGTGCAACACCATTATACTCAGTGGGGCTGTATTATTACCAGAGGATTGAATTTGATCTAATGATCACAGAGACTTGGCCAGACTCTCAGCTGATGTATATCAGCCATCACTAGCGCTATGGCAAAATATAGTAGCTGAGGATCTGGCCTTTTGAATTTAAATGGAATTTTTCTAAGAGTATTTATATTAGCTAAACCAAGGTTCTTCAGCTCTTCCTGTATGTGTGTTCTCTAGTTTAAACCCAAGAACAAACCAGGGTCACCTGGGGGAGGGGGGGGCAAGTGGGGCAATTTGCCCTGGTCCCCACAGGGGCCCCCATGAGTTTTTCGGGGGTCCTGGAGCGGGGTCCTTCACTCACTCTGGGGGGCCCGGAAAACTCTCACGGGGCCCAGGCCCCCGGAGCTTCTTCCGCTCTGGGTCTTCGGCAGCAATTCGGCGGTGGGGGGTCCTTCCGCCCCGGGACCCGCCACCAAAGTGCTGAGTCTTTGGTGGGAATTAAGCGGCAGGGGATCCTTCTGCCCCAGGACCCACCGCCGAAGTGCTGAGTCTTTGGCGGGAATTCGGCAGCAGGGGTCTGAATCCTCTGGGCGGCCCTGGAACAAACTGTCACTTAGAAATGCATTTCACTAAGCTTTACAGTTTACCATCATGAAAATAGTGAGCACATGGTATGAAGTTGTTCTTGGTGGCATAGATAGCATTTTAATGGACATTAACCATGTTGAGAGCCAGAGTGTAATAGTTTACTATTTAATAATAAAGGAACATACAGAAGGAATACTGTACAGAACTCTTTGATGCAAGAATATTGATGTGCATAAGTTCAAGTGTATCTTAACATTTTTATTCTTGTTACATCAGGTTGTATGAGATGCATTTGCACCAAACCTTTGTGCCTCACGGTTTGTTTTGTAGCCATCAAACTATTTTCACTTAAAAGCCTGCAGGAAGGATGCAAACAATGATCCTCCAAAATATGCACAGATTTTTTATATACTTTCAATCAACTCTGAAAAGTGACAATGCAAAAAAAGGAAAAAAAAGCATTCTGAGGCTCCATGTTTATTGTCTCTGAGTGATTGTCATAATGAGGGCCCAACTCTGCAAACATTTATGCAGATGCATAACCTTAGTCACATATTTAGTAAGAATGAGTTGGGTGGGACGTCTTGTAAGAAGTGCATTAGTATTTGCAGGATCAGTGCCTAAAAATGCTCCATTTACAATAATAATAATAATTTAAAAAATTCTAATTGGCATCCCAGCAGATTCAATCTGTGTTCTGAATACCAAGGTAGGATCTTTCCATCTTACACATTATCACAAGTACTAAAGGTTCTGGAGGCCAAATTAATTCCTTAAGTACACCCACACAACACCATTATCTTTAGGATATGCCTTCAATGACCCTGTGCAAACCTGTTGCTTTCAGTGGGTTTGTGCAGATGTAGCTAATTGGAACTTAGTAAACAACTCTGTTTGTTGCACAGAATGGAATGGAATCTGTACATGTGTTGGCTCTACAGGGAGAGCAGGAGTGAAAGGTAATAAACATTCTGACTACCATCAGTGGATATGACTCTGAATATACACAAGGGAGAGATCTGTTGGGTAAGAAGGTGCCACTTTTGCACCACCATTTTCCAGAGTACAGCTGTGGCTTGAGATCTATAGATCTGGACTAAAAATAATACGTCATGGGATCAGCCAGGGATCTCCAGGTACTTCTCAAAAAGTAATTTAGCCTCCCAACATTCCTGTGAGATGGCCAGTGTGATAGACGTGTAGCTGCTCTGTAGTAATTTATGAATAGTGTGTGTTGTCCTGGTTATTGGGAATGTTCACTGCATGAATATGTGGGTTTAGTACTAGAGGGTTTGTCAGGAAAAATGAGCAAAAAGGAAAATAATGACTCAAAATACGCCACCCCTCAGTAAAAACTATGGGGGCGATACAAGTCAGTGCTAGACAAGAAAAGACATGGAAATGCAAGAAGATCAAAAGGACTATTGCAGTTTACAAAATGACTCTCTCAAGAGAGCAAGAGATAATTGTTAAACGTGTTCAGAGAAAACCTGACTGACACAGACCCCCACTGGGATGGCTAAAGAAGATAATCCTGCCTAGGTTATTATCAGGGAATGGTAGGCCTTAGGTAAGAGAGACATGCCTGTAGGTTATTTGTTGTTTTAAAAACCTTTTCCTCTTATGCTTTGCTCCTACTGTTTATGCTTTGCTTTGCTCAAACAATACTTTGATTTTAAGAAAGGTGTCTGCTCTCTATATACACCACTGATCACAGTCTCCCACAGACACAGAACCGCAGGGGCCAAACCCAATTGTTCCTGCTGGGTAAACACAGTTGACACAAGGGTACTGTCTAAGGGTGGGAGAGCTGCAGAATTCCACTCTGGGAGAGGTAAAGCACAAAGCCTGTCAGCTGAGGGGGTCCTTTCAAAGAGACCGGGAAGGCGAGAGAAGTGCAGCTAGGCCTGTGACTGTGACAGACAGCTATTATTAGGCTCATTTACAAATGAGTAAACTAAGGCATAAAGAAATTAATCGATTTCTCCCCTCCGCCCTCCTCCAAAAGGTTCTGAGCAAGTAAGTGGCAGTCAGGATTAACATGCAGAAGTCCTGACTTTCAGTCCCCTGTTCTAACCAATATTATTCCTCCAGTAACTGCAACTCAACTCCTAACCACTGTAATTAAAATCATATACTGACATTTGGGCTTTGAGTTAAGAATTTAAAAAATAAAATGTTTAGTTCTATTTGAAGCGCTTAATCAGTAAACAAGAGCTCCCTTAAATCCTCAGTGTATTTAGCCCTTCCTCCTTCTTTGGAGCCGCCTTTTCCTTTAAGCCTCAGTAAATTGTTTCCCAGCATATAAAACAGAAAGAGTTTTACAATAGCATATACTAATGTTTACTGTTGCGTATCATGCATATAAAAATGGTTTTAATGTGTAACCATTTAATTCCTTTTGGCAAGATAAATTTGTGGTGATAGAGATATTTTGTAAATAATATACTTATTCAGCACTTGAGTCAGAACAGATTATAAAAGAAAATGGCATGTGAAGTAAACTTGTTTGTGCTGTACGGTAAGGTGCGCTGAGTGTAAATAGATTTTTTTTATTCTGAATTTAAAGGTGAATTCAAAGACTTTTTACTTGAGTTCAGTGTTCTGTGTTTCTTCCACAGTAGCAAATGACAACTGCATGTCCTGCATGTCATTAGGTGTTTGTGAGGTCCTTAGGTGTTACATGGGGGAAATGAGTAAGTGATTTCAACTTTTGTTTTAATTATTTTATAAATTGCATGGATTTGTCATATAAATCTACAATTATATCCTGTTAGTTTGGGATCTCCTACAGTTTCTACAATATACCTTTATCTTTAAATAAATTGATTACTATCATGTTGTTATGTATTTGCAGTACTTAATGCCCAAAGACTCAAGAAGGATTGAGGCTCCATTACACATTTGAAAACATGGTCCCTTCCCTGACAAGCATATAATCTAAACTAAAGCCATGTTTATGCTAGGCATGCTTTACATATATACTATTACTGGCAAAGCACTCCTAGTGTGGATGTAGTTACACTGGCAAAGCTGTGCTTTGTAGCAGGATAGCAAAATGACTCCACAATGACTGAAACTGTTAAAAGCACAATTTTACTGATATAACTGTCTCGGGGTTTCTCTCAGCTTGGTTATGTCAGTCAGGGATCGTCCCACATAGCTACGCCAACAGGAGTCTATAGTGTAGACTAGCCTGATGCAACAAACGGGTGGTATCCTCATTCACCCCTTCCAATTGTTTTGTAACAGTGGGAGGAATGCATATTAGCTATATAACAATTAGCATATTTCAAGTCAGAAGAAGTTTTTAAAAAATAAACCAGAAATTAGTTATATCAGTAATCCTTGCTGGTCATCGACCCAGCCATTCTCAATTGTCAATTTATCACAAGAATTCTGCTAGACGTGAGTTTTGGGGAGAGATTTGAAGAAACAAGGGGTAGGAGCCCTATTTATTCATTTGGGGAGGGTGTTCCATGCATAAAGGGTGGCGTGGAAAAGAGAACAAAGATGCTTGTGGGAGACATGGGCAAGCGGATGATGGAGGCCAGCACTGCTGGTGGAATAGAAGGCAATGCAATAGGATCTAGATTTTTGGTAAATAAAGGGTGGGCTAAATTGTGGAGGGCCTTAATTTTAAGGACAAGAAATTTGTATCTGATCAGTGGAGAAGGAGAAGCAGGGTGATATGGTCATTACAATGGGTCAGGAAAACAATCTTACCAGCTGCATTTTGATTGGACCTGAGGATGACAAGATGGGTGTCAGGAAGGCCACAGGAGGGCTTGTGTGACGGAGCGATTCTGGCGGGACCCAACTGAGAGTGCCAAATCAGGACCAATTCAAAAAACAGGGCAGTCAGCCCCCTAGCTGGGTTTTTTTTCACCTCTAAGGGCAAACCAAACCAGCCAGACAAACTTTGGTCTCACCCCACCCACTGGCTACAAGTCACACAAGCAATTTCCTTAGACCTCCCTCCAGTCAGTATCACCACCCACCACCTCGTCTGTGGGATAAATGGTATGAAAAAAAAACCCCAACCCCAAAAAAAAAAAAAAAAGGTCCCAAATCCCAACCCACCCCCCCCCCCCAGTCAATATACACATCAGATCAAATCCACAAAAATCACGCTGCAAATTAATTCTTTAGAATCTAAAATATTTAAAAAGAAAAAAAAAAGGAAAGGAAGAGAGGAGAGGTTGGTTGTTAAAAGCAACAAAAATACACACAAGTAATGTTCAAGTTCTTAGTCAGCAGCAGCAGTAGTGCTGGTTCAGGTTCAGTCTCTGTTCTAAGTCTCTGCATGATGGGTGGGGGGGGTCCTCAGTCCCTGGTGAGCAGTGTCAGTTTGTAGCAGTCCTCCAGAGGAGGTCAGAAGATTGAGAACAGATGGAGATGAGGAATTAGGCTTATATAGACTTTTCCAGGTTCCAGAATCCCTTTGTCTTCACTGTGAAATTAAAAATTAAAAAAAAATGGTGAGAGCAGTCCTGCATCCTTTGCTCCTTCATGCTGTTGTCTGCCTTCTCTCTTCTCTCTCTCTCTCTCTGTGTAGCTGTCTGGCCTGCTGATGGCTGGCAGCTGGGCCCAGCCAGCTATCTAAGCCTATGGACAGCTTCCAGCCAGAGGCAGAGCAGAAGAGAGAGAGAGACAGAACACAACATAGACATTACACTAAAATTATACTACAAACTTTAAAGACAACATAATTATAGACAGCATAAAATAATAATAATAAATAATCCTTAGATGACCCCTTAGATCCCCTTTATCTGCAGATTTGAGCCACTGCAGGACCTTGTTGCATGGTTTGTACCCATATTCTATATGGTCCCATAATATATCAAAGCTTGTAGTGGTGAAGACTGGAGATGACAAAGGTGTGATGTCCTTGCATGATTGTGATCCACTAACTGTAATGGAAACCCTCATATATAAGAGTAGAGTTTTGCTCTAGGGTCGCAATTATGTCCTGAAAGCCACATGCACAAGCAACTGAAAGTGGAATAAATGTGCTGTGGAGACTTTTGTTCTACCAGGATATTATCATCTCCCACACAGTTAATCAGGTGGGGCGAGGTGGGGGGGAAAGAGAGACAGACATTAGATTACATGTAAATCTGTCCATGCTATCCAAAATAGGCATGATTTGACAGGAAGTTTTATCCCACTGTTCCAGTTATTCTAATACACTTATCAGAAACCAGTATATCTGGAGCAAATTTAGCAAGTGTAAGTGTTCCAGAATTTTCCGCTCTAAACAACATATCCATGAGCCTCCTCAGAGGCATATTTATCAGAAAGCTACGTAATTCTATGTGATTTTTTACAAACCTTTCAGCTAAGCTCCAGATGCGTAAACCAGCACCTCGAAACATTTTGTAGATTTGAGAGCAGATTTGTGGGACTTGGTGTGTATGAACCAATGAATGGAGTACATTGATTCACAGATGTAGTTTTTCCATCTGTGACATGGTGATCTTCATTTAAGAAGCAATCCAAGCTGTGAATGTTTCAGAATAAAACAGAATAGAAATCATTTATACAAAATATGTTAGATATTGAAAAAAATGACTGAATCTATTTTAGATCAGTAAATTATACAGTTAGGGCTGGGTGATTTTTGTTGTTTCTTGCTATTATCAGTAAAAGGGTGGTGTGGGTAGCAAGCATTATGCACTATACACATATAATTAGATGTGGCAGAATTTGATATTTTTTTTATAACCTCAACAGCTAATATTCATGTTAATTTTAACTATTTTTTTTGTTTTTACTGATTTTTTTCAATGTTCGTAGTTGAGGGAAATTATGAGGGATCAGATACTTGGGGGGTTGGACAATAACTATTTAATGACAGTAGACAGAGACAGAGATCCAAAAAATTAAAACTTTATAACTTAAAACACAAATTGTCAACATCACTTTCAAAATATACAAAGTAAATATCCTTAAATCAAATTATAATAAGTTCTTAAGTAGCATTTTTCTTACTTTGCCTATCTGTAAATTTGGACTATTATTGTCAGTTTGTGTGTATATGGTGAAATCGACATTAAGAACATAAGAACATAAGAAAGGCCGTACCGGGTCAGACCAAAGGTCCATCTAGCCCAGTATCTGTCTACCGACAGTGGCCAATGCCAGGTGCCCCAGAGGGAGTGAACCTAACAGGCAATGATCAAGTGATCTCTCTCCTGCCATCCATCTTCATCCTCTGACAAACAGAGGCTAGGGACACCATTCCTTATCCATCCTGGCTAATAGCCATTTATGGACTTAACCACCATGAATTTATCCAGTTCTCTTTTAAACACTGTTATAGTCCTAGCCTTCACAACCTCCTCAGGTAAGGAGTTCCACAAGTTGATTGTGCGCTGCGCAAAGAAGAACTTACTTTTATTTGTTTTAAACCTGCTGCCTATTAATTTCATATGGTGACCCCTAGTTCTTGTATTATGGGAATTAGTAAATAACTTTTCCTTATCCACTTTCTCCACATCACTCATGATTTTATATACCTCTATCATATCCCCCCTTAGTCTCCTCTTTTCCAAGCTGAAGAGTCCTAGCCTCTTTAATCTTTCCTCATATGGGACCCTCTCCAAACCCCTAATCATTTTAGTTGCCCTTTTCTGAACCTTTTCTAGTGCCAGTATATCTTTTTTGAGGTGAGGAGACCACATCTCTACACAGTATTCGAGATGTGGGTGTACCATGGATTTATATAAGGGCAATAATATATTCTCAGTCTTATTCTCTATCCCCTTTTTAATTATTCCCTAACATCCTGTTTGCTTTTTTGACTGCCTCTGCACACTGCGTGGACATCTTCAGAGAACTATCCACGATGACTCCAAGATCTTTTTCCTGACTCGTTGTAGCTAAATTAGCCCCCATCATATTGTATGTATAATTGGGGTTATTTTTTCCAATGTGCATTATTTTACATTTATCCACATTAAATTTCATTTGCTATTTTGTTGCCCAATCACTTAGTTTTGTGAGATCTTTTTGAAGTTCTTCACAGTCTGCTTTGGTATTAACTATCTTGAGCAGTTTAGTATCATCTGCAGACTTTGCCACCTCACTGTTTACCCCTTTCTCCAGATCATTTATGAATAAATTGAATAGGATTGGTCCTAGGACTGACCCTTGGGGAACACCAGTGGTTACCCCTCTCCATTCTGAGAATTTACCATTAATTCCTACCCATTGGTCCCTGTCTTTTAATCAGTTCTCAGTCCATGAAAAGACCTTCCCTTTTATCCCATGACAGCTTAATTTACGTAACAGCCTTTGGTGAGGGAACTTGTTAAAGGCTTTCTGGAAATCTAAGTACACTATGTCCACTGGATTACCTTGTCCGCATGTTTGTTGACCCCTTCAAAGAACTCTAATAGATTAGTAAGACACGATTTCCCTTTACAGAAACCATGTTGACTATTGCTCAACAGTTTATATTTTTTTATGTGTCTGACAATTTTATTCTTAACTATTGTTTCGACTAATTTGCCTGGTACCGACGTTAGACTTATCAATAAAAATCTAGTTCTTCCAAGCCTATGTATAATCTTGCAGCGACATGCTAATACTTGTAGGGACATTCTGTTTATTTTCACTTTGAACATTTGTATTTACTCTAATACAGATCTGAAAGACAGTACAAATAACCAGCAGTCACGTGGCTGTTAATCAGATTCTTCCTTTGTGACATGACATCTAATCAGATCATTAATCAGCACAGTAGATTTCATAACACAGTGTATTGCGGTGACTGGACTGTCAGCATTCAAATACAGCCACACACACTGTTTGACTGAATGCCTCTGTTTTAAATTTATGCAGGAAGGGTCTGAGCAAGAGAACTGTAGCTTGGTGTAATTTAATCCTGTGTGAGAATGAGCTTGCAAAAACACAATCTCAGAATAACACAGCCTTCAGGAATGCAGCAGCATTTACCAGACAGGTGCACTGAGGTATGCCAGTCTTGGAAAGGGTTAACAGTTTGGAAAGCTATCATTTTCAAATTGAAATACATCCTCTGAGATTTGGAGCACCTCTGAATGACTGTGCTGCTTAAAAAAGGCCTTGGACTATAGATTTACAAATTCCCCCTAAGTCCTATCTCTATTACCTTCTTTGGATTCCAGTGCAAGGGTCTCTTCCATGGCTTCAGAAAGGAGGAGGGGCAGGATTTGCCCCATAGTTCAGATATAAACCTACTTTTATGAGTTTTTTTTTTAAAACAAAGAGCACAAAATCTAAACATTCTAAAGTCTTGTCTGGACTACAGTTACAACTACGTTAGGAAACCCAGTTACCTCCTGTTTGTGTCCTAATCATGTTAAAACAAGATCAAAGCATGTTATAACCATATTAAGAGAACCAGGCTACTTATCATGACTTGGTCTGGCCTTCAGGGCAAAACCATCCCATTTTTTAAACATGGTTAGGACAAAACCATGCTGTAACTTGAGCCTCTAACATGGCTGTCATTGTACGGAGACAAGGCCTAAATGGATGTAAGTACTACTGAGACAAGATGAGTGAGGTCATATTGAACCAACTTCTGGTGGTAAGAGAGACATGCTTTCAAGCTTACACAGAGCTCTTCTTCAGACCTGAAGTTGGTCCAATAAAAGATATTACCTCACCTACCCTGCCTCACTGATATACTGGGACCGACATGGCTACCACAACACTGTATATAACAATGTAATGGATTGCTGTAAGAAGTGTAAAGCTCTTTGAAAGCCACTTGCCTTCCCTCCCTGCTCCCCTAGAGGACTCTAGTGCAGCTGGCCACAACAGCTAGAAGAAGACCATGTGTATAGAGACACAGAATCAGAAAGAAGCCCACCAGCCCCAAGCTTTACTTCTCTGCTTTTGTGACATTCAGCTCAGTCGTAAAAACACACCAAGCCTGGTCCTGTGGATCCACCAATGGGCACTCCCCAGGCACGAGCAACATCTAACTCTCTGCTGAGTAGAGCTGAGCCACCAGGGGAGGGAAATGCCCAGCAGGTAAGGGTGGGGACAAAAAAGGATTTAAAAATGAAATATCTTAGTTTAAAAAAAGACCAGAGAGGTAATGAAATCATTGGAGAGAAAGTAGCAATGATGAAGAAGCAGGAGTGGGTAGGAGGCCCAGCCACCAATCCATTATAAGGGTACTTCCACTGGTTTATGAGAGGCAATTGTTTGCCTTTGTCTGCTCATAAATTTATTTAACATAAAGAATATTTCCTAGTATAGGCCATGGTGTATGGTTTTTTTTCTGATAAAATTAAATTTTGAAAAAAACAAGAGGAATCTTAAGCTGCTGACATGTAAAACTCAACAAAGGAGCTGTAAACCTTTTCCTGTTATTAAATAAACGGAAAGTAAATATTACAAATTGGACATATTTCATAAAAGGATGTTTTTTTAAGGGAATATACTTTTGGCAGCATATTAATTTCTTTGCTTTATTTCAGTTTAAAAAATGTGATGATTTAGGGATTTATCCTGATCTGGTTATTATTCTGTCCTTTAGAATGTTAAGGCGCATGATCCCAGAGCAATATTTAGGATAAATCTTAAATCCACACATATTTCAGAATATATGGACCCTGATTCAGGAGTCCCATTGAAGTCAACAGAATTATTCATGTGCTTAAAGTTTAAGTGCCTTGCTGAATCAGGCCATGATGAGGTTATGTGGGGTAACATCCACTTGTCATCTTGTATGGTGAAAACACACAGACAAGCTTTATGATTTTAAAAAAGTACTCATTCTGACCCTCTATTATAAACCAGGCAAAAGGTAAGGGGGCAATTCAACCCTGGAGTAAGTGAGTACAACTTCAGTGGGAGTTATAGCCACTATGCCAGGGCTGAATTTGGTCTCAGCAGCTCAGTCTTACAATGCTCAGATGCATATCATCCTCTGACACCTATTTTACCTTTACATTTAATAAAGCGGCAAATGCCAAGCAAACCAGAAGGGGAACAGTAATTGAAAATGAAGTTTTCAGTTCTAGGTCAAGCCTATGAATGCAGCCCAGGATGGATTATAATCTGAAATCATTACTACACTTCAAATCTTTGGAATTGGCCAGTATTCAAAGTAAATTGGTGGCCTCAGTCAAGTTCTGAGGTGTCCCTGTGATGGGGGTATACCAGCCCCACATTGGTGAGGCAAGGGTTAAAGAGCTGCTGTGGACCCAAGAGGCCATGCCCCCTTGCCTCTGCTGGGCATGCTCGCAGTGGAGGGAGAATTTAAAAGAGAAGGACGTCACTCAGTCTGGACTGACTGAGGAGAGCAGTCATATGCAGCTGCCTCCTGCCGGGAAGTCGCCAGGACCAAGGCTCACAGCCAAGGTGCTGGAAGCCTGTTGAGCAAGAGTTAAGGGTGACAACTCACTGTGGCCAGCAGAAGAAACTCTGGAGATGGATCAGAGGGGAACACAGGAGGGACCCCAAGTCCAACCAAGGATGACATTGGAGGGACTGGAACAAAGATAGGAAGTAACCCAGGGAGTGCACTTGAGGGTATCAGGCCCTGAGACCTGTGCAAGGGTTACTGTTTCGAAGAGCCCTGGGTTGAAACCCAGTGGAGTAAGGTGGACCCAGTTTCCCTTACCCCCCTTCACCAGTATGCGACACGACCCCCAAACTATAGCCACTAGGCCAAGCGGCCTTTGGACTCTTGCAGTGGGCAGCATTACCTGAATCATAGCTACTGAGCAAGGCATCCTCTGGACTCTCAACAGGGGGCCATACTACCCTGAACTGTAACTGCCAGGGAAATTGACCCTTGGACTCTTGCCATTAGGCAGTACTGCCAGCCTGGAGAACACAGCCAACCCCCAACAGTCCCAATCACAAAAACATCACCACAGAGGACATTGATTGGTATCCAGGTTAGCCGTATCACCAGATAGGCCTAGGACTTAATGGGAGTATTACTAACTTGTCAAATCCTGATCTATGATGAGGCAAATCAGCAGTGTTGGAGAAACTTTGCTGCCAGAAAGGTCAGATTAGATGATCACAATGGTCCCTTCTGGCCTTGAAATCTATTAATCTATGCCTGTTCTGCAGATAAATAGAAGATCTGTCACCTTTCATGAGCTCTAAATACATTATTTTGGCAGGAGACAGGAACATGCTTTAAAAGGGAGTGTAAATGTTGTAATTTTCACTCCCTTTAAGGCCCCTTTTCACTGCTAGAACAATGAAAAGGGGCCTCAGTGGAAATGAGAATCAGACCCAGAAACTTGTGCATGCAGGCCCAATTTTAGAATTGTGAGTGCAAAAGCATGTGTGCTCAATTACCATGATTGCATGCATGCTAGTATAATTGTTCTTCTCATTACCAATCAAACAGTCAAATGACCAGCCAAATGTTACACACCAATATTAGAAGCTGGCTGCGATGACTGAAGTATGTGCTTAACCATTGTGCATGAAAATTTCTAAAAATGTGTGCCAGAGTTGTGGAAATGGGCTCATTAAAATGAATGCAAACAGAACTATATTTGGAAAAATTAAAGGCCAAACTGAAGCCATTTTGTAAATTGAGCACCAAAACTATATAATTTCCGATTTCCCACTATTTTTTTCTTGCTGTTTAATACTATATGTGTGCCACCTGATGGAGAATCATAAGAAGTGTGTATATAATCAGTGAGTTAGTATTCGGCAGTGGCTCTCAACCTTTCCAGACTACTGTATTCAGGAGTCTGATTTGTCTTGCGTACCCCTAAGTTTCACCTCACTTAAAGTACTTGCTTACAAAATCAAACATAAAAATACAGAAGTGTCATAGCACACACTTACTGAAAAATTGCTTACTTTCTTATTTTTACCATATAATTGTAAAATAAATCCATTGGAATATAAATATTGTACTTACATTTCAGTGTATAATATATAGAGTAGTATAAACAAGTCATTGTCTATATGAAATTTTAGTTTGTATTGACTTTGGTAGTGCTTTTTATGCAGCTTGTAGTAAAACTAGGCAAATATCTAGATGAGTTGATGTACCCCCGAAAGACCTCTGCGTACCTCCCAGGGGTATGCGTACCCCTAGTTGAGAACCACTGATATTAGGTACTTGAAGAGTCTGTCAGTCAAAAAGTTTCATTTTATGATGCCAAATTTATAAATATAATAAAAATGGAGTGATTTTTTGGCTGTGTTGAATCATGCGCAGTTTTACACCAAATGCCTGACAAACCCATTCGTGAAAAAACAACCCAGTAAGCTGAAAATTTTTGTTTACTTTTGTCAATAGACTATAGTTCTACATGCTCTGCAGGAGACTGCCGTGTTCTTTTAAGGTGTTACGGCTGAAATTTGCTGAAATGTGGACCTCTAGTGGATGCAACTAATTATTACAATCTCCCTTGTAGGAGAGAGGATAAAAAAATTAAATGGTAATGTATGGGGTTGCCTTGCTGGTGACCTGGGTTTGATTGTTGGTCCTGGTCTCCTACTCACTGGACCAGCAGCAAATTGGATGATTGAAGGCAACACATCCCATTTGGGGGACTAATGAAGGAGAAACACTAAATGATCTACAAAGGGATGAGTTTACTCCTCTGTCAAAAAGAGAGTGGATCTGACACTGGGCCTCTAGTGCAGGCCATCCTCTGCGGTGGCAAGTGCCCTCAACTCCTTTTGATGTAAAAGGCCTTGAAGTCATTTAGAAACTTGTGGGATTGCACCTTAAGTGTGTTTGAATGAGGAGAAGGGGAATGGGAACTCAGTGCTCTAACCGGGATACTGGTGAAAATTAAATCTTACACATTTGTATAATGTATAAGGCTATGTAATGTATAATGGCTAGTATATAGGGTGAAAACATAATTGTGTATGCATCATAATGGTTATGTTAATATGGGGTGCCAATGAGAGTTCTGCCTGTAGATGGGAGGCATTGAATGATCCTTAAGAGTTCCTCACCTATGTGCTTGCAATATCTGGGAAAACAAGGCTCATGCCAAGTCTGAAATAAATTCTGTAATTACACATTCATTTTTGATGCACCCTAGTCTAATACTATTCACCTCGCGTTCCTTCATTTTTGAGGACTCCAGGATTTCTCATATTGTGGGATTTCTCACAAGGTTGACACTTGGCCGATATATGACTGGCTTCTCTCCTTGTTTTTTTCTTTTTTTTTTTTCTCTTGTGAAAACCAGTTGAAGCTAAGCAGCAGCCAACTTTGATTTATGTCTTTAATAAACTAAATTCAGATACCACATATTAATAAAAGTTAAAAGTATTCCCTAGATGTTATTTAAAGTTTCCAAAAACAGTCCCATATCTCAGTCAAAGTTAATGTAACCAGAATTTCCATGGGAATTTCTGTCAGTTCAGGGTAGTTGGAACTGGCTAATGTAAATAACCACAACCCCGCCTCCACCCACTGACTATATTGCCTGATAATAGAGGCCTAGTTTTTATTTTGGAAAGGTGTGTTAAAGAAATATGACGTTTTGGTGTGGACTAGAGCTAGTATTTGATAAGAGAACTTTATGAGATGAGTGTGTGGAAGCTAGAGACTAAACTAAACTTCAATTTGTTATTAAACTAAATGTTGTGGAATCTTAGAAGTTTTTCTTTTGTATGCAATCCAAAATGAACTAAAAGCTCTACTGGAATACATTATTAGCGTATAATGTTATGACTCACATCCTTGAGAAAAAGGAAATGCTACATGTGCAAATAGTTTTACAGAAGTTTATACCAGACTGAGTTTCTATTCCTTCTAATAAGCCCTAAGAATGTGAAATAGTTACCCAAGGGTATATGCTTCTCCTGGTTTAAAGGTAACTTGTAGCAGAGTTGCAAGTGGGAATTCTGAAGCCAATGCTTATTTTCATATTACTACAGATATGCCAAACCCACAAAAAAACAAAACCAAACCGCAGAAATTGGGCTTGTTTGGGGCTTAATTGGCTTGTGAGTTGCTTGTTGACTAGTTTTGGGGTTGTAGCTTGTTGGGCTTGTAACTTGTTGCTTCTTTTTTTTCCGTTGGCTCCAGGCAAGGGGGGGGGGGGGAATCAGGGGTGCACAGCGGGCCCACCAGTCCCAAACTGCACGGCAGGATGATCTAGTCACAGAGTGTTTGGGTTCTTAGGGATTGGCTTGTTTTGGCCTCATTTTGAAATGGGATTAGCTTGATTATTGGCTTATTGCAAAAGTCTGGGTGCTTATTTACCATGTGAAAGTTGGCAACTGTATATTGCTACCCAGAATGCTGTAGTTCACAGATGAGGTTGTTGGGGGAGATTGGAGAATGAACTAAAAGGTTTGACATGTTTCTGGGAACAATTGCTTTCTATGTGCTGTGGAAGAAATGAACAAAGTATTTTTTGGTTTTAGCCTATCTGATAAGTGAATCAGTGTTCATAGTAGCTTAACTGAACTCTGTGCAGAAGGGTATGTAAAAGTGGGTCTCCACAGAAAGAAATGGTTGTATAGCAAATGTAACTGGGTGAGATTTTTGTTTGGTTTTATCCTCAAGTTATTTCTCTGAAAAAAGCAACTGGTCAATAAATGCTGTTCCAACTCTTTACCCAGGCCGGCTTCTGCCAGCGCCGTAGGTGTTATTGCAACAGCGCTGATCATCACGCGGGCAGGAGACTAGGAGCGGCGCTACCCTACCCGGCCGCCTCGCCTTTCCTACGCCAACGCGGGTCTGGCGGGGCTCCAGGCCCAGGCCCAGCCCCGCGCACGGGGTAACCGCCAGGGGGCAACCCCCGCTCACAGCCAGGCTCTGTGGGAGCGGGCCAGGGGGGCGAGGGAAGTGGGGTCCCACGATAGCCCCCCCCCGTGAGATGGGGTGATAAGGCCCCTGCCCCTGAACTATGGGGCGGACCGACGAAGACTCCCCCTCACTTTGCAGCGCGCGGCCCGCTCGGCGCCGCCCATTTGTAATGTGGGGACGGTCCCTCGGCCCGCCCTTCAGCGTCCCAAAGCCAGCCATGTGCGCATGCGCAGAAGCTAGCGCTAACTACATCCAGGCTCGGCCCCCCCGCTCCCCAGCGCAAGTGCGCGCGAGAAGAAGCCGAGGTTTGAGAGAGGCCTGGTCGTAAGCCTAAGAGGTCGCGTGGCTCCCTCGCGCCGCTAGCCGGTTTGTTTTGCGACGCCGTCGCTGTTTTACGGCCCCGTGGTTGCTACGGTAACGGAAGGGCGCCTAGTCTGGAAGAACTGGCTGTTGTGGAGTCTGGGGCCCTCACTGGGCAGCCCGTGACACGGCTCAGCCTCAGCCCCCGGCATAGGGGCGCCGGCGAGAGTCGCCCCGCGCCTCAGAGTAGGTGCGTGGCCTGTACGCATGGCAGAACATCACGCCTCGGGCCTCCCTTGGTCGCGCCCCGCTCGGGGGAGGAGGGAGCCCACGCCCCTCCGCTGTGCCCCGCTCCGTGGAGAGGAGAGCCCTGCCAGGGCCTCCTGGTGATGCCTGACTGGACAGGGCCTGTCCCCTCTGCATTCGTTATTTGCGTGCTGCCGTAAGCATACCCTGTGATAGGTGGGGAAAGGCAATGCCTGATTCCCACAGCCCGGCGCAGGGTGTTGCTGCTTACAGCTGTGCAAAGATGTTAACAGTCTGGTGGGAGTGGAGCAGTCTGACCTGGTTGTGATTTTTACATCCACTTTGCCCACGCCTAAGTTATACAGGGTGCCCAACAGTAGAGAATAAGTCATTGTGTGTTACAAATGTTAGCTAGCTGGTTATTTGGTTTACTGGTCTCCCGCAGGACGAATACAGCACTTTTAAAAATGTTTGGCTATTCCTTCCCATCTTTTCGTTCATGTGTGCTATATTGTTGATGGGTTTGTGGCAGTAGGCATATTTTAATAATAATAGTCAACATAGAAATGCTCTCCCTTTTACCTTCTCTACACTATTGAGATATAGACAACAGCCTCTGATTTGCCACCAATGACGCTATTGATTGCCCATTTGTTAAATTGTTGAAGAGTACTATAGTGCTATTTCCTACACCACTACTTATGCATGGAAGGAGCTTCCAGTAAAAACAAAAATCTACAAAACACCACATTGTTCTTTTTTAAAGCTCTTTAAAATCCTTCCACCCTGTCATGATGCCTACAGAACAGTTAACAATAGTTAGGCAGTATGCTGGGATTGGTTCTTATTATAACTGTCTTACTGTTACTTTGTGCTACCCTGTCTGTCGTATCCATCTGTTGTCTCTCCTCTTAGATTGTAAACTTTTTTAGACAGGGACTGTTTCTTTGCTATATGTTTGTACAATGCATAGCATAATGGGACACTGGCCTTTAGATGCAATACAAAAAATGAGAATAACTTGTTAAAGAAATACTTCTTGGTGTATAGTCTAGTGATTAGAGAATGGGAGTTGGGAGACTTGGGTTTTATTGGTGATTTGCAATGCTGGGAATGATGTCCAGGTATGTAAAATAAACCAGCTTCTAAAATTAAAAATGTCTTTTTCTGCTCTTTGTCTTTAGCTTATCATTGTTTAGGGAAAGGTTACTGTTGGAAAATGGTAGAAGCAGTTTTCCATGCCCCAAGAAGGAAAAGAAGAGTGTTTGAGTCATATGATTCTCCATTCCCTATTCCTGCCTCACAGGAAGACATCTGTGGAAAGTATTTCAAGATATACCAGGCTGAAATTATTAACAACAATGTAATTGTGAGGAACCCCAAAGATATAGAACAGCTGTATAGCAAGGTAACATTCCATGTTTGAATTCTCTATGTTCAGTGCATGCTATTTGTGGTATCGCTAACCTTCTCTGTAAACAACATTCTCTAGCATAATTTGATCTGTGTTACATATGAAATTTATAAGCATTTTATTCCTAACATGAAAAAAATATATATTTTAGAGTAAAATGGTAATACAGCATCAGAAGTCATAAAACTAGCAATAAAGATAATTCTTTATTCCTAATGCCCAATGATAAGGTCAGTAATAAGGCAATAGAATAATAAGGTCAAGAGGATTTCTAGTAATTAGTACTGTATTTTACTGAATATCATGCAAGTACTTGCCTGTTCTTGGAACCTCACTTAATCATCAGTATAAAAATAATATATTCTAAAAATTATTAATAGTGCCTTGATTTAAAAAAATTGAAGTTTTATGCTTATGCAATTGTTTAGGATTAATAAAGAAAACATTTTTAAATCTCTAAACTCTATATGTCTAATGTTGGATTAATTGTTAGATGTTAAGTAACAAACCTTAGATCAGTCAGGAAACTTAAGCTGGTGCAGAATGCAGCGGCCTGGCCATTAAGTGGCCGCACATGTCACTGGTACTCCGTGATATGCTGTGAATACCTTTTGGTTTCTGAATTGAATTTAAGGTGCTGGGTTTGATTCATAAAGCCACAAATAATTTGGTACCTCACTACTTGAAAGATCGCCTCTATCCTTGTGTCATACTACCACAGATGAAATTGGCAGTGGCACTTAAGCTGACTACCTCTCAATTTAAAAGAGAGAGGGCTGTTGATAGTACATTCTCTGTGAAGAGACCCTAAGCTTTGCAACAGACTTTCACTCCTGTTCTAAAATAGCCCATATCTATTCACCTTCGCAGCATTCTGCAAGAAATTTATTTACATGGACTACTGCAGAGGTGGTTCTTTGAGAAAATTCACGTTTTGGGGTGGGTGAGTTTGGTGTTCGGTGGTTGATTTAATTGTGGTGTTGTAATTTTATAATAGGGGCATCTAGATCTTTGGATAGGTATTCCTTTTTATTTTTTGTATCAATAATTCTGATCAACTTTTTTCCCCCTGCACCTGCAGGGCTATTTTGGAAAAGGTATTCTTTCGAGAAGCAGACCAGAATACAATATTTCAGACCCTTTATTGGTTGCTAAGTGGCAAGGTAAATCATACTACTTTCCACTCTCTTGACAGTTTAGTAATATCCACTTGGTTTGTCCTAATTATTAATTGCAGATACATGCATGTAGATCGTTGCATTGCAAAACACTTGTAAATAACATTTTCTCTTTTAATGCAGATGCCAAGATAAACATGCCCATACTCTCATCAAAAAAGTAAGTGCAACTTTCTTACTGTATCCTAAGTTAGTACAGAAACAGTTCATTTGGCTTCATGTTTTAGCCTAATGGTTCCCAAACTGGCTTGTAAAAAGGCCGATTCACATAGTTTTGTTTCTCTTCCTTGTTTCCAGTTCCTAAATCCCAAAGACAGATAAAATATTAGATAACATTCCTAGTGTTGCCAGCACAGAGGGCCGAGGACAGCAACAGTGGGGGTTCGTTGCCCGGTGTGCGCCGCACTAATTAACACACCAGGGTGGAGAAGCAAACCAGGTTTATTTGAGCCCAAAAAGGTGCCAGGGAGAAAAAGCATTCTCAAATCCTGCACACAGATACAAGCGGTTTTTCTGTCTTTATACATAACTTTAGCTAAGCATTCCCATTACCCCCACACTCCTCTCCCCCCACCTTTCATTCCCATGCAGCAAATACACTTTGCAATAGCAATTACATTAAGCAGTTAAGTCATACTTGGCAAAAACCACTTTAGCTTGTTAGTAACTCTTCTGTGAACAGTTATTTTGTTTTATTTCTTTGATTTGTTATTCTGCGCCCCCCCCCTTAGCCAGGTGTAAGCAGGCCTCATCATTATCTCCTGGCAGTACCACGGTTGAGCTAGTTGTTGTACATTCCATTCTTGGTTACTGGCCTGCTAGGTTAATTAA
Source organism: Mauremys reevesii (assembly GCF_016161935.1). NCBI lineage: Eukaryota > Metazoa > Chordata > Testudines > Geoemydidae > Mauremys > Mauremys reevesii. Next base: position 89,212,234 of record NC_052629.1, read on the forward strand.
AGTTCAAACATAAACATGGAAGCGCTTTGGTCAGACATGGAGTGACTTTAGTTCATTCAGGCCTACTACAGAAGGCTTTATTGACACTTATGGCTTTCCAGCCTCCTGAGTTACCTAGGGTTATGCCTAGTGACACCAACACTAGCATTGTTTTTTCCATGTAAGCTTTGGGAGCTTTGCTTGAGTAAGCAGTGCGAATTAGAGCCAAGAGTGTATTCACTATAATATGAGCAAACGATTCATGATTGTATGAACATAGAAGGAAACCTTTATACTTCTGCAACAAAAAAGGGGGGTTATTCTGGGGCAGGCTATTTTTAATAGTTTTCCTATTTGCTTACTAGGTTCATTCAGAATGGGCAGAAACAGTCCTTTAACGCTTAAATACAATTTTAATGTTTTACATAAAATTTTAATCTGACAGAGTGTGATCTTTTTCCTGAGTTTGCCTGCATGATGACTTCAGATTTAGCACTTTTGTTTTATTATGCAGAAAATAAGTTAGGGAATTGGTGGGGGTTTTTTTGTTTTTAATTCAACCAACTAGTTTAAGAAACAACCAGTGAGGGGCGTAAATTAGTTGCTGTATTATTTTTTCATACCCACAGGATTACAAAATGTAGTCTTTTTTATAATTACCATTTCAAGTTAAACACATGCCAAATGGTTCTTTCATCCCCCCTCCCCCCAATAATCAGATGCATGCTACTGCAGAAATACATAATATTACCAATATTAATTTTATTTTGTGATAGTGCAAATAACCACTTCAGATTTCAGTAGGCATCGTGACAGCCCCATTATTGCAGGGTATACAGCATGCTTCATAGCATTTTATTCATCTGAATAAAATGCTATGTACTGTAAGTGCTATTGTATGGTAATCAAGTACAGTACAATAAAAGTTTGTCTATTTTATTTGGCGATGAAAGATATGGAACCGGAACCAGAGCCATCCCTTGGGTAGGGCGAATCGGGGCGGCCGCTCTGGGCCCCGTGTTTGGGCGGTGCAATTAGCCGGCGTGGTCGGTCCCGGAAGAGATGAATTTGTCACCTCCACCTGAGCCCCACACACGCACACTTGCTCCAGGCCCTGCACTTTGGGGCGCCCTGCAGGCCAGTGCGACTGGCTGGCGCAGTCGATCCCGGAAGGGAGGAATCCATCACTTTCACCCTGGGCCCCGCTCCCCTCTAGGGACAGCCCCGTATGGAACCACCTTCTATAATATGACAGTAACATTATAGATGCTGATCAAAATTTTTAATAGTTTAAAACCAGTCTGTAGTAAATAGCGTTGGATGATTCATGGCTTTCCTTTTGAAGAAATTTTGAAGGGAAGGATTTGAATTTCATGTTCATCTGCATAACTTGTTTTGATTTTAACTGTTCTTATAATGCTTTTGTTTCCTACTTAATTGCCATCTCTAAATTTCAGTTGGGGAAGTAAAGTATAAAACTACTACTACTACTACTTGCACTGTTAGTTTTAAAACTATGTAGCTGACTGTAATGGTCTTTATAACAGTAGTTTGGGACTTTTTGTCTTAAATTAGGTATCAAAATAATTTCCTATAGAAATAACATTTGTCAGTTTAAAAATTTCACTTCTCTCTGAAAATTCTATGCCTACTGTTACAAGTAACAACTAGAATTATGATAATTGAAAAAGATTTAGAATTGATTTTTAACACTTTATACTTATTTCCCCTATATAGTCAATCAGTTTCTTCCTGCTTGTGTGCATCTCTTACACAGCAAGAGAGAGTCTTAAAAATAAGAAAATGTGATTGCATAGTCACATAATTGGCAGAGAGACACAAGTCTCATGTTGATAAATGCAAAGAAATGTACATTGGAAAACATAATCCCAACTATACGTATAAAATGATGGGGTCTAAATTAGCTGTTACCACTCAAGAAAGAGATCTTGGAGTCATTGTGGATGTTTCTCTGAAAACATCCACTCAATGTGCAGCGGCAGTCAAAAAAGCGAACAGAATGTTGGGAATCATTAAGAAAGGGATAAATAATAAGACAGAAAATATCATATTGCCTCTATATAAATCCATGGTACACCCACATCTTGAATACTGCATGCAGATGTGGTCATCCCACCTCAAAAAAGATATATTGGAAAAGGTTCAGAAAGGGCAACAAAAATGATTAATGGTATGGAATGGCTTCCATATGAGGAGAGAGTAATAAGATTGGGACTTTTCAACATGGAAAAGAAACAATGAAGGCGGCCGGGGGGGTGGGGTGGATATGATAGAGGTCTATAAAATATGACTAGTGTGGAGAAAGTAAATAAGGGAGTGTTATTTACTCCTTATTACACAAGAACTAGGGGTCACCAAATGAAATTCATAGGTAGCAGGCTTAATACAAACAAAAGGAAGTATTTCTTCACACAATGCACAGTCAACCTGTGGAGCTCTTTGCCAGAGGATGTTGTGAAGGCCAAGACTATAACAAGGTCCAAAAAAAATCTAGATAAATTAAGAGGATAGGTCTATCAATGGCTATTAGCCAGGATGGGCAGGGATGGTGTCCCTAGTCTGTTTGCCAGAAGCTGGGAATGAGCGACAGAGAATGGATCACTTGATTACCTGTTCATTCCCTCTTGGGTACCTGGCATTGGCCACTGTCAGAAGACAGGATACTGGGCTAGATGGACCTTTAGTCTGACCCTGTATGGCCATTCTTATGCAGTGCCTGAACTATTTAAAAAAACAAAACAAAAAACAAAAAAAACCTAGATTTCAAGTTGATGTCCTTTTAGTTTAGGTTTATCTTAAAGATTAGTAAGCATTTTTTTTTTTAATATTATAGTCCCGTATTCACTTTTGTACCCTAGACCTTCAATTTGTACTTGCGCTGGTATCTCTGACCAAGATATTTTCAAATTTCAAATAGTTGTCTTTAACTAATGTTTGGCCTCAGAGGATCATATGGCCTGGCTGGCGTGTTTAAAAGGAAAAAAAAGCAGAAATCCCACTCCTGTGGCTGCCAAATAGCTGGAGTTGGAGTTCTCCCTACAGCTAACTTTTCTTTGTTATTGGAGGATTTCATGGCTGATTTGGAAATGTGTACTGGAACCCTTTTCCCAGTCATTATTTGAAGAATTGAGGTGACTTCTATCTGAAGTGTCTTAGTTTTTCACAAAAACAACCGTTCTAAACAGTCTAAATACAAATCATGTATCCTTTCATCAATTTTTTTCTTCCTTGTTATCTGTGATGTCGTAATCCTACCAGTTTTCCATTTGCAATAGTGTCTTCCATGATAGACAAAACCTGAGTATCTAATGTAAGAAAGAAAGCAGAAATTTTTTATTTTGGGAGGCTTGGGGGTGGAACAGCAAGGATTTCAGATCTTCTTTATACATCATAAAGGAGCACAGAGAACATGTCCAGTTTTTTTGCCATTTGCACTTTAAGGCTTGCTATTTAGTAGACCTTCTTAAAGTACCTTCAAATTACCAAATACTTCAGACTTCAAACTGTAAAATTATAGGTATGTCACAGTCTTAGGATATATAAATGTATAGAGTTAAAAACATTTCCTAAATGAGTTAAATATCTTGCTGATCTTCCTTGTGTTCCCATCTCCTATTTTAGAACTGCAAAAAGAAATAAAACAAACATTTATTTTTTAATTTGGAAAGACCTTTCCAGATCTTTATCACATTACTGTTTGATAGCCTGTTCAAATCACATTTACAAGACCGCTCTTCTTCAACCATAAACTATTTACAATAGTATCACTTAGTTTACTTTAGAATGACCTTTCCAAGGGCATTTCTGAATAAGTTGGGCCTAAATATATCCAAGGCACAGCACCCTCAGATACTGATGCATTGATTTGAAACTGTAATTCTGCAAAGATTTGTTTGTAGCTGAGAACTAGTTCGGGACATATTTTGGCATTGGTCTTCAGTGTTGTATTGCCAGCTGTTTAAATCAGCATCCTTAAATTCTACTTTTAACTACCAGTATAACATATGATGAATGTGAACACTGTTTATATAAAGTCTTCACTGCAGTAGTTGGTAATCATATAGGGCCTGATCCTGAAGTCCTTTCACAGGCAATACTTCCTATAAGATTTGGTTGAGAATTTTACTGCAGAATTGGTCCTTCAAGCTTTATAGTGTGCTTAGCTTTCATATAACAGCCATTAGGAAGTGTCTTCTCTTCAGACTTCATTTGTTCCAGATTCTCTGCTGATGTACATCAGCTTGGCTCCATTAAAGTAAGTTGATCTCCACTGCTTTACACCAGCTGAGGATTTGTCTCTAAATCTCATGCCAAAGTCAGCCTGTTTCATTAGCCTTCAGTGGATTTAAACCCACTTATACTTGAGCTGAAACACTGTTTAGTCTTTTCCTTTAAATACATTCAGAATTTAACTAAGATTTAAAAGGTGAATTAGTCCAGTATAATTTTTTTTGTAGGCTTCATGTTTAGATAAGTTTGTGTTGTTCAGCTGCTTGTTAAGAAGTGCCATCTGTTTTTCACTCAGTCCTCACTGTAACGTTCTCTTTGGGATCCCAGCATGTAGCTACAAGTAAATATGTAATTATTTTTAAAATGTATAGAAAGCTTAATGTTATGGTGATCTTGAGTTGTTTATTTTCTACAAAAAAAACAGGAGTACTTGTGGCACCTTAAAGACTAACAAATTTATTTAAGCATGAGCTTTCGTGAGCTACAGCTCACTTCACTCTAATTTAAGGTTTTGCATGCCAGTAATACATTTAAATGTTTTTAGAAGGTCTCTTTCTATAAGTCTATAATATGTAACTAAACTATTGTTGTATGTAAAGTAAATAAGGTTTTTAAAATGTTTAAGAAGCTTCATTTAAATTAAATTAAAATGCAGAGCCCCCCCCAAACCGGTGGCCATCCGAAGAAGTGAGCTGTAGCTCACAAAAGCTCATGCTTAAATAAATTTGTTAGTCTTTAAGGTGCCACAAGTACTCCTGTTTTTTTTGCAGATACAGACTAACACGGCTGCTACTCCGAAACCTTATTTTCTACAGTATCACAGCACTATAGAATACCAAAGAGTCTTATAAATTGATTACTCTCCATTTTAACTAGTGTGTTGGATCAGTTTAAAAAACATCCCTTAGTTGATATATAAAACATACTTCCATAATTCATTTTTAAATTTAAAATATTAACATTCATTTCTATATTGTATTGTTGGTTTTAATTAGAGCTGTCGATTAATTGCAGTTAACTCATGCAATTAAAAAAATCACAATTTATTGCACTGTTAAACAATAGAATACCAATTGAAATTTATTAAACATTTTGGATGTTTTCCTCCATTTTCAAATATATTGATTTCTGTTACAACGCAGAATACCAAGTGTACAGTGCTCACTTTATATTTTATTACAAATATTTGCACTGTAAACTGATAAACAAAAGAGTATTTTTCAGTTCACCTTATACAAATACTGAAGTGCAATCTCTTTATCATGAAAGTGTAACTTACAAATGTAGACTCTTTTTTTTTTTTTTTTGGGTTACATAACTGCATTCAAAAACAAACAATGTAAAACTTTAGAGCTTAAGTCCACTCAGTCCTCCTTGTTCAGCCAGTTGTTAAGACAAACAAGTTTGTTTACATATATGGGTAATACTGCTGCCTCCTTATTATTTACAACAGGGGTAGGCAACCTATGGCACGCGTGCCAAAGGCGGCATGCAAGCTGATTTTCAGTGGCACTCACGTTGCCCAGGTCCTGGCCACCGGTTTGGGGGGGCTCTGCATTTTAATTTAATTTTAAATGAAGCTTCTTAAACATTTTAAAAATCTTATTTACTTTACATACAACAATAGTTTAGTTACATATTATAGACTTATAGAAAGAGACCTTCTAAAAACATTTAAATGTATTACTGGCATGCAAAACCTTAAATTAGAGTGAATAAATGAAGAATCGGCACACCACTTCTGAAAGGTTGCCAACCCCTGATTTACAATGTCACCTCAAAGTGAAAACAGGCATTTGCATGGCACTTTTGTTGCCGGCATTGCAAGGTATATTGGTGCTAGATATGCTAAACATTCGTATGTCCCTTCATGCTTCAGCCACCATTCCAGAGGACAAGTGTTCATGCTGATGGTTTCTGCAGAGCGGACCGATACATGTTCATTTTCGTCATCTGAGTCAGATGCCACCAGCAGAAGGTTGATTTTCTTTGTTGGTGATTCGGGTCTGTAGTTTGGAGTGTTGCTCTTTTAAGACTTCTGAAAGGATGCTCCACACCTAGTCCCCCTCAGATTTTGGGCAGCACTTCAGATTCTTAAACCTTGGGTCCAGTGTTGTAGCTATTTTTAGAAATCTAACATTGGTACCTTCTTTGCATTTTGTCAAATCGGCTGTGAAAGTGTTCTTAAAACAAACATGTGCTAGGTCATCATCCAAGACAGCTAGAACATGAAATATATGGCAGAATGTGGGTAAAACAGAACAGGAGACATACAATTCTCCCCCAAGGAGTTCAGTCACAAATTTAATTAACACGTAATTTTTTTAACGAGCATCATCAGCATGGAAGCGTGTCCCTTGGAATGGTGGTTGAGGCATGAAGGGGCATACAAAAATTTAGCATATCTGGCACGAAAATACCTTGCAACACTGGCTACAAAACTGCCATGCGAACGTGTCATGTGTCAACTTTTAGGTGATGTAAATAATGATGCAGCATTATCTCCTGCAAATTGTAACCGAACTTATTTGTCTGAGCGATTGGCTGAACAAGAAGTAGGACTGAGTGGACTTGTAGGCGCTAAGGTTTTACATTGTTTTATTTTTTAATGCAGTTATTTTTTACAAATGTAGCATTATGTAAAGTTCAACTTTCATGATAAAGAGATTGCACTACAGTACTTGTATGAGGTGATTTGAAAAATACTATTGTTTTTTACAGTGCATATTTATTTTATTAAGTGAGCACTGTACACTTGGTATTCTGTGTTGTAATTGAAATCAATGTATTTGAAAATGTAGAAAACATCCACAAATATTTAAATGGTATTAAGAGCAATTAATTTTTTAATCATGCGATTAATTGTGATTAATTGTTTTAATTGCTTGACAGCCCTAGTTTTAACATATTAGTTGAACAATACTCTGTCCTAGAATCTTCCACTTCGTTTTTCCATTATCCAGGTACCAGTGTCATCTAGAATGGGCTAAAAGCCTTATGCAAGAACAAGGACTTGATGACTGCTCCGTTAACAAAATTATTGAAAATTATACAAAGCCATTTGATCTGCCTTTTATGAAAGGGGAAGGAGAAGTTGCACAAAATGATGACTCTTACTGCAGAATGGCTGCAGAAATGGAAAACGTAGAAGATGGAATGAAACTTTCAAGAGATTCTGCCATAAATAATGGAGATTCAGCAGCACCAAATGTTAAATGTCATAACATAAGTACAGACTGCAAGAAAGCTTGTTTGGAAGGTGATTCAGCTTATGATGATCCATTAGCCAACTATGGCTCTGAGGAAGTGTATCCATTGGACACTAAAGTTATAGTTACAGTACATTGCCAAAAACACGATGATTTTATTGTGCACTGTGGCTGCAAGGCCGAAGACTATACCAACCAAGTATTTCATAACTTGGCCAAAGGGAAAGAATATGCTTATGAGTATGTGTTGGTGCAGGAAGAAGAAAGCAAATTGTGTCATGAAGATGAAGCAGCAAATGATAAATCAAATGTAAGCCAAGTTGTCTTTTTCAGGGGTAACTTATTTTATTTTACTAAATATAGTCAGTGTGTTCTTTTCACAATTCAGTATTGTTGATTTAAATGTTCATCTGTATAGTAAATAAATCACTAATGTTTAATGAAAAGTTAAGGTGGAATCTAAGATGTTTGAAAAATGTCATTTGAATGCAACACATTTCCTTTTTCTTTGGTTGCTTCTCTAATTTTATTTTTATACTTTTATCTTTTAGTTAATCAAAAGGGAAAAATTAGTATGTAGAAGAAATCCATTTAGGATTTTTGAATATTTGCAACTCAGTCTGGAGGAGGTATGTTTAAATATTGTGAAACTTCTTTTTCTTCTAACATCAGAACAAAGCACTAATCTATGCAATAAATACCTCTTTCTTAAAGAATGATTTTATTTTGGATTAAAAAAAAGAGGTTTGCACTGTTTTTGGTAAATTTACTAATAATTTTAATGATCTGTAGATTACATGGACATAGTGAAAGACATTCAAGGGACCAGTCCTGCAGATTTTATGCATATGAATAATTCCGTTTATCTCAGAGTGGCTAGTCACATGAGTAAGGACTACAGGAACAGACCTATAATTTTCACATACAATCCTGTATCCCGTCTTTCTTCCAAAAATATCTATACACACTGCTTTAATTAGAATACAGTGTCTGCATATGCTGCTCTCCTGTGAGTAAAATTCCGATAATGCTGGTTTATCTTTAAAGTCACAATGACATACTTCAGAGGTGATTCTCTGGGAATGTCTCTTTCGGTGGCTTTCGAACTTTTCTTATGCGATAATTCTAGAGTTTGTTGTAACAACGTGTAAATCTTATACAGGTCTCCATGTGATACAGACAGAATATTTTAACTTTTTTTTACGTTTTTAGGCATTTTTCTTGGTCTATGCTCTAGGATGTTTGAGTATTTATTATAACGAGGTAAGATGTTACATTTAGTTATCTGTAACTTTTACTCTGAAAGATGCAAAATACTATTGACTTGGATATAGATCACTGTCTGTCTCAAACTTCCAACTACTATGACAGAATCACAAACTGCTAATCTCAAAGGCAGCAACTACCAACTAGAGGGATTTGGAAATTTTCTCTTTAGTTGTCTATTTGTATAGATATAAGAATATTGTCCATAAACCTTGTGCAATGCTTTTTATTTAGCAACAAAATACAGATAAACAGGTACCTTCTGTGGAAGAAAGTTTGTGTGTGGAGTTGGTGGGAGAAATACAAGAGAAAAGAGGGTGTGTGTGTGTGTGTGTGTGTGTGTGTGTGTGTGTGTGTGTGTGTGAAGTAGTATGTATAGGAATGTCCCTCCCTTTCATGAAAAAGTTTGCAGTTTGAATTGTAACCACTGTCTTTCATAACAAACAATAGCTTTTATTTTTCTTTACATATATCATCAGTGTAGGGTAGCTCAGGACTCAAGAGTGAGAACCAACATGCAACCTAGCAGAATTCTGCTAGCTCAAAGGTTGTGTTTTTGTTTTTTGTTTTGTTTTTGGTATTGATTGGTAAACTCCTATTGAAACAGACTTCTGTTGCAGACAATGGACTCCAATAGTGCTAGCGTCTCAAGTGTAGTCTTTTTGCAATGGGATTATGATGTTTGGTACTTGAATAGAATATTCTACTAAAGATACTGTTTTATGTGCAACATTTCCTGGGTATTTCCCTGCAAGTAAGAGCAGCAGGTTAGTGTAATAATACTAATGTATTTGGTTATGATTTTTAGGAACCTTTAACTATTTTGAAGCTATGGGAAGTTTTTAGTGAAGTGCAACCTAATTTTAGAACTACATACATGGCGTATCACTACTTCAGAAGTAAGGGATGGGTCCCCAAAGTAGGACTGAAGTATGGAACCGATCTCTGTGAGTAGTTTCCTTTAAAAAATGGAATAGCTTTTAACTAAATCTTCAATAGCCAATGCACCACTTAAACTTGACAATGGGGCTGTAAAAGCAGAGCAGATCTCCACAGCTCCTGTGTGGAAGATGACTCAATGCTGGTTAGGCTATAGGCTAGCAGATAAGGTATTAATACAGGCAGAGGCTATGATCTGCACCTGTGCAGATTCATTGGTACCAAAACAGGCTGTAAGTGACTTGGAGACCTGTAGCTTTGGCCTATAGGGTTGATATTAGCTGTGAAACTGCACTGGAATTCCCCTCATGAGCCAGTCCACCCACTCTGCAGAGAAGCCCAAGTGGAATTAATGAGTGTTTTGGAGTAGTAAGCTTTCTCTGTTTTCACAGCCTGATCCAATTCCTGTTGAATTCTACGGAAATCTTTCCACCAACAGTGGGAGTTAGATTGGAGCATATACTGAAGTTGTAATTCAAATCACTTATTTTTGTTTTGTTATGCTTTCTTCCCAAATGGACATATTCAGTAGTGTCCATACTTTCATAGTAAATAGCTTAAGAATTGTTAAGTAATAATTTCTTGATTACAGTTTTGTAGTTTGAAATGAGTGATAGTATAATTTATCCTCTAATAGAAAATTGTTAAATGATGGCAAACCGTGAAGAAAAGCATGTCTGTATAAAATAACAGAATCATCTGAATGAAAAGAAGCAAACTACTATAAGACTCTTAAGGAATGTTTTTGTGTGTGCACTGGGAGTTAACACACAATCCTTATGGTATAGAAGTTGTACCTGAATGCAATTTCTTCACTGTCCACTAAAATACCAACATTTCACCTATTATAATGGTTATCGGTTGCCTGACATCTACATGAGTTTATTTGAGCTTTGTTCTTTGGTGGTTTGCTTTCTGGTCTGAATTTTGTTTCCTATCCACTTTATACAGCACTGGCTTTTGACATGTGCCATGAAATTAAATAGGATCAGCTGAAGCTGGTTGAAAGGGTTCAGCCTCACTCCTCTGATTCTGCAATAGCTTGTTTATGTAATGGGTATGATAGTTATTTAAGGGTTCTGATCTCTGATACTGAGATCCAAAATTGGGAATTCATGATTCTCTGACTAATAGAGTATTTCTTTTTGCAGTGCTATATCGAAAGGGTCCCCCCTTTTACCATGCAAGGTTTGGCGTTCACTTTATATTCTGAATATAAAACACTTACTCTGCATTTGACTAGTGTGATTTAACTTCTATTTTTGTTTCAAATGAATGAATACAATTTTCTCTTTCCCCCACCCCCTTTTTACTGGGATATATTTATCCTAATTAAAAGTATGACTTTCCTGCCTTGTATCTTCTACACCCAAAACAAATTTTTCTAACCAGGAAGGTTAAGCATGCATGATGATCAAATATTTTGAATCAACATGTCATTTTACTAGAAGCACAAAACAAGAAGTTTGAGAGTGAGTTCATATACAGATATTTAAGAATATAATTGAAGACTACAGAATGCCTCCCTAGGCATCTCTAGATGTCGTATGTGCTGATTGGAATCAGAAAAATGATCTGATTTTCGTAACAGTGTATCTTTTTTTTTTTTTATTATGGATGATTTAGGTAATGTTGAGGGTGACCTAGGAAAAAAGCCCATAACTCATTATAAGTGATCTCCATTCCTCTGCCAATCAATTTGCATGCCTAATTAGTTATGGGGAGTGAATGAAAGATGGACACATTAAAGAAAACACTGTTGAAAGAAGAGAACCAGGATGGTGGGGTGAGGTGAGGTAGGAGCAGTGGGGAGAGGAACCATCATTCACTGCATCCACCATTTACCTCCTCCATTGAGTGCTTAATTTGTAATGAAAGAGGTAACGGGATTCGAGCCAGGGGCGGCTCCAGGCCCCAGCACGCCAAGCGCGTCCTTGGGGCAGCATGCCGCGAGGGGGCGCGTCGGCGGGAGGGCGGCAGGCGGCTCCGGTGGACCTCCCGCAGGGTCCGCTGGTCCCGCGGCTCCGGTGGACCCCCCGCAGGCACGTCTGCAGGAGGTCCACCAGAGCCGTGGGACCGGCGACCGCCAGAGCGCCCCCCACGGAGTGCCGCCGTGCTTGGGGTGGCGAAATTGCTAGAGCCGCCACTGATTCGAGCAATTAGGTGCCAGGGCTCAAGCAATTTTTTTACTTTCATAACTGACATGGCAAGCCCAGAGGTGCCAGTGCTATGAACTGCCAAGCCTAGAGGTACCAGACTCAGCCCTGGCAAGGCCTGGCACAAATTAAGTATTGCATCCACCACTTCCTCTTTGTCTAGTAGAAACAGATGCAGGTCTTATGGCTTGTCTGCAGCCTACAGGTTTGCTGTTTGACTATGACAGTCACAATAGCCAAATATTCAGGCTGAAGTTTTTAAATTACAGGATTTTTAAGTGACCATAATTTTCTCTTTGTAATCTATTCTTTGGGTTTATTTTCCAGTTACTCAGTCATTGCTGAACTGGTTAATGACAACTTTGTAGGGTTACTGCGCAGACCGCTCAACTGGATGTCTTTGTCTGGCTTGAACAGAACAACAATGAATGTTTCTAAGGTAACAACATAAGATACTGATTCTGCATCTAGAAATAGTTTTAACTGGTAAATGTAATAGTTTAGCTTGGAGATGTTTTGAGGAAAAGCAACACTGGACTTGGATCAGAGTTTGGGTTCTGAGCATGATTGCTTCATATTTAGGCTGGGGGGCACCACACACTAGTAGTGTTTGAATACATCCTTTCCTGGCCAGTATTTGTAGCAATGTTGATAGGTTCTAAGGGATCCACATCCAGGTCTCCTTGGTTGGAGTGGGAGGGTCACATCTGTGCAGGCTCTTTGAAAGTTATTGGGGGGGAAATAAAGGGGTGCAGAATGGGGAAGTCCTGGAGTGACATTCCTTTCTAACTCAGCACTCCAAACTTCCTTCCACCTCATCTCACCTACCCAAATAGGAAAGTATTTTGGATGTGCAAACTTCTAAAAGGTTACCAGTACTATATGACCTGTCTATATAGATAATTCTACTCTGCCAGTTACCAGGGTATCCAGGTGTCACATGAGTGGTAATGTCAAGGCAGATACACAAATGGGTGTGTTCTCTCCTCAGTTTGTATATCTAGTTCCCATTAACAAGCATTATACAAGTGTGTATATACCTCTTAATTTGCCTAAGAGATGAGATCTGTTGTTCAAACTAAACACATGAGATTCTAATTTAAAACCTGTTTCAAAAAATCAGTTGAAGCTTGTACGTTTGTCTCACATAAGGAATATTTGTGTATTTATTTGTCAACAGGAACTTATGTTATGCTATTTGATTAGACCCTGTGATATGACTGAGAAAGAAATGTCATCACCAGACTGTCTAAAAAGAATTAAAGTTCAAGTAAGTTGTGCTCCGAATTATTTCTTCATCTTTGCTAGCTGAGCAATCCTTTGGGCTTGGCTACACTGGAGAGTTGCAGTGCTGGTGAAGGCTTTACAGCGCTGCAACTTAGTAACTGTCCACATCTGCAAGGCACATCCAGTGCTGCAACTCCCTGGCTGTACACCTGGTCTGCTTGGGGTATAACGAGTGCAGCGCTGGTGGTGCAGCGCTGCTCGTCAAGTGTGGCCACGCACCAGTGCTGTTATCGGCCTCCAGGACATATCCCAGAATGCTTTTAACTAAATTACTCTTTGTTTTGTTGTGAACTCGGGGCTCCAGGAGCTGCTTATCTAAAAAACAAACACAGCTCTTGTTTGCTGTGATCAATCTGTAACTGACTGTGAACAATCAACTGAGATAACCCATTGCCTTGCTGTGAATGAGGCAGGCAGGGGGGATGAGTGTTTGCTTGAGGAGAGAAATGGGGGAGGAGGGCAGAAAAAGGGAGTCTGTTGGAGCAGCTGCTTATCTGGTCTGCAGGTTATTTGCAGTTAAGAGTAAATGAGGGGTCAAGGAAATTTTCAGATTTGTCAAGGCAGGAAGCCTGATACAGTGTTGGCTCCAAAAATCCACTCTCTCTCCCCCCTGCTCCCTGTCACACTCCACTCCACCCCACCCCCCTCTTTTGAAAAGCACGTTGCTGCCACTTGAACGCTGGGATAGCTGCCCATAATGCACTACTCCCAACAGCGCTGCAAATGTGGCCACACTGCAGCGCTGGTAGCTGTCAGTGTGGCCACACACCAGCGCTTTCCCTACACAGCTGTACGAACACAGCTGTAACTCCCAGTGCTGCACATCTGCAAGTGTAGCCAAGCCCTTTGAGGCAGTTGAAGACTCCAGATCCCTAGCATAGCAGCACACTTTAATTTTTGCTTTCTCTCTGGCATGTTTCAAATTCTGGAGAGCACAAGACCGTAATGTTGAGCATCCTAGATTCTGTTGCACCCCAGAGTTGGTAGAAATTCATTGAAGGGCAGGCCTGGCACAGAGATAGCTGGTCCCAAAGTTAATCTTTTAAATGTAGGTTGGAGGCATCAAGAATTGCTGCTACCGAGTTATGACTGGCATGACAGGAGGGAGTGGGGGAAGCTTTTTATTTTTTGCTCTTGTAATAGTCCATGTTTCTATTTCAGGAACTGATTGTAAATCGTTGGGTCTCTTCCCGAGAACGCAGTGAACAAGATGAACTATAATAAGATGGACTAAGAAATCCAGTGTTAAAGAAGCAAATATTATAAACAAATTTAGGTTGAGAAAAGTCTAATCTTTACATGGCAGAGCTGTGCCATATTCCTGTTTAAAATATTCTGAATGCATGTCTGTGCTGTTTAAAATTGTACAGAACATGGAGTATGCTGTGTACTATCAGAGAAAGTTGTACTGAAAAAACATAATGGATAAATGTATTTGTCCATGTGAAAAAAATTAAAGTAATCTCTTCCCAGTCCAACATACACTAGTATTCCTATAAAACTTCTAAACATATTGCTATCAAAACTAACTGCACTGCATTGTCTGCTAACAGTATAATATGTAACAAATCCACACACACTTAGGACTTCACACTGGTCACTAGACTGCATGCTATGGCCATTTGGTGCCTCACAGCCACTACATAAACTCTTATCTTCCTGCTCCGAAAGCACAAGCCTTTGCTGATTGAACACAGTGTTACCAGGGACAGGAAAGATTGCCCCCTAGTTAAGGCACTAATTTAAGATTTGGGAGACCAGGATTCAGGCCCCAGACTTCCTGTGTGATCTTAAGCATGTCATGTAGTCTCACTGCACAGGGCCGGCTCCAGCTTTTTTGCGGCCCCAAGCAGCGAGGGGGGAAAAAAAAAGAGGAAAAAGAAAAACCCAATTGAGCGGCCGCTGAAGACGAAGAGAGGGAGTGAAGGACCCGCCGCTGAATTGCCGCCGAAGACCTGGCCATGATGCCCCAATAACGGATGGAGTGCTACCCCTTTCTATTGGCCGCCCAGGCACCTGCTTCCTTCACTGGTGCCTGGAGCTGGCCCTGACTGTGCCTCAGTAAAATGGGGATAACACTTTCCTACTCCACAGGGGTGTTGTGGGGATAACTACAGTGAAGAGTGAGATACTTGGATACCATTGTAATAGGGCAGCCACCTTACATAGCAAGGCATTCTGATTACACACAATAGAGGGAAGGGAGAGATATTATACCCAAGTTCATTGGTGTGGCTGGTAATCTAAAAATCTAGTTTAAACTTTGACTTAGCTTGAAATTTCTCAAAGCACAGCTAAAATTCAGATTATTGCTGTATTTAGCATAGCTAAAACAATACTGGGCAGCTTGCTACTTGTATGCTTGTCACTGTGATTTGGCATTAAAAATATTCCATAATATAAAATGTTATCAAGGTAAGTTATCACCACAAGTGTCCCCTTTGGTAGCACTGCAGGTGTCATTAGTCATAGAAGATAACCTGGTTAGCCAATTAAACTGGTTTTAGTGGATGTTGCTTTATACACTGTGACCTATTGTTTTCTACACTGTTTCCACTCAGCACAAGCAGAGGGGCTCCCTCATTTTTTGGCCAGTTCTACCCTGACCTCTGCAGAAGCAAGAGTTGCTCTAAACTCTGCCAGCTGATAATGGTCCTCAAGGAATTATCTGCCAGCAGGGGATAGTCAACACATTGCAATCCAGCTGTATCCTGTTTCAGCAATGCAGCAATATAAAGCACCATTTCATTGTAGATTACACTATGTGTAAAATTGGGGGGGGGTGGGGGGGGGAAGGGGAAGTATTCTAATTTTTGTGTTTTCCCTCTTTAGCATCTGTACTGTAATTGGAAATGTTGTGTCTGGATAATTGCCCCTCTCGGAGCTGAATGTCAAGGTATTTATAGAAAGTAGATATCAAGGTATTTATTTTCAAAGAGCAGACCATACTTAATATTTTCAATGCTATTGCACCAAATTATTTACTTTAGAAGTACATAACCAGAGAGACTAAAACTTGCCCTATATTTATTTTCATTCAAAGTGCATGCCGATTGGTAAAAGCACAGAAGGTCCTTGTTCTGAGCCAATCAGAAATTCACCCTTAAACAGAAACACATCTCAAGGCCCCTGCACTATTTAAATTCCATCTGAACTCTCA